>NC_058522.1:254378583-255014083 GCF_904849725.1 Hordeum vulgare subsp. vulgare | reverse complement strand
AGTGCCAAGCTCCTCGCCCGACCACCTCGGGACCGATAAGGGGTTGGTCTGTCACATCATGTTTTTGCACCACTTTGCCACTATTGTTTTCTTTTCAAAATTTTGAATAAATTAAAACTTTTTATGTAAGTGCTATGAGTGTCTTGATTGTCATTGCTTGTATGTGTGCTTGTATGTGTGTTTGTAAGTGCTATGAGTGTCATTGCTTGTATGTGTGCTTGTGATCACCAAAAACAGTTTTTATAAAGTATTATTTCTACAAAAACTCTTCTTATTATTTTTGTAGCTCTAAACCCCTGCTTTGGGATTTGCACTACAAGTCCATGATTTGAGGGAAGTGCTTTTACCCAAAGATTGTATTTTGATTCCATTATTGATATAACTTTTCAAAACCATAAAATAATTATTTTAAAGTCATTTTCCTATTTTAATTATATGCCCTTTTCTAAGACCAGAAATGGTATTTCTTTGTGAAATTTGTTTTTTTTACCTTAGAAAAATCTGATAACATTTAGGAAGACTCTGAGGACATATATTTTCCATAAATAAGAGTTTTAGCCCCAAGTCATGTTCAAAATATTGGACTAAACCCTTGAAGACCATTTATGTCTTTCTTAACCTTTTGAATTATTTCCAAAGGAAATATTCTCAATAAATTCTAAGAAAAGTTCTAGCATGTCCCACATGCTATATTTGGTGATCATACCAAGTTTCACCTCCATCCAAGGTGGTTTGGTTTACAAAATAATCCAGAAACCCTTCGTGTCGAGAACCAAGTTGGAACAACTCTACATTTCCATGTTTGTCCAATTGGTCTCAAACTTGGCAGGAGTGCTCAATACCCCCAAATAAGGAGGGCTTGCCAAGAATTGGATTTGTGGGAATTGATTTGACCACATTTTCTCACAAGATTGCAGATCTTCCCATTTGGGGGTGTTTTCAAGTTTACATTGTCAAACTTGTTCAATTGAGCTCAAATTTGGTAAAACCTCCTATTTATGTCCACCATCCAATACTGTCAACTATCAAAGCCATTGCAGGAGGTTAACTCTCCCAAACCAGCATCAAACACCTTCTTACAGTTTAGAAAACCAACAACTAGCACCCCCAACACTTACTCCCTTCACTCCAAACTTGTGTCACAGGTTGCTTGTTCCTCCCCACAGCTACACCCGAGAGATCCAACACCAATTCAATGAGAGGGAGCCAAAATCTCCAATTAGCCATCTGAATCAATGCTGACAGCATCTGTTTACTACTCCACCTTTTGACCAGCTTGATTCCCCTCGGCCCCAAGCATCCACAGAGTATCTACTCCACCCCCAGACGTCCTAGACGTGGACAAGACGCGCCAGAGCGCGCCAGCATGTCGTGGCATGCCAAAGTTGCACTCTAGACGCGCTACAGGGCGCACCCGAGCCCAGGGAGGCCAGCCAAGGCCAGTTCCTGCCCACTCCTATTGCCCCTCTTCGACTGCAACACCAACCGAGGCCAGCGCAGCGTCGGGGCCATCTATTTCCCCTCTCCTCTTCCCCTGGCGACATATGTCAGCGCACTCCCAAACTGGTCAGAAGAGCTTTGCCACCGTGGTGCCCCAAGAGCCTGCCCCCGCTCCTTCTGAATATGCCCCTCGGTCCAAAACCACGTCCGCAATACCACGGGCCCGCCCCCGAGCCCTCTCTCCCCCTCTGGCCACTACAGTAGCATTGCGGGTGCTCCACCTCTCGGTGGATCGTCGCCCGCTTATATAAAGGCCCCAGCTCTCCGCGCACCTCCAGCACCTCTCTCGAACCTCCAATCGACCACGCCTATTATCCCTTTGAGCTAAAAGAGCACCAGTGCTCGATATTGACCGAGGCGCCGCCGCGCCGGGGCTCCGTCGATCTCGAGACACAGGCACGCTCCAGCACTCCTTCCACCTCCTTCGTGACCGTAAGAGCTTCCTGGTCCACCTCCACCTCTTCCCTAACCTTCTCCACCCTCTGAGCATCATCGCCAACGCCCTCCCAAAAGCCTCCGTCATGGCTTCTTCATCGCCGACGACTCAGGCCACCACCGACGCTCATTCAACCCTTAGTGGAGAGGCGGGAGTGCGAGGAGACCATTCTCGCATTCGCCCGTCCTCGAAATCGCGGCAACTGCCGTCGGTGAGATCCCCCTCCCTCCTGTCCTGAGGTAGGATACGACCCCGACAGGAGGGCCCCACCTGTCGGCGGTGTCTCTCTCCTCCCCTCTCCTCTCTATCGCTGGTCGCACAACCCCGCCCGTCAGGTTTGAACCTGACGGCATGCGCGCCTGGGCTGGCTGGCTGGCTGGCCAAGCTTGGCGAGTGAGCTAGCCCCTTTTTCTTTTTTTCTGGATTTTCCAAATGAATTTCCATAGGATTAAATGTTCATCCAAATTCAAGTCTTTTTCCAGCATAATTCTTGTAAAATTATGTAGTATTTAATAACATTGCTTATGCAATTTATATAAAAACTTTTATACACGGATTTAAATTAAAACCTACTTTAAGTATTCTAGCCTCTGCTAAAAAGACTTCTAAAAATAGTTTTCCATTCCAAATCCAGAACAAATATTTTTAGAAACAATGCTAGTATTTTACAGAATAGAGTAACATTTTGGATGTGAGTTTGTGCTCTGTTTTTGGTTGTGGTTCTTAAATATTATTATTATTATTATTACAATGATAGATCACGCATTTGAAGAAGGACTTGGACCCGAAGACCTTGAAAACCCCGGATACCTAGCTAACCAAGGCAAGCAGCCCTTTGACCATGCCTGAGAAAAATATTTTTATGCATGCCATGTTGATTACTTTACTCCGATGCATATGATCATGATTAATCGGTAAATCCTCAGTATGGTGTTACCGATGGCTCATCTGGAGGACTTTCATTCAAGGATGACCTTACCATCTATGAGGGTTGCACTGATGTAAAGTTGACAAGTAGATAGTAGTGTTACACATAGGATGAGCATGTGAATGGTGATGGTAACACAGAGGTGATTACAAAAATGTTTCCAAAAACCCCCGTAAAGTGCCACTAATGTGTGAGGGTGATGATATTGAGTTCTGTGACCACTTGAGAGAGAAGTGGTGTACCAAGAAAGAAATTTATGTGTGTGTGGTTTCGAAAACAAGGAGAGATTTAAGATGTGTCGATCGTCCCAATCTTACATGTGCAACCATGATGCCCCTTTATGGGATGGGGCTTTGTTGATTACTTTGATTGGAACTAGCAGAGAGCCTGCATTAGTAGTGATGGGAGTGATATGTTCACTCTTGGGACGGGTTCGTGCCAGGAAGGGTGACTATACTATTTTTAGAGGTTCCGGGCACACCGTTGGTCTCCCACATGGATGATACGATGTAGAGTTGGTGCTCGTAAGACGTACATCATGTGGTATGGGTACCAACCGAGTGGACTCTTTGTCTAGTGTCCTCAGGGGAAAGGCAATGATCGGGTACTTACGTTGGGTATGTTATATATCACAAGTCGTGGATGCATGGAAGTTTCCCGAATCTCATGGGTACAACACGCAACCTCTCCAGAGTGTAAAACTATTTGAATAGTCATGTCCACGGTCAAGGACAGTTGGGTGGTGCTGCTTAGACTACGTCCAATCTTTTTCGCATAAACCAGGTGTGTGTGAGTATAAGGTGTTTCACGAGAAAGCGATTAATTGGACCAAGTCCCGTGACTTGGCATGGAGGGTGAACATGAGGAGTTCAGCCCTCGGAATATATATGTTGGTATCCGTAATCTGTTCTCATGGTTACCAACCACCTTGTGATGCATGAATATACCTACACTTGACCATGTCACTTCATTTAATGAAAAACCTTCTTTCCGGAAAGGCTGCATACTAAAGATATATCATTGTTCCGCATCATGGGTTGCTTGCGAGTACATTCAAAGTACTCATTGGCTTGCCACTCGTTGTTTTATTTGACCAGACATGGAGGAACCATAGTATGGAGAAGAATTCATCGTCGGAAACGGACACGCGAACTAGGATGCTTCCCAGTTAGAATGCTAGTAGGTTAGGGCTGATGGCATGGGTTTATGTTTTCTCCAAAAATTTCCGCTATTAGTTGAGTTGACGTGATTGGCCTTTAAGGCCCTATGTATGTAAGACTTGACCATAATGGTCCTTATCAGTATCAGACGTTATTCATGGATGTAAGAATCTTGTTATTTAGTATATGTGTGTTCAGTGAGCATTGATCTTTGGGTTTAATGTACACGTTCATTCGGGATCTCGACTCCTAACTAGGGGTGCCCCCACAGAGTTGGTATCAGAGCCATCCTGACTATAGTTAGACTTAGGTAGCATGGACGTTAGCCGGGATGAATAGCACACCTAGACCTTACACTTAGGGTTTTATACACCCTTACCGCTTTTCCTGTACCATTCAAACCTTTCTAACACCTTTCCCAAAACCTTGTAGATGGTTGTCGTGCGTGAGACCCTTCTCGAATCTGCTTTCCCCTAATTCTGGAGGACAGCTTGGAGAAGTGTCGAGTATGCCGAACGCTAGTTTATCTTTACCACAAGCACTTTATCAATGACACCAAAATGGAATACTACATGGATATGGTTGTGAAGGCAAATGACTCTCCGACTAGCTGGTTCTTTGAGGGACCGTAGATGGATTCCGTGCTGCCCACATCCCCCCAGGGATGATGGCAATCAAGAAATGGGAATTCCGTGCACTAAAGCACGTTAGTAGCACAGTAAAGGAATACCTGCAGAAGTTTAACCTTTTGTCGAGATATGCGCCAGATGATGTCAGCACTGCGGCCTCTAAGGTGGAGCGCTTCAGGGAAGGGCTTCAACAGTCGCTGCAATACCAAATTGTTGTTTGTGACTGTCGGACCTTCGGTGATCTGGTGAATAAGGCTTTGATGCTTGAACACAAGCATCGTTCTATGGATGACACTTGCAAGCGCAAGCTGATGGGTAACAGTGGTTCTACCCACCAGAAGACTCGTCTATGGCAATCAGCCCCGGCAAGGCCTAACTATCAGCACCAGCAGCACAAGACTCCTACACCTCAACCAAGCTACCA
This sequence comes from Hordeum vulgare subsp. vulgare, assembly GCF_904849725.1. Classification (NCBI taxonomy): domain Eukaryota; kingdom Viridiplantae; phylum Streptophyta; class Magnoliopsida; order Poales; family Poaceae; genus Hordeum; species Hordeum vulgare. Next base: position 255,009,006 of record NC_058522.1, on the reverse strand, counting down.
GCCTCGGCAGTATGCCAACCCCAAGCCAACATACAACCCTCCAAACAACAACAATGGGAGAAATCCCAACAACCCCGGGTAGGTCACCTCCTTTTGGTGTGGTCAGCCTGGACACTAGTCGAGGCAGTGCCCCAATAAGAAGCCCGATGCACCATGTCCCAATGCGCCTAATGAAGGACAAGGTCATGGAGCACCCAACAAGAATCAAGCTCCCCGCAACCAGCACTACAACAACAGGGGACGCGTGAATCACATCTCCGCAGAGGAAGCCCGGGAAGACCCGGACTGCATACTGGGTACGGTCCTTGTCAACTCCACTCCAGCAACAGTATTGTTTCATTGTGGTTCCACGCATTCTTTTCTCATCCAAAAGTTTGCGATGAAGTGTGGCTTAAAACCTACATTATTGAATGGTAAACTGGCAGTACAAACCCCGGGTGCCGTGTTAAGGACCAATATAGGATGTAGGGGAATTGGGATCAGCATTAACGGGGCAGACTTCGTAGCAGATATCATTGTTCTTAAGTCGCAAGGCTTGGACGTGATCCCTGGTATGGACTAGTTAGCCAAGCACCAGAGCATATTGGACTGTGCCAAGAGGGCTATTACCATGACCAGCAACCAAGGAATCAAAGTCAAGTACATCTCCGAGCCTACCTCCACTCAAGCCCCTCAGATTAACTGCCTTTCGGGAAAAGAGTTGGACAAAGTGCCAGTAGTATGTGAGTACCCAGACGTCTTTCATCATGAACTGCCTGGGATGCTCTTGGCGTTCTAGGAATGGGGGTACCCAGACTTGCCTGCCTATGGCAAATTGCTGGCCCACTTCATCAAGCAAGCACAATTGGGCGCGACACCACTCAAGGCAAGGTTCTCGCGAGGGGCCAAGCCTCGCGAGGAGGAACATCATCAAGACCCGCAGGGGGGCTCATCAGGACCCCTCCGGAGCGGCGGATATTCCGAGGCGAGGCTCGGCCTCAGGAGTCATGGATGATGTGGAGGAAGGAGAAGTGAGCAGAAGACAGTAGGACGGAGCAGTTTCCCGTTTAGTGCAAAGGGGGCAAGGACGAACCGGGGTTCCCAAGGCATCTTCCAAAGGTTTCCTTTCTAGTGCAACAAGGCCATCACCGCCCGCCAGCAGGATAGACGTCATCCCTGGACCCGTCCCTGCAGTGCCGGCAGCCACTTTGCAGGCAAAGAGTACCTTTGGGCAGGGAAGCATGTTCCCGTGTTGTCCTTCAAAAGTGGCCGCTCTGGGATCCCTTCTCGATTAAACTATAAGGAAAGAGGACCGGGGCCGCCACTATATACAAAGAGAGTAGGTTACTTCATAGGGGGGATTCATTCATTCTCCCACTAGCACCACACAAAGGCCACCCAACCTCCGGAGGCCCTCAAACAATGTACTAGTTCATCCACCAACCTCCACGAGAGGCAATCCACCAAAGCAGGAGTAGGGTATTACGCTTCTCAGCGGCCCGAACCTGCGTAAACTACCATGCTCTGTGTCTTCCTCACCATCTAGTAAGTTTTGTGCCATCCCCAGCGAGTAGAGAGTTAAGTGAGAGGAGCCCGCGAGAGATCTTCGTGCATGCCCCTGAGTTCGAATCTTTACGGTTTTGCGGAGCCCAAAATCTGATCGATGCCTCCTGACCGAGACATCGAGTTCATCATTGAGCTCATGCCCGGATCGAGACCTATATATAACAAGCCATATAGGATGGGATCCGAGGAATTAGCTGAGTTGAATAAATAGCTCGCCGAGCAGCTCAGAAAGGATCCATTCGTCTTAGTGCCTCTCCATCGGGATCACCTGTTCTATTCGTGTCCAAGAAGGACGGGACTATCAGGCTCTGCTTGACTACAGTTCTCTCAATGAAGTCATGATAAAGGACAAGTATCCACTTCCCAGGATTGAATACCCATTCGACCAGTTGAATGGTGCCAAGGTATTCTCCAAGATCGATCTCAGGTCTGGATACTACCAACTAAAGATTCGACATGAAGACATACCGAAGACGGCATTCGTGACCAAGTATGACATCTACGAGTGCACAGTCATGTCAATTGGATTGACCAATGCCCCAGCCTACGTCATGTACCTCATGAACAAAGTCTTCATGGAGTATCTGGACAAGTTTCTCATTATCTTCATCGACGACATATCATCTTCTCCAAATCCGAAGAAGAACACAAGCAATAATTGAGGATGGTGTTGGAAAAACTTCGGGAGCACCAACTTTATGCCAAGTTCAGCAAATGCGAATTTGGCCTCCACAAAGTTGTGTTCTTGGGTCATACCATGACGGCAGATGGATTGGCAATGGGCCCCACCAAGATTACCAAGATAACAAAATAGAAGTCCCCAATCGATGTGAAGGAAGTCACGAGCTTCCTCAGAATCCCGGAATATTACCGCAAGTTCATAGAAGGATTCTCCAACATCACCCGACCAATTACTTAACTCTTGAAGAAGGGCAAAAAGTTTGAATGGTCGCAGAAATGCGAAGAAAGCTTCCAAGAACTAAAGAAGAGATTGACTACCGCCCTAGTGCTAGCCACTCCTGGTATCAACAAGGAAATTGTGATATACTGCGATGCGTCAAGGACTGGGCTCGGTGGTGTCCTCATGCAAGATGGCAGAGTCGTGGATGTTGTGTCATGACAATTATGCCCTCATGAGGAGAAATACGCCACTCATGATCTCAAGTTGGCGGCAGTAGTTCATGACTTGAAGACATGTGTGACAGCCCCAATGCAATTCTTTCCCCCCTTGTAATCTTTCCTTCTAAGGCAACCTTTTGATGCTATGTCAAGTGGTTTGAGCTCAACGATGTCTTCATTTCATGTGCATCATGGCATCATCATTCATCTTTGATTTGTGTTGCACCCTTGGTGAATGGAAGTGGAGTGTAATGTGAGTGTGGCATGTGATTGTTGTGTGATGGGATCCAACTATTTTATCTTCTCAAAGCCCTTGTTGCACCAAAATTCTTGCAAAACCCCTTCTCGCCTCTCTCATTATCTTTGTGGCAGTTTTAAAAGTTTATGTTTTGGGTGAAATAAAAAGTTCCTATTTTCCTAAAAATTCTTTTGATAATTGTGGAGGCAACCCTTCTAGTTATAGTTTTTATTTTCCTTTTGCTTTATTTAAAAACCCAATTTATTTTCAGAAATGCCCAATTTATTTTCATAAATTGGAGCATGTTTTTAGGAGCCCAAAAGTATTTTTATTTTTGTTTAATTCCTTTTCTTTCGACCTGGATTATTTCTAAAACAGCTGCTATTGTTTTGATTTGCAAAGTGTTTCCTCAGAGAGAGAGGTAGAACCTGGCCCAGTTGCATGGATTCGGCCCAACCAGTCCACAGGCACGCCCCTCTTCTTCCTCTGGACATCACCTTCGTACGGGACCACAGACAGCCTCCAGATCATGTCTTCTCCCTGATCGACGGTCGTGCCTCGGTATGTGGGCTATTTAGCCTTCCCCTTCCCGTCTCCTTGCCCTAGCCTCTCTTCTTCCTGTCTCTTCTCCCTCTCGTGCCGTTAGGAGGACCCAGAGCTGCAACCATCGCCATGGAAAACTCCGGCTTGAGCTCGACGTCGGCGTAGAATCGCCTCCCCTCCTTCCCCATCTGGTCTAGGAGCAAGTGGTGCCCGGTGCGGTTCCATTTTAAGATCCGGCAACGTTGACTGCTTCCCGCTGTCCACGACGGTTGGCTCCTTCCTCTTCTCTCCGGTGAGCTTTCTACTCCGGCTCGGCGCGCTACTTCCTCCTCGTCACGCGGTTCTTCTTCGTTGTTCCTCAGTTAGCCGCAGCCCCGCCTTCCTCCATTTCCCCTCTGTGTAGGTCGCGTCGAACCAGGAGCTCGAAGCCCTACCGGAGTTGCACCGGCAGGTAGTAGAGCAGAGTAGCAGCAACCCTAGTAGAGCAAAGTAGCAGCAGCCCTAGTAGAGCAGAGTAGCAGCAGCCGTAGCAACAACAAGTCGCAGCAGCCGTAGCAGCAGCATGCAACAGCAACCATAGAAGCAGCAACCGTAGCAGCAGCCAGCAGTCGTAGCCGTAGCAGCAGCCATTGGAGCAGCAAGTAGCAACAGCCGTAGCAGCAGCAAGCACTAGCATCTCTAGCATATAGTTGCTCCAAACCCCGGGAACGGGACCCCTAGGGATCCCGCAACCCCAGCCAGCAACCCCTGGTCGCATCCATCGTCGTCCGGCTCGCCGGCACCGTCGTCTTCTTCTCTGTCTGGAGGAGGAAGGAGACCAGCCTCCTCTGGGGCTAGCTCAAAAACGGTCGAGCCCTTTAGTTTTAATTCCCCCTCCTAGCCCAGTTGTAGCGCCCCTTCTCTCTGCCTTGGGAGACCCAGGTTCGAGTCCCCGTGGGCGCAATTAACACCCCCCCTTTTTTATCTTATGTGCTTTGTGTTGCATAGAGGCAGGGCAGGTTTAACATGCTTAATGCCCTACTTAGCGACGACTACCCACTGCTAGTGCAGTGGCAGCAGAGCCCTGCGTGGAGGCACAGGTGGTGGGTTCGAACCCCCAACATGCCCCCTTTCATTTTTTCCTCGTGTTTGTGTAGGTGCCACCTCGCAAGTGGGCCACAGGGCCACATGTCAAATGCTAAGGGCCCTTGGTCCCTATGACCAGTGGGGCCCCCTGTCATTTAGTGTGCTTATTTGTTTTTTTCTTTTGTTTGTGATGTATTTTCCAAATCTGGACTATTCGAGAAGAGGAATATGCCAAATCTGGCATATGCAAGAACAACCCTTATTCTTGACACGAGTAGTTTTATGGTTTAGGGCAGATTTTCTTTTCTGTTTTGTGATGTTTTTATGCATGCATATATAGCAGTATAATATATGGTTTTGGGGTAGAAAAACCTCAAGAATCCACTGGTGGCACTGGATTCTAGATTTGGGAAGTTCTCCAAAAGTGTCACTTTGTGATGAGGTGGCACTTGTTTATTTGTGTAGGATTGTTCATGTGTATATTTAGGGGTTGTGCATCGATGCACCATATTGATTGTTGCATTATCAATCGTTGGTTTTTATTGTTTGTTTGTTTATTTTGGGTAGCTACCATGCCCCCTTTCATTTTTTCCTCGTGTGTATGTAGGTGCCACCTCGCAAGTGGGCCACAGGGCCACATGTCAAATGCTAAGGGCCCTTGGTCCCTATGACCAATGGGCCCCCCTGTCATTTAGTGTGCTTATTTGTTTTTTTTTTCTTTTGTTTGTGATGTATTTTCCAAATCTGGACTATTCGAGAAGAGGAATATGCCAAATCTGGCATATGCAAGAACAACCCTTATTCTTGACATGAGTAGTTTTATGGTTCAGGGCAGATTTTCTTTTCTGTTTTGTGATGTTTTTATGCATGCATATATAGCAGTATAATATATGGTTTTGGGGTAGAAAAACCTCAGGAATCATCCAATGGTGGCACTGGATTCTAGATTTGGGAAGTTCTCCAAAAGTGTCACTTTGTGATGAGGTGGCACTTGTTTATTTGTGTAGGATTGTTCATGTGTATATTTAGGGGTTGTGCATCCATGCATCATATTGATTGTTGCATTATCAATTGTTGATTTTTATTTGCTGTTTGTTTATTTTGGGTAGCTACTGGGTTTGTAAATGAGTTCGAGGAGTCCGGTGAGTTCATTCAGGAAGATCAGGAATAGTTCCACTCTAAATATATCACATGCAAGATGATCGTGACCTTGACATCATTTCTAGCTTTGTTATGCTTAGTTGATTCGTTCCCATTGTTATATCTCCGCTGACTACCACATGATATATAGGCCATCAAACATTGCCATGAAACCTCAAACACCTCCCCTCCTAGCAAATATTGTTTGGCTAAGTCAGGCTTGCTCAACCATTATTATTAGCGTTGCTACTTGCAGGTGCAAGTTGGTCCATGTGATAACATGGGCATTTGATATCACCTTATTTGAACGATATTTAACTAATGCACCTATATACTTGGTAAATAGCGGAAGTCTTAGCCTTTTGTCGGGTGATTTGTTCCGTTGTTGCCGCTTAGTTTCGGCTACTCGTATTTTATTCCATAACTGAGCGCTCGTAACACGTTCGGGGTTGTTATGGGGACCCCCTTGGTAAATCATTTAGTGTTAAGGCTTGTCTGGCAAGACCCAACTTTGGTTTAATTTGCTAACAACTTAATAAAAAGCATAGGGAATAGCTACCCCGAGGAACTTAATCAACCCCCCGGGCAAGTGCTCCTCATGAGTGTTGGTCCAACCCAGAGCAGCTTATTAACGCTCCCCGGGGCAACTCGGTGTTTTGGCGTGGTAACCATCGCTCATTTGTCGTGTCCTGAGAACGAGATATGCAACTCCCATCGGGTACGTCAACACGTCGGGAGGTGTTGTTGGACTTGTCTTACCTTAGCGTTATATCTTGCGCATTGGGATTTCGGTGAGACTTTGGGTCTTCTCACAGTTGAGGTTTTCCTCTAAGGAATCCGAGGAGATCGCGAGTTTCGTGGTCGAGGATTACTATGCGGCCTGTGGTAATTTGTGATGGATTAGTTGGAGCACCCCTGCAGGGTTAAACCTTTCGGAAAGTCGTGCCTGTGGTTATGTGGCAAACATGGATATTTTGTTAACATCTGGTTCTAGACAATTTAAAGTAACTTAATTAAAACCTGCCAACTGTGTGCGTAACCGTGATTGTTTCTGTTAGTGCTCCTTGTCTGATCGAGAATACGGTGGGATTATGAATGACGTAAGTAGGTGTTCAGGATTACTTAGTGATCATTCTTAGATCTCGACCGTCTTACGTAGACCACCATAACTTATTTTCGTTCTTCGTAAGTTAGCCACCATATATGCTTAGGTTGCTGCAAAATCAAACACTTACCCCAACCTCACCTGATAACTTAGTTGAGATTGTTGACTCCTCGTGGCTCACAGTTTACAACAACCACCCATAGGTACAGTTACTCCAGATGCAGACGCTCCCGAGGATACCCAGCTGAGGTGGTAGTTCGACGAAGACAGTGGCACACTGTACGTGACATATCCCGAGGATTAGAGGCACTTGGTCGTGATCGTGGGCCTATCAAGGCGGGATAGCATTGCTTTTGTCGTTTATCTTGTCTGTAGTTGGACCCTGCTTTCCATTTGAATAACATATGATTGTGTGACTCTGTAATTTAGCTTATGGAGAGCGTAAGCCAAATCTTATTACTCTTCCATCCATTATGTATTGCGATGTTTATCCTGCTTGTGAAACACCTAGATGTGCCCCTTTACCCTTTTGAGGCCTCACCCCCAAATAAGGAAAGAGATGCATCTTAGTCATTACGAGTTGGTAATCAGAGGCTTACGACCATAGGAGCCTTTGATTGATCGAACTTGGCCGAGCCGAATCTAGCAAAAACTATTTTGAGTCTCAGTTATATCGGAGAGTAGGTTTCTTTTTTCACCTCTTCTATGCTCTGGTGAGGTTCACGACTTTAGAAATTTTTATTCTACTCCTCTTCTCACTCAAAAAACATATAGGATCACGGGGATATTTTTGGAATCTATATGATACTGTCGAGGAAACCGACACCTATGGGAAACTCGAGGAGTCCCTTGATCGTTCGGCGGGGAGAGAGAGGTACAACATAGAGAGCGGAGCTAGCGACCAACACCGACAAGGTCTTTTACCCAGGCTCGGGCCGCTTGGCGCGTAAAACCCTACTCCTGCTTAGTTTGCATTATGTGCTTACTATAGGGTGATTTGCTATAGTAACTTAGTAGGTGATTAGGGAGTCTTCGATCCCAAAAAGTCCAACCTCTAAGAATGATTCTTGGGCCTCCTTTTATAGGCAAAGGGGTCACCAACTGTGTGCTCACGGGGTGTATAGTGAACAGTGTTCACTTCTCTTCTTCTTCGGTGGTGTCAGGGGCAGTAAATGCCTTGTCAAACCCCTGACATGCCGCAAGGTGGTCGCGACACGTACCTAGGTGAATCGACACCTGGGTCTTGTGTTGGCACACGAGGGATGTGCTGGAGCGGTCGGATTGTTGTAGAAACTGGGGAGGACACCTAGCGAGCGGAAGGGGCTCGCTGGCCTAGAGTCTCTGTCGAACGACTTGGTCACCTTCCCGGAAAGGGGTACTTGTCGGGGGCTTGAATATTTTCCTGGAAAATAGGGCTTGCCGGGGGCCTCACTAGTCCGTGCAAGCCTTCCCAGCGAGGGAGGCTTGCCGGGGTCTCTCTATTCTTCGGGAGTGTTTCCAGTGAAGTGGTCTTTCCGGGGCCTTGGGAATCTTCCCGGCAAGGAGGGCTTGCCAGGGCCTTGCATATGAATCCCTTGTACTCCACGCCCCTCGAGAGAGGGAAAGGCGTGGCCTTGGTGGGTATTGGATTGCCTTCCTATTGTTCTTCCCGGCACACTACTGTCAAGGGCGTCGCCGATGCCCGTGCACAAGTCTGGGACACAAGGGACCCCGATCTCTAGTGCACCGACAGATACCGATGTGACGGAGTTCTTTCTTGGTGCCTCCTGTTGTATTGATTTTATTCCGAGGAGTTGAGCTCCAGGGGAATCTTGAGTACATTGTTATCATTCAGATTTCTTAGTATCTCAGGACGGAGGAATCCAATGGTGGGTCCTGATGTCTTTGTCAAGATGGGCAACTATTCCTTTATGGCTTCTCCAATTGTCCTTTACCAGTCTGATATTGATTTGATCCTTGGGATGGATTGGCTGGCGATGAACAAGGCGTATATTGATTGTGAAGCAAAAGAAGTCAAGTTGACTCATCCATCGGAGGATGTGATTATCTTCGCTGCTCGTGATGACACGATCTGTCTGTTTTCCCTCAATGAGAAGGGTGAGATCTCTCCAACTTCTAAAGTTATAGTGGTCTGTGAGTATGAAGACGTCTTTCCTGAAGAATTGCCAGGAATGCCTCCGCACCGGCCAGTGGAGTTCATAATTAAGCTTCAACATGGAACTGAACTGGTCTGCAAGCGTTCGTATAAACTTGGTCCCGAAGAGCTGAAAGAATTTAAGAATCAGCTAGATGAGCAAGAACGTCTGGGTCTGATCACACCAAGTTCATCTCCTTGGGGTTGTGGTGTTCTGTTTCTCAAGAAGAAGGATGGCACGGACCGACTTTGTATCGATTATCGTCCATTGAATAAGAAGACAATAAGAAACAAGTATCCACTTCCCAACATCAATGAATTCTTTTGAGCAATTGAAAGGGGCCAAGATTTTCTCTAAGCTTGATCTCCGAATGGGCTCTCATCAGATCCGCATTCGCGAAGAAGATATTCCCAAGACTACTTTCAGGACAAGTTTGGCTCTTATGAGTACATAGTGATGTCTTTTGGTCTCGCCAATGCTCTTCTGACCTTCTCTCCGATGATGAATTATATCTTCTCCCCATTCAAGAATGAATTTGTCTTGGTGTATCGTGATGACATTCTGGTCTTTTCTAAAAGTGAGGAACAACATGAAGAACATCTCCGGCTTGTGCTTGATAAGCTAAGAGATCATAAGTTATATGCTTAGTTTTCCAAATATGAATTCTGGTTGAAGGAAGTTGTGTACCTTCGCCACATCATCTCTGCCAAGGTCATCAAAGTTGATCCTACAAAGGTGAAGGCCATTGTTGAGTGGCAACCTCCTCAGGTTGTGAAGCAGCTTCGAAGCTTTCTCGAGCTTGCAAGCTATTGCAGAAGGTTCGTTGAGAACTTCTCCAGGATTTCTAAGCCTGTCGCCAACCTTCTTTAGAAGAGTGTGAAGTTTGTCTGTTCTCGAGAGTGTCAGTTGGCTTTTGATACACTCAAAGAGAAGCTCACTTCAACTCCAGTCTTGACTCCTCCAGATGATTCCAAGCCTTTTCAAGTGTTCTGTGATGCCTCTCTTCAAGGTCTTGGTGAAGTTCTGATGCAAGAGAAGAAAGTGGTAGCTTATACCTCGAGGCAGTTGAAGCCATGTGAGAAGAACTACCCCACTCATGATATTGAGTTGGCAGCAATGGTCCATGCTTTGATGACTTGGATACACCTCTTGTTGGGAAGACAGGTTGAAGTCTACACTGATCACAAGAGTCTCAAATACATCTTCACCCAGCCTAGTCTCAGTCTTCGGCAAACTCGTTGGGTGGAAATGATCCAAGATGACAATCCGAGCATCTAATTTACTCCAGGCAATGCAAATGTCATTGCATATGCTTTCAGCAGAAAGGCTTACTGTAACAGTCTCATTGTGAAGCCTCTCTAGCCTGATCTTTGTGAATCTTTCAGGAAACTCAACCTTCAGATAGTACCTCACGGATTTCTTGCTAATCGCCAGATTTCTCCTACCTTGGAAGAACAAGTCCGCCAAGTTCAACTTCTTGATGCGATGGTGAAGAAAGTGAAGATTGTTTTGGCAAAGAGCATTCCAAAATATAAGTGCTTCCATGTTGATGATAGAGATACCTTATTCTTCGAGGACCGCCTTGTCGTTCCAAAAGAAGAGCTCAGGAAAGTTATCATGGATGAAGCTCATAATTCCCTCCTCTCGATACATCCAGGAAACTACAAAATGTATCAGGATCTGAAACAGACCTTTTGGTGGACCCGCATGAAATGTGAAATTGCTCAGTTCGTGAATGAGTGTGATGTATGTCGCAGAGTGAAGTCAGAGCATCAACATCCAGCAGGCCTCCTTCACCCCTTGCCTATACCCGAGTGGAAATTCGATCATGTAGAGATGGATTTTTGAAAGTGTGTTATGTCCACTAGAGAGGGGTGAATAGGTGATTTTTATAATTTCATCAGTGAGGAAATTCCTAGTGAGGAAAGTCCTCAGTCATGAACTGAGTGTAGAAGAAATAGTACAGGATTAGAAGTGCAAAAATGTCTACAACAAAGTACTCAACGTGATTTCAGAGATTCAGTTTGCACAGGTCACAAGTACAGGGTAAGCAGGTGAAGATTAACTCACGTGAAGAATTTGAGGTGAGGAATTCAGAAAAATTCTTCAGTCAAATTCTTCAAACAGTACAGATGAAAGTCTTCAACATGCAATTGAGGAAATGAGAAGGTTGAGGAAATAGAACCAGTAACTTGATGAAGATAGTTGTTGATGACGCAGTTCCAACTCCTGTGACAATTGTACATCTGGTTTGGAGTAGCTTGGTATTGAAACCAAAGGACATACAGTCCCAGGACACACTGTCCCTACCATATTCTCCTTGAGCTAAGGACACACAGTCCTCGCCCAACACTTGTGGTACTTCCTACCCCTCACAAACTTGGTCACCCGACGATCCACAATTGATTGATGGATGCTCTAGACCATGACGCCTAGCCGTTTGGAGGATACATAGTCCTCAAAGGTAACAAGCATTGGTTCCACACAGGAATAACTTCTTCTGTGATGCTCAATCACTTGGGTTTTGGTTTGGGTTTGGGTGTTTGGGGTATTTCCTCACTTGATGATTTTCATTCAAAGGCTCTGAGCAATTTGGGTTGCTCTAAATGACTAGTGTTAGTTTTTCTTGGAGCAGCCAACCAACTAGTGATTGTGGGGGTGGCTATTTATAGCCTGGGAGCATCCCAACATGATTTGACATAAATTCCCTTTAATAATGTGACCGTTGGGTGGATAAGATCTGTGACAGGTGGCGCATGGCGCGGCAACGGTCGGAACTTTCAACTATGAAAGTCCTCATGTCTCTCATATTCCTCACTCTGAGGCTTTGGTAGATGTAGGTTTGGGTTGAGCATCATGAGGAAATTCATTCCATTGTTTTACCTCGACGCCCTTTAATAGTACGGTGTTCCTATGACTCAAGTGTAAAGAAAATGAAACAGAAATAGTAAATCTTCAAGCTTCAAAGTCTTCAGAGTGTTTTCTTCAGGATACACCGAATTCCTCATCTTTAATATCTTCATGAGGAATAACAACTTCTTTGCAATTTCTTCGCGATCAAAGTCTTCAAGGAATGACCAAAGTCTTCACCCGAAGACATACATTGTTAGGGGTCGATTTTCATCGAATAACTCAAACTCCTCAGTGACTTATAGAGCATGTGTACACTCACAAACATATCGGTCTCTTAACCTAAAAGTCTTCAAACCACCAAAATCACAAAGGGGCACTGGATGCACTTACAATCTCCCCCTTTTTGGTGGTTGATGACATATAGGTTATGTTTTCAACGGGGATAATAATAAGAAGTGTAAGTACTGAGTTTGAGGAATTTGAAGGTATGGTACAAAGAAACTCCCCCTAGAGATGTGCATGTTTTGAGGAATTTCCTTTGAGCTGCAAATGCACATTGATGATATATATCATGGAGATCTCCCCGTCTATCTTGCAATTCATGCATGCATTTGACATATAGTATGAGGAATTTGAAATGCACGATAAGAAATGGTGTCTGACGAATTTCAGCATGCATGCATTAATTAACTTGAGGAATAAGCATGCGAGGAAAAACGTTCAAAAGTATCAGAACACCATCAGTCTTAAGTTACAACTCATTACATCAAAAACTTTACAAGAACTAAGAGTTTGTAACTTAATAAAGTTTATAAGCCCGTAAATTAATCCTGCTTGAAGACTAACTCTAGGATTTCTCCCCCTTGGTCATCAAGTGACGAAAAGGGGCGAAACTGAGGACTAACGCCCATGAAGAATTTCACTTCTGTGTTGAGGAAGGGGCGCGAGTAATCTTCGAGTCAGACTCCTTTGTTGGGCCAGTTGTAGTATCCTCGGGTTCTTCATCTGAATCAGCAGTGCGGAATGAAGAAAATGAGTTGTCCACCAAGTCAGGAACTGCAATAGACTTGAATTTCTTCTTAGGTGGACATGACATGTCAAAGTCGTGAGAGAATTCCAATTCTTCAAGTTCGTGTAGAGTCTTTAGGTGAGACAATATGGCCCAAGTGCGATCAAATACCTCATGAAGATAATAGTGATTTTTCTTCACAGCATTTTGAGTCTTGTTGAGGGTTTTCACAATGGAGCCAAACTGACATTTTACCCACTTGTGATTGTGATCGAATTTCTGGTGAAGAATGAAGAGAAACTCTCTGATAGTCATCACCCTTGGGGCGGTTGGGCTTGGAGGTTTTGCTCTTCCATCAGATTCTTGAGTGGTAGTGTCATCATATGAGGAATAGGAGGCAGCCTTGCGCAATTGACCATCAAGGGTCAATTTCCTTCATCAATTACTAACTTTCCTTTGACTTCAACTGGTTCAAAAGATTTCTTGATTACTTTGAGAGGCGGCAGATAACCGAGGTGATTCTGATAGTCAGCTTGATAGTTGATGGCCGATCTATTTCTAATGAATCTCATGATCCAATGTGCATAAATCTTCAGCTCAAATGGTGACAAGGCATTATCAGCCAAAGTCCTCAAGAAGAAATCGTGAAGGTTCATTTTGATGACATAATGACGTTGAACAGGATATTCTTCATGATTCCAACAACATCTTCTTCCTTGTCATACCCTTTGATTGGTGCGATGGAATATGCCAATGTTCTGTAAACACTTCTAGGCACATACTTCAAATCCTTCACCAGGAATCTAGTCCTTGGAGGTTGGCCCGGAGCCAAAGGTTTCATGAGAACTTCCGTTTGATGATTTGGTAGCTCTCGTTCATCATACAGGTTTATTGCTTCATCTGAAGGTATTGAGATTGGTAATGCGCTAAGCAATTCAGTGGGTGTGTTGTGTCATCCAGTCCAAGACCCACGAGTTGATGTCTTTGGGCTCACCAGAGATATGTCGTGTGGCATAGAACTGAAGAATAATATCATTATTCCAGTCATCGATATATTTGCAGAATGGCAATAGAACTGCATCGCGAAGAACACTCAGAACTAGGGTGAACCAAGGAATTTCCTCCATGTCACAATGAGGAATGTGGGTGTGATGAAATATCTTCCTTTTCCCAAAAAGCATAGAAGCATGGTAGTTAAGTTGAGTTCTGGTGTCGGTGCACTAAAGACCGGGGTCTCCAGCGCCCCGGACTAGTGCGCGGACACCGGCAGCCCCCTCCACAGCGGCAAGGCGCGTCGCTGGAGCATAGGGAGGAAGCAAGGCTCGTTAGCCCACCAAGTGCAGACTGCAAGCCCCCCGGCAAGCGCCCGCTTGTTGGGAATGAAGAAGAGACCCCGGCAGGAACTCCTCACCGGGAAGATAGACACTGACAAGGTGAGACCCTCGCGCCAATGAAGAAGGACTGAGCCCCGGCAAGCCATCCTTGCCGGGAATATTGACAAGGCCTCGGCAGGCCATCACCTCCCTGCCGAGAGGAACAGAAGATCCCCCGGCAAGGTAACCCTGCCGGGGAGGGAAAGAAGGCCCAAAGAGAGGCGCGGGCCCAGTGTGCCTTTGCATCATGTGGACGCCTCCACCGACGAACAAGCCACCACCAATACATGTACCACGCGTATGCCCACATGCTAGTACAACACCCCGAAGTCGCCACGTGTGGGTACGTGTCCAACCCCGTGACAAGGTAAGGAAGCCTGTCGAAGCATTTAATGCACCGTAGTAACACTGTGGCGGGCGGGCAGTACTGTTCCACTCGTGAACACACCGTTCACTCACTAAGCCACTGTGGTGACCCCTTCGCCTATAAAAGGAGGCCTAACGCTTAGTAGAAAGGACTTTTGGCTTTTTGACAAATCAAAAGGTTGTAAGAGCGACAGATCTACAGTAAACTAAAACAAATAGCTAAACATATGCATGAGTAGGGTTTTACGGACAACGCGGCCCGAACCTGGGTAAAAATGACCTTGTCGGGCCCTGACTCTTGGTTCTGCTCTTGTCGCGACTCCTCTCCCCACCAGACCAGCAAAAGGGGACCGATGAGGCCCCCATAGGTGTCGATCCTTTCACCGACATCTTTGGCGTGCCAGGTAGGGGAGTCGCCGGAAGCAGGTCGGCTTCAGCGTCGTCCCGATCCGACGAGTCGTTCGACGGCTCCATGGATCTCAGTTCGTCGCAGCGTCCTCCCAGAGAGGTAGGAGGCAACGGCTGCTCTTGCTCGCGCGCGAGAGAACATAGCACCTCCACGGGTGCTATGCGAGCGCGGGTCAAAGGAGCGGAAGCCCCAAGCTCTGCATCGCCTGGCCGACACACCTCCTTGGAACGCCCGTGCTGCTGTCGAGGGCGTGAAAGGGTGGCGCTTACTCCGGCCATCGCACATCTCCGGAGTGGCGCATGGTCGTCGAGGACGCGTCCGAGGCCCCAAACTGCCCCTTTACGCGCCCTCCGGCTCGCATTTCTCCTTGGAGCGTTGTGACGCCGGAAAGATGTGCTCGGGGGCTCCGCCAGCAAATCTCTTGCAAAAGATACGAGAAAGTGTTGTGCCCCGGCGCGCCTCTTTCCTCTAGTGTGGCCAAGAGCCACAGGCGAAAACCTCGTCGGCAAGGAGGCCGCTGGGGGCAACGTCAGCTTGTCGGGGGTGCAAGATACTCCTCCCCGACAGCACGTTCAAACGTTGCGGCTAAGAATGCTGCGACGCGCATGATAAGTACAGAGGCAAACCTATTGCCATACTCTGGGTAGACTATTGGTATCCTTTTGAAGCTTCGACTTTTGTATGAAAATCTCGCGTGCAGATGGACCTTGCTAGGATAAGTGCACTCCGACTTCATTTCGAGCCTGTTCAACGACTTGAGCGGCCACAGAGCACCCTCATCTCGTTTAGAACTCGTTCAACATTTCAGACGGCTACGTAGCACCGTACTTCGCCTCGAGCCGCGCTCGACGATTTACATGGTTGCACTGAGTGTGGCAAGGAGTCTTGTCGGTCACGACCTCCTTTGTTAAATTTTCTTGGAATACGCTCGTCTAAGTACTCGCAGCAGGATAAGTCAAGCCGGCAAGCATCCGGAAAGTACTAGAGAATAATCATACAAGATGAGAGTCGAATAAAGGATGCATATATTCCTTCATTCGTCTGGATACATTTGATTCCACTTACAATGCGTTGTTGTCCTAACCTAAAGACTTTGTCTTTTGACGAGGGACGACCTACACGAAGGAGTGAAGTTCAAAAAGACAAAAAGCGGGCCAACCCCCAGCGCAACCCAGGTTGGCCCCTCCTGGACCAGCATTGTGTAGTGGAGAGCAGCGTCGAAGGTCAAGGCGGACGGAGGAGATGAAGGGGTCGGAGCCAATGGTCGTACCACCTCGAAGACGAGGCGTCAATGCAGGCTCCAGTAAGGTGCCCCCGCTAGGAGGGGGCAGGGCGTGACCGCGTTCCGGCGGCAGGGCCAGCGGCCAGTCGGAGCTCGGGGAGTCGTACTCCGACTTGACCCCCCGGGATCCCGACCTGCCAAGGGCACCACTTTCGCCGATGTCTCCATCACTGCTATCGCTCGAGGAGGGACACTCGGCGTCGCTTCAGCCCTCATCGCAGCAGCCGAGATGCACACATGTGCGCCCGTAAAAGTTGACGGATAGCATATTAACCTCCGCTAGCTTAAAGCGAAGGATATGCCCATCCTCGAGGCTATGGGCGCGGGTGAAGGCTTTCCAGCCCCGTCCAAGCAGCATGGAGTGGCGCTTCGGATACTCCACACGCGCCTGCATGGTGCCATGGGAGCAGCTGCATGCCCGCAACCACTAGACCGGGGGCTTGGAGTCCTCCATCGCCCTAGCGAAAGGGCAAGGGAGGTGCAGATGACCCCACGGAGCGCCATGCAGCTCCACGACAAACTCCAGCGTTGTTCCATACGAGTGTCAGACAAGCCGAGGAGAAGGCGGAGACGCTGGAGTATTACACCGCCTCCCTCGACCACGTCCTCGGCCCCTCGAGCCTCTCCTGTCACGGTCGACGGGGTTGCCGCTGCCTGCAGCCCCAAAAGTTGTGGCATGATCCAAGCGGGATCCCCTTGCCGCCCTGGCAGCCAACGGAGGTCGGCCCCATCCCCTAACCATGGTCACGGACGGGTGCCACCGGCAAAGATGAAAAGAAGCAAGAGAGACAAGGTGACAGGCGCTCAAGGCTTCGAGAGTGAGATGGATGGGCAAAACCTCCGCGGAAACACCCTAATTTATAGGGCAAAGCTTGCAGGCCACCCTCCTCACTCCAGAAGCCGCCGCCCCTCTCGCCCAATCACCCTCAAGTCACGAGCGGAACATGGAACCGCCCTGATGCGCCAATGCATGCAGGGGCAGCGCCGTCAACGCTCGCGGTTTTTAGGCCACGATCGCCACTTGCCCGACCGCCGCTATGCATGCCCTACACGTGGCAGAAGCGTTTTCAGGGAATAAAGAGGCCATCACACGCACGCCACACACCCTCCCACTTTCTGCATTCCATGCGCGGCGTGGGGAAAGAAAGCCTGCAACCGGTCGATTCCAATAAGCTTGGCACCCGCAAGTCCTCACACCGCTTTGGGCCTGGCCCAACAACGCCCCGCATGCGTGTGTAGCCCAGGCCCGGGGGCTCCTGTCGGTGCACTAAAGACAGGGGTCTCTAGTGCCCCAGACTAGTGCACGGACACCGGCAGCCCACTCCACAGCGGCAAGGCGCGTCGCTGGAGCATAGGGCGGAAGCAAGGCTCGGAAGCCCACCAAGTGCAGACTACAAGCCCCCCAGCAAGCGCCCGCTTGTTGGAAATGAAGAAGAGACCCCAGCAGGAGCTCCCTGCCGGGAAGATGGACACTGACAAGGCAAGACCCTCCCGCCAAGGAAGAAGGACTGAGCACCGGCAAGCCATCCTTGTCGGCAAGATTGACAAGGCCTCGGTAGGCCATCACCTCCCTGCCGAGAGGAACGAGAAGAGCCCCTCGCAAGGTAACCCTGCCGGGGAGGGAAAGAATGCCCGAAGAGAGGCGCGGGCCCAGGGCGCCTTCGCATCATGTGGAGGCCTCCACCGACGAACACGCCACCGCTGATACATGGACCACACGTCCGCCCACACGCCAGCACAACACCCCGAAGTCGCCACGTGTGGGTACGTGTCCAACCCCCTTGACAAGATTAGGAAGCCTGTCGAAGCATTTAATGCACCGTAGTAACACTGTGGCGGGCAGTCGGCACTGTTCCACTCGTGAATCCACCGTTCACCCACTGAGCCACTGTGGTGACCCCTTCGTCTATAAAAGGAGGCCCGAGACTCAGTAGAAAGGACTTTTGGCTTTTTGACCAATCAAAAGGCTATAAGAGGGATAGATCTACACTAAACTAAACACATGCGGGAGTAGGGTTTTACGCACAACGCAACCCGAACCTGGGTAAAAAGATCTTGTCGGGCCCTGACTGTTGGTTCTGCTCTTGCCTCAACTCCTCCCCCCGCCAGACCAGCAAAAGGGGACCGTTGAGGCCCCCATAGGTGTCGATCCTTTCAATGACATGTGGTACAGAACTTTATGTGCCTGATACGAAGCCTATCATAAGGATTTTCTCCAGTGAAGAAATGATGTTCATCATAGAAGTCTTTCTTCGGGAACTTTGGCCTCTTTGAGAAGGGCTGGTGAGGCTTTCGTTGAAGATTATGATGCTTCTCATCTTGAGGAGTTTCGGCCACCACAATTGCAGTTTCAGGATTTACAAGTACAATTGCAGTTTCATCAGTAGTATTTCTATTCTGAGATGTGACATTTTCATCACGATCTTGTTCTTCAGTTTGAGGAATTTGTTGTGCCGAAGGAGCAGATGAAGTTTCTGGTGCAACGCTTTCCTTTTTAGTTTCTTCAGCTGATGCAGCTGATTCTTGATCTTGTGCTGATTTTTCATGTGAGCTTTATTCTTCAGAGCGAGTTAGAATTTCAATTGCAGCTGGAGTTTGAGGAATTTGATTGGTTATTGGCGAGGTTGGGCGGGTCTTTTCCCAAAATTCATCATGAATAATAGGTGTTCTGCTCCGAATGTCTTCATCACCCTCGTTTCTTCATCAGTCATTTCTGGGTTTTGAGGAGGAGGTGTTGAGACTTGAGGAATTTGATCTGCTTGAATTTCCTCATCAATTGGCGTGGATGCAGCAGAGAGATTATCATCCATTTCCTCATCCTGTTCTCGAATGATGTGCTCTTCACCAAATGGAACAACAATGTATGATGGTGCAACATTGAGGGGAGTCGCATCCACTGGAGCTGATGATGTAGTAGGCATAGTCTTCAGTCGTTTTGCCTCTGAAGACTTTGAAGTTGGTTAAGTCTTTCTCTTCTTGGCTTCCTTCTTAGCAGCTTTTGTTTTCTTCACGTCTCATGCAGACAGAAGAGTCACTTTCTTCACCTTTGAAGACTTTGGTGAAGGAACATTTTCATCAGGCATTGCAGGAGCAATGTTAGGCCTGGCAGATTCTTCACGTGTAATATTCTGAGTAATTTCATCACCAGCTGGTTCTTCATCTTGATCAGCATCAGCCGGTTGCACAGTATAGCATGGCTAAGGATTTGTTGGTTTCTTTGGGGCAGCAACCCTGTTGTAGTATTCGTCAATTGCAGTCACAGCTTGTACAAATCCCACTTTGACACTCTTGCGGTATGCATGAAGACTTGTGTACTCGTCAGTGAGGATTTTCAATTCTGCCTCAGTCGAAACAAGTTTCTCAGGTGTCAGGTTAAGGATGTTTTGCTTCAAATATTTCCCCTTTTTGACCTTCGCAGCCCTAGCTTGTTTGGCTTGTTGATCCTTCCATTTTGCTTCATTGATGAATGAAGTAACCATATGACTGAGTCCAGGTGAAAGTTTCAAATCATCAATTGGAGTGTTTGGATCCTCATACAAAAGGTCGACGAAGTTTAGCAGTACTTTCGGATCCAGTGCAAGGGGAATGGTGCTACCAGTAGCTTGTGCAACCCTTTCTTGCTTGTTTCTAATGATGGCTTGAAGATTTTCATCATCATATTCTTCACTTCCTTCTGATGCAGAAGGAATGTTGACAATCTTGCTTGGGCTTGGACTTGTACCTCTACCAGTAGTCATCTTTGTTTTCAACAGACCAGTAAAGTTTTTGGAGCTGAGCCTGAGGCAGATGGTACGGAGAAACTTGCATTTTTTGTTTGATGCTGACTGACGTGTGACTACAGAGGGGGTCAGGACTTTGGTGCAGTTAAGGACTTGGCAGTAGTTGTTGCTACTTTTTGAGGAATTTGTTCTTTTGATAATGTTGTTGAGGATTTGGGCTTGACATCTGGTTTCTTCAACAGAACTCTCTTCTGAGGTTTTTCTCTAGCAAAAGCCTCGGTAGCAGAAGAAGTGGCAGCAGTTGCTGCAGCAGCAGAATCCTCATTAAACTTTGTGACAGCAGAATACTTGTCTTTTTTGTCTAGGTAGTCCTCAGTTGTGGATACGCTTGAGGGGTGTACTATTTGTTGATCTCCCTGCGGCAACCTTTTGCATGGAGGTTTGAGGGCAAACTTCTTGCCATATTTTGGAGTGACATACCTATATTCCTTCCAGTCCTTTACCCA
Source organism: Hordeum vulgare subsp. vulgare (assembly GCF_904849725.1). Taxonomy (NCBI): domain Eukaryota; kingdom Viridiplantae; phylum Streptophyta; class Magnoliopsida; order Poales; family Poaceae; genus Hordeum; species Hordeum vulgare. Next base: position 254,988,599 of record NC_058522.1, on the reverse strand, counting down.
TCTGCGTTCAATCCTTTGAAGCCTTATTTTGCATTTAGCCATGGCCTCTTTTCCATGAATTTCTTCATCTGGCGTGCAGTACTCAGCATATATCTCTTCTGCGATCTCAAAAGAAGTGTTCTGTTCCAGCTTCTTGCCACCCTTCTGTTTTTTGTCTTCCTCCATTTTCTTCAACTGAGGTTTTTGCTAAAGAATTTGTATTCTTCAGGAATTTGAGGACAAGGGTAATGTTTTTTAAGAAATGCTGCAAATGAGTTAAGTTAATGAGAACATAGTGATTCATCAGCTGACATTTTGTACATGTGAACAGAGTATAGGTGCAAAGAATTTGGAGAGGTCATATGCGTTCTCAGATTTGAGGAAATTGAAAAATTTCTTAAGTTGAGGAATTTGACTAAGCATTCTGATCTTTGGTTGGAGAGTTGTGCAGATTCGGAAATTTACACAATTGAGGAATCTCGTGAAGAATTTAGGGGCTTAGTGAAATTCATCAAGTGTTCTCGACATGGGTGTGCACAGCTGAGAGATTCTCTGAGGTAAAACTGATTTCATGGATCTAAGGAGAATAAATGGATCAAACAGGATGGTCAAATAGGATTTTAATTACCCTATGTGAACACCACGATGAATTGAGGAGGTAAAAACGGAAGTTTTCAGCCCAGATCTTCAGTGCCCTAAATTGGCGACTGAAAACAGCTACGGCGGCGGCGGAGGAAGATGTTGTGTAGTCGGCGTGAGTCCGGCGACAGCAAGGTCGAGGCAGTGAAGTTGTTCCTCACCGGCGACGAGGATGCTAGTGGCGGCGCTAGGTTTTGAGCTCAAGCGGAGGAGTTGAGAGGGAGGAAGAGCTTTTGACTAAGGGGGGGTAAGGGGCTATTTATAACTCAGGTGAAAACGGTCTGAAGTAAAAACTTCGGAAGGAACTGCCCTTGCCCTTTCGTCTCCTATGACACGTGCTACCCACGATCGAAGCGGTGGAGATCGTGGTTATCCTATCGTGAGTAGTGGGTGCGGTTACTGTGGTAACGTTAAAAATACATTTTTGAATTTTTTAGGATTTTGTTGCAAAGTCCTCAGTTGACAAAGACTTAGTGAGGATTCTGAACAAGTGCCAAATAGAACGCATATGAAAAATTGAGAATAGACTGGGTTGAGCTTACCATAGAGGGGAGTCGGGTCGAATCACATTCACTTGGAAGAAATACCAAATTTGAAGACTTAGCAATAAGTGAATGTTGAGGTCACTGAAAGCTCAGTATATAGTATAAAGTCAATGAATATCATCACAGAAATTTTTGAATAATTTGAAATTTTTGAAGACTTTGAAAACTTTGAGGAATTTGTGAAAAGTTTCAGTCCGAAGAATTTCAACTCTGAAGAATTTCCAACTTGAAGAATTTCAAAGTTTGGTGGTGGTGTGACCCACCGTATAAGAATGATGATTTCAGGCATCGCGTACAATTGTCGTAGGGCCCTGAGAACCAAATTATTCATTAATTTATTCACACTTAGAGTGACATTCTTCATTGATTTGAAGAAAAACGTTACTTTGTTTGTTGCACATCTAAGTCATCAATTTTGCATAAGTGTTGGGATGTGTGCATGTTTACAAAACATTTGAAGATTCTAGGATATTTAGCTCACACGCAACTTGCAAAATCTTCTCTCATTCAAGGGCTTTGTAAAGATATCTGCTAGCTGGTCGTCAGTATTTACATGGTCGATGATGATCTTTCCCTTGAGTACATGATCACGAAGAAAATGATGACGAATCAGGATGTGCTTGGTCTTCGAGTGTTGTACTGGGTTGTAGGCGGTCTTGGTTGCACTCTCATTGTCGCAGTAGAGGGGCACATTCTTCATATTGATGTCGTAGTCTCTGAGGCTTTTCTTCATCCATAGCTAGTGAGCACAGCAAGATCCAGCAGCAACGTATTCAGCTTCAGAAGTGCAGAGTGATACACAGTTCTTCTTCTTTGAGGACCAACAGACTAAGGATCTTCTGAGGAAATGACATGTGCCTGATGTTGACTTGCGATCCACACGGTCACCAGCATAATCAAAATCATAATATCCAACGAGGTGAAGATTTGAGCCCTTGGGGTACCGTAATCCTAGTGTTGGTGTGTGAGCTAGATATTGAAGAATATGTTTCACAGCCTTATGGTGTGATTCCTTCAGTTTTGCTTGACCGTGCACAAATGCAAACACTAAGCATAATATCTGTCCTAGATGCACGCAAGTACAACAAAGAGCCAATCATAGAACGATATACCTGATGATCAAAATCTATACCATTTTCGTGAGTGCAGAGGTGGCCGTTGGTAGGCACAGGAATATTGACGCCTTTGCATTCATGCATGCCGAATTTCCTCAGGACATCCTTGAGGTATTTCTCTTGAGATATGAAGATGACATTGTGTTGTTGACCAATTTGCAAAGCTAAGAAGAATTTCAGCTCCCCCAACATGGACATTTGATATTCTTCACCCATCATGTAGGCAAATTCATCACTTTAACATTTGTCATCACAACCAAAAATAATGTCGTCGACATATATTTCGCACACGAATAGTTCATTGCCATAGGATTTTGTGAAAAGTGTAGGATCAAGTTGTTGGGGAATGTCGCATGGGAAACAAAAATTTTCCTACGCGCACGAAGACCTATCATGGTGATGTCCATCTACGAGAGGGGATGAGTGATCTACGTACCCTTGTAGATCGTACAGCAGAAGCGTTAGTGAACGCGGTTGATGTAGTGGAACGTCCTCACGTCCCTCGATCCGCCCCGCGAACAATCCCGCGATCAGTCCCACGATCTAGTGCCGAACGGACGGCACCTCCGCGTTCAGCACACGTACAGCTCGACGATGATCTCGGCCTTCTTGATCCAGCAAGAGAGACGGAGAGGTAGAAGAGTTCTCCGGCAGCGTGACGGCGCTCCGGAGGTTGGTGATGACCTTGTCTCAGCAGGGCTCCGCCCGAGCTCCGCAGAAACGCGATCTAGAGGAAAAACCGTGGAGGTATGTGGTCGGGCTGTCGTGGAAAAATCGTCTCAAATCAGCCCCAATACCTCCGTATATATAGGTGGGAGGGAGGGGACCTTGCCTTGGGGCTCAAGGAGCCCCAAGGGGGTCGGCCGAGTCCAAGGGGGGAAGCCTCCCCCCCCCAAACCGAGTTGGACTTGGTTTGGTGGGTGGGAGTCCTTCCCTTCCTTCCCACCTCCCTTTTTTTTCTTTCTCTTTGATTTTCCTTTGTATGGCGCATAGGGCCCTTTTGGGCTGTCCCACCAGCCCACCAAGGGCTGGTGCACCACCCTTATGGCCTATGGGCTTCCCCGGGGTGGGTTCCCCCCCCCCCCCCCGCTGAACTCCCGGAACCCATTTGTCATTCCCGGTAACTCCGAAAACCTTCCGGTAATCAAATGAGGTCATCCTATATATCAATCTTCGTTTCCGGACCATTCCGGAAACCCTCGTGACCTCCGTGATCTCATCCGGGACTCCAAACAACATTCGGTAACCAACCATATAACTCAAATACACATAAAACAACGTCGAACCTTAAGTGTGCAGACCCTGCGGGTTCGAGAACTATGTAGACATGAACCGAGAGACTCCTCGGTCAATATCCAATAGCGGGACCTGGATGCCCATATTGGATCCTACATATTCTACGAAGATCTTATCGTTTGAACCTCAGTGCCAATGATTCATATAATCCCGTATATCATTCCCTTTGTCCTTCGGTATGTTACTTGCCCGAGATTCGATCGTCAGTATCCGCATACCTATTTCAATCTCGTTTACCGGCAAGTCTCTTTACTCGTTCCGTAATACAAGATCCCGCAACTTACACTAAGTCACATTGCTTGCAAGGCTTGTGTGTGATGTTGTATTACCGAGTGGGCCCCGAGATACCTCTCCATCACACGGAGTGACAAATCCCAGTCTTGATCCATACTAACTCAACTAACACCTTTGGAGATACCTGTAGAGCATCTTTATAGTCACCCAGTTACGTTGCGACGTTTAATACACACAAAGTATTCCTCCGGTGTCAGTGAGTTATATGATCTCATGGTCATAGGAATAAATACTTGACACGCAGAAAACAGTAGCAATAAAATGACACGATCAACATGCTACGTCTATTAGTTTGGATCTACTCCATCACGTGATTCTCCTAATGACGTGATCCAGTAATCAAGCAACAACACCTTTTTCATAATCAGAAGACACTGACTATCTTTGATCAACTGGCTAGCCAACTAGAGGCTTGCTAGGGACGGTGTTTTGTCTATGTATCCACACATGTAAATGAGTCTTCATTCAATACAATTATAGCATGGATAATAAACGATCATCTTGATACAGGAATTATAATAATAACTATATTTATTATTGCCTCTAGGGCATAATTCCAATAGTCTCCCACTTGCACTAGAGTCAATAATCCAGCCCTCACATCATCATGTGAATTACATTGTAATAAATCTAACACCCATACAGTTCTGGTGTTGATCATGTTTTGGCCATGGAAGAGGTTTAGTAAGCGGGTCTGCTACATTTAGATCCGTGTGCACTTTGCATATATTTACGTCCTCTCCCTCGACGTAGTCGCGGATGAGGTTGAAGCGTCGTTTGATGTGTCTGGTCTTCTTGTGAAACCGCGGTTCCTTTGCTAAGGCAATGGCACCCGTGTTGTCACAGAACAAGGTTATTGGATTCAGTGCGCTTGGCACCACTCGAAGATCCGTCATGAATTGCTTCATCCAGACACCCTCCTTAGCCGCCTCCAAGGCAGCCATGTACTCCACTTCACATGTAGAATCTGCTACGACGCTTTGCTTGGAACTGCACCAGCTTACCGCACCCCCATTAAGAATAAATACGTATCCGGTTTGCGACTTAGAGTCGTACGGATCTGTGTCAAAGCTTGCATCGACGTAACCTTTTACGGCGAGCTCTTCGTCACCTCCATACACGAGAAACATCTCCTTAGTCCTTTTCAGGTACTTCAGGATATTCTTGACCGCTGTCCAATGATCCACTCCTGGATTACTCTGGAACCTACCTGCCATACTTATGGCCAGGCTAACATCCGGTCTAGTGCACAACATTGCATACATGATAGAACCTATGGCTGAAACATAGGGGACAGAGCGCATATGCTCTCTATCTTCATCAGTTGCTGGGCACTGAGTCTTACTCAATCTCGTACCTTGTAAAACTGGCAAGAACCCTTTCTTAGACTGTTCCATTTTGAACCTCTTCAAAACTTTATCAAGGTATGTGCTTTGTGAAAGTCCTATCAGGCGTTTTGATCTATCCCTATAGATCTTAATGCCTAGAATGTAAGCAACTTCTCCTAGGTCCTTCATAGAGAAACTCTTATTTAAGTAATCCTTTATGCTCTCTAAAAACTCCACGTTGTTTCCAATCAGCAATATGTCATCCACATATAATATTAGAAACGCCACAGAGCTCCCACTCACTTTCTTTTAAATACAAGATTCTCCAACCACTTGTATAAACCCAAATGCTTTGATCACCTCATCAAAGCGTTTGTTCCAACTCCGAGATGCTTGCACCAGTCCATAAATGGATCGCTGGAGCTTGCACACCTTGTTAACATTCTTAGGATCGACAAAACCTTCGGGTTGTATCATATACAACTCTTCCTTAAGGAAACCGTTAAGGAACGCTGTTTTGACATCCATCTGCCAGATTTCATAATCGAAAAATGCAGCTATTGCTAACATGATTCTGACGGACTTAAGCATCGCTACGGGTGAGAATGTCTCATCGTAGTCAACTCCTTGAACTTGTGAAAAACCCTTTGCCACAAGTCGTGCTTTATAAACGGGCACATTGCCGTCAGCGTCCGTCTTCCTCTTAAAGATCCATTTGTTCTGAATAGCCTTGCGGCCCTCAGGTAGTACCTCCAAAGTCCACACTTTGTTCTCATACATGGATCCTATCTCGGACTTCATGGCTTCTAGCCATTTGTTGGAATCTGGGCCCACCATTGCTTCTTCATAATTTGCAGGCTCATTGTTGTCTAACAACATGATCGATAAGACGGGATTACCGTACCACTCTGGAGCAGCACGTGGTCTCGTCGACCTGCGTGGTTCCACAGAAACTTGAACTGGAGTTTCATGATCATCATCATTAACTTCCTCCTCAACCGGCGTTGCAACGACAGAGGTTTCCCCTTGCCCTGCGCCACCATCCAGAGGGATGAGAGGTTCGACAACCTCGTCAAGTTTTATCTTCCTCCCACTCAATTCTCTCGAGAGAAACTCCTTCTCGAGAAAAGCTCCGTTTTTAGCAACAAACACTTTGCCCTCGGATTTGAGATAGAAGGTGTACCCAACTGTCTCTTTTGGGTAACCTATGAAGACGCATTTTTCCGCTTTGGGTTCCAGCTTTTCAGGATGAAGCTTTTTGACATAAGCATCACATCCCCAAACTTTAAGAAACGACAACTTTGGCCTTTTGCCATACCACAGTTCGTATGGTGTCATCTCAACGGATTTTGATGGTGCCCTATTTAAAGTGAATGCAGCTGTTTCTAATGCATAACCCCAAAACGATAACGGCAAATCAGTAAGAGACATCATAGATCGCACCATCTCTAATAGAGTACGATTACGACGTTCGGACACACCATTACGCTGTGGTGTTCCAGGCGGTGTTAACTGTGAAACAATTCCACATTGTCTTAAGTGAGTACCAAACTCGAAACTCAGATATTCACCCCCACGATCAGACCGTAGGAACTTGATCTTCTTGTTACGATGATTTTCCACTTCACTATGAAATTGCTTGAACTTTTCAAATGTTTCAGACTTGTGCTTCATCAAGTAGACATAACCATATCTACTCAAATCGTCAGTGAAGGTGAGAAAATAACGATATCCGCCGCGTGCCTCCACGCTCATCGGACCACACACATCGGTATGTATGATTTCCAACAAGTCACTTGCACGCTCCATTGTTCCGGAGAACGGAGTCTTAGTCATCTTGCCCATGAGGCATGGTTCGCACGTGTCAAGTGAATCAAAGTCAAGTGACTCCAAAAGTCCATCAGCATGGAGTTTCTTCATGCGCTTTACACCAATATGACCTAAGCGGCAGTGCCACAAAAATATGGCGCTATCATTGTTAACTCTAACTCTTTTGGTCTCAATGTTATGTATATGCGTATCTCTATCAAGATTCAATATGAACAATCCTCTCACATTAGGTGCATGACCATAAAAGATGTTACTCATAGAAATAGAACAACCATTATTCTCTGACTTAAAAGAGTAACCGTCTCGCAATAAACAAGATCCAGATATAATGTTCATGCTCAACGCAGGCACTAAATAACAATGATTTAAGTTCATCACTAATCCTGATGGTAACTGAAGTGAAACTGTGCCGACGGCGATTGCATCAACCTTGGAACCATTTCCTACGCGCATCGTCACTTCATCTTTCGCCAGCCTTCGTCTATTCCGCAGTTCCTGTTTCGAGTTGCAAATATGAGCAACAGAACCGGTATCGAATACCCAGGCACTACTACGAGAGCCGGTTAAGTACACATCAATAACATGTATATCAAATATACCTGATTTTTCTTTGGCCGCCTTCTTATCCGCCAGATACTTGGGGCAATTGCGCTTCCAGTGACCCATACCCTTGCAATAGTAACACTCCATTTCAGGCTTAGGTCCAGCTTTGGGTTTCTTCGTCGGATTGGCAACAGGCTTGCCGCTCTTCTTTGAATTACCCTTCTTGCCTTTGCCGTTTCTCTTGAAACTAGTGATCTTATTCACCATCAACACTTGATGCTCTTTACGGAGTTCAGACTCTGTGACTTTCAGCATCGCAAACAACTCGTCGGGAGACTTGTTCATCCCTTGCATGTTGTAGTTCAACACAAAGCATTTATAGCTTGGCGGCAGTGATTGAAGGATTCTGTCAGTGATAGCCTCTTGCGGGAGTTCAATCCCCAGCTCAGCTAGACGGTTTGAGTACCCAGACATTTTGAGCACATGTTCACTGACAGACGAGTTCTCCTCCATCTTGCAAGCATAGAATTTATCGGAGGTCTCATATCTCTCGATCCAGGCGTTCTTCTGAAAGATAAACTTGAACTCCTGGAACAACTCAAATGCTCCATGACGCTCAAAGCGACGTTGAAGTCCCGGTTCTAAGCCATACAAGATTGCACATTGAACTATTGAGTAGCCCTCCTTACGTGCTAACCAAGCGTTCTTAACACCCTGATCAGCCGTAGCGGGTGGTTCATCTCCTAGCGCAGCATTAAGGACATAATCCTTCTTCCCATCTTGTAAGATTAGCTTAAGATTACGAGCCCAGTCTACAAAGTTGCTTCCATCATCTTTCAACTTAGCTTTCTCTAGGAATGTATTAAAATTCAGGATGACTGTCGCGTGAGCCATGATCTACAACACAAATATATTCAAAGTGGACTTAGACTATGTTCAAGATAATTAGAGTTTAACTTAATCAAATTATTTGCTAAACTCCCACTCAAAAAGTACATCTCTCTAGTCATTTGAGTGGTTCATGATCCACTTACACTATCCCAAGTCCGATCATCACGTGAGTTGAGTGTAGTTTCAGTGGTAAGCATCCCTATGCTAATCATATCATCTATATGATTCATGATCGACCTTTTGGTCTCATGTGTTCCGAGGCCATGTCTGCACATGCTAGGCTCGTCAAGCTTAACCCGAGTGTTCCACGTGCGCAACTGTTTTGCACCCGTTGTATGTGAACGTTGAGTCTATCACACCCGATCATCACGTGGTGTCTCGAAACGACGAACTGTAGCAACGGTGCACAGTCGGGGAGAACACAATTTCGTCTTGAAATTTTAGTGAGAGATCACCTCATAATGCTACCGTCGTTCTAAGAAAAATAAGGTGCATAAAAGGATTAACATCACATGCAATTCATAAGTGACATGATATGGCCATCATCACATGCTTCTTGATCTCCATCACCAAAGCACCGGCACGATCTTCTTGTCACCGACGCCACGCCTTGATCTCCATCAACGTGTTGCCATCGGGGTTGTCGTGCTACTCATGCTATTACTACTAAAGCTACATCCTAGCAAAATAGTAAACGCACCTGCAAGCACAAACGTTAGTATAAAGACAACCCTATGGCTCCTGCCGGTTGCCGTACCATCGACGTGCAAGTCGATATTTTCTATTACAACATGATCATCTCATACATCCAATATATCACATCACATCGTAGGCCATATCACATCACAAGCATACCCTACAAAAACTAGTTAGACGTTCTCTAATTTTGTTGTTGCATGTTTTACGTGGTGACCATGGGTATCTAGTAGGATCGCATCTTACTTACGCAAACACCACAACGGAGATATATGAGTTGCTATTTAACCTCATCCAAGGACCTCCTTGGTCAAATCCGATTCAACTAAAGTTGGAGAAACCGACACTTGCCAGTCATCTTTGAGCAACGGGGTTACTCGTAACGATGAAACCAGTCTCTCGTAAGCGTACGAGTAATGTCGGTCCAAGCCGCTTCAATCCAACAATACCGCGGAATCAAGAAAAGACTAAGGAGGGCAGCAAAACGCACATCAACGCCCACAAAAACTTTTGTGTTCTACTCGAGAAGACATCTACGCATGAACCTAGCTCAAGATGCCACTGTTGGGGAACGTCGCATGGGAAACAAAAATTTTCCTACGCGCACGAAGACCTATCATGGTGATGTCCATCTTCGAGAGGGGATGAGTGATCTACGTACCCTTGTAGATCGTACAGCAGAAGCGTTAGTGAACGCGGTTGATGTAGTGGAACGTCCTCACGTCCCTCGATCCGCCCCGCGAACAATCCCGCGATCAGTCCCACGATCTAGTGCCGAACGGACGGCACCTCCGCGTTCAGCACACGTACAGCTCGACGATGATCTCGGCCTTCTTGATCCAGCAAGAGAGACGGAGAGGTAGAAGAGTTCTCCGGCAGCGTGACGGCGCTCTGGAGGTTGGTGATGACCTTGTCTCAGCAGGGCTCCGCCCGAGCTCCGCAGAAACGCGATCTAGAGGAAAAACTGTGGAGGTATGTGGTCGGGCTGCCGTGGAAAAATCATCTCAAATAAGCCCCAATACCTCCGTATATATAGGTGGGAGGGAGGGGACCTTGCCTTGGGGCTCAAGGAACCCCAAGGGGGTCGGCCGAGTCCAAGGGGGGAAGGCTCCCCCCCCCAAACCGAGTTGGACTTGGTTTGGTGGGTGGGAGTCCTTCCCTTCCTTCCCACCTCCCTTTTTTTTCTTTCTCTTTGATTTTCCTTTGTATGGCGCATAGGGCCCTTTTGGGCTGTCCCACCAGCCCACTAAGGGCAGGTGCGCAACCCTTATGGCCAATGGGCTTCCCCGGGGTGGCTTGCCCCCCCCGGTGAACTCCCGGAACCCATTCGTCATTCCCGGTACATTCCCGGTAACTCCGAAAACCTTCCGGTAATCATATGAGGTCATCCTATATATCAATCTTCGTTTCCGGACCATTCCGGAAACCCTCGTGACGTCCGTGATCTCATCCGGGACTCCGAACAACATTCGGTAACCAACCATATAACTCAAATACTCATAAAACAACGTCGAACCTTAAGTGTGCAGACCCTGCGGGTTCGAGAACTATGTAGACATGAACCGAGAGACTCCTCGGTCAATATCCAATAGCGGGACCTAGATGCCCATATTGGATCCTACATATTCTACGAAGATCTTATCGTTTGAACCTCAGTGCCAAGGATTCATATAATCCCGTATATCATTCCCTTTGTCCTTCGGTATGTTACTTGCCCGAGATTCGATCGTCAGTATCCGCATACCTATTTCAATCTCGTTTACCGGCAAGTCTCTTTACTCGTTCCGTAATACAAGATCCCGCAACTTACACTAAGTCACATTGCTTGCAAGGCTTGTGTGTGATGTTGTATTACCGAGTGGGCCCCGAGATACCTCTCCGTCACACGGAGTGACAAATCCCAGTCTTGATCCATACTAACTCAACTAACACCTTCGGAGATACCTATAGAGCATCTTTATAGTCACCCAGTTACGTTGCGACGTTTGATACACACAAAGTATTCCTCCGGTGTCAGTGAGTTATATGATCTCATGGTCATAGGAATAAATACTTGACACGCAGAAAACAATAGCAATAAAATGACACGATCAACATGCTACGTCTATTAGTTTGGGTCTAGTCCATCACATGATTCTCCTAATGACGTGATCCAGTAATCAAGCAACAACACCTTGTTCATAATCAGAAGACACTGACTATCTTTGATCAACTGGCTAGCCAACTAGAGGCTTGCTAGGGACGGTGTTTTGTCTATGTATCCACACATGTAAATGAGTCTTCATTCAATACAATTATAGCATGGATAATAAACGATCATCTTGATACAGGAATTATAATAATAACTATATTTATTATTGCCTCTAGGGCATAATTCCAACACAAGTGAACCGGGTTTGAAGCCTTTTCTTCATGAGGAAGTCCTTCAAGGTAACATACCACGCCCGAGGGGCTTGCTTGAGGCCATAGAGTGCCTTTTTGAGTCTGAAGACTTTGTCAAGATGCTTCGGGTTTTCAAAACCTGGGGGCTGAGCAACATATACTTCTTCCTCAAGCTTACCATTGAGGAATGCACTTTTCACATCCATTTGATATAGAGTAATATTGTGATGATTAGCATATGCAAGTAATATTCGAATAGCTTCAAGTCTAGCAACAGGTGCAAAAGTTTCATCAAAGTCAATTCCTTCAACCAGTGTGTAGCCTTGGGCTACAAGTCGTGCCTTGTTCCTCACAACCTAACCATCCTCATCTTGCTTGTTTAGGTAGATCCACTTGGTGCCGATGATATTGTGCTTGTGAGGATCTGGTCTTTTGATGAGTTTCCACACGTCATTTAGCTTGAACTGAAGAAGTTCATCTTGCATGGCTTGAATCCACTCAGGTTCCATGAAGGCTTCAGCAACTTTTGAGGGTTCTGTGATAGACACAAAAGAGGAATGTCCACAAAATTTAACTAAATGTGAAGCTTTTGAGCGAGTGAGAGGACATGGCGCATTGATGTCCTCGACGATTTTGTCAAGTTCCCCTTCATTTGCAATCCTTGGATGAGTTGGTTGAAGACTTTGGTTGGGCTGAGGAATTTGATCTGTGGTATTTTCCTCAGGTGCAGCTGCTTGAGTTTCATCAGTGTTGGGACGACTTCTTGAACAAAGGGTTGTTCCTTAGTAGGAATGATATCTTCAGTAGCTTTGTGCTTAATAGCTTCCTCAGGAGTCAATTTATCTGCCACAGGAGGCAGTTCCTCTCTTTGCGAGCCGTTAGTTTCATTGAACCGCACATCTACAGTTTCAACAACCTTGTTGTGATAGGTGTTGAAGACTCTGTAGGTGTGCGAGTCCTTTCCGTAACCAAGCATAAAACCATCATGTGCTTTAGGTGCAAACTTTGAGCTATGGTGAGGATCTCTAATCCATCATCTTGCACTAAAGACTTTGAAATAACTTACATTGGGTATCTTGTCAGTGAGGAGTTCATATGAGGTTTTCTTGAGGAATTTGTGAAGATATACCCTCTTGAAGATTTGGCAAGCAGTGTTGATTGCTTCAGGCCAGAAGAGATGAGGAGTCTGATATTCTTCAAGCATAGTCCGTGCCATTTCAATGAGAGTCATGTTCTTGCGTTCAACGACGCCATTCTATTGAGGAGTATAAGGAGCAGACAATTCGTGAGTAATACCAAGTTCATCAAGATAATCATCAAGACCTGTATTTTTGAATTTTGTCCCATGGTCACTCATGATGTGTTTGATATTGACGCTAAAGCTTGTGATCTTGATGCCGAAGTTTGTCGAGGCCCTTGAGTAAAATCATTTGAAGACTTCCCGCAGTTCAGTTTTATACAGAATGATGTGTACCCAAGTATAACGAGAATAGACATCAACGATAAAAAAAGCCATATAAATATGTTGCATTGGTTAGAGTAGAATAATGAGAGGTCCAAACAAATCCATGTGAAGCAATTCAAATGGACGAGTAGTAGTCATGATAGTCTTCGAGGGGTGTTTGGATTTGGTCATTTTTCACACTCATAGGCACCGCAGAGATGGTCCTTGAGGAATTTGACAGATTCAATGCCAATGACATGCTTCTTCTTTGCAAGTGTGTGCAAATTCCTCATGCCTGCATGACCAAGTCGTCGATGACATAGCCAGTCTTCTGAGGTTTTTGCTAGTAAACACGTGCCTGGTTGAGGACCTGTGGAAAAATCAACAATGTACAAGTCTCCTCTCCTAAAGCCTTCGAAGACTTTGGATTTGTCAGATTCTATGATGAATACAAATCTATATTTTACAAAAATGACAATCATATCAAGATCACAAAGCATTGAGACTGACATGAGGTTAAACCCAAGGGATTCGACAAGCATGACCTTGTCCATGTGCCGATCCTTAGAGATAGCCACTTTACCAAGTCCCAATACCTTGCTTTTACCTTTATCAGCACAAGTCATTTGCTTCAGTGGTGATGGAGTCAGTGGTATATTCACCAATAAGCTCTTATCACCAGTCATGTGATTAGTGCAACCATTGTCAAGAACCCACTATGTAGTCTTGGGTTTGTCATCCTGCAGATGAATTAGTACAGCTTACCATCTCATATGCTTCAGGCTTGAAGAATATGATATCAATTTCATAAGACAATAATTTCATCATAAACAGTAAATTTGAGGATGTGTGAAATGTTAGCATTTCATCATGTTTTAGCTTGCATTGAATCAGGCAATTTCCTCAGTTCTCCAGCAAATTCTTCAGATGATGACTTTCATCTAGAGACGTGACCTGCAAAAGTGATTAGTTCGATTTCTTCACCACCCACATATGAAGGGGTGGCAAAGAGTTCATCATCCTGTGAGCACCATATTAAAATGGAGGCATTGAAGCTAATGCACTTCTTTTCACAGTAGGGGGGTTAGAGTACTCAAATGAATAGGCATAGAAATTCTATTAGTACTTATAAACATAATTATTTGAGGAATAATGTTCATATCCATGTCCCTTGTAGTTTCCTTGCATATCAGAAGCTTTAGTGCGAGTACGAGCATAATTTTGATGATTTGAGGAATTTGATCCTCGTGAAGACTTTGGTCCACGTGAGGAATTTGATATGGGGTTCTGGTCCTTCACAGTTGGTGTCATGATGACATTCACCTGAAGATTTTCCAAGCAAATTTTGGGGACCCAGATTTTCCTCGGGGTAAGTCCATTCATGTAGTTAGTTCCAACATATTGAGCAAATACTTCACCAGATTGATTTTTGAACTGTTTATAACTGGAGTCAAATGACTCGTCACACGAATAGGATATTTCACATGCAAAGCATGTTAGAGTAGATGGATCATTTGGAGGGCCTTTAGCAGCAACCCATGACGTTTTGGGGTACTGCTCAGGTTTGCAGTATGATCCATCAACATTCAATTTCCTCTCGAAGGCAATGCCCTCTTTCCTCGGGTTCTTGTTCAGAATCTGCTTTTTGAGCACATCGCAAAGGGTTTGATGCCCTTTGAGACTTTTGTATATGCGTGTCACATACAATTCCTTCAATCCTGCATTTTTGTGAGTAGCATTTGTGGTTTCCTCAAGTAAAAAAATTTGATACCATGACAGTTAAAGAATTTGTAGTGATAGAAGCATTTGATGATTCAGGTGAAGAATTAGCAGTTTCATGCTCTATGCATTTGAGACATGGTGGAATGTATTCTTCCTGAGCGATTCTTATCTGTTGAGCAAGCAATGAATCATTTTCATTCGAAGATCATCATGGGACATTCTTAACTTCTCAAGATCAAGCTTCCTTTGAAGAAATTCGTAGGAAAATTTCTCATGATCAGCCAAGAGTGTGCCATAGCGATCTTGAAGGCTATCAAATCTAGACTGAAGACTTTCAACATCTTCAGTGAGGACTTGAGTATGATTCATTTCATCGTTCAACAGATCATCGCCTTTGTCTAGCAGTTTTTGAAGTTTTTCAATGGCACTTTCTTGATTAGTGGCAATGTTGGAAAGTTTATAGTAACTGGGTTTTTGATAATCATTAGGTTCACAGTCACTAGAATCGGAGGAGGAAGTGTGGTTTGGTACCTTTGAACCTTTTTCCATGAAGCAATAGGTTGGAGCGAAGTCATCAGTGTAGTTGGCGTTGTCATTTTCTTCAAGGTTGAAGATCGACTTGCTGACGAATGTGGTAGCCAGTGCAAGACTTGCCACACCAGATTTTGACTCCACTTCAGAACCTTCCTCTTCATGACATTCCTCAGATTCTTCTTCAAAATCCATTTCCTTGCCAATGAGTGCCCGAGCCTTTCTAAAACTGGTCTTCTTGTGCGATGAGGACTTTGAAGATGAGGATTTTGAAGATTTCTTCTTTTTCTTCGAGTCATCAAAACTTTCATCCATGTATTTCTTCATCCTTGATTCTTTCACCCAGCAAGGACAATCAGCAATGTAGTGACTAGATTTCTTGCATTTGTGGCAGGTTCTTTTCTTGTAATCCTTAGATGAAGATTCTGATTTCCTCATATCTTTTCTTTAAGATTTTCCGAACTGGCCATGTTTTGTGAACTTCTGGAATTTCCTCACGAGCATTGCAAGTTCCTATGCCAGTTCTTGAGGGTCACCAAGACTGCAATCAGATTCTTCTTCTTCAGATGAGGAAATAGCCTTAGCCTTCAGCGCACGAGGTCTTGAGTAGCTTGGTCCATACATATCTCTCTTTTCTTCTTGTTGGAATTCATGAGTATTGAGTCTCTCAAGTATATCAGCTGGATCAAGCATCTTGTAGTCTCTTCATTCTTGGATCATCAGAACCAGGGTATCAAAGGATGGATCAAGATATCGTAGTAGTTTCTTCACAACTTCATGGTCAGTGATGTCTCTAGCTCCCAGTGCTTGCAGTTCATTTGAGATGTCAGTGACGCGAACAAAGGTATCTGGGCAGCTTTCATTGCCAAGCCTCTTAAAGTGATTGAAGAGATTGCGAAGAACATCAACACAAGAGTCATGTTGTGTTGAGACTCCCTCATTGACTTTGGACAGCCTATCCCAGATAAGCTTCGATGTTCCCAAAGCACTAACTCTGCCATACTGACCTTTGCTCAAGTGGCCACAAATGATATTCTTCGCTTGCGAGTCAAGTTGCTTGAACTTATTCACATCAACGGCAGGGATAGTAGCAGTGATGGATGGAATACCATTTTCCACAATATACCAGAGATTGTTCTCAATTGCTTTAAGATGCATTTGCATCTTGGCCTCCCAGTAGGGGGAGTCCTTTCCTTCAAAGGTAGGACATCATGCAGTAACCTTGATCATACCTGCGGTCGACATAACTAAAACTCCAGGCGGTTAAACCAAAATCACACACAACAAGGGAGTACCTTGCTCTGATACCAATTGAAAGTGTGTTATATCGACTAGAGGCAGGTCAATAGGCGATTTTTACAATTTCATCAGTGAGGAAAGTCCTTAGTCATGAACTGAGTGCAGCGGAATTGTATAGGATTAGATGTGCAAAAACGTCTACAGCAAAGTACTCAAAGTGATTTCAGAGATTCGATTTGCACAGGTCACAAGTACAAGGTAAGCAGGTGAAGAATTTGAGGTGAGGAATTCAGAGAAAGTCTTCAGTCAAATTCTTCAAACAGTACAGATGAAAGTCTTCAACATGCAATTGAGGAAATGAGAAGGTTGAGGAAATAGAACCAGCAGCTTGATGAAGATAGTTGTTGATGACCCAGTTCCAACTGCTGTGACACTTGTACGTATGGTTTGGAGCGGCTTGGTATTGAAACCAAAGGACACACAGTCCCTACTGTATTCTCCTTGAGCTAAGGACACACAGTCCTCGCCCAACTCTCGTGGTAAGTCTTCAGGGCAGACTTCCAACCCCTCACAAACTTGGTCACCCGGCGATCCACAGTTGACTGCTGGATGCTCTAGACCATGACACCTAGCCGTCTGTAAGATACACAGTCCTCAAAGGAAACAAGCGCCGGTTCCACACACGAATAACTTCTTAAGTGATGCTCAATCACTTGGGTTTTGGTTTGGGTTTGGGTGTTGGGGTATTTCCTCACTTGATGATTTTCACTCAAAGGCTGTGTGGAATTTGGGTTGCTCTAAATGACTAGTGTCAGTTTTTCTCGGAGCAACCAACCAACTAGTGGTTGTGGGGGTGGCTATTTATAGCCTAGGACCATCCCGACATGATTTGACATAAATGCCCTTTAATAATGTGATTGTTGGGTGGATAAGATCTGTGACAGGTGGCGCATGGCGAGGCAACGGTCGGAAATTTCAACTGTGAAAGTCGTCATGTCTCTCATATTCCTCACTCTGAGGCTTTGGTAGATTTAGGTTTGGGTTGAGCATCATGAGAAAATTTGTTCCATTGTTTTACCTCGACCCCCTTTAACCGTACGATGTTCCTATGACTCAAATGTGAAGAAAATGAAACAGAAAGAGCAAACATTCAAGCTTCAAAGTCTTCAGAGTGTTTTCTTTAGGATACACCAAATTCCTCATCTTCGATATCTTCATGAGGAATAACAATTTCTTCGCAATTTCTTCGTGATCAAAGTCTTTAAGGAACGACCAAAGTCTTCACCCGAAGACATACATTTCTAGGGGTCGATTTTCATTGAATAACTCAAACTCCTCAGCGACTTATAGAGCATGTGTACACTCGCAAACATATCAGTCTCTTAACATATAAGTCTTCAAACCACCAAAATCACTAAGGGGCACTAGATGCACTTACAATTTTGTCACTGGGTTTCCGAAGTCCAAGAGAGGCAACGATACCATCTTCGTCGTCATCGACAAGTTGACTAAAGTTGCTCATTTCCTCCCGGTCAAAGAGTTTATCTCGGCAGCTCAGCTTGCAGAGTTGTACACGTCAAGGATAGTCTCTTTGCATGGTGTTCCTATGCTCATTTCTTCAGATCGTGGAAGCACCTTTTCTTCTAAGTTTTGGGATTCCTTTCAGACTGTGATGGGTACTAAAATCCGTTTCAGTACAACTTTCCATCCTCAGACATGTGGTCAAGTTGAGAGAGTCAATCAGATCCTTGGAGATATGCTCACAACTTGTGTGATTTTTTGGCATGAAGTGGGAAGTTTGCCTACCGTTTGCCGAGTTCTCATACAACAACAGATTTCAAGCAAGCTTGGGCTAGGCTCCATTCGAGATTCTATATGTCAGGAAGTGTTGTACCACGCTCAATTGGTCAGAGACTGGTGAGTGTCAAATTCTTGGGAATGACATGATTGCTGAAGCAGAAGAAATGTAACATGTCATTCGGTATAATCTCAAAGCAACTCAGTCCCGTCAGAAGAGCTACTACGATAGCAGGCATCATGACATGACTTTTCAGCTCGATGATTTTGTGTATCTCAAAGTGTCTCCAATGAAGGGCACTCAGCGCTTCGGTATAAAAGGAAATCTCGCCCCTCGCTTTGTTGGTCCTTTCAAAGTTGTTGGTAAGAGAGGTGATTTTGCATATCAGTTAGAGCTTCCATCCAACCTTTCCAATGTGCATGATGTGTTCAACGTCTCTCAGCTCCGCAAATGCTTCAAGACTCCCGAGCACACAGTTGATCTCCAGGATATCGACCTCCAGCCCGACCTATCCTACCATGAGCATCCTATAGTAATTCTTGAAGACACTAAGCACAAGACCCCAACAAGTCAATCAACTTCCTCAAAGTTCAATGGTCACATCATTTCGACACAGAAGCAACTTGGGAGCGCGAGGACCACCTCCGTTCTGAATTCCCAGAGTTCTACGAGTCCTAGATCTCCTGTCGAGATCCTCTTGTAGTGTGAGAGAGTTTTGACATCCCCAATGCAACTCTACCCCCCCCCCTTGTAATATTTCCTTGTAAGACAACCTTGCTATGCTATCGCAAGTGGTTTGAGCTCAGTCGTGTCTTCATTTCATGTGCATCTTGGCATCATCATTCATCTTTGATTTGTGTTGCACCCTTGGTGATTGGAAGTGGAGTGTAGTGTGAGTGTGGCATGTGATTGTTGTGTTATGGGGTCCTACTATCTTATATTCTCAAAGCCCTTGTTGCACCGAAAGTCTTGCAAAACCCCTTATCTCCTCTCTCATTTTCTTTGTGGCAGTTTTAAAAGTTTCTATTTTGGGTGAAATAAAAAGTTCCTATTTTCCTAAAAATCCTTTTGATAATTGTGGAGGCAACCCCTCTAGTTTTACTTTTTATTTTCCTTTTGCTTTATTTAAAAACCAGGGCCGAATTTAATATAAAGGGGTTTTATTTTTTTTACTTCAGAAATGCCCAATTTATTTTCATAAATTGGAGCATGTTTTTAGGAGCCCAAAAGTATTTTTATTTTTGTTTAGTTCCTTTTCTTTCGACTTGGCTTATTTCAAAAATTGGTCTATTGTTTTTATTTGCAAAATGTTTCCTGAGAGAGAGAGGTAGAACTTGCCCCAGTTGCATGGATTCGGACCAGCGAGCCCAGAGGCGCGTCCCTCTTCTTCCTCTAGACGTCGCCTTCGTACAGCGCCAGGGACAGTCGCCAGATCGTGTCTTCTCCCTAATCGATGGTCGTGCCTCGGTATGCGGGCTATTTAGACTTCCCCTTCCCGTCTCCTTGTCCTAGCCTCTCTTCTTCCCCTCTCTTCTCCCTCTTGCACCGTCAGGAGGACCTAGAGCTGCAGCCATCGCCAAGGACAGCTCCAGCTCGAGCTCGACGCTGGCAATTTGGTCCAGGAGCAAGCGGTGCCCGGTGTCGTTCCATTTTTGCGAAGATCTAGCGACGTATGCTGCTTCCCCGACGTCTGCGACGGTCGGCTCCTTGCTCTTCTCTTCGGCGAGCTTTTTGCTCTTTGTCGCGTGGTTCTTCTTCGTTGTTCCTCGGTGAGCCGCAGTCCCGCCTTCCTCTGTTTCTCCTCTTTGTAGGCCGCGTCGGACCAGGAGCTCGAAGCCCTATCGGAGTTGCACCAGCAGGTAGTAGAGCAAAGTAGCAGCAGTCATAGTAGAGCAAAGTAGCAGCAGTCGTACGAGCAGCGTAGCAGCTGCATGCAGCAACAGCCATAGCAGCAGCGAGCAGCAGCAACCGTAGCAACAGCAAGTAGCAGCAGCCATAGCAACAGTAGCCGTACCATGCAGCTGCTCCAAACCCCGGAAACGGGACCCCTAGGGATCCCGCAACTCCTTCCAGCAATCCCTGGTCGCAGCCATCGCCGTCCGGCTCCCCGGCGCCGTCGTCTTCTTCTTTGTCTAGAGGAATAAGTAGACCAGCCTCCGTTGGGGGCTACCTCAAAAGAGGTCAAGCCCCCTTTAGTTCTAATTCCCCCTCCTAGCCCAGTTCTCTCTGCCCTGGGAGACCCAAGTTCAAATCCCCGTGGGCACAATTAAACCCCCCCCCCTCCTTTTTTATCTTGTGCGTGTAGTGCCGCATAGAGGCAGGGCAGGTTTAACATGCTTAATGCCCTACCTAGTGCAGACTACCCACTCCTAGTGCGGTGGCACTAGAGCCCTGCGTGGAGCCACGGGTGGTGGGTTCGAACTCCCACCATGCCCCCTTTCATTTTCTCCTCCTGTGTGTGTTGGTGCCACCTGGCAGGTGGGCCATAGGGCCACATGTCATATGCTAAGTACCCCTGGTCTCTATGATCAGTAGGGCCCCTTGTCATTTAGTGTGCTTATTTGTTTTTTTCTTTTGTTTGTGATGTATTTTCCAAATCTGGAATATTCGAGAAGAGGAATATGCCAAATCTGGCATATGCAAGAGCAGCCCATGTTCTTGACATGAGCAGTTTTATGATTCAAGGCAGATTTTCTTTTCTATTTTTGCGATGTTTTATGCATGCATATATAGCAGCATAATAATGGTTTTGCAGTAGAAAACCTCAGGAATCCAATGGTGGCACTGGATTCCAGATTTGAGCAGTTCTGCAGAAGTGTCACTTTGTGATGAGGTGGCACTTGTTTATCTCTCTAGGATTGTTCATGTGTATATTTAAGGGTTGTGCATCCATGCATCATATTGGTTGTTACATTATCAATTGCTGGTGTTTATTTGCTATTTGTATATTTTGGGTAGCTACTGGGTCCGGAAACGAGTTCGAGGCGTCCGGTGAGTTCATTAAGGAAGATCAGGAACAGTTCCACTCTCAAGATATCACACGCAAGACGATCGTGACCTTGATATCGTTTCTAGCTTTGTTATGCTTAGTTGATTTGTTTCCATCGTTATATCTCTGTTGCCTACCACATGATATACAGGCCATGAAACATTGACATGAAACCTCAAACATCTCTCCTCCTAGCAATTATTGTTTGGCTCTAAGGAATCCGACGAGATCGCGAGTTTCGTGGTCAAGGATTACTATGCGGCCTGTGGTTATTTGTGATGGATTAGTTGGTGCACCCCAGCAGGGTTAAATCTTCCGAAAAGCCGTGTTTACGGTTATGTGGCAAACCTGGATATTTTGTTAACATCCGGTTCTAGACAATTTAAAGTAACTTAATTAAAACCTGCCAACTGTGTGCGTAACCGTGACTGCTTCTGTCAGAGCTCCTTCTCTGATCGAGAACGCGATGGGGTTATGAATGACGTAAGTTGGTGTTCATGATCACTTAGTGATCATTCTTAGATCTCGACCGTCTTACGTAGACCACCATAATTTATTTCCATTCTTAGTAAGTTAGCCAACATATATGCTTAGGTTGATGCGAACTCAAACACTTACCCCAACCTCACCTAATAACTTAGTTAGACTCGGTACCAAGGTCATGAGATTGCTAAGTCCTTGTGGCTCACAGTTTACTACAACCACCGATAGGTACAGTTACTCCAAATGGGGACGTCCCCGAGGATACCCAGCTGAGGTGGGAGTTTGACAAAGACAGTGGCAGACTGTACGTGATGTATCCCGAGGATTAGAGGCACTTGGTCATGATCGTGGTTCTAGCAAGCCAGGATAGCATTTCTTTTGTCGTTTATCTTGTCCGTAGTCAGACCCTGCTTTCCATTTGAATAATGTATAACTGTGTGACTCTGTAATTTAGCTTGTGGCGAGTGTAAGCCAAATATTATTACTCTTCCATCCATTATGTATTGTGATGTTTATCCTGGTTGTGAAACACTTAGATGCGCCCCTTTCCCGTTTTCAGGCCTCGCCCCCAAATAAGGAAAGAGTCGCATGTTAGTCGTTACAACATGGCGGCATTACCTTCTGGGAAAGCGGTGCGAGATATACACCGACCACAAGAGTCTGAAGTATATTTTTACCCAAGAGGAATTGAATATGGGGCAGCGTAGATTGTTGGAGTTAATTAAAGACTGTGACCTCAGCATTCAATACCACCCTGGTAGGGCCAACGTGGTAGCAGATGCCTTGAGCTGGAAGGCTTGCACATTGAATGCTATGATCAAGTAAAGGCTACCTACCCTATATGAGGAGCTGGAAAGCTTCGGATTGGAGCTAGTCGAACGACCTCGCAAACCTCGAAGGCAATCCCACGCTGATGGATGATATTAAAGAGGCCCAGAAGGGAAACGAAAGCATCGAAGGCATCAAGAGGAAGATCAAGGAAGGAAAGGCCCCAGGATTCTCAGTGGATGAGTAGGGTGTTGTGTGGTTTGGGAACTGCATATGCGTACCTTACAAGGCCGAACTCAAGAACCTGATCTTGCAAGAAGCTCACAAGACTCTATATTCAATTCACCCTGGTGGAACCAAGATGTATCAAGACCTCAGAGAAAGGTTCTGGTGGCACGGTATGAATAGGGAGATGGCTTTGTATGTAGCCAAGTGCAACATATGCCAAAGGGTCAAGGCTGAGCATTAGCGACCTGCTGGGCTACTTCAACCTCTTTAGGTACCTGAATGGAAGTGGGATAAGGTCAGCATGGACTTCGTCACGGGTCTGCCCAGATCGAACAAAGTTCATGACTCCATTTGGGTCATTGTTGATCACCTGACCAAGGTAGCCCACTTCATCTTAGTGAGTACCACGTACGATTATAGCCAGTTGTCCAATCTCTACATCGAGTGTACTGTGAGCCTCCACGGTATTCCAAAGGAGATCATATATGACAAAGGTAGGCGGTTCACCTCAAGATTCTAGAAGAAGTTCCAAGAGGCTCTGGGAACCAATCTCTCCTTCAGCACCACCTTCAACACGGAGACCGACGGCCAGACTGAGTGAGTAAATAAGATACTCGAGGACATGCTTCATGCCACTGTCTTGGCCTATGGAACCAAATGGGAGGATTGTTTGCCCTTCGCTAAGTTCTCCTACAACAATAGCTATCAGTCCAGTCTCTAGATGGCACCATTTGAGGTACTGTACGGCTGCAAATGTGGCACACCCCTCAACTGGTCCAAGACTGGTGAAGGACTGATTTTTGGGCGAGACATTTTTCGTGAAGCTGAGGAGAAGGTGCAACTCATGAGGGAGCACCTAAAAACCGCCAAGTCAAGACATAAGAGTTACGCCGACACCCATCGTCGAGAAGTAACTTTCTGTGTGGGAGACCTTGTCTACCTTCGCATTACGCCTCTCAAGGGAACAAAGCGCTTTCACTTCAAGGGAAAGCTAGCACCGAGGTACATTGGGCCCTTTCGGGTCACCACAAAGCGAGGGGAGGTTTCCTACGAGTTGGAGATACCTCTAGAACTTTCAGGTGTGCACAACGTCTTCCATGTGTCACAACTCCGTAACTGCCTCCAAGCGCCAAACCGTTCGGATCCTTACAAGGACATCGATCTTCAGCTCGACCTCCCTTATCGCGAGAGTCCGATCCGCATCCTGGATGAAGTCGAACGTTGTACTCGAAGCTGCACCATCAAGTACTTCAAGGTCCAGTGGAGCAACCACACACAGGCAGAAGCAACATGGGAACATGAAGACTATCTTCGATACGAGTTTTCGTAACTTTTTAGCACCTAGCTTAGGAATCTCGGGGACGAGATTCTTGTAAGGGGATAGGTCTGTCACACCCAGTTTTTGCACCACTTTGCTACTATTGTTTTCTTTTCAAAATTTGGAATAAATTTTAACATTTTAAGTAAGTATTGTGATTGTCTTCATTGTCATTGATTGTATGTGTGCTTGTGAGTGGATCACCAAAAACAATTTTTATAAAGTATTATTTCTACAAAAACCCTTCTTATTATTTTTGAAGCTCTAAACCGCTACTTTGGAATTTGTACTACAAGTCCCTAATTTGAGGGAAATGCTTTTACCCAAAGATTGTATTCGTATTCCATTATTGATATAACTTTTCAAAATCGTAAAATAATTATTTTAAAGTCATTTTTCTTATTTTAATTATATGCCTTTTTCTAAGGCTAAAAATGGTATTTCTTGGTGAATCTTTTTTTCTACCTTAGAAAAATCTGATAAAATTTAGGAAGACGTTGAGGACATAAATTTTCCATACATAAGAGTTTCAACCCCTTGTCATGTTCAAAATATTGGAATAAACCCTTGAAGACCATTTCTGTCTGTTTTGACCTCTTGAAATATTTCCAAAGGAAGTATTCTCAATAAATTCTAAGAAAATTCTAGCATGTCTCACATGTTATACTTGGTAATTATACCAAGTTTCACCTCCATCCAAGGTGGTTTGGTTCACCAAATAATCCAGAAACCCTTCTTGTCCAGAACCAAGTTGGAACAACTCCACATTGCCAAGTGTGTCCAATTGGTCTCAAACTATGTAGGAGTGCTCAACACCCCAAATAAAGAGGGCATGCCAAGAATTGGATTTGTGGGTAATTATTTGACCACATTTTCTGACAAGATTGCAGATATGCCCATTTGGAGGTATTTTCAAGTTTATATTGTCAAAGTTGTTCAAATGAGCTCAAATTTGGTAAAACCTCCTATTTATGTCCACCATCCAATCCTGTTAACTATCAAAGCAAATGGAGGAGGTTAACTCCCCCAAACCAACATCAAACACCTTATGACAATTTAGAAAACCAGCAACTAGCACCCCCAAAACTTACTCCCTTCACTCCAAACTTGTGTCATAGGTTGCCTGTGCCTCCCCACAGCTACAGCCAAGAGACCCAGGACCAATTCAATGAGAGGGACCAAAATATCCAATTAGCCATCTGAATCAATGCTGACAGCATCTGTTTACCACTCCATCTTTTGACCAGCTTGATTCCCTTAGCCATCCACAGAGCATCTACTCCACCCCCAGACGTCCCCATACGTGGACAATACGTGCCTGAGCGCTCTAGCATGCTGTGGCCTGCCAAAGTTGTGCTTTGGACGCGCTACAGGGTGCACCCGAGCCCAGGAAGGCCGGCCACGGCCAGTTTCTTCCCCCTCCCGTGGCCCCTCTTTGATCGCAACGACGACCGAGGCCGGCACATCGTAGGGGCCCTCTCTTCCCGCTCTCCTCTTCCCCTCGCGACGCGTGCCCGCGCGCGCCCGAACCGACCAGAAGAGCTTTGGCACCGCGGCACGCCAAGAGCATGTCCCCTCTCCTTCTTATGATGTCCCTCGGTCCAAAGCTACGTCCGCAATACCACGGGCTCGCCCCCGAGCCCTCTCTCCCACTCTGGCCACTGTAGCAGCATCGTCGGCGCACCACCTCTCGGTGGATCATCGCCCGCCTATATAAAGGCCCCCCAGCTCTCCCCCGCACCTCAACCACCTCTCTCAAACCTCCAATCGACCACCCCCAGTGCCCCTTTGAACTAAATGAGCACCAGTGCTCGAGATCGACTGAGGCGCCGTCACGCCGGGGCTCCATCGATCTCGGGACACAAGCATGCTCCAGCGCTCCTTCCACCACCTCCGTGACCGCGAGAGCTTCCTGGTCCTCCTCCCCCTCTTCCCCGACCTTCTCCACCCTCCGAGCATCGTCTCCAACGCCCTCCCAAAATCCTCCGATGCGGCTTCTTCTTCATCGGCGACTCGGGCCACCACTCACGCTCATTCAACCCTCACTCGAGAGGCGGGAGTGCGAGCAGTCCATTCCCGCATTCGCCCATCCTCGACATCACCGGAACTGTTGCCTGTGAGCTCCCCCTCCACTCTGTCCTGAGGTAGGACATGGCCCTGACAAGAGGGACCCACCTGTTGGTGGTGTCTCTCTCCTTCCCTCTCCTCTCTGCCGCTGGCCGCAGCGCCCCGCACGTCAGGTTTGAAACTGACGGCACACGCGCCTCAGCTGGCTGGCTTGTTGGCTGGCCGATTGGCCAGTTGGGCCGGCCCAGCTGTTGGGCAAGCGTGGCTCGTGAGTTGGCCCCTTTTTCTTTATTCTTTTCTGGGTTATCAAAATGAATTTCCACAAGACTAAATGTTCATCCAAATTCAAATATTTTTTCACCATAATTCTTGTAAAATTATGTAGTATTTAATACCATTGCTTGTGCAATTTATAAAAAAAATACACAGATTCAAATTAAAACCTAGTTTAAGTATTTTAGCCTGTGCTAAAAAAGACTTGTAAAAATAGTTTTCCATTCCAAAACCAGAAACAAATATTTTTGGAAACAATGCTAGTATTTTACAGAATAGAGTAACATTTTAGATGTGAGTTTGTGCTCTCTTTTTGGTTGTGGTTCTTATTATTATTACTACTACTACGACGATAGATCACGCGTTTGACGAAGGACTTGGACCCGAAGACCTGGAAGACCCCGGATACCTAGCTGACCAAGGCAAGCAGCCCTTTGACCATGTGTGAGAAAATATTTTTATGCATGCCATGTTGATTACTTTACTCCGATGCATATGATCATGATTAGTCGGTAAACCCTAGGTATGGTGTTACCGATGGATCCTCTGGAGCACTTGCATTTGAGCATGACCTTACAATCTATGAAGGTCGCACTAATGTAAAGTTGACAAGTAGATAGTACTGCTACGCATAGGATGAGCATGTCCATGGTGATGGTAACACAAAGCTGATTACAAAGATGTTTCTGAAAACCCCGTCGGGTGCTACTAATGCCCGAGGGTGATGATATTGAGTTGGATGACCACTTGAGAAAGAAGTTGTGTACCAAGAAAGAAATTAATGTGTGTGTGTGTGTGTTGTTTCGAAAACAAGGAGAGATTTAAGATGTGTCGACCGTCCCAACCTTACATGTGCGACCACGATACCCCTTTATGGGACAGGGCTTTGTTGATTACTTTGATCGGTGCTAGCAGAGAGCCCGCATTACTAGTGACGAGAGTGATATGTTCACTCTCGGGATGGGGTCGTGCCAGGAAGGGCGACTATATTGTTTTTACAAGTTCCGGACACACCGTTGGTCCCCGCATGGATGATACGATCTAGAGTTAGTTCTCGTAAGACGTACAACATGTGGGCTGGGTACCAATCGAGTGGACTCTTTGTCTAGTGTCATCAGGGAAAAGGCATTGATCGGGTACTTACCTCGGGTATTTATATACCTCGAGTCGTGGATGACACGGAAGTTTCGCGGATCTCGTGGGTGCAGTGTGCAACCTCTACAGAGTGTAAAACTATTCGAATAGTCGTGTCCACGGTCAAGGACAGTTGGGTGGTGCTGCTTAGATTACGTCCAATCGTTTTCGCATAAACCACATGTGCCTGAGTATAACGTGTTTCATAAGAAAGCGATTAATTGGACCAAGTCCGGTGACTTGGCATGGAGGGTGAACATGAGGAGTTTAGCCCTCGGAATATATATGTTGATATTTGTAACGTATTCTCATGGTTACCAACCACCTTGTGATACATGAATATACCTACACTTGACCATGTCACAACATTTAAAGAAAAACCTGCTTTCCGCAAAGGCTGCATATTAAAGATGTATCATTGCTCCGCATCATGGCTTGCTTGCGAGTACATTCAAAGTACTCATTGGCTTGCCACTGGTTGTTTTATTTCACCAGACATGGAGGAATCGGAGTATGGAGAAGAATTCATCATCAGAGACGGACACGCGAACTAGGACGCTTCACAGTCATAATGCCTCTAGGTTAAGACTTATGGCATGGGTTCATGTTTTCTACCAAGATTTCCACTATTAGTTGAGTTGGTATGATTGGCCTTTAAGTCCCTATCTATGTAAGACTTGACCATAATGGTCCTTATCTATATCAAACGTTATTCATGGATGTAAGACTCTTGTTATTCAGTATTTGTGTGTTCAGTGAGCATTGATCTCTGGGATCACTGTACACGTTCATTCAGGATATCGACTCGTAAGTCGGGGTGCCCCACATGGGACCTCATCCAGCCGCAAGCTCAGACTATGTCATAAACACCGAGTACATTAACAAGCTAAGTCACTTCCATGCTCAATTTATTTTAAAATTTTAACTTCTTGTGAGTTCAACCATGTGTTATACTTTTCTTAGGTACAAAAGTTGTATGTTAAAAACTATATTTTTTGAAAATAAATTTCCTTTACGCAAGTTAAATGGGGGCTCCTAAATTTATATGAGTTGTTTTATGATAAATGGTTTCTTATACGTTGTTGCAAAGTATTTTTCTACCACTCCTTTCTCGAGTCGAGTGTTGGTCAATACACCGATAGCCTGATTTCTCTCTAAAGCCGCTCGAGTTTAGTTTGCTAAACAGGCCTAAGAAGCACTTCGCCTTCGAGATAAGGAGGTTGAAGCTGAAGCCTGACCCACTTGAAGTCTAGAGATCGGATATCTCATGTTAAATCATGATGGAAGCACAAAAAAATTTAAGAAAAAATTCAGATTCTCATAATAAACATGATTTTATTCGGACATAAAGTTTTTACATAAGTTTTTTGGGTTTTCGAGTTTATGACACCATTAACCTATTTCAATGTTTTTTCTTTCAGGGGGTAGCATATCCTCTTGTCGAGGTATACTGTGTGGTAGTTTTTCTTGGAAATAATTTTCTTTTCTAAACCGGAGTCCGGCATCTTCCCTGTTGAGTTGCACCTTCGTGTTAAGAAAGTTCCCGAGGAGATATGATCCTAGGGTTGACCATGCTACCCAACCCAAGTATTGTGGGCAACTGCACTGACGATTCAATGCAGAAAATTCGAAGTGCAAAAAAAATTTGAGGAGATTACGATCCTCAGGTTGTTCGACTGCACCCAACCTCAGTCTCGAAAATCTATTGTGCACTGCATTTCTATTTCTGAAGTATGATGTCGGGCAAGGACTTGATCCTCAAGCAGTTATTGTGAGTAAGCCAGAGCCTGAGGGGCTACTGGGATCAGCGGTTTTGTTTTATCCTTCACGTGTATCCTGGATTTTAGACCGACACGTAAATTGAGGGCTAATGGCTATGCATCTCAGGAGTAACTAAACTGCACGATCGGAAATAAATTCCACAAAAATGAGCCTGAGACCAAGGTGGTGCACCAACTTGGAAGTAGTCCAGCATAAAGCTCAGCTGCAAGTGGCTGCCTCCATAGACAATGTTTTTGGATTTTAAGTTCGGCTAACCTCCTTCAAAAAAATTCAGGGTTGAGGTGGTCTATGACTCCTCCGATGAAGTCCGACGTTGGAGCTCAGCTGCAAAAAGACACCATCGCATGGGAAAAACTCCAAACCCGAGGTATGACACAGAAATAGCAAGGCATTGAGAAAGGCTGAGAACTTAAATGGGCTCCTTGGATGCCCATCGTGTGAACTCCTTGGATACCCAATGTGTGAAATCTTCAGATTCACCTCGGTGATCCCAAGATGGGACATGGAAAGATTTATTGCAGCAACTTTGAAGAACGGCGTTTGAAGACAAAGACCAATTTGGAAGAACTGAGGAGCGTCCCCAACTTGAAGACCGGTTCAGGGGGCTATTGATGGTGCCCTAGACTAGGGATACTCACCACATCATCTCCCGACCAAGTGGGTAGGGTCGAGGACCCCCATGGCAGTTCACTAATGGGCTTCTTCGAACAACCCATATTGTGTACAATGGAGATTCCACAAGAATTGATGCACAAGTCGAAGACTCCTCCTCATAGATGTATCTGACTAGGACTCTTGTTATCCTAGGCATATGGTACATTTTATAAGTTGAGGCCAGGCTAGTCGATAGATCATATTCTAGATCATTAGAATCATACACAACAATCTCATGGTAGATATTTGTACTTTGTACTATCCCCCATATCAATACAATCAAAATTACAATGTAAGGTATTATCTTTTCGAGAGAGTCCGAACCTGGATAAAATCGTATGTCCCTGTTACAATCGCTTCGAGTTCCCTCGCTTAGGACCCCTACCTCGAGATATGCCAGATTTAGCATCAACACTAGTTGACTTTCCCGTGTTCTTGGCAGGTGAGAAAGCATCTTCCTGAAGTGTTCCTAACCCATTGAATGGCTTTGTATATGAAAAATTGTCATTGTGACAACAGAATTGCACACTCTCTCGCCCGCACAGTCGCACACGCACAACCAAGGAGTTGCACACTCTTGTCGGCATAGGTGCCCATTCTTGTTCGGTACGGGAGTTGCACGAGCATGATGGAGTAGTTTCTCACGCACGATTTCAGAGTTGCATACCCTTATTGGAATAGTGCACATGCATGGATTGTGGAGTTGCACACACTTGTGTGATAGTTTCTCATGCATGACTGCAGAGTCACGAAACTTGTACACGTACTGCGACATATTGCACAAGCACGACCACGGAGTTGCACGCTCTTGTCGACTTAATTGCTTACGCACGGACTATGGGGTTGCTCAATCTTGTCAAACGGTTGTTGGAATGGCACACGTGTGGTGGCATAGTCGCACAATCATGGTTGAATGAGTTGCACATCCATGGTGTCATTGTCACACACACACACATCGAGTTGCATCCTCTCATTGGCATAGTTGGCCAAGCCAACATGGGAAGTTGCACATCTATTTCTAGGTAGTTGGCCAAAGTAGAGAATAGTGAAAACTACACATCCACGAGGCAATGGAAAAGTTGCACATTGAGTACTAGGCACTTGGCCAAGACAGCAGACGAAATTGCACATCTCGCTAGCAGGGGATAGTTTGGGTCGAGTCATCATCAATGGAAACTGCATGTCCGCAGGGTATGAGGAAAAGTTTCACGTTTCCAGTCACGTAGTTGCACATCAACACCTGGACAATTGCACCAAATGGGGAGTAAATTGCATAAAAATTCATTGAAACATACCCATGTGGGATCTAATTTCGAAGAGCTTGTCATAAGAATTCCAACGGTGAAAATGGGCCTTAATTTCAAAAACTTTGTTAAAAGTTATGGCATTTTTAGAAAAGATAAAGTCGCATTAAATGCATTCACACATGCTCCCTCCAGCAAAAATCGCATGTCTACGAGTAGGGGGAAGTTGCACATCGAATGTGAGATAGTTGCACATCGACAACTAGGCAATTGCACCAAACGGAGACTAAATTGCACAAAAAAAACGTCAAAACATACCCATTCACGATCTAGTTTAAAAGAACACGTGCGAGGATTCCAACGGTTAAAATGGATCTTACTTTTGACGTGCGGTTTAAAACTTATGAGATTTTAAAAATTCTGAATACCAAAATAAAATGCGTTCACACATGTTCACATGGGTGCTTTTGTAGTTCTTTCTTCTTATATTATTTGCATGGTACTTTCTTGATATGGATTAGAATTTCTCTTATAAATATTAGGGGAGAAAATTTATTTCCTTCTATGGATTAGGGACCAAATATTTTCTTTTTTGGTCGGCCACTCTGAAACGTTAGGGAGTAGCTGACTGCTCCCTAGACATGTCCAATAAACTTTCTGACAAAAAAAGAATCACTCATTTCGGAGTGGAGATGCAAAAGTTGTTGGCGTTTTGAATCAGGTATGTGTATGTAGTCCAAATCTAAATCGAGAACGTGGGGACTTTCTATCTATCTTCTCTTGGGCCAAAAGTGACTTGAGAGGACATCTTGAACAACACCTAATCATTTTCATTGTCATGGGAGGACTTATTCAACATCACCTAATCATTTCATTATCACTTGTCTTCACACGTGGTTCGTACAAGTGTCCACAGTTCTGCATTTAGGCATGAAATAAAAATAGGTGAAGTATTTTTATTCCGAATGTATGTATCCAAGGTAGCCATGTTCTCATCATGGAATGTGTGTTGATTTCAGCAAAATAAATAAATGGAATTGAAAGTATCACTACCCACTACCATTCATAAACGTCATATTGGAAAGGTTGAATAACAACTCCTATATTTATTATCTTAGTGGATATTCCGGATCTTTGCAGATACCTATGTGACCTTAAGATCAAGAGAAAACCATATGCATATCATAGAATGTCATTTGGCTTATGTAATGGACGATCCCCTTTTCAGAAGTGCATTTCTAAAAAAAATCTCATTTCTGGGGGAAATTGTTGAAGTATTTATGGAAAATAATTATGTCCAAGGCACTTATTTTGATAATTGTCTCTAAAATCTCACAAAGGTTTTGCAGAGATGTGAAGAAACAGGTTTCATCCTGAATTGGTAAAGGAGCCACTTCATGGTCATCGAAGGAGTAGTGTTGGACGTGGAGTTTCAGGAAAGAGCATCGAGATAGATCAAGAAAGAATAGAGGTAACAGAAAACTTACCTTACCCTCAAGACATAATAGGTATGCAATTTTTCATGGGTCACGCTAGTTTCTATAGAAGGTTCATTAAGGAATTCTCTAAATTATTGAAACATTTGACTGACCTTTTGCAAAAAGATGTTCCTTATTCTTTTGACAAGAGTTGTGTGTAGGCCTATGAAAAAGTAAGAGATGCTTTCATCATATCCCCGATCATCCAACCTACAAAGTTGGATGAACCCTTTGAAATCATGTGTGATGCTAGCACCTATGTCGTTGGAGCCATCTTATGATAGCGAGGGTGATAAAAAAACTCAATGTTGTTGTTTAGGTTAGCATGAGTTTGGATGAAGACTAAAAGCATTTAGCTACCATGGAGGAAGAATTACTTGCCATTGGTTTCTCTTGTGATAAATTTAGGCCTTATATTATTAATTCAATTAATAATTCATACAGATTGATGTGCCTTATCTTATCTTCTTGCTAAGAAGGATGCTAAGCCGTGATTGATTTGATGGATATTACTACTTCAAGAGTTTGACTTGCAAATAGTAGACCACAAAGGAGAGGACAATCTAGTAGCACACCACATATCACACATGGAAAGAATACTGTAGAACCCAGTTTCAAAAAATGAGTCCTTCCGAGTGAGAGTTTGGCTATGATTAGCCTTGGTTTGCACATTACGCTAACTTTCTTGCAGGAAAGCACATGCCACCGTATGAATTATCATCACAGGAAAAAAATTCTTTAGTGAGATGAAATATTATTCCAGGGATGACCCTTTCCTTTATCAACATGGATCGGATGACATGATTAGGCATTAAGTCCATGAGCATGAAATGAATGCTATACTTGATAGGTGTCATAGCAGTCATTACGCGGGACATCACATAGGTGACATAACCACTTCCGAGGTGCTTCAATCGGGATTCTATTCTCCTACACTCTTTAAAGATGCACACAGGTTGTTAAAAATTGTGATGCTTGTCAATGCACAGGTAATATAGACAGGAGACAAGAAATTCCCATGAATTATAGTCTGGATTCTGAACCCTTGATGCTTGGGGATTGGACTATTTGGGGCCTTTCCATGTCTCATATGGACATAATCACATTCTTGTGGCTATAGATTATGCTACCAAGTGGGTTGAAGCCATCCCAACTCATCATGCAGACGCATCTACCTCACTAAGTATGATAAAGTACATCATCCTACCCAGGTTCAAAGTCCTAAAAGTCTTTATTATTGACGATGGATCTCATTTTATACAAGGAAATTTTCGGAGAGTACTTTGTAAGTATGGATTAACCCATCGAATAGCTTCACCGTATCATACTGAAACTAGTGGTCAAGTCAAACTTCCAAACCATGATATAAAAACAATATTACAGAAGATGGAGCTGAAGTCCAGAAAAGACTGATCACGAAGCTAAACAAAACATTATGGTCCTACAGCACCGCTTACAAGAACCCCATGGGTATGTCACAAGATGGTTTATGGTAAGACATGTCATTTACGAGCCGCCTAACAGACGAGCCGGTGCAGTGCTCACCTATACGAGCCTCCCAATAGACACGCGCAATACGCCGCCCCCGCGGTCCGGTTGACATCAACCCGCTAGTGCAGTGCTCGCCTATAGAAGCCACCCAGCACAAGCGCGCCGCCCCTGCGGTCGAGTCTACATCAACCTGTCGGTGCAGTGCTCGCCTATACGAGCCGCCCAACAGACACGTGCAAGACACCGCCCCCGCGGTCTGGTCTACATTCAACATATTGGTGCAGTGCTCGCCTATACGAGCCGCCCAACAGATGCACACAAACCGCCCCCGCAGCCAGTCTCCAACAAACATTGGTGAAAGGAAGAAATGGCATACATGTCTTACACAACATTGTCAAACACGCACCAGCTCTTACGCGCGCCTCGATGCTCAATGGATAGACACATTGGCCAATACTATCTACTTGAGCATATCAAAAGTAACACGAGAGTTTGTCATGAAGGAAACATCCCTGGTGAAGCTACAAATTGAGCCGGCCATCGTTGAGTCGGTAATTCAAATCAAGTGACAAGGAAAAAAGAAAAATGGGCCTGGACGAGTGAGGAGAGCCGGACTATCTGAGAATGAAGCATGGGCCAAGAGGCATATACACTTAATACGGCCACGATATTTGCCAAAGACATATGATGAGCGCTACAAAAGATCATCAGCTCACTACGTCGTCTCCAATTTGGATAAAGTCCATCATTCAGCCATCAACCTTACGCTGACTTATGTCAGAATCAAGTATGGAGACTCTCAAGCCGCCTCCTTGAGTCGACTTAAGACTCGGGGGCTACACAGACATGGCTCGGGAGATTCAACCGGGCTGAATAATTCAAGAACCTCAGGTCATTACAGGAAAGTTAAGCTGATCCCGGGGGTGCTGCCTCATTCTCTAGAGATTTAAAGTCGCCCAAGAGGACGAGCCGCCATTGAAAGGATCGATATTGTTGACTAGAGGGGGTGAATAGGCAACTACCACTTTTTAACTATTCTTAACAAGTTAGGGTTAGCAACATAAAGGTTCTCTAAAATGACAACTAGGTGATCAACCTATATGATGCTACCAACTATAATCACTAAGGCAAGTAAGAAATAGTCTACAACAATAACATACAAAATGTAAAGATTAGAGATAACCACAAGTGGAACCGATGAAGACGAGGATGTGTTACCGAAGTTCTTTCCCTTTGACAGGAAGTACATCTCCGTTGGAGCGGTGTGGAGTCACAATGCTCCCCAATAAGCCACTAGGGCCATCGTATTTTTCTCAAGCCCTCACACAATGCAAGGTGCCGTGATTCCACTATGGGTGCTCTTGAAGGTGGCGATCGAACCTTTACAAACAAGGTTGGGGCTAACTCCACACAAAGCTTGGAGGCTCCCAACAAGACCATGGAGCTTCACCACAATGTAATGTGGCTCCGAGGTGACCTCAACCGTCTAGGGTGCTCAAACACCCAAGAGTAACAAGATCCGCAAGGGATTAGTGGGGGAATCAAATTTCTCTTGGTGGAAGTGTAGATCTAGGCCTTCTCCACCAATCCCTAGAAAATCAACAAGTTTGATTAGCTAGGGAGAGAGATCGGGCACTTATGAGCTTAGGGAGCAATAATGGAGTCTTGGAGGGTCAAAGGTAGGGTTCTTGAGAAATAAGAATCCTTTATATAGTGAGGGAACGAATCCAACCGTTACCCTCACTCACAGCACGAGCCCGGCGGTACTACCGCTCGCAGCAGCGGTACTACCGCTGACCCTCCAGCGGAACTACCACTTGCTCCAGCGGTACTAGTGCTGGGGCCAGAGCGGTACTACCGTCGAGCGCATGGTAGCGCAAAGATACTACCGGGCCAACCACCTCCAAGGAAGTCTTCGCAAAAAGTCCGACATAGTACAGCCACAAGGATGGCGGTACTAAAGTCCTGGAGCGGTACTACCACTGACCAGAGGCGGTACAACCGCTAGGCCAGCGGTACTACCGCCAGCTCGAGCGGGAATACCGCCAGAGGACATTTTGCATGGAGAGAAAGACCAGAGAGGGGAAAATCTCCATAGTTGCAAGGGAAAGGAGATGGAGATAAAGTGTGTGCGTGCAAGATTGATTCCACCCAAACCTTCCCAATACGGACCCCCTCTTAATAGTACGGCGTTACTACGACTCAAAACAACCAAAGAGAATCGTAGAAGACATCATGCTTCTATTCCACGGAGGGTGCCGAATCGTCTTGTGCCTTTGTCATGTATTAACTGAAATGCTCAATGCACACGATTAGTCCACTAAGGTACTGTCATCAATCACCGAAATTACTTAGGCATAAATATGCCCTAACAATCTCCCCCTTTTTGGTGGATTGATGATAATACCGGATTTGCACAGTGGAAAGTATGTGAGCATAAAGATAATTTAATAGAGATAAATGAAGAGCATATGACTAATAGCACATGACTAAAATAGGTCTCACAATAAAAACAAGTCTCACATCACACCTAGTAAAGAGAGCAAACACGATCAAACCAAGTTCAAAGCAAACACGATAAAGCAAGAAAATCCAACTCCTATACTCTCTCCCCCTTTGTCACCAAGACACCAAAAAGGGGCACACCTAAGACACGGGTGGTTACTCCTCAGCATAAGACTCATCAGTGGCATCTGGATCTTGCTCGTCCTTCTCCTCCTCAATGTCCTCGTCAGAAACCTCCTCCTCAGCATCAGACACATCCCATTGGTAACCTTGAGCCTTCGGCCAGTCAATCTCTGGAGTGATGTCGTCCTCTGAGCCGCTTGATATCGCCACATCAAGTGTCCTTAAGACACGCTTGTGCCTCTATCGGTTCTCCTTCTGCGCCACATGAGACTGATACTATCCCTTGGCCTGCATACAAAAGAGAGTCTTCATCTGGTCCTTCAGCTTCACAGTCCAAGATGGCATAGCAGAAGAGCGGGTATGCGAAGCAGGTCCTCCTCCAGCAGCAGTCTCTGTGTCAGTCTCCATGGGCTGAGAAGAAGTCGAGGTGTTGGCCCATTTGTCCTTTTGATGCAGCTTGATGGGATCATGCACAAAGTAGTCAGATTCAACAGGGAGGGCCTCGTTCGGATAGGTGTCTTTCCACTTCTTTTGAATAAAAACGAACAGGTAAGGCCCGTAGATGGGAACCTTATGGTTCATGATGCAATTCTAGAGCTCACAGAACATCACATCAGATATGTCGAGAGGCGCAGTGTCCTTAGTCCTTGCCTCCTCACACAGCAGAAGCATCTCAGCCAGATATCCATGCACCTCGTCCTTGTTGCCAATACGAGGGAATAGGGTGTTGCGGAAGATCCGATGCATGACATCCAGATGCGTGGGGAGCACACCCTTTTTTATGTAAAGATGTTGCAGCCTGTCCTTGGGGGTGGAAGTAGACGTAGATGGGGCATGAGGACGCAGCCCAAGAACAGTCTCTTGCCCCTTGTCATAGACCTTCAGGAGCTGCATGAACTCCACCCAGGTACCAGTCAACTTCCGACCACACGTCATCCGGGTCATGGTGCGCTTGGCATCTGAGTGAAAGTGAAAGGTGACATAAAACTAGGCCACAAGATGTGGATCAAAGTCATTGTTGAAGGTGATGACTTCCGCAATGCCAAGCTCCTCAACCAAGGTGAGGGCCTCGCCAAAGTATTCATGATGCCGCTGAAGGTGAGCGATGTCGATCCACTGCACTGGGACATAGATCTTCTTGAAGGGCACGATGATGTCACGAAAGATCATTGCCTGTTCCTGTGACCAAACATGATCGCAGCCTTTGAGTTGAGCTTTTTCATTAACATAGGGGTCACGGCGTCGGAGTGCCTGAAAGTCCTTAGGAGGCATAGCGCGGACGTTGGGCCCTTTGGTCTTTGTGGCAACCTTCTTGAATGACTTATTTGTAGGGTTCAGACTGGGAGTTGCGGAACCTTCTAGAGCATCTAGATTGCGGTACTTCTTTGAGTGAGTGTCACGTACAGGATTCGAGCGACGAGAACCACTTGTGACACACAAGACACACACACACAAAAAGAGCGACAAAAGGAGTCATGGCAATGTTCAAAAATCATAATAAGTAACACACATTGCCAAGGGAAATCAAAAATAAAATGCCGAGGGGCGGTAGTACCGCTCGCCCTGGCGGTAGTATCGCTGGGGTCATAGCGGTAGTACTGCGGGGCTAGCGATAGTACCACTGCCCCTCAGCGGTAGTACCGCCAGGATGGCGGTAGTACCGTTGCCTCCTTTGCGGTAGTACCGCCCGAGTGGAGCGGTAGTACCGCTAGGGGTGGACTTTCAGATCTAGTCAGATTTGAAGCAAGTGAAATTACTAGATTCGTTTCAAGAGATCCACGGCTAGCAGATAAACTTATCACAAGAATCACTATAGCTCTAAAACATGTGGAACTCTAGATCATCTAGATGGAGACAAGCCTAGTCAGTGGGATCCAAGTTTAGATCAAATCCATGAGATGTATGATAAGAGCTACCAGATCTAAAACATGGAGAACTAGGGCATGTCAAAATATTTGCAATGAAGAACGTTAGACCTAAAATCTCCTAAGATTTCTCCCCGTTGCATCCAAAAACTAAGCATAAAGCATATCCATGAATCCAATGCAACAAGCTCCTACCCCTAGAAACAAACACACCAATCAAGAGAGGAAGGGGAGGAGCTGTACCGGACTCCATGTCACTTGAAGGAGGAAGGGGCAGGGGAGCAAGCCCTCCAACTGGAAAGAGAGGGGAGGCTCCACGGAAGGAGATCCAAGCATGGAGATTTCGGGTAGAGGGAGAGAGCACCACGAAGAAGATGAAATAGGGGCAAGAAAAAACGGCCCCCTCTCCCTTTATATAGCCCTCAGGTCATGGGCGGAGCGGTAGTACCGCCGGGTCATAGCGGTAGTACCGCTCCCCCTGGCGGTAGTACCGCTGGGGTCATAGCGGTACTACCGCACCCCCTGGCGGTAGTACCGCTCCCTCTTGAGACAGCCCTAAAAAGCCCTAACAAGACACGATAGGCTGGGATTTTGGCGGTAGTACTGCTCCCCCTAGCGGTAGTACTGCTCCCCCTAGCGGTAGTACCGCTAGGGTCCTGGCGGTAGTACCGCTCCCCCTGGCGTTAGTACCACTGGGGTCCTGGTGGTAGTACCGCTCCATAAAATTACATAGAGACTTAGGACTTCATGGAAATGATGTGGGCAACGAATAGTCAGTGTAGAGAAAAGGGTAACACCAGCAAGATATAGTGACTAGTCATTTTGTATCCTTTCTACAACAAGAGAGAAAGGTGGGTGGTTGTCACGCCCAAGATCCGACCCTATCCTCAATTTGGCACGAAGGCCTCATCAGGGATAGAAGCGCATCTCGTCGTGTCGCAAGAATGGATATCGTTACAAGTACATGTATGAAAAGATGAGATATATATAGAATTGGCTTACACTCGCCACAAGCTACATCGGACTCAGAGCAGTACATTATATAAACATCATGAAGAAGAGCAGGGTCCGACTACGGACAAAAACAAACGAGAAAAGAAGAACGACGTCCATCCTTGCTATCCCAGGCTGCCCGCCTGGAACCCATCCTAGATCGATGAAGAAGAAGAAGAAGCAACTCCAAATGAACAATCAACGCGCTCGCGTCAAGTAACCTTTACATGTACCTGCAACTGGTGTTGTAGTAATCTATGAGCCACAGAGGACTCAGCAATCTCATTTCCAAAGGTATCAAGACTAGCAAAGCTTAATGGGTGAGGCATGGTTAAGTGGTGAGGTTGTAGCAGCGGCTAAGCATATATTTGGTGGCTAAACTTACGAGTACAAGAAAAATAAGAGGGGGAAGATCTACGCAAATGGACGTGACTACTGATGATCAAATGAATGATCCTAAACACCTACCTACGTCAGACATAACCCCACCGTGTCCTCGATCAGAGAAGGAACTCAAGAAAGAGACAGTCACGGTTAAGCACACAGTTGGCAAGTTTTAATTAAGCTAACTTCGAGTTATCTAGAACCAGTGTTAAACAAAGTTTCCACGTTGCCACATAACCGCGGGCACGGCTTTCCGAAAGATTTAACCCTGCAGGGGTGCTCCAACTAGTCCATCACAAATTACCACAAGCCGCATAGAAATCCTCAATCACGAAGCTCGCGATCTCGTCGGATTCCCTAGTGGAAAACCTCAACTCTGAGATTACCCAAAGCATCACCGGAATCCCGATGCACAAGATATCTCGTCAAAGGTAAAACTAATCCAGCAAGGCCGCCCGACGTGTCGACGTACCCGGTAGGAGCCGCGTATCTCGTTCTCAGGACACGACGGATGGAACTAGCTATGAGTGCCAAACCTCGAGTTTCCTCGCGGTGGCCCCGCAGGCAGACCGTTTGGGACCAACACCATCAGCACTGGCCCCTCCTGTTTATGTAAAATTACTCCTCGGGTAGCGCTAACTCCCTATGCATTTCAGTATTATCAAATTATTATGTTGGGCAAATGTAAAACCAATGTTGGGCCTTGCGAGACCAGCATTAATCTAAAACGAATTATCAAGGGGGTCCCCATAACAACCCCGATCGTGTTAGGAGCGCTCAAATATGGAACGTAACACCGGTAGCCGAAACTAAGGGGGCAAAGGTGGAACAAAACACCAGGCTAGAAAGGCCGAGCCTTCCACCTTTTACCAAGTATATAGGTGCATTAAATTAAATAGCATTTAATATGGTGATATAACAAGGAACCCATGTTATGACATGGAAGCAACTACACCTGCAACTAGCAACGCTAACACAAGGTTAAGCAAGCGGTAACATAGCCAATCAGTGGTTTGCTAGGTAGAACAGGTTGAAGGTTATCATGGCATTGTTGAGAGGCTGATATTTAACATGTGGTAGGCAACGAGACATAATCGATAGAAACGGTAATACTAGCATGGCAATGATAGTAATGGTATCTGGGGAAATGGTCATCTTGCCTGAGATCCCGCTTGGAAGAAGAATGACTCCGTGAAGCAGACGAACCGACATAGTCGAACGGGTCCTCACATCCGACACGCTTGCGGAACTCTATCGAGACGGGGAAAACCGGAAACAAGCATCAACACACGATATTCACCACACGATTCACAACACATATGATGCATGGACAGGCTGAATGCAAACAAGTCACGGCACGACAATTCACACAATCAAACACTACACATTAAGTCAAGTTCAATATGCAACGAGTTGCATATTGACGAAACTCCACGTTTATCTATTTAGTTCTATCCCGATTAGATACACGGCAATATTAAATGTGGTTAAACATGGCAAGAGGTGAGGTGTAATTAAACTATCTATCTAGGCATTTTAAATGAGGTCGGAAATGACATATAGCACCTCCAAGACGACCTCACATGTTAATTTACAATTCTGTCCAGATCTGAACTAACGAATTTAATTGGTTGTTAAACAGCAAAAAAAATAGTTTCACGTGATTCTACGCGTCGAGACAAGCAATTTACACATAGAGATCATCTCCAACGGAGCTACGGATCAAAAGATAAGGACACCACAAGATATGATGGCATGTATGCAATATGTGTGCAACGACGGCTACGAGCACTTCAAAACATACAAAAAGCAAGAGAAAATGAAACTATATGAGGTTCTAAGCAAGTTTCATGTAGGACACGATCAAATCGGAGCTACGGTTCAACAACTACGAGCAAAACGAGAAACACTACGATCTGCCAAAATCAGCCACATAGCATTTTCTACGCCCCACAACTACAAGCTACACAACTCCGATATAATCAACCAAGGCATGACACGAAAGAGGGCAATAAGCACTTAAAAGAAAAAACTAACAACAACTAGCATGGCAGCAAGGATCACTAGAGAAAGAAGACACAAAAGGGCATCTCACACACTATTTCAGACTTAGTGAAAATTACACCCCATGAAAGTGCAGTTTTCGATCTGAAGCAATATTGACAACAGCAAAATCATAAGCTACAGGACTCCAAATGGCATGAAACGTCACAGCATGCTAGAGAAACACAAGGGCTTCAACTAACTCCATTGGACCAACCTCAAAAGAGCTACAGATCACAAGATACAAGCAAGAGAAGACAGCAACAAAATATAACAGATTCCAGACTTAGAATTATTTCAGCACGTCGAAATCAGCACTATTTCTAGCAACTTGAGAGCAATCAAACCACACCTAAACATGCATTTCTATTGCAACCAAAAATACCATGGGCTAGTCTAAACACCCAAGAACAACTACCTAGTTGACAACTCCGTCAAACGAAGCACGGAATAAATCCTACGAAAATGACAAGAGGGCAACATAGCAAAATATCGCGCGAACTAACTTACTCGAAAGCTAAAACTAATCGCACAAAAAATCCCATGGATTTTTCTACCCAGAA
Source organism: Hordeum vulgare subsp. vulgare (assembly GCF_904849725.1). Classification (NCBI taxonomy): domain Eukaryota; kingdom Viridiplantae; phylum Streptophyta; class Magnoliopsida; order Poales; family Poaceae; genus Hordeum; species Hordeum vulgare. Next base: position 254,945,942 of record NC_058522.1, on the reverse strand, counting down.
AACATATAAAATATGTGGTGTTGCGCAACAAAATAATGCCGAACGAAAATGTGAGATAATAACCTAGAGACGTAAAAAATAAACTAGCGCAATTCCCTACACGCAAAAATTCGAATGACCGCTCTAAAATACATGGAAAATTAGTTCCTAAAACATGGGCATTGCTAATACGGCATACGAGAAATCCGGACTTGGGAGAAAAATGAATACGGGGCGTATCCTATTGAAACAGCACGCAAACTAGGTGTTTGGCATGTTAAACTTCGTCAAATAATTATGCAAGTTTTATAAACGGGTTCTACGTGTAAAACTACACGAAATCCATGTCTAAATCATCGCGATACGACTTACGGATAAATAACTACGGGCTTTTTAACATCTATCATATTCCTCAAACTAAACACAAATCGCAGAATAAGCTAAACTACTCCACGGGCCGAACAGGGGGCACAACATGGCAATCATGTGCTCAGAGCGAGGGATAGGGGTGGCTCACCCATGGGCTTGGCCCAAGTGCTGGGGAGGAAGAGGCGGGCCGGGGGCGCTCTGGGCCGACTTCGGGGCAGTGGGCCTCGCTCGCAGGGCGCGCACATGAGCTGGGCCGGCTGCAGGGCCCAGCCGGCGGTTGCTGGCGGCCTCCTCGGGGCTCCCTCCTCCTCTCGACGAGAGGAAGCAGATGGCCGATGGCGGTGCTACTGGCGGGGCGTGGGCGGCGGAGTAGGGGCGACGGCTGGCCTAGGGCGCACGGCGGAGGCGTGGGGAGGAGGGCTCGGACTGGATCTGGTTGATCGGGCGGCGGCACAGAGCCCAGGCGGCGGCACGACCTCTCCGCGAGGGGAGGTGCCATGGCAGCGACGAGCTACGACGGAGGCAGTCCAAGGCGAGAGCCCTCGGGAGGGGCTCGGCTCGGAGCAGCATGGCTGCCGGCGAGCAGCAGCGGTGGGAACCACCGGTGGTCGGGGCGGTGGCCGAGGGAGCGGCATGCAGCACGGGCGCGGGGCGCTCGGGACTAGGACGAGCGGTGGCGGCGGTTGCCTCGGTGGCTCGGGCTCCGGATGGGCTCGGGCGGGCCTGACCCAGGCTCGGGCGGGCCTGACCTAGGCTCGGGCGGGCCCGGCGGCCGGTGAGGGAGAGAGAGAGCAGCTGGGAGGCTAGGGTTTCGTGGGGTTGCATGGTTTTCGAGGAGAGATGGAGAGAGGCTGTCTAAAATGCAAGGGGGTATTTATAGACAAATGGGGAGGCTAGGTTAGCCGTAATTTCGTTCCGGGTCCAACCGTGCGGTCGGACTCGGACAATTCCGAACGCGGGAATGGTTACGAGGCCGTGTAGAGTGGATATCCGGAGACGAGAGGGAGAGCGGGCGGCGCGGCAACGAATTTTAAAACACCGACAAACGTCCGACGAATAACCGAAGACGGTACCGCTACGGTCGACCGTTCGGGTACCAGACGGGCTCCGATCGCTACGAAATTCGACAGGCGGCCTAGCTATAACTAATCACGACCGCATGCCAAGTTTCACCTCGATCAGAAAAAGTTTTACGCACACTTTTAAAACAGGGTTTCAACGATGCCGCGGGCGCGTGCGAGTGCGGTCGGGCTCAGAACGGTCAACGACGAGAACCGGCAACTAACAACGGATGCGAGTTTTGAAAACTGGCGGCAACGGGATGCTGATGCAATGCTGATGATGCGCATGATGCGATGATGATGCGACAAAATAAAATAGACACACGACGAAAACGGAGTAGAAGGGGAATCTTCTGGAACGTCGGCATCGGGCTGTCACAGCGGTGGCCGGAGCCACCTATGTTTGAGACAAAGGTATGACACCGCGAAGAATTATCCTTGGGTTCATGACCAACGCTCGTCTTTGAAGCACAAATGCCATTTAATAATGGCCAAAATGAAAGACTTGATCGATTTATGCATAATGGGGGGAGGGAAAGTTCATTGAGAGAACAACACTCCCCCTATGTCCATGCCTACACCTAGAACAAGATATAATGCAGAGTGAGGTGCAAAGTGCCTAGTTTCAATCCACATTACTTGAATCAATGATATTTAGCTCATGCCTTAACTCCCAGAACCTTGCTTCATCTAGGGGCTTAGTGAAAATATCTGCAAGTTGCTCTTCAGTGTTGATGAAGTGAACCTCAATATCACCTCGCTTGATATGTTCATGAATGAAGTGATGGCAAATATCAATGTGCTTGGTCTTGCTATGTTTCACCGGATTGAGGGAAATCTTGATAACACTTTGATTGTCACGTAGAACAGGCACTTTGTCACAAGTGACACAATAATCCTTTAAAGTTTGCCTCATCCATAGCAACTGTGCACAACAACTCGCAGCTGCCACATACTCAGCTTCGGTGGAAGATAGTTAGACACAATTCTGCTTCTTTGAAGACCAACTTACCAGTGAACGACCAAGGAATTGACATCCTCCAGAAGTTGACTTCCACACAGTCTCCCGCCTAATCTGAGTCAAAATAGCCCACTGGGTTGAAGTTTGCTCCTTTGGGATACCATAGGCCAAAGTTTGGGGTATGAGCCAAATATCAAAAGATTCGCTTAACAGCCATATAATGGCTTTCTTTTCGTGCAGATTGAAACCGTGCACAAATCCCTACAGTGAACATGATATCCGGTCTAGATGCACAAAGGTAAAGAAGGGATCCCATCATGGAGCGATATACCTTTTGATCCACTGCTTTACCATCGGGATCACTATCAAACTTGCATCTGGTTGGCATGGGAAACTTGACCGGCTTGACATCCTCTAGCTCGAACCTCTTGAGCATGTCTTGAGTGTACTTGGCTTGTTTGATGAAGGTCCCTTCTAAACCTTGTTTAATCTCGAACCCGAGGAAGAACTTCAACTCACCCATCATTGACATCTCAAATTTCTCGGTCATTAGTGCAGCAAATTCTTCATTGAAAGATTCGTTAGGGGAACCAAAAATGATATCATCAACATACAGTTGGCATATGAACAAATCCCCTTTGACCTTCTTGGTAAAAAGAGTGGGATCTATCTTCCCAATTTCAAACCCACGATCTTTTAACAACTCAGTAAGGTACTCATACCACGTACGTGGGGCTTGATTAAGGCCATAGAGTGCCTTATTAAGTTTGTACACATGATTGGGGAGCTTGGGATGTTCGAATCCCGGGGGTTGTTTGACATAGACCAACTCATTTAAAGGACCGTTAAGAAAAGCACTTTTTATATCCATTTCTTGTAATTTGAAATTATGATGAGAAGCAAATGCAAGCAACATGCGAATAGATTCTAGACGAGTAAGAGGGGCAAAGGTTTCACCATAGTCGATACCCCCGACTTGGGAGTAGCCTTGAGCCACCAATCTTGACTTGTTTTGAACCACAATCCCATTGGCATCTTGCGTGTTTTTGAAGATCCATTTGGTCCCGATGACATTATGTTCCTCCTTTGGTCTTGGCACTAATTTCCAGACTTGATTACGCTCGAAGTTGTTGAGTTCTTCAAGCATGGCCATAAGCCAATCCTCATCATCGAGCGCTTCCTGTACCTGTTGAGGTTCGCAATACAAAACAAACACGTGATGCTCACAATAATTAGAAATTTTTTGACGAGTGGATACTCCCCTTTTTAAACTACCAAGCACGTTCTTCATATGATGTGACTTGACTCTCAGCTTGTTTGCAATCTTGGCTGCGCGACGCTCCAAGAGTTCTACATTTGATAACTGGGGAGCATCGACTTGATTACTTTGCTTGGCCTTGCGTTTTGATCCTCCCTTGGCACCAATATCCCTCTTAGGTGTTGCAGAAGGAAATTGAGAGACAGCATCCTGATCAACTTGATTTTCGACTTGAGCAGGCTCACTGGTTTGTTCTTGATCTTGTGGTTGCTCTTGATCTTGATCTTGTGCCTCCATTTGGTCTGGATCTTGTAGTTGCACTTGATCTTGATCTTGAGCAGATTTGGAACCTTGTGTAAGCAGTTGGACATCATGGGGTACATCACCATCTTTGAGCAACTGATATTGTCCTTGAACCTGTTCAGCTGGTTGAGGGTTTTCTCTTTGTTCATCGGAAGCGTGTGGGGCTTGTGAGGATTATGGCTGCACTTCAGTAGAGCATTGTCCTTCTCCTTCGGCCACAAGGGGTTCCTCAATGGGGAGTATTTGACACATACCCATTCTTCTTATGGCTTGGGAAGGAATTTCATCACCTACATCACAGAGACCACTTTGTTCCACTTGGGAGCCATTATTTTCATCAAACTCAATGTTACACGTTTCCTCAATGAGCCTGGTGGACTTGTTGAGGACACGGTAAGCATGAGAGTTTGTAGCATAACCAACAAAGATGCCCTCTTGAGCTCTAGAATCAAATTTAGCTAAACGTGCACCTTTCTTGAGAATGAAACACTTACACCCAAATACCCGGAAGTACTTGAGATTGGGTTTGTTTTCGGTGAGAATCTCATATGGGGTCTTGTTCAAGCCTTTGCGGATATAGAGCCGATTGGATGCATGACATGTTGTGTTGATGGCTTCGGCCCAAAAGTTATACGGAGATTTGAATTCCGCCGTCATTGTTCTTGCCACGTCCATCAACGTCCGGTTCTTCCTTTCTGCCACACCATTTTGTTGAGGGGTGTATGGTGCTGAATATTGATGTTTGATTCCATCATCACCTAGAAACTCATCCAAGGTGTAGTTCTTGAACTCGGTGCCGTTGTCACTTCTAATCATCAAAATCTTTGCTTCATGTTGTCGTTGAGCTTCATTAGCAAAGTTGATGACGGTTTGTTGAGTCTCACTCTTCCTCTTGAAGAAATATACCCAGGTGTATCTTGAGTAGTCATCAACCATCACCAAGAAGTAATTTATGCCCCCAAGACTATCAAATGACGGAGGACCGAAGAGATCCATATGAAGGAGCTCCAACGGCCTCTTAGTGTAAATGAGAGTCGTTGGACGATGAGTAGTTTCATGAATCTTCATTTCAATGCAGGCACTGCAAGCACGATCTCTGGAAAAACTCACATTTGTTAGTCCACAAACATGGTCCCCTTTGAGGAGACTTTGCAAAGATCTCATATTGACATGAGCTAGTCGGCGATGCCAAAGCCATCCCACATCCACTTTAGCCATTAGACAAGTCGCAGTATTAGTTGGTCGCTTTGAAAAGTTCACCACATAGAGACCATTTTCGACATATCCAACATAGGCTACTTTAAGAGTCTTGCTCCACAAAAGGACCACGGTATCAAGATTAAAGGATGTGGAAAATCCCATAATTGCAAGTTGACGAACCGAAAGTAAATTGTAAGCAAGGGACTCAACAAGCATGACCTTCTCAATAGATAACTCTTGAGAGATGACCACCTTACCAAATCCCAATACCTTTGGCGTTGATGCATCGGCGAATTGGACATGGGTGGGCATAGATGGGGAAGGATGCACATCCACCACTAAGTCCTTGCTTCCGGTCATACGATTTGTTGCTCCACTATCGAGCAACCATGACACCCCACCGAAAGCAAACTCCTGCAATAGATCAAGGCTTGGTTTTAGGTACCCATTTTTGAATGGGTCCTTTAATGTTAGAGACAAGGGTCTTAGGAACCCAAATAGCCCATTCAATGGACTCATAGTAAGAACCAACAAATTTGGCATAAACATGCCCATCACCAGCACGACATAAAACATAGGATGGATTGAGTTTGTCGGCTTTGTTGGTAGGAATGGTTTTGCCCTTCTTGATGCTACCATTCTCCACCTTGTTCATGTTCTCCTTCTGAGTCCCTTCGCCCTCTTTGACAAAGATGTCCATGAGGGTAGGGGATTGTTTGTTATTGTTCTTCCTTTTCTTTTTGACTTGGATGTAAGTCCAAGTCCCTCCTTTCCTACAACACCCTTTTGATTGCTCAAGAGGTCGTTCAGGTTCTTCTCGCCTTGGATGCATGACACAAGGCCCTTCTCAAGTTGATCCTTCAACTTGCAATTTTCCTCCACAATATGTACATGCTCACAACAAGCGTTAGTTGTACAAGCATTATCAATTATAACGAAAGGAGGACAAGTAGAGATCTCCTTGGTAAGCTTTGCTTGGAGTTCATCATGAGACTCTTTCAGGGAGAAATGAGCACCTTTCAAGACCTTGTGAGCCTTGTCAAGTGTGTCAAACTTCACTTTGAGTCTGTCATGGCCAACCCCAAGTGTAGCCTTTTCAAACTTAAGCACACGAGTAAGAACAATAGCATGATCTAGTTACTTTTGTAATTTAGCGCAGTCATCGTCGTATGACTCCTCAAGAGCCAAATGAAGAGTGCACTCCTTTTCTAGTGCAATAGATAATTCAGCAATCTCATCGGCATAGTCACGACTATGTCCTTGCAGCTCGGAGATAGTCTCCTCATGAGATTCAATGAGGTCATTAGCCTCACCCAGTTGTTCCAAAAGAGCAACAAAGTGCTTCTTGGGTTCTCCTTTGATCTTACACAGAAATTTGTCAAAATCATGCTCATTAAGTTCCACAACATCACTATCATCAACACAATTCAACAATGAAGGAGCGGTAGTGATGGTGGTCTTAATGTTGGGTGTTACCTGATCGATACCTTTGTCCATGAGGCACTTGGTGATGTGGTTATCGTTGGGGGCGTTGAAGAGAGACATATTGGGAGAAGTGGTGGCAATGGCTACAGTCGCAGTTGCCACCATATCGTCATCGTCATCATCATCGGAGGGGTACTCTTCAAGTGCCACCATACCCTTTGGGTGGGGTTTCTTGACAAAGTTGTTCTTGTTTGGGAATGACTTGGCTTTGTCTTTGCGAATGAGCTTGCCCCCGTTGTCTTCCCTCTTCTTATAGGGACATTCTGCCACGAAGTGACTCACATTGCCGCAGTTATAGCATGTCCTCAGACGTTGCTTGGACTTGAACCCACTTGAGTTATTCTTGGAGAAGTTGGGCCTTGAGTTCCTCTTGTTGCCCTAGAATTTCCTTGACGCAAGAGCCATGTGCTCATGATAAGCATACTTAGTGTCTTCAGGGCAGCTCTCCTCTTCCTCATGCTCTTCTTCTTCTTCAGAAGCAGCCTTTGCCTTTAAAGCAAGGTTGGGTGAAGTTGTCTTTGACCGAACGCGAGCAAGTGCATTATCAGCGGTCTTGTTCATGATTGACATTGCAATGAATTCATCCAACACCTCACTGGAGGACAAGGAGTGGAAATCTGGTCGTTGGCGAATGACGGATGACATGGCTTTGGTAAATGGCATGATGGCCTTGAGAAACTTGCGCTTGATCCATGTGTCATCCACATCCTTGCTCCCATGATCCTTTAGAGCAACAGCAATAGTAGTCACCCTTCGATAGAGATCACGACGGTCCTCATCTTCCTTCATCACAAACTCATCAGCCTCATCAAGCACCACTTCATAGTTGGACCGTTGAATGCTTGAGCTTCCCATGTACAGCACCATAATGTGCTCCCAACAGTCCTTAGCCAGAGTGAAGGGGCGCAAGTGAGGAAGATCTTTAGGAGGCACTGCAGGCTGGAGAATAAACAATGCGGAGTGATTATATTGATTGTCCGCTTCTTCTCTTGGACTGAGGTTGCTTGGATCATGTGGATAGTGGCCTTGCTCAATGATTCTCCATAAATTTGTTGAGCTGTGATTCAAGTGAGACTTAATGGAAAATACCCAGTTAGCAAAATCACCCTTAACAAGCTTAGGAGGAGGACCTACAGGATTAATACGTGGAGTAGGAACCGGCCCTCCATAGACCATGGGAGGTGGAACTGATGTATAGCTTCCAGTCCCATTAATATTGTGAGGGGAAGAAGGTTGCATACCTTTAGCCGCTTCCTTGGAGGAATTGGCCTCCGAATCCGTTTTGACGGGTTTAGCCACCAACGCCGGTTCGGGAGAACTTTTAATTCCCTCAATTAATTTTTTAAGCATGGTCTTGACTTCGCTCGTCAAGGACGTCCTGAGATTGGCCATAGCCGCATTCAATTCGTCCCTGGTAATTGATGTCAAGGCCATGGCCTCGGGTTGCCCATGGGGTCCTCCCTCATCCTCATCCATACTCTTCAGGCGGTGAAACCCTTAATAAAGAGACGTGGCCCTGATACCAATTGAAAGGATCGATATGGTTGACTAGAGGGGGTGAATAGGCAACTACCACTTTTTAACTATTCTTAACAAGTTAGGGTTAGCAACATAAAGGTTCTCTAAAATGACAACTAGGTGATCAACCTATATGATGCTACCAACTATAATCGCTAAGGCAAGTAAGAAATAGTCTACAACAATAACATACACAATGTAAAGATTAGAGATAACCACAAGTGGAACCGATGAAGACGAGGATGTGTTACCAAAGTTCCTTCCCTTTGACAGGAAGTACGTCTCCGTTGGAGCGGTGTGGAGGCACAGTGCTCCCCAATAAGCTACTAGGGCCACCATATTCTCCTCACACGCTCACACAATGCAAGGTGCCGTGATTCCACTATGGGTGCTCTTGAAGGCGGTGACTGAACCTTTACAAACAAGGTTGGGGCTAACTCCACACAAAGCTTGGAGGCTCCCAACAAGACCACAGAGCTTCACCACAATGTAATGTGGCTCCAAGGTGACCTCAACCCTCTAGGGTGCTCAAACACCCAAGAGTAACAAGATCCGCAAGGGATTAGTGGGGGGAATCAAATTTCTCTTGGTGGAAGTGTAGATCTAGGCCTTCTCCACCGATCCCTAGAAAATCAACAAGTTTGATTGGCTAGGGAGAGAGATCGGGCACTTATGAGCTTAGGGAGAAACGATGGAGTCTTGGTGGGTCAAAGGTAGGGTTCTTGAGAAAGAAGAACCCTTTGTATAGTGAGGGAACGAATCCAACCGTTACCCTCACTCACAGCACGAGCCCAGCGGTACTACCGCTAGCAGTAGCGGTACTACCGCTGACCCTCCAGCGGTACTACCGCTGGCTCAACGGTACTACCGTTGGGGCCAGAGCGGTACTACCGCCGAGCCCATGGTAGCGCAAAGATATTACCGGGCCAACCATCGCCAAGAAAGTCTTCGCAAAAAGTCCGACGTAGTAGAGCCACAAGGATGGCGGTACTAAAGTCCTAGAGCGGTACTACCGCTGACGTGGGGCGGTACAACCGCTAGGCCAGCGGTACAACTGCTAGGCCAGCGGTACTACCGCTAGCTCCAGCGGTACTACTGCCAGAGGACATTTTGCATGGAGAGAAAGACCAGAGAGGGGAAAAGCTCCATAGTTGCAAGGGAAAGGAGATGGAGATAAAGTGTGTGCGTGCAAGATTGATTCCACCCAAACCTTCCCAATACAGATCCCCTCTTAATAGTACGGCGTTCCTATGACTCAAAACCACCAAAGAGAATCGTAGAAGAAACCGTGCTTCTATCCCACGGAGGGTGCCGAATCGTCTTGTGCCTTTGTCATGTATTATAGAAATGCTCAATGCACACGATTAGTCCACTAAGGTACTATCATCAATCACCAAAATTACTTAGGCACAAATATGCCCTAACAGCCATGATGCGACCATTCAAACATGGGTGTCCTGCCTCGTTGGCGAGTGATTTAAGAATCATCCAAGAGGATGAGCCGCCATGATGTGGTCATTCAAACATGGACGCTAAACGATTCCAAAGAGGATGACCTACCATGACGCACCGTCCAAACATAGGTGTTATGAGCCAAAGAGGATCAGTTGCCATGATGCACGGTTCAAACATAGGCGCCAATTGTGGTCAGGAGAATCAAGTTGTCTTATTTGGGGCCTATTAGTCCCCAGATTGTTTGGCAGTAATAGCATTGTCTTCTGCAAACCTATGCTTGGCTTTTCCCCAATCATGGGTCACTTGGGGGCTTCCAACTCACTGAGTTTAGCTTTCTCACCCTCTTGGTCTGCGAAACATTACCGCTTTACAATGGTTATACCGAACTGTATGTTTGTGCGACTCCCCTTATTGTCCCCGTGTACTCTTGGCGAGTCAATCCGTTATGGACCCTGAACTTTTCAAGGTTAAAACACTGAGGTGTCATGTGAGAGCCAGCATATGGAAAATGGAGAAACCATGGGTTCATGCAACCCGCTTCACTGAAGCTTGACTTGAGCCTGATCAGCCAGTCTAAATCACAAAGGGTTATTGCAAAAACCCATCTTAGGGCATGACTAGAGCCTTGCAAGCTCATCTCCCTCCCGAGTCTCACTATGTTGGCTTATTAAAAATAACTTGATGCCATTATATGGTGTTACCTTTTCTCAGAAAACTGGCACTATTCTATCATATACATGCATCATTCTGCCTTGCATCATGCACCATACATACCTATCATGCCGGTCTTCAAACCGGGTCAAAGCACAAACTTCTGGAGGAGCAAATTGATCTTTGATAACCAATATGGATGGAACTTCATCATGGCTTATCATAACCAGTGTTAAATGATTGGGGTTTTTTAAGCCAGCTCAGAAGAATTGACTATTTTCAAAGAGTTGCCCTATCACATATAGTGTCGGGTAATCTAATTGACCGGCTCTTGGATTACTTCAACTTGTGCTCTGTAGTAAACTACAACACTTATGGATTTATCAAACATATATTTGTCGGGTTACATTGCAACCACGGTCAAGTATTTGTTTCATCACAAAGGCATCATCAGAGTGGATATGATTTTATTCTACAATGGAAGGAATAGTCCCGCGTCGCTGTAGGCACACGACCCGGCACTTGGGGGCTACATTATTCAAATCAATATTACATCAAAGTATGAAAGTCCCATGTGGATGCAAGCATGCACCATGACATTTGGGGGCTAATGCAAACTGCTCTTTCAAATCATCACATCATAAACAGACCCGACAAACTCAAGGAGATAAGCCGGCTCTGGGGGGCTACATATCATTCTTTATTCAAGTATGGATTCAAGGAAGAACTGACTCCTCATTTTTATAATGACTCGGCCCTTGGGGGCTACACATCGTTGCTCAAGTTTACATAATCAGATTTATAAAGTCCCTGCTCATTATTGCATAATGACCCGGTCCTTGGGGTCTACATCATATGATGTTTTATTTTCAAAAGAGAATAACATGTAAGTCTCGGGTCACCGCAAGCATACAACCCGGCACTTGGGGGCTACACTACTCAGATCAACATTTCCAAAGTCCCACGTTGCTGCAGGCAAGACAAACAGCCCTTGGGGGCTACACCACTCAGTTGTTTCACGGATCATGAGGTCCAAATTGAAGACCCTGCCCATCACACACTGATGAGCCGGCCCTTGGGGGCTACACCAGCTGAAGCTTTATAATTATAAGATGATTACAAGTTCCAGACTGCTGCAGGCAAGACAACTTCGCACTTGGTGGCAACATTGTCAAAGATATTATTGCAAATCACCAAGTCATCATGAACTGATAAACTTGGAGCTTGGGGGCTGTACGTAATATGGATATATTAGAAAATTAAAAAGAACTTTCAAGATGTCAATTGTACGAAAGACCGTCTCAACATGAGATGGATTTTTCACCCCAATAATTTTATTTAGCCGAAGCAGCAGAAGCCGGTTCAACATCATGTGGATTTCTTATTCCCAAAATTTTCATCAAGCCAAATCATTGGAGGCCGACTCAGCGGCATATGTATTTTATTGCAAAGGACACGTATGTGCAGGATAATTGTGAAGATGGCTCGAAGAAACCAGGATTTTAAGGAGCCACTTCACTGAAATAAGACATCCAAGGAGCAAGCCGGTCCCTTAAACATATTTTTTATTCTTATTTTAGGAGCTTACCATGAATAAATTCAAGCGAACCTAGGACCTAATGTCGAGGATATACCCCGCGGTGTAACCCGGCTTGAAGTATGACCCCGTTGGGACTTGGTGACTCACTGGCCACTCATTAGTGACCTGGCAAGCAGCTCGTACCTGACCTAGCAGGCGACACACACAAAGGAAAAGACCCAACGGCCCAGAAGGCGGGTCATGGGAGGGTCGGCTCACAGAGAAGGCCCATGAAAAGGAAAGACTCCCCCGAGAAGGAAACAAGACCCGGATTAGGATTCAAGAGAGACTATTCCTAGTCTTACTCCTAGTAGGACTCTACATGTAAACTTACCCCTTCCACCTTTATAAGGAGGGGTAGGGTGCCCCAAGATGGAGAAATTCAAGTCATTAGAGATAGACAGATTAGATACCCTCAAGATTAGAGGTAGTGATTTCGCACCCTTATAATCAAGATCATCATCTTCATCAATCAAACACAAGAAGGACATAGGCTTTTACCTCCATCGGAGGGGCCGAACCTGGGTAAACTCGCGTCTCTCGATTTCGACCAACCCCTCTCAAGCCGTCATATAGCTTCGATGGCTCCACACCTAAGTCCTTGCACGAGGACATATGTCGTGACAAAACCACGACACCCTTGGAATTAGAACATAAAGTTTATTGGGCGATCAAAAATATTGATTTAATCTTAAGGAAGCAGGAGAGAAAAGATTGCTAGATATACATGCTTTAGGGGAGCTATGGAAAAATACTTGCCATAGTGCTCAGTTGTTTAAACAAAAGGTTAAGATGTGGCACGATTGTAAGATACTCAAATGAACATTTGCTACGGGGGGAGGTCCTCCTATTTAACTCACATCTCAAGTTTTTGCAAGGAAACTCGGGTCTTGTTGGGAAGACCAATGATATTGAAGAAGTTTATAATTCCAGAGCTATTCGGTTAAAAGGGGGGAAAGATGGGTCATGTATCATTAATGGACAATACTTGAAGTTGTACCTTGCAAATGAATAAAAGAAATATCAGGAAGTGGAGGAGGTAAGTTTTATCATGATCGACGAAGTCGAATCCCTTCAAAGGAAACAAAAGGTATGAAGAAGTGTTATTGTAACATAGATGTGAATATTGGTGTAGGGGTTCTTTTTTGTCGATTTACACTTGTTTAATCTAATGCCTGATTCACTGAAGTTTGTCCATAATTGGAAGTTTTTGTCGTTAACCTTTTAGGGAGATAAAAAATTCTAAGGGAGAAATTAAAGAAGAGTCAAATAGAGCAAAAGCCAACGTGTCATACGACCGCCACTGCTAGTATGGGCGGTCCCACGGATGGAATATGGAAATGACGAAGAGCGTAGACAAAACAACAGTGTTCCATGCAATCACCTGCGGTCGAGTGAGCCGTCGCATGAGTCCTCTTCGGTGAAGGTTTCGGTGATCGCGCGAACAACAACCTATCATGCGATCGTGAGGTCTTGTATGACTAGTCGCATGGATACACCGTCATAATGGGTTAGTAAAAAAGAGAAAGGGCTAGGTCGTAGGCCATGCGAGCGGCCGTACGAGCGCCCCCGCTTGCATGGAAGGCCATCGTTTGGTCTATTTCCATGATTCTTTCTTGATTTTTTATCTCTTTCTAACTAATCCGTATGCCTAATATAGTGATTATCTACATACCTAACCTTTATAAATGGGGTTTAGGCACGTCCTTAAGCCCTAAATCCATCTAATCTCACATATTATTTGCTTGCCATCTCCCCCAAGAGTTCCTTGTTGAAGATGAACAACGCAAGTTTCTCCATGAACAAGTCCTCATCCACTTGTGCTCGCATCATCTCCTTTCCCAACTTGGATGATGTGGTACCCTAGGGATGGAAGGACATGAGCACGCTAAGCCTCGAGGAAGAACCATGTCTAGATAAGGAAGAACTCAAAAAGAAAGTCGAGGTGGTGGAGATCAAGGAGGAGGAACCGGAGAAAGAAGGTAATGGCGACACCACTCCATATAAGTATCCTTCTAATCCCTACCAATACAATATTTGAGGATCTATTCTGTTATTTCCTCTAGGGGTCAGAACAACTAAGGAAAGGAGTCACTCGCTCAAAAGAGATGAAGGAAAAGATCAAGGAAATGGAGTAGGTTTCGAAGGCTTGCATGAACGTGATTGGGAGGGTACTGGCTCTTATTGGTTGATGAGCAAGGACCTAGAAACAAGGGTCGATGGTATCTTCCATAAGATCGGACTCATATTTGACTCACTCAATCTAAACACTACACAACTTGAGTTTCCGAACCAGGTTGTAGATGATCAGCAGGTCGTGATTGAGGAGATGAAGAGGCGGTTCAGGAACATCTTCACCCCTGCAAGGATACCCATAAGTGAGCATAAAACACTAAGTGATGGTTCTCATCATCTTGATTGTAAGCTTGGGGGAGATTCACGTGCACTTTGTATCTTTAACTTTATGCATTTCTTTCCCGCAAGTTGAAATTAGGTTATAAATTTTATTTTCATTAATATTGAACTATCATTTTCTCTTTTGAATAAGGGATGATCCTTTCCAATGAGTATTTAGATGTATCCATGTGTGGAATCATTGTTGCTTACTTGAGAACGTACATGATGCTAGTTGTGATCTAAATAGTAGTGCATGTTTACTTGCATGATGATTATAATAAATCCACATTGCAGTTGTGAAGTTTCTGAAAGGAGAAGAAATAACTATATATGCTAGTTCATTGAAAATTCAACTTACATTAGGGCGACTAGAAAAACAAATGAATCCTCCTAAATTGAAAAGTGCTTTTATAAAATGAGTTCTCCCGAGATTCATGTCTAGCTTGCATATCACATAAAAAGTGAAATGGGCTCTTAACATGTCCCAATGACATGAGACGAAATGCCCAAACAATATTGAATATCTAAAAAGAACAGAGGAGAAAGAATCTTCATCTGCTTGACTGGTTGAAACAACGATGAACTAGGGTATGAAGTTGTTACATGTCCACAATAAAATTGAGTGACGCGGTGTGGATGCATGGAGGATCATTATCATACTAAAGATGATCTATTATTTTTCATAAACCCTTTCATCCCTGCTCGTCCCACTAGACGGTGATGGAATCATGTTTTTTTCATATCCATATCTCATAAACATCAAGTTGACCTTGTTCTTTACAAGATGTCGTACTTTCTCAGGGACGATAAAGACTTAAGCTTGGCGCAGTTTATGAGCCCAATTTGTGTGATGATTTTACTAGGTATTTTGTGCCTACATGGTAGGATTTGTCGAATTTTACCACGTTCGTGTACCTCTTTTTGTTGATAATCTCTCAGGTAACGCCTTTTGAACGAATTAGCATAATATGAAGAATATCTCAGAAATGGTACTAAATCATATATTTAATGTAATATTCACCTAAAATACAAGAATCAAGCAAGGAGTTCAAAGAAGAATTTGAGGCTGCACTTCTAGATCAAAAGACGGTGTTCTATACGACCGAGCCCGCTCATATGGGTGGTCGTATGAAGTGCCAACGTCGCTGCCAAATCAAATATTTCAGCCTGTGAATCAGACGCCCAGGGAGACAAGAAGTTCATCAAGAAGGCAGAACCCTACCTCTGGAGTTCATCCGGAGGAGGGATTAACAAGGAGAAGAGGGATATCTTCCTCATCATGCACAAGGGGGCTTCTACACCATCACCACTGTCATCCCCATCATCATCACCACTGTTATCGCCATCATCATCCACATCCTCACCATTGTAACATCAGGAACCCTAGTGGATCATCTTGTGTGTTATTTGAATCATCCATCCATGTATGTCATCACCCTTCTATGATGTTTGTTGTCTTCATATGTGATTAGACCCCTAGTTCTCGGGTATATGGGTAAACCTTGGTACCTATCCATTTGAGCGAGAAGGCTGGTCGGCGACAGCGGCGATAGTGCTTGGTGGCGGCTGTGGCGGGAATGGGGGGAATGGAGGAGGCATGAGGGAGGGAGAAAGACAGCGCCACTTCTACTCGGCCGCCCAAGCGGTGAGGATATTTAGGTGATCGGTGAGTAAAAATTGTCCTTGTCTATTCAGTTTAGGGGACCGACTAGATGCAACATACAGGAGGAAAACCGAATGTATCCTTCCTTGTGGTTCGATAGAGGATCGGTTAGAGTTGGTCTTCTGCAGTTATATCAGTCCGCGCTAATCCAACATATCCAAACAATGCATAGATGAACCATCCATACGCAGTAGGAGAACCTTATGCCAAGGTTGGAAAACATTTAGCCTTGGAAAATTCTCGGTGCTTGTGACAGGTAGGTCGCCTGCCAAATTTCGTTGCAATCGGAGTCCAATTGATACCCGAACGGTCGACCGTAGCGGCACTGTCATCGGTTTATCGGTGGACCTTTTTTGGTGTTGTAAAATATTGTGCTGGACCACAAATCTCCCTCTCTTTTTAGCCCAACCGCCCCTCTACACAGCCCTAAGCCCTAACCTAGCCCCTACCCGCAACCGAGGCCGTCCGTTCGTGATCGTTCGGTCGAAATCGGATGCAAAACCCCCTAACCCTAGATCCCTGCCTATATAAGGAAGGCCTAGCCTTCCTAATCTGGAAACCCTAAGCCTCCTCAAAATCCATGCCCGCAGCTCTCTCCCACCTGCTCTCGCCTCCACGCTGCAGCCCGTATAGCCGCTGTCCCAGCAGCCGTCGGAGTCCTACCGAAGCTCCATCCTGCCGCAGCTCCCACCGGACCCCGCCGCCAGTCGTCGCTCTGAGCAGCAGCAACAGCCCGCCGACGATCCACACCAGCTGCAGCTCCCCGCCAACGTTCCTGATTTGCAGCCACCCCTCGCCCCAAGCCCGCCCTTGCCGGATCTCGTCGGATCCCATCGTCTCTCGGCTAACCGAGCAGCCGTCGCGCCCTGGTTTAGCTCGGGAGTGAGCAGCAGGAGACGATGCACCAACGCCTCGCCTCGCTGTGGCCCATGTAGCGCACGGGCCCAGCTGCCTCCCGCGGCCCAGCGCCCCTGCGAGCCTGCCTCCGCTCCGCCGCCACGTGACCGGCCAAGCCCCGAGCGCGGCACCCCGGCCTGCCCAGCCACCTCCTCCGAGTCGGGCCTCGAGCCCACAAGGTGAGCAGCACCCGCAGCCCCCCCCCCCCTATATTGCACCCTCAGCGATATTTAGTTAACTTGCGCCATGCCCCTGTTTCAGCCTGCAGTTTGATTCGGCCCGTTTCATTTTTTTCCCGTTTAACGAATTTGCGTAATTTCATGAAAATGCATATTTTCAAACGCTCTTAACTTTTATTCCGTGTGTCGGATTGCATCAAGTTAGATATGTAAAGTGATTAGAATTTTGTGTAGATAAATATTTTTTAGATCTAATGCATATTTAGAACTGTTTAGCATGATGTTTGCATTGGTTTGCGTATCGACGTGATAGAAATGGTTTAGTTCGTAGTTATTTAACCGTAGCTCCGTTGGAGATGAGCCATATATGTAAATGGACTAGAACAATGAGTAGAATCCCGTGAACCACTTTGTATTGCCGTTTAACAAACATAAAATGTGATTAGGACAAATCTAGACAGATTTAGAAGTTAACACATGGGGCCAGTTCGGAAATGCTATATGATGTTTCCGGCCTCATTTAAAATACCTAGATAGGTAGATTATTTGTGCTTCACCCCTTGCCATGTTTAACAACATTTAATATTGCCGTGCACCTAAACGAGACTGAACTTAATAATTAAATGTGGAGTTTCTTTAATATGCAACTCGTGCATACTGAGCTTCACTTAATGTGTAGTGTTTCATTGTGTGAATTTGTTGGGGATCGTAGTAATTTCAAAATTTTCCTACACCATGCAAGGATCTATCTATGGAGAAACCAGCAGCGAGAGAGGTTGTAGAGCATCTTCATACCTTTGAAGATCGCCAAGCGGAAGCATTACTAGAACATGGTTGATGGAGTTGTACTCGCGGCGATTCAGATAGCGGTGGATTCCGATCTAAGCGCCGAACGTTGGCGCCTCCACGTTCAACACACATACATCTCGGTGACGTACCCTACTTCTTGATCCAGCAAGGAGATAGGAGAAGTTGAGGGAGAGCTCCGGCAGCATGACGGTGTGGTGACGGTGGAGCTATGTGGTTCTCCGGCAGGGCTTCGCCAAGCGTTGCAGAGGAGGAAGAAGAGAGGTAGGGCTGCGCCATGGGAGAGAGATGAATTATTGTGTCTCAATAATCCCATAACCTCAAATATATATATGGGGAACGAGAGGGAGGTCTGCCTTGGCCCCTCCTTCAAGGAGGAGGAGTTCGGCCGAGCTTGGGAGGAGTCCACCTCCCACAAGGGAGGTGGATCCCTTCCTTTTAAAATTCCTTTTGCCTTATCTCCTTATCCCTAGTTGCATGGGCCTTTACGGAAGTCCTTGACCAGCCCAATAAGGGCTGGTCCACCTCCTATAACAGCCCATGAACTCCTTTGGTCATCATACCCCTCCCGGGGGTCCTCCGGCGCCCTCCCGACACTCCCGGTACACTACCGATGAGCCCGAAACTTTTCCAGTGACCAAAACAGGACTTCCTATATATCAATCTTTACCTCCAGACCATTCCAGAGCTCCTCGTGACGTCCGGGATTTCATCCAGGACTCCAAATAACCTTCAGTAACCACATACACTATTTCCCTATAATCCTAGCGTCATCGAACCTTAAGTGTGTATACCCTACGGGTTCGGGACACATGCAGACATGACTGTGACATCTCTCCGGCCAATAACTAATAGTGGGGTCTGGATATCCATGTTGGTTCCCACATGTTCTATGATGATCTCATTGGATAAACCATGATGTCAAGGATTCAATCAATCTCATATGCAATTCCCTTTGTCTATCGGTATGATACTTGCCCGAGATTCGATCGTCGGTATCCCCATACCTTGTTCAATCTCGTTATCGGCAAGTCTATTTACTCGTTCTATAACACATCATCACGTGGCTAACTCCTTAGTCACACTGAGATCAATACGATGATGAATTACCGAGTGGGCCCAGAGATACATCTCCGTCACACGGAGTGACAAATCCCAGTCTCGATTCGTGCATCCCAAAAGACACTTTTGGAGATACCCGTAGTGCACCTTTATAATCACCCAGTTACGTTGTGACGTTTGGTACACCCAAAGCACTCCTACGGTATCCGGGAGTTGCACAATCTCATGGTCTAAGGAAATGATAATTGATATTAGATAAGCTTTAGCAGACTAACAACTCGATCCAGTGCTATGCTTAGGATTGGGTCTTGTCCATCACATCATTCCCCAATGATGTGATCCCATTATCAATGACATCCAATGTCCATGATCAGGAAACCATGACCATCTATTGATCAACGAGCTAGCCAACTAGAGGCTCACTAGGGACCATTGTGATCTATATATTCACACATGTATTACGGTTTCCGGTTAATACAATTACAGCATGAATAATAGACAATTTTCATGAACTAGGAAATATAATAATAAACACTTTATTATTGCCTCTAGGCATATTTCCAACAGTCTCCCACTTGCACTAGAGACAATAATCTAGTTACATTGTGATGAATCGAACACCCATAGAGTTCTGGTGCTGATCATGCTTTGCCCGTGGAAGAGCTTTAGTCTATGGTTCTGCGAAATTCAGATCCGTGTGTACTTTACAAATATCTATATCTCCATCCTGGATGTATCCACGAATGAAGTTGAAGCGGCGCTTGATGTGCTTGGTCTTCTTGTGAAACCTGGGCTCTTTTGCAATGGCAATAGCTCGAGTGTTGTCACAGAATAGAGTCTTCGGGTCCAACGCACTTGGAATCACTCCTAGGTCGATGATGAACTCCTTCATCCAGACTCCTTCCTGTGCTGCTTCCGAAGCAGCTATGTACTCCGCTTCACATGTAGATGCTGCCACGACGCTTTGCTTGCAACTGCACCAGCTAACTGCCCCATTATTCAAAATGTACACAAATCCGGTTTGTGACTTGGAGACATCCGGATCTGTGTCGAAGCTAGCATCAACGTAACCCTTTACGACGAGCTCTTTGGCACCTCCATAAACGAGAAACATATCTTTAGTCCTTTTCAGGTACTTAAGGATGTTCTTGACTGTTGTCCAGTGATCCACTCGTGGATCACTCTGGTACCGCCCTACCAAACTTATGGCAAGGTTCACATCAGGTATGGTACACAGTATGGCATACATGATACAACCTATGGCTGAAGCATAGGGGACTATACTCATCTTTTCTCTATCTTCCGCCGTGGTGGGTCGTTGAGTCGCACTCAACCTCAGACCTTGTAATACAGGCAAGAACCCCTTCTTAGCCTTCTCCATATTGAACTTCTTAAATATCTTGTCAAGGTATGTGCTTTGTGAAAGACCTATGAGGCGTCTCGATCTATCTCTATAGATCTTGATGCCTAATATGTAAGCAGCTTCTCCAAGGTCCTTTATTAAAAAACTCTTATTAAAATAGGACTTTGTGCTTTCCAACAGTTCTATATCATTTCCCATCAATAATATCTCATCCATATATAATATGAGAAATGCTACAGAGCTCCCACTCACTTTCTTGTAAATACAGGCTTCTCCATAAGTCTGCATAAACCCAAACGCTTTGATCACCTCATCAAAGCGAATGTTCCAACTCTGAGATGCTTGCACCAGCCCATAGATGAAGCGCTGGAACTTGCATACCTTGTTAGCATTGCTAGGATCGACAAAACGTTTTGGTTGTATCATATACAATTCTTTTTTAAGAAAGCCGTTCAGGATGGCTGTTTTGACGTCCATTTGCGAGATTTCATAATCATAAAATGCGTCAATTGCTAACATGATTCGGAGCAACTTCAGCATTGATACGGGTGAGAAGGTATCATCGTAGTCAATCCCTTGAACTTGTCAATAACCCTTAGCAACAAGTCGAGCCTTATAGATGGTCACATTACCATCAGCGTCACTCTCCTTCTTGAAGATCCATTTATTTTCTATGGCTCGCCGATCATAGGGAAAGTCCACCAAAGTCCATACTTTGTTCTCATACATGGATCCTATCTCGGATTTCATGGCCTCAAGCCATTTGTTGGAATTCGGACCCGCCATCGCTTTTTCATAGTTCGAAGGTTTACTGTTGTCTAACAACATGATTTCCATGACAGGGTTGTCGTACCACTCTCGTGTGGAACGTACCCTTGTCGACCTTCGAGGTTCAATAGCAACTTGATCCGAAGTGTCATTATCATCATCATTAACTTCATATCTAGCCGGTGCAGGCGCCTCAAAAACATTTTCTTGCGCTGCGCTACTCTCCTGTTCAAGAGGAGGTAGAATTACCTCATCAAGTTATATTTTCCTCCCGCTTACTTGTTTCGAGAGAAACTCTTTCTCTAGAAAGGATATGTTCCTAGCAACAAAGATCTTTCCTTCGGATCTAAGATAGAAGGTGTACCCAACAGTTTCCTTAGGGTATCCTATGAAGACGCATTTTTCCGCTTTGGGTTCGAGCTTCTCTGGTTGAAGTTTCTTCACATAAGCATCGCAGCCCCAAACTTTCAGAAATGACAGCTTAGGTTTCTTGCCAAACCATAATTCATATGGTGTCATCCCAACGGATTTAGACACTGCCCTATTTAAAGTGAATGCGGCAGTTTCCAATGCATAGCCCCAAAATGATAGCGGTAAATCGGTAAGAGACATCATAGATCTTACCATATCCAATAGAGTGCTATTACGACGTTCAGACACACTGTTACGCTGTGGTGTGCCAGGTGGCGTGAGTTGTGAAACAATTCCACATTTTCTTAGGTGCGTTCCAAACTCATGATTCAAATAATCTCCTTCACGATCGGATCGTAAGAACTTTATTTTCTTGTCATGTTGATTCTCCACCTCACTCTGAAATTCCTTGATCTTCTCAAAGGTTTTATACTTGTGCCTCATTAAGTAGACATACCCATATCTACTCAAATCATCAGTGAGGGTGAGAACATAACGATAGCCTCCATGAGCTTCAACGCTCCTTGGTTTGCTTACATCGGTATGTATTATTTCCAATAAGATGGTTGCTCACTCCATTATTTCGGAGAACGGTGTCTTGGTCATCTTGCCCATGAGGCATAGATCGCATGTGTTAAATGATTTAAAATCAAGAGACTCCAAAAGTCCATTTGTATGGAGTTTCTTCATGCGCTTGACGCCGATATGACCAAGGCGGCAGTGCCACAAGTATGTGGGACTATCATTATCAACCTTGCATGTTTTAGCAATCACACTATGAATATGTGTATCATCACGGTCGAGATTCATCAGGAATAAACCATTTACCAGCGGGGCATGACCATAAAACATACCACTCATATAAATAGAACAACCATTATTCCCATATTTAAATGAGTAGCCATCTTGCATTAAGAGAGATCCCGATACAATGTTCATGCTTAAAGATGGTACTAAATAACAATTATTAAGGTTTATAACTAATCCTGAAGGTAGATGTAGAGGTAGAGTGCCGACGGTGATCACATCGACCTTGGAACCATTCCCGCCAGGCATCGTCACCTCGTCCTTAGCCAGCCTATGCTTGTTCCGTGGTTCATGCTTAGAGTTGCAACTGTGAGCAACAACACCGGTATCAAATACCCAGGAGATACTACAAGCGATGGTAAGGTACACATCAATAACAAGTATATCACATATACCGTTGACGTTGCTAACCTTCTTGTCCGCTAAGTACTTGGGGAAATTCCGCTTCCAGTGACCGGTTCCCTTGCAGTAATAGCACTAAGTCTTAGGCTTGGGTCCTTTCTTTGACTTCTTCCCGGCAACTGGCTTACCGGGCGCGGCAACTTCTTTTCCGTCTTTCTTGAAGCTTTTCTTGCCCTTGCCCTTCTTGAAACTGGTGGTCTTATTGACCATCAACACTTGATGCTCTTTCTTGATTTCTACCTCCGCAGATTTCAGCATTGAATACAACTCGGGAATAGTCTTTTCCATCCCTTGCATGTTGTAATTCATCACAAAGCCTTTATAGCTAGGTGGAAGCGACTGGAGGATTCTATCAATGACCGCATCATCCGGAAGTTCAACTCCCAGTTGAGTCAAGCGGTTGTGCAACCCAGACATTCTGAGTATGTGCTCACTGACAGAACTATTCTCCTCCATCTTACAGCTAAAGGACTTGTTAGAGACTTCATATCTCTCGACCCGAGCATGAGCTTGAAAAACAAGTTTCAGCTCCTCGAACATCTCATATGCTCCGTGTTGCTCAAAACGCCTTTGGAGCCCCGGTTCTAAACTATAAAGCATGCCGCACTGAACGAGAGACTAGTCATCACTCCGCGACTGCCAGGCGTTCCTAGCGTCCTGGTCTTCCGCGAGAACGGGATGATCTCCTAGCGTTGCATCAAGGTAATATGCCTTCTTGTAAGCCATGAGGATGAGCTTGAAGTTGCGAGCCCAGTCCGCATAGTTGCTCCAATCATCTTTCAGCTTGGTTTTCTCTAGGAACGCGTTGCAGTTGAATGGGACATTTGCGTTGGCCATTGGATGTACAATATTTGTAAATACACTTTTAGACTAAGTTCATGATAATTAAGTTCATCTAATCAAATTACTAATGAACTCCCACTTAGATCGACATCCCTCCAGTCATCCAAGTGACACATGATCCACGTCGACTAGCCCGTGTCCGATCATCACGTGAGACGGACTAGTCGTCAATGGTGAGCATCTCTATGCTGATCATATCAACCATACAACTCATGTTTGACCTTTTGGTCTCATGTATTCGAGGCCATGTATGTACATGCTAGGCTCGTCGAGTCAACCTAAGTGTTTTGTGTATGTAAATTGGCTTACACCCATTGTATGCGAACGTTAGAATCTATCACACCCGATCAACACGTGGTGCTTCGAAACAACGAACCTTTGCAACGGTGCACACTTAGGGGAATACATATCTCAAAATTTTAATGAGGTATCATCTTATCTTTGCTACCGTCGTTCTAAGAAATAAGATGTAAAACATGATAAATATCACATGCAATCATATAGTGACATGATATGGCCAATATCATCCTGCTCCTTTGATCACCATCTTCGGGGCACCATGATCATCATCGTCACCGGCATGACACCATGATCTCCATCATTGTGTCTCCGTGGAGTCATCACGCCAACTATTACTTCTACTACTATAGCTAACCGTTAGCGATAAAGTAAAGTAATCAACATGGCATTGCATCTCATACAATAAATTAAGACAACTCCTATGGCTCCTGTTGGTTGTCATACTCATCAACATGCAAGTTGTGAATCCTATTACAAGAATATGATCAATCTCATACATCACATATGTAACACCACGTCCTTTTGGCCATATCACATCAGATAGCATACCCTGCAAAAACAAGTTAGACGTCCTCTAATTGTTGTTGCAAGTTTTACGTGGCTGGTTAGGATTTCTAGCAAGAACGTTACTCACCTACATGAGAGCCACAACATTGATATGCCAATGCTATTTACCCTTCATAAGGACCCTCTTCATCGAATCTGATCCAACTAAAGTGGGAGAGACAGGACCCGCTAGCCACCTTATGCAACTAGTGCATGTCAGTCGGTGTAACCAGTCTCACGTAAGAGTACGTGTAAAGTTGGTCCAGGCCGCTTCATCCCACGATGCCGCCGAATCAAGATAAGACTAGTAATGGCAAGCGATTGAAAAAATCAGCGTCCACAACTTTTGTGTTCTACTCGTGCATAGAATCTACGCATAGAACCTTGGCTCAGATGCCACTGTTGGGGATCGTAGTAATTTCGAAATTTTCCTACGCCATGCAAGAATCTATCTATGGAGAAACCAGCAAAGAGAGAGGTTATAGAGCATCTTCATACCTTTGAAGAACGCTAAGCGGAAGCGTTACTAGAACGCGGTTGATGGAGTCGTACTCACAGCGATTCAGATCGTGGTGAATTCCTATCTAAGCGCCAAACGTCCGTGCCTCCGCGTTCAACACACGTACAGCCCAGTGACGTCTCCTCCTTCTTGATCCAGCAAGGAGAGAGGAGAATTTGAGGGAGAGCTCAAGCAGCACGATGGCATGGTGACGGTGGAGCTATGTGGTTCTCCAGGAAGGCTTTGCCAAGCGCTGAAGAGGAGGAAGAAGAGAGGTAGGGCTGCGCAATGGGAGAGAGATGAATTATTGTGTCTCAAAAATACCAAAACCTCAAGTATATATAGGGGTAAGGAGAGGGAGGGCTGGCTTGGCCGGTCCTCCAAGGAGGAGGAGTTCGGCCGAGCTAGGGAGGAGTCCACCTCCCACAAGGGAGGTGGATCCCTTCCTTTTAAAACTCCTTTCACCTTATCTCCTTATCCCTAGCCGCATGGGCCTTTAGGTAAGGCCTTGGCCAGCCAAATAAGGGATGGTCCACCTCCTCTAATAGCCCATTAACTCCTTTGGTCGTCACACCCCTCCCGGGGGTCCTCCGGCACCCTCCCGGTACACTACCGATGAGCTAGAAACTTTTCTGGTGACCAAAACAGGACTTCCTATATACCAAACTTTACCTCCGGACCATTCCGGAGCTCCTCGTGACGTCCGAGATCTCATACGGGGCTGCGAACAACCTTCGGTAACCATGTACACTATTCCCTATAACCCTAGCCTCATCGAACCTTAAGTGTGTGGACCCTACGGGTTCGGGAGACATGCAGACATGACCGTAACATCTCTCTGGAATTACCAACAGCGGGGTCTGGATATACATTTTGGTTCCCACATGTTCCATGATGATCTCATCGGATGACCCACGATGTCAAGACTCAATCAATCCCTTATGCAATTCCCTTTGTCTATTGGTATGATACTTGCCCGAGATTCGATCGTCGGTATCCTATACCTTGTTCAATCTCGTTACCGGCAAGTCTCTTTACTCTTTCCGTAACACATCATCCCGTGGCTCACTCCTTAGTCACAATGTAATGCCCCAAGTGTAGAACCTACCCTTTTTGGACCTACTTCATGTGGGACCACCTTGTCAGAGATTATGATGTTAAATTGATACCATGATTTCATTTGTGTTCCTTCTATTTCCTTCTCATGCATGCATGCATGTCATATCATCTCTTCCATGCATCTTTGTGGCTTTGTGATTGCAAGGTGGTAGTGGTGATGTGGGTTCTTGTGATGTGGTTGCATTTGTGTTGTGGTGAGAGTAGAAGTTGATGTTGTGGTGTTGGAACTTTGCAAAACCCTTTGACTACAAACCCCTCTCTCTCTATTATCCCCTAGCCCAATACTTACTTGATCCTTCCATGTTTTAAAAATGTCCATGATTTAGTATATTTTGTGGTGATTGTGGAGATAGGTATTTGTTGTTTTAAACTTTATTTGAGAGGTGCTATATATTCACAAAACAGTGGTATAAATACTGTTTTGAAAATATTTACTTGCCACAAATATCCCTTTTCTATTTTATTCAAATAGGTCATATTTTTCTATGACCAGGGTATATTTTTGTTTGATTTTATCCCCAGTGTTTTATTCTGTGCTTTATTTTTATTCTCTGTGTTTTTCTGTAATGGGAAATGAGGGAATCCCTTCTTCTTCTATCTGGCGCTCCTAAGTGGGCTTACTCCCACTTAGCAGCCCATTTTCCTTCCCTTCGCGCAGGAGTACGCAACGGCGTCATCTACCTCCTTTCCAGCGTGGCACCGTGGGCCCCATCTGTCAGCCTCTCCCCTTGTTCTTTCTCTGCTTACACCGAAGCTCACCGCACGCACATGGCGTGCCGCGCTCCTCCCCCTCTCCCTTCCCTCTATTTAATCCCTCCTTGGCGTCCGTGCCAAGGCGCTAGGGTTCCTCTTCCCCGCTGCCACTTCCTCCCATCTCCCTCTCTTCTCTGTCGACGCCTCAGGTAAGAGGAGGACGATCCGCCATGGCCCGATCGTGAAGGTGCTCGTCGCCGTTACTGCTGCACCTCTTCTTCCTCTCCGAGACGACGGCGCGCACGCGGGAACTCATGGCGATCCATTCCCACGGCTAGATCACGGCGAGAACCTCTTCTTCCCCTAATTCATCGATGTCTTCTTCCGCACCGGAAAGCTCCAACGACGCGCTCCTTCCTCGCCGTCCTCTGCTTCCTCTCCGGTCGGCTCGCGTCCTTCCGCTATGGGGTGAGCAGACCTTCCTTTTCCCCCTCCCTGTCTTTGATCTGGTGTAGGGATCGCGTAGGAGGTCGCCGGGATGTTCTCTGTCGTCGGAGCCGCTGGTCGCCGTGGCCACGCCGTTGTAGATCCCCTCGGGAGTAGTTAGGATGTGAAATGAGCTCGTGTGTATGTGGGCTTCCTCCCCTCCATGAGCCGGAACTGGATTTGGCTCGCATCGCCGGCGAGACCCCTCCCCTGTTCCGGTCAGCCGCCGGTAGCAGATAAGCAGGGAGGTTACCTCTTCTGTTTCGCAGCGCGTAGTGGTTCAGACACCGATTCATAGTGTAGTGGTAGCGTGTTGTTGTGCCTGTTGTGAGGTCGTGGGCTCGATCCCCCTCGGCACCCCTTTTTGTTTGATTTATTTCCTCGGCACAGTAGAGAGCACGGAAGCTTAGTTTACCTTGTTAAACTGCTCTATATTGTCGAGCGAATAGGCACAGCAGGATGGTTTGCACCCATGTGCAGTACCAGTAGGTCTCAGGTTCGAACCCAGTGCCTACCCCTTATTTTTTCCTTGTATTTCCTTTATGTTCCTTTGCTGTTTTTGATTTTCTTGCAGCCCTGTTCATTGTAGCATTTGAGGTGTGCTTGCACATGAGAGCTTCTATTGTTTTCCTTCTCACTTCAGCTAGAAGGAGTGGTGTTTTGCTAGCCTTCTGAAACCCATGATGGTTGCACTTGTGTGTGTGTGTAGATACACTTGGTAGGAGCTTATGTAGGTTTTTTTTGTTACTTGTAAGATGGTGTGCATTAAGATGTGTGAGTTTGCACTAGGGCAGCATGTGTAGCCACATCTTATGAGCTTTAGTGTGGGCTATGTTGTGCTTGTAGTTTTATTTTGCATGTATAGATTTAGTGGAGTGTGATTATGAGTGTGGATGCCTCCCCCTCACCACATGTATTTGGTGTGTATGTGATGCACTAGGTTGCTAGCTATGGTTAGCATGTGTAGATGGAGTTTGCTAGTTAAGCATGTGTAGATTCTTATGGGGGTTGCACCTTGTGGGTGACATGACACCAAGGGTGTTCCTTGTGGTGCATGTGAGAGTGTGCACCATCACATGCCCATATGTGAGGGTGTGCATACTCTCTTGTTAGTATAGGAGTTATATTATTTGTTGTGCTTGATGCTAGTGATGGTGTGGTGATGTGCCAAAGCACAGAGACATGAAGTCTACGCCTCATGTAACCCCCTTGATGTTGTGATCATGTGTACATGCTTGTGTAGGTAGCTCTAGTGATTTTGCACATGTGATGTAGCACTATTCACTATGTAGGAATCTATGTAGTTTCTTCCTTCCTAGTTTGAGCTCACTTGCTCCAAGCAAGTGCAGGTGTTTTATATATGTTTTTGTGGTAGAAATATCCCAGTAATCCAATGGTGAAATCATTTTTGCCATTGGAACATTTTCTGGAGAAGTCATATTTACATTTTCTTCTAAGTTTAGAGCTTGGTTCCATGAATTCTGATGTGCTCTTGTGTTTGTTTCTTGTTTGTGGAAGTAGAGGGTGACCCCCTCTACCACATGTGGGGTTCAATTCATGATTTGGAATCCATGTGTGCAAGTTGTGCCCATCCAAAGTGGGCATGTGGCTGAAACAATTCCAGATTGATGAACTCTGAAATTTCACTAAGTCTGGAATTCTGGAAACATTTTCTTCTCTTATAGATGAGGATGTTCTGGTCATTCTGATGAGAACTAGCCTTAGTTCAGTGCTAGTATTTTGAACCTGGTATGTTTGTGAAGCTTCCTGTCAATTTTTAAATCGTTTGGAGTCCAGTAGGTTGTGTTTTGTCTGCTGTCAAAAAGCTTCAGAGCAAAGACAGAAAGTCAGGTGCAGGAATTTTCACTAAGTCCCTGAGATCTGATGGTTTTGGGAAAGTTTGCAGCCTTGTATCTTCCTGTGATTAATTCCTTTTTGTGTGATTCTTGCTTTTTCTGGTATTATTCTTGGCTAGATACAGCCACATATATTATTTTTCATAGTTGGGTGGCTATGGGTGCTTTGCATGTAGCTCACAAAGTGCTAAGATGCAGATTGTGGCAGATTATGTAGTTTTGTCATTTTGATGATTGTGAGTGCTTAGTTGATGTTGTGGTGTTCTTCCTTGCTCCAACCCATTCATGTTGGGTTGTTATATGTCTTGGCAACCTGGGAATACCAGATTTCTGCCATTTGAGTGTGTGGTGTTGATTTTGACACGTAGGGCTTCATATCTTGTTTCGTTGATTCCCGTTGATCCGTAGCTCCGTTTGCAATGTTATTTATATGGTTTTGCACCGTTTTCACGAGACGCGTCTGTTCATGTCATTCTCATGCATGTCAAAATATCTTAGTATACAGTTCTGTCCAGGAACTTGCAGTAGTTTGTTTTGCTTGTGCTAGGGATAGAAATAGTGGTGCTTGCTAAAATTTCATCTCATGCATCATGTGATTGTTTCATCTTGTGGTGCTGTTGTTCATTGACTGTTATTCTTATGTTGGGTAGCACCGGGATCGGAGAACGAATACGTGGAGTCAGGAGAGTACGTGCAGGACGAACCAGAACCATTCCAAGCTGAGGATATCACAGGCAAGATGATATGACCTTCACTCCATCTCTAGACTTGTTATGCTAGTTTCGTTTCCATGTCTTGTTGCTCGCTGCCTACCACTGGAATTAAATTGCCTCTTGAAATGCCATGAGCCCAAACACCGTACTCCTTCCTAGCAAACTTGTATGGCTAAGTAGGATTGCTCAGCTTCTAATGTTAGCTTTGATAGTTGCAGGTGCTTTGCCTCATGTGAAAACATGAGCTTTGATATCATTATCTTAAATTCTGTTATTTAATTAATGCACCTTTATACTTGGTAAATGACGGGAGGCCTAGCCTTTTTCCGGGTGCTTTGTTCCGTTATTGCCGCCTTAGTTACCGGTTACCGGTGTTTGATTCCATAATGACCGCTCCTAACACGTTCGGGGTTGTTATGGGGGACCCCCTTGACAAATCGCGTAGTGCTAAGGCTTGTCCGGCAGGACCCAACATTGGTGTTAATTTGCTAATCACATATAATAAACTGCATAGGGAATAGCTACCCCGAGGAATTTAATCAACAACCCGGGCCAGTGCTCCTCATGAGTGTTGGTCCCACCGAGCGATGACCGGGGCCCCACTGGTCACCCACAGGTTTAGCCATCCCGACGTCTATCTCATCTGTCGTGTCCTGAGACTGAGATACGCGGCTCTTATCAGGGTCGTCGACACGACGGGAGGTCCTGCTAGCCTTGTCTTACCTTAGCGGTATATCTTGCGTATAGGAATCCCAGTGAAGCTTTGGTTTCCCCCAGGGTTGAGGTTTTCCTCTAAGGAATCCGACGAGATCACGAGATTCGTGATAGAGGATGCCTTTGCGGCCTGTGTTCGTTTGTGATGGACTAGTTGGAGCACCCCTGCAGGGTTTAATCTTTCGGAAAGCCGTGCCCGCGGTTATGTGGCAACTTGGAATATTTTGTTGACATCCGGTATTAGAGAACTTAAACATAAACTAATAAACTGCCAACAGCGTGCGCAACCGTGATTGTCCCTTCGAAGATCTCTCTTCGGTCGGGAACACGGTGGGGTTATGAATGCCGTAGGTAGGTGTTCAGGATCAACTAGTGATCAAGTAAATCCGACCGCTAGTGTAGTCCACCTTCACTTCTACTTTGCGTAAGTTAGCCACTTAATCAAGCATAGGATGCTGCAGCCTGATACACTTCATCCATACCCTACCTAATAACATGACTAGTTCTGGCACCAAGGTCTTAGATTGCTGAGTCCCCGTGGCTCACGGATTCCTCCAAAACTCCCAGCAGGTACAGGTACTCCAGAGACAGAGGATCCCGACGTCACCCAGCTGGCGTGGCAGTACGACGAGGAGACAGACCGCCTCTACGTGAACTATCCAGAGGACTCAGGCTTGGTCGTGATCGTGGGCCTGCAGGCAGGGTAGCATAGCATTTTCCATGTTTTGTAGTCCGTAGCGGAACTACCTTGTTTGTATCTGTGTTGTACTCTGAGTTATTAATAAGAAGACAGTTGAATCCTGAATTGTCTACTTGTATTATTGTATGTGCTATGTTACTTGCTTGCGAAATGCTTAGATGCGCTTCTTTCCTATTCGGGGCCTCGACCCCCAGATCGGAAAGGACCGCATCTTGGTCGTTACAAGTTGGTATTCAGAGCCTTACGACCATAGGAGCCTTTGTGTGATCGTACTTGGCCGAGTCGAGTCTAGAAATGTTTTGAGTCTTAGTTATATCGGAGAGTAGGATTCTTTTCTCTCCTCTTCTATGCTCTGGTGAGGTTCCCGTCTTAGGAAATCTTTAACTCGACTCCTTTTCTCGCTCAAAATTTTTTTTAGGATCACGCGGGTATTTGTGAAATCTATATGATTTCGATGTGACGGAATCATGTCCTGGTGCCTCCTATCTGCTCTAAGTATCAGGGGAGTTGAGCTCTAGGGATTATCGCGCACATCGCCATCATTCAGATTTCTGAGTATCTAAGAGCGGAGGGTGTTTGTTATTGCTTCAATACGGGTAGTGGTGAGATAACCCCGATGTCCCCAGTACTGGTGTAGATTGTTCGGGGGTATTACCACACTTTGTATCATTGTGATCACGAGGATCTATTGTAGTTGAAGGTCCGAGATGCTGGTTGTGTGTTGAATGATGTGATACAGGTGACGGGTTAGTTTAGGAGTTGTGTGAAATACTCCTTGTATCCGTGTACCTGATTGCATGACCAGTTATTTCGGGAATTCATAGGTGGGAATTCAAGTAGTTACTTATAGGACAATCTTCCAACAAATGCTTGATGTTAGGTTGGGGTTCGACATCTAGTGGATTCGTTTGTTCACGGTCGACTTACAGCGGTACACGTTGTGTCTTAAAGAGTCCTTGTAGCTTGCTACGACTTGGGGACGCTTCGTATGTCGGGTGCACTGCCTTGCACTCGGTGGCTACTGTAAAATCGAGCCCATGCGATCCTGTCCATGAAAATATTGGACGAAATCTTACTCATGAGTTTGTTCTGGCTAATTGCAAGCCGCGCCCTTTGTTTTGTTGAACTAGGTGGGATATCTAGTGGTATCTTATAGGGCTATCTTCCTACAGACGCTTGATTGAGGTTTGGGAAATCTCGATCATATGTTTGTTCCGAGCAGGTCTAGCTCACACTTGGTTACAGTGGTCCTTATCGGAATTTTGTCGTCTGTTACTTTGAGGATGCACTCTTGCTATGTTGTTCGAGTGCAATGCTAAACTCTATTCAGATATCCTGTCTTTTGATTCAGCAATATGTTCAATTATTTTGTGGACTAATATGTTGTCCGTCTTCAGGATGGCTCCACCGACTCGTGAGACCCCAGCGCGAGAGGATATGCCGCCTCCACCTCCTCCTCCTCCGCCGCTGTCGCCTCCTCCTGCAGAGGCCTGGCAGGCAATGCTGGCAGCTACTAATGCGAACACTCAGATGCTGTTGCGGTTGATCCAGGAGAGAGCCAATCATCAGTAGGGCAATTTCCAGCAGGGTGGCAATCACTTCGCCAGTCTGAGTCAGTTCCTGTCAAACCAGCCTAAGACGTTCACTTCTTGCGACCAGCCGTTTGATGCAGAGGATTGGATCCGTGATATGAACAAGCATTTCGAGTGTAGCAATGTGCATCCGGAGGACTATGTCAAGTTTGCAACGTTTCAGTTGAAGGGGCAGGCTTCTATTTGGTGGCAGCAGCTTAAGGACTCCAGAGGTGGCAGGGTGATGACTTGGGACGAGTTTTGTCGTGACTTCACGTCCCACTACATTCCTTCCAGCTTTGTTGAGGAGATGCGTGAGAAGTTCAGGCATTTGAAGCAGGGCAGCAATTCTGTGTACAAGTACAACGTCGAGTTCCACGAGCTGGCCCGTTACGCGTTGCAGGATGTCCCGGATCAGAAGAGCAAGATCTATCAGTTCAGGGGTGGCTTAAAGGAGGATTTGCAGTTAGCACTTGACTTGCACGATCTTGAGGAGTTTGACAAGTTCTACAACTTAGCTCTCAGAGCAGAGGTAGCCTTGCTCAGGGTGGAGAACTCCAAGAAGCGCTTCAGAGATTCCAGCTCTTCCTCGACTCAGGTGGTTCAGAAGCAACAGAGGTTTTGGGTTTCTCCTCCTCCTCCTCGGCACTCGCAGCAGCCGAAGCACTCAGGTGGACGTGGTTCTTCCCACCCACCCAACCCTGGCTTCCAGCAGAGATACCAGCATCAGAAGCAAGGGCCTCCTCAGTCTCAGTTCCGGCAGCCAGTAGATGTCACTTGTCACAAATGTGGACAGAAGGGTCACTATGCCAACAAATGTACTTCTCAGCTCCGTCTGCCGCCTCCTCCTCCAGGCAAACCTCCAAGCAATGCTCTTGTCAAGTTCAACCCCAGATCAGCTCGAATCAACATGGTGAATGCAGCTGAAGCAGACAACTCCTCTGATGTGATCATGGGTAACCTCCTTGTCAATGATAGTCCTGCTAAAGTGTTATTTGATTCTGGTGCTTAGCATTCGTTCCTCTCCATTCCATTTGCATCCAAGTATAATGTTCCTGTTGAAGAGCTTCCTAGTCCGTTGTCAGTAGTTTCACCAGGCAAGTTCATGCATGCTAGTACCCGTGCTCCCGATGTTTCTATCAAGATGGGCAATTATTCTTTTCTGGCCTCTCCGTATGTCTTGGGCAAGTCCGACATTGATTTGATCCTTGGTATGGACTGGTTGGCCATCAACAAGGCATCAATTGATTGTGAAGCTAAAGAAGTGAAGCTTACCCACTCTTCGGAGGTTGTGATTATATTCGCGGCGCGCGATGACACAATCCGCTTGTTCTCCTTGAATGAAAAGGGTGAGATCAATCCCATTGAGCAAGTTCCAGTAGTCTGCGAATATCAAGATGTGTTTCCTGAAGAGCTACCAGGCATGCCTCCGCACCGCGAAGTGGAGTTCGTCATTGAGCTTGAGCCAGGCACAGAGCCAGTGTGCAAACGTCCGTACAAGCTGGGTCCAGAAGAGTTGAAGGAACTCAAGTGGCAACTCGATGAGCACGAGCGTTTGGGTTTGATCAGACCAAGCTCGTCTCCGTGGGGATGTGGTGTTCTGTTTGTCAAGAAGAAGGATGGTTCGGACCGGCTGTGTGTCGATTACCGTCCATTGAACAAGAAGACAATCAAGAACAAATATCCACTTCCGAACATAAATGAGTTGTTCGAGCAGCTGAAAGGTGCTAAAGTATTCTCCAAGCTTGATCTCAGAATGGGCTATCATCAGATTCGCATTCGCGAGGAAGACATTCCGAAGACGGCATTCAGGACCAGTTTTGGCTCGTATGAGTATACGGTCATGTCTTTTGGTCTGGCTAATGCTCCTCCGACTTGTTGCCGATTGATGAACTATATTTTCTCACCATTTAAGAATGAATTTGTCTTGCTCTATCTCTACGACATTCTGGTCTTTTTTGAGGATGAGGAAGAACATGAGAAACATCTCAGGTTGGTGCTTGATAAACTGAGAGAATACAAGTTGTATGCCAAGTTTTCCAAGTGCGAGTTCTGGCTGAAAGAAGTGGTTTATCTTGGGCATATTATCTCTGCCGAGGGCATTAAGGTTGACCCGTCCAAGGTTCAAGCCATTGTTGAATGGGAACCTCCGCAGGATGTGAAGCAGCTTCGAAGCTTTCTCGGTCTTGCCGGATATTGCAGAAGATTCGTTGAGAACTTCTCCAAAATCGCCAAGCCGCTCTCTAGTCTTCTTCAGAAGGGTGTCAAGTATGTTTGGTCTCCAGAGTGTCAACTGGCTTTCGATACACTCAAAGAGAAGCTTACCTCCACTCCGGTATTGGCTCCTCCGGATGATTCCAAGCCGTACCAGGTCTTTTGCGATGCTTCTCTCCAGGGTTTCGGTGCAGTCTTGATGCAAGATAGGAAGGTGGTTGCTTATACCTCCAGGCAGCTGAAGCCTGCGGAGAAGAACTATCCTGTGCACGATCTCGAGCTAGCATCTATTGTGCACGAGTGTGATGTATGTCGAAGGGTGAAAGCAGAACATCAAAGACCAGCGGGCCTCTTGCAGCCTTTGTCGATTCCCGTGTGGAAGTTCGATCACATTGAGATGGACTTCGTCACTGGGTTTCCGAAGTCCAAGAAGGGCAATGATGCTATCTTCGTCGTCATCGACAAATTGAGTAAAGTAGCGCATTTCCTTCCAGTCAAGGAGTCCATTTCAGCAGCTCAGCTGGCAGAGTTGTACACCTCGAGGATTGTCTCATTGCACGGCGTACCTATGATGATCTCGTCAGATCGCGGAAGTATCTTCACTTCCATGTTCTGGGACTCCTTTCAGTCTGCTATGGGCACGAAGATCCGCTTCAGCACAGCGTTCCATCCTCAGACTAGTGGTCAAGTGGAGAGAGTGAATCAAGTTCTTGAGGATATGCTGAGAGCCTGTGTTATCTCTTTTGGTATGAAGTGGGATGATTGTCTGCCTTTCGCGGAGTTCTCGTATAACAACAATTATCAAGCTAGTTCTGGCAAGGCTCCATTTGAAATTCTCTATGGCAGGAAGTGCCGTACTCCGCTCAACTGGTCCCAGACAGGCGAGCGTCAGATCCTTGGCAATGATATGATAGAAAAAGCTGAGGAGATATGTCGGATCATTCGAGACAACCTCAGAGCAGCTCAGTCCCGTCAGAAGAGCTATTACGATAGCAAGCACCGTGACATGTCGTATGAGCTTGATGATTTTGTCTATCTCAAGGTGTCGCCTATGAAGGGTATGCAGCGCTTTGGCATCAAAGGCAAGCTTGCGCCTCGTTTCGTTGGTCCGTTCAGAGTGGTTGGCAAGAGGGGCTACCTTGCATACCAGCTCGAGCTTCCGTCAACCTTTGCAAATGTCCATGATGTGTTCCATGTTTCTCAGGTCCGAAGGTGTTTCAAGACCCCCGAGCGCACTGTGCATCTTCAAGATATCGACCTCCAGCCTGACCTTTCTTATCGTGAGCATCCAGTTACGGTTCTCGAGGCGACTGAGCGCAAGACCCGTAACAAGACTGTCAAGTTTCTCAAAGTGCAGTGGTCACACCATTCCGATAAAGAGGATACGTGGGAACGCGAGGATCACCTCCGTTTCGAATTTCCTGATTTCTTTCAGTCTTAGATCTCGAGGTCGAGATCTTCTTTGTAGTGTGGGAGAGTTTGTAATGCCCCAAGTGTAGAACCTACCCTTTTTGGACCTACTTCATGTGGGACCACCTTGTCAGAGATTATGATGTTAAATTGATACCGTGATTTCATGTGTGTTCCTTCCATTTCCTTCTCATGCATGCATGCATGTCATATCATCTCTTCCATGCATCTTTGTGGCTTTGTGATTGCAAAGTGGTAGTGGTGATGTGGGTTCTTGTGAGTTCTTGTGATGTGGTTGCATTTGTGTTGTGGTGAGAGTAGAAGTTGATGTTGTGGTGTTGGAACTTTGCAAAACCCTTTGACTACAAACCCCTCTCTCTCTCTATTATCCCCTAGCCCAATACTTACTTGATCCTTCCCTGTTTTAAAAATGTCCATGATTTAGTATATTTTGTGGTGATTGTGGAGATAGGTATTTGTTGTTTTAAACTTTATTTGAGAGGTGCTATATATTCACAAAACAGTGGTATAAATACTGTTTTGAAAATATTTACTTGCCACAAAAATCCCTTTTCTATTTTATTCAAATAGGTCATATTTTTCCATGACCAGGGTATATTTTTGTTTGATTTTATCCCCAGTGTTTTATTTTGTGCTTTATTTTTATTCTCTGTGTTTTTCTGTAATGGGAAATGAGGGAATTCCCTTCTTCTTCTATCTGGAGCTCCTAAGTGGGCTTACTCCCACTTAGCAGCCCATTTTCCTTCCCTTCGCGCAGGAGTACGCAACAGCGTCATCTACCTCCTTTCCAGCGCGGCACCGTGGGCCCCATCTGTCAGCCTCTCCCCTTGTTCTTTCTCTGCTTCCACCGAAGCTCACCGCACGCACATGGCGTGCCGCGCTCCTCCCCCTCTCCTTTCCCTCTATTTAATCCCTCATTGGCATCCGTGCCAAGGCGCTAGGGTTCCTCTTCCCCGCCGCCACTTCCTCCCATCTCCCTCTCTTCTCTGTCGACGCCTCGGGTAAGAGGAAGACGATCCGCCATGGCCGGATCGTGAAGGTGCTCGTCGCCGTTACTGATGCACCTCTTCTTCCTATCCGAGACGACGGCGCGCACGCGGAAACTCGTGGCGATCCATTCCCATGGCTAGATCATGGTGAGAACCTCTTCTTCCCCTACTTCATCGACGTCTTCTTCCGCTCCAGCAAGCTCCAACGATACGCTCCTTCCTCGCCGTCCTCTGCTTCCTCTCCGGTCGGCTCGCGTCCTTCGGCTGTGGGGTGAGCAGACCTTCCTTTTCCCCCTCCCTGTCTTTGATCTGGTGTAGGGATCGCGTAGGAGGTCGCTGGGATGTTCTTTGTCGCCGGAGCCGCTGGTCGCCGTGGCCACGCCGTTGTAGATCCCCTCGGGAGTAGTTAGGATGTGAAATGAGCTCGTGTGTGTGTGGGCTTCCTCCCCTCCACGAGCCGGAGCTGGATTTGGCTCGCATCACCGGCGAGACCCCTCCCCTGTTCCGGTCAGCCGTCGGTAGCAGATAAGCAGGGAGGTTACATCTTCTGTTTCGCAGCGCGTAGTGGTTCAGACACCGATTCGTAGTGTAGTGGTAGCGTGTTGTTGTGCCTGTTGTGAGGTCGTGGGCTCGATCCCCCCTCGGCACCCATTTTTGTTTGATTTATTTCCTCGGCACAGTAGAGAGCGCGGCAGCTTAGTTTACCTTGTTAAACTGCTCTGTTCTGTCGAGCGAATAGGCACAGCAGGGTGGTTTGCACCCATGTGCAGTACCAGTAGGTCTCAGGTTCGAACCCAGTGCCTACCCCTTATTTTTCCCTTGTCTTTCCTTTATTTTCCTTTGTTGTTTCTGATTTTCTTGCAGCCCTGTTCATTGTAGAATTTGAGGTGTGCTTGCACGTGAGAGCTTATATTGTTTTCCTAATCACTTCATCTAGAAGGAGTGGTGTTTTGCTAGCCTTGTGAAACCCATGATGGTTGCACTTGTGTGTGTGTGTGTAGATACACTTGGTAGGAGCTTATGTAGGTTGTTTTTGTTACTTGTAAGATGGTGTGCATTAAGATGTGTGAGTTTGCACTAGGGCAGCATGTGTAGCCACATCTTTGTTGGAAATATGCCCTAGAGGCAATAATAA
Organism: Hordeum vulgare subsp. vulgare; assembly: GCF_904849725.1. Taxonomy (NCBI): domain Eukaryota; kingdom Viridiplantae; phylum Streptophyta; class Magnoliopsida; order Poales; family Poaceae; genus Hordeum; species Hordeum vulgare. The sequence goes on along the minus strand of NC_058522.1, from coordinate 254,907,558 downwards.
ATTAGTTATTATTATATTTCTTAGTTCATGATAATCATTTATTATCCATGCTATAATTGTATTGATTGGAAACACAATACTTGTGTGGATACATAGACAAAACACTGTCCCTAGTAAGCCTCTAGTTGACTAGCTCATTGATCAAAGATGGTCAAGGTTTCCTGGCCATAAGAAAGTGTTGTCACTTGATAATGGGATCACATCATTAGGAGAATTATGTGATGGACTAGACCCAAACTAATAGACGTAGCATGTTGATCGTGTCATTTTGTTGCTACTGTTTTCTGCGTGTCAAGTATTTGTTCCTATGACCATGAGATCATATAACTCACGGACACCGGAGGAATGCTTTGTGTGTATCAAACGTCGCAACGTAACTGGGTGACTATAAAGATGCTCTACAGGTATCTCCAAAGGTGTTCGTTGAGTTAGTATGGATCGAGACTGGGATTTGTCACTCCGTGTGACGGAGAGGTATCTCGGGGCCCACTCGGTAATACAACATCATTCACAAGCCTTGCAAGCAATGTGACTTAGTGTAAGTTGCGGGATCTTGTATTACGGAACGAGTAAAGAGACTTGCCGGTAAACGAGATTGAAATAGGTATGCGGATACTGACGATCGAATCTCGGGCAAGTAACATACCGAAGGACAAAGGGAATGACATACGGGATTATATGAATCCTTGGCACTGAGGTTCAAACGATAAGATCTTCGTAGAATATGTAGGATCCAATATGGGCATCCAGGTCCCGCTATTGGATATTGACCGAGGAGTCTCTCGGGTCATGTCTACATAGTTCTCGAACCAGCAGGGTCTGCACACTTAAGGTTCGACGTTGTTTTATGCGTATTTGAGTTATATGGTTGGTTACCGAATGTTGTTAGGAGTCCCGGATGAGATCACGGACGTCACGAGGGTTTCCGGAATGGTCCGGAAACGAAGATTGATATATAGGATGACCTCATTTGGTTACCGGAAGGTTTCCGTGCATTACCGGAAAAGTTTCGGGCTCATCGGTAGTGTACCGGGAGTGCCGGGAGGGGTGCCGGGGACCATCGGGAGGGGTGTCACGCCCCAAGGGGTCTCATGGGCTATGGGAAGAGATAAACCAGCCCCTAGTGGGCTGGAATAAGTTCCCACTAAGGCCCATAAGGTTTGAGAAGGAAAAAACACAAGGTGGAAAGAGTTTCCAAGTGGGAAGGTGGAATCCTACTCCAAGTAGGATTGGAGTAGGACTCCTCCACCTCCAATTTCGGCCAAACCTTTAGGTTTTGAGGCTGCCTCCTCCCCTCCCTCCCACCTATATATACGGAGGTTTTAGGGCTGATTTGAGACGACTTTCTCACGGCTGCCCGACCACATACCTCCATAGTTTTTCCTCTAGATCGTGTTTCTGCGGAGCTCGGGCGGAGCCCTGCTGAGACAAGATCATCACCAACCTCCGGAGCGCCGTCACGCTGCCGGAGAACTCTTCTACCTCTCCGTCTCTCTTGCTGGATCAAGAAGGCCGAGATCATCGTCGAGCTGTACGTGTGCTGAACGCGGAGGTGTCGTCCGTTCGGTACTAGATCGTGGGACTGATCGCGGGATTGTTCGCGGGGCGGATCGAGGGACGTGAGGACGTTCCACTACATCAACCGCGTTCTCTAACGCTTCTGCTGTACGATCTACATGGGTACGTAGATCACTCATCCCCTCTCGTAGATGGACATCACCATGATAGGTCTTCGTGCGCGTAGGAAAATTTTTGTTTCCCATGCGACGTTCCCCAACAGTGGCATCATGAGCTAGGTTCATGCGTAGATGTCTTCTCGAGTAGAACACAAAAGGTTTTGTGGGCGGTGATGTGCGTTTTGCTTCCCTCCTTAGTCTTTTCTTGATTCCGCGGCATTGTTGGATTGAAGCGGCTTGGACCGACATTACTCGTACGCTTACGAGAGACTGGTTTCATCGTTATGAGTAACCCCCTTTGCTCAAAGATGACTGGCAAGTGACGGTTTCTCCAACTTTAGTTGAATCGGATTTGACCGAGGAGGTCCTTGGATGAGGTTAAATAGCAACTCATACATCTCTGTTGTGGTGTTTGCGTAAGTAAGATGCGATCCTACTAGATACCCTTGGTCACCACGTAAAACTTGCAACAACAAAATTAGAGGACGTCTAACTTGTTTTTGCAGGGTATGATTGTGATGTGATATGGCCAATGATGTGATGTGATATATTGGATGTATGAGATGATCATGTTGTAATAGAAATATCGACTTGCACGTCGATGGTACGGCAACCGGCAGGAGCCATAGGGTTGTCTTTATACTAACATATGTGCTTGCAGATGCGTTTACTATTTTGCTAGGATGTAGCTTTAGTAGTGATAGCATAAGTAGCACGACAACCCCGATGGCGACACGTTGATGGATGATCATGGTGTGGCGCCGGTGACAAGAAGATCGTGCCGGTGCTTTGGTGATGGAGATCAAGAAGCACGTGATGATGGCCATATCATGTCACTTATGAATTGCATGTGATGTTAATCCTTTTATGCACCTTATTTTGCTTAGAACGACGGTAGCATTATGAGGTGATCTCTCACTAAAATTTCAAGACGAAATTGTGTTCTCCCTGACTGTGCACCGTTGCGACAGTTCTTCGTTTCGAGACACCACGTGATGATCGGGTGTGATAGACTCAACGTTCACATACAACGGGTGCAAAACAGTTGCACACGCGGAACACTCGGGTTAAGCTTGACGAGCCTAGCATGTGCAGACATGGCCTCGGAACACATGAGACCGAAAGGTCGAGCATGAATCGTATAGTTGATATGATTAGCATAGGGATGCTTACCACTGAAACTATTCTCGACTCACGTGATGATCGGACTTGAGATAGCGGATTTGGATCGTGTACCACTCAAATGACTAGAGAGATGTACTTTTTGAGTAGGAGTTCTTAAGTAATATGATTAATTGAACTAATTGTCATGAACATAGTCTAATGGTCTTTGCGAATTACGATGTAGCTTGCGCTATAGCTCTACTGTTTTTACATGTTCCTAGAGAAAATTTAGTTGAAAATTGATAGTAGCAACCTTTGCAGACTGAGTCTGTAAAACCGAGGATTGTCCTCGTTGCTACGCAGAAGGCTTATGTCCTTAATGCACCACTCGGTGTGCTGCACCTCGAGCGTCGTCTGTGGATGCTATGAACATCCGACATACACGTTACTGATGACTACACGATAGTTCAGTGCAAGATACTTGATGGCTTAGAAGCAAGGCGCCGAAAACGTTGTAAAACGTCACGGAACATAAGTGATGTTCCGAAGAGATGAAATTGTGATTTCATGCTTGTGCCCTTGTTAAGAGGTTCGAGACCTCCAAACAAGATTCTTTGTCCACAAAGTAAAGGAGAAAAGCTCAATCGTTGAGCGTGTGCTCAGATTGTCTGAGTACGACAATCGCTTGAATCAAGTGGGAGTTAATCTTCCAGATGAGATAGTGATGGTTCTCCAAAGTCACTGCCACCAAGCTATGAGAGCTTCGTGATGAACTATAACATATCAAGGATAGATACTATGATCTTTTGAGTGATTCGCGATGTTTGACACTGCGAAAGTAGAAATCAAGAAGGAGCATCAATAGTTGATGGTTAGTAAAACCACTAAGTTTCAAGAAAGGCAAGGGCTAGAAGGGATACTTCGTGAAACGGCAAAATAGTTGCTGCACTAATGAAGAGACCCAAGATTAAACCCAAACCCGAGACTAAGTGCTTCTATAATAAGGGGAACAGTCACTGAGGCGGAGCAACTCTAGATACTTGGTGGATAAGAAGGCTGGAAAAGTCGAGAGAAGTATATATGTGATATACATAATGTTGATGTGTACTTTACTAGTACTCCTAGTAGCACGAGGGTATTGGATACCGGTTCGGTTGCTAAGTGATTAGTAACGCGAAATGAAAGCTACGGCATAAACGGAGACTAGCTAAAGGCGAGGTGACGATATGTGTTGGAAGTGTTTCCAAGGTTGATATAATCAAACGTCGCACGCTCCCTCTACCATCGGGATTGGTGTTGAACCTAAATAATTGTTATTTGGTGTTTGCGTTAAGCGTGAACATGATTGGATCGTGCTTATTGCAATACGATTATTCATTCAGAGAGAATAATGGTTACTCTATTTGCTTGAATAATCACCTTCAATGGTTTATTGAATCTCGATTGTAGTGTTACACATTGGTGCCAAAAGATACGAGTTAATAATGATAGTACCACTTACTTGTGGCACTGCCGCTTGAGTCATGTTAGTATAAATTGCATGAAGAGGCTCCATGCTGATGGATCTTTGTACTCACCTGATTTCGAATCACTAGTGACATGCAAATCATACCACATGAGCAAGGCCTTGTTTTCGTTGAGATGAAACAAGATAGTAACTTGTTGGAAAGTGATACATTTTGATGTATGCAGTCCAGTGAGTGCTGAGGCACGCAGTGGATATCATTATGTTCTTACTTCACTGACGACTTGAGTAGATACAGAAGTATTTACTTAATGAATCACAAATCTGAAATATTGAAAAGTTCAATTCTGTTTCAGAGTGAAGTTCGTCGTAACAAGAAGATGAACTGTCTACGATATGATCATAGAAATGAATATCTGAGTTACGAGTTTTTGGTACACAGTTAAGACAATGTGGAAATTGTTTCACAGTTCATGCCACCTGGAACATCATAGTGTGATGATGTGTCTGAACATCATAGCCACGCACTATTTAGTATGGTGCATACTGTGATGTCTCTCATCGAATTACCACTATCGTTTATGGGTTATGCATTAGAGACAACCGCACTCACTTTAAATAGGGCACCGCGTATTTCCGTTGAGATGACACAGTATAGACTGAGGTTTAGAGAAATCTAAACTGTCGTTTCATGAAAGTTTGGGGTTTCGACACTTATGTGAAAAGGTTTCAGTCTGATAAGCTCGAACCCAAAGCGGATAAATGCATCTTCATAGGATATCCAAAACAGTTGGGTACATCTCCTATCTCAGATCCGAAAGCAAAGTGTTTGTTTCTAGAAACGGATCCTTTCTCGAGGAAAGGTTTCTCTCGAAAGAATTGAGTGGGAGGGTAGTAGAACTTGATGAGGTTATTGAACCATCACTTCAACTAGTGTGTAGCAGGGCGTAGGAAGTTGTTCCTGTGGCGCCTACACCAATTGAAGTAGAAGCTGATAATGGTGATCATTGAGCTTCGAATCAAGTTACTACAAACCTCGTAGGTCGACAAGGTCGCATACTGCTGCAGAGTAGTACGGTAACCCTGTCTTGGAGGTCATGTTGTTGAGCAACAGTGAACCTACGAGTTATGGAGAAAGCGATGGTGGGCCCAGATTCCGACAAATGGCTGGAAGCCATGAAATCCGAGAGAGGATCCATGTGTGAAAACAAAGTGAAGACTTTGGTAGAACTACTTGATGGTCATAGGACTATTGAGTAAAAATGGATCTTTGAAGGAAGACAGACGATGATGGTGATAAGTCACTATTAAGAAAAGCTCGACTTGTCGCAAAGATGTTTTCGACAAGATCAAACAGTTGACTGTGATGAGACTTTCTCACTCGTAGCGATGCTAAAGGTCTGTTAGAATTATGTTAGTTGTTGATGCATTATTTATGAAATATTGCACGTAGGATGTCAAAACATTGTTTTCTCGACGGTTTCCTTGAGCAAACATTGTATGTGATACAACCAGAAGGTTTTGTCGATCCTAAAGATACTAGCAAGTATGCAAGCTCCAGTGATCCTTCAATGGACTGGTGCAAGCATCTCGGAGTTGGAATATACACTTTGATGAGATGATCAAAGATTTTGGGTTTGTACAAGGTTTATGAGAAACTTGTATTTCCAAAGAAGTGAGTGGGAGCACTATAGAATTTCTGATAGGTATATGTGGTTGACATATTGTGGATCAGAAGTAATGTAGAATTTCTGTAAAGCATACAAGGTTGTTTGAAAGAAGTTTTTCAAAGGACTACCTGGATTACGCTACTTGAACGTTGAGTATCAAAGATCTATGGAGATAGATCGAAAGTGCTTAATAGAAGTTTCAACAAGATGCATGCCTTGACAAGTTTTTGAAAGAGTTCAAAATAGACCAGCAAAGAAGGAGTTCTTGGTTGCGTTGTGAGGTGTGAATTTGAGTAAGACTCAAAACCCGACCACGGCAGAATAAAGAGAATAGACGAAGGTCGTCTTCTATGCCTTAGCCGTAGAATCTAAAGTATGCCATGCTGTGTACCGCACCTGTAGTGTGCCTTGACTCAAAGTATGTTGAGAGGTACAAAGAGTGATCCATGATTGAATCACTAGCAGCGGTCGAAATTTATCCTTAGTAACTAATGGACTAAGGAATTTTTCTCGATTATGGAGGTGGTTGAAGAGTTTGTCGTAAAGGGTTACGTCAATGCAAGCTTTGACACTAATCCGAATAACTATGAGTAGTGAAACGGATTCGTATAGTAGAGTAGATATTTGGAGCATTTCCGAATAGCACGTAGTAGCAGCATCTATAAGATGACATAAATATTTGTAAAGAACGCACGGATCTGAAAGTTTCAGAACCGTTGACTAAAACCTCTCTCACGAGCAAGACGTGATCAAACCCCAGAACTATATGGGTGTTGGATTCGTTAAAATCACATGGTGATGTGAACTAGATTATTGACTCTAGTGCAAGTGGGAGACTGTTGGAAATATGCCCTAGAGGCAATAATAAATTAGTTATTATTATATTTCTTAGTTCATGATAATCGTTTATTATCCATGCTATAATTGTATTGATTGGAAACACAATACTTGTGTGGATACATAGACAAAACACTGTCCCTAGTAAGCCTCTAGTTGACTAGCTCATTGATCAAAGATGGTCAAGGTTTCCTGGCCATAAGCAAGTGTTGTCACTTGATAATGGGATCACATCATTAGGAGAATTATGTGATGGACTAGACCCAAACTAATAGACGTAGCATGTTGATCGTGTCATTTTGTTGCTACTGTTTTCTGCGTGTCAAGTATTTGTTCCTATGACCATGAGATCATATAACTCACGGACACCGGAGGAATGCTTTGTGTGTATCAAACGTCGCAACGTAACTGGGTGACTATAAAGATGCTCTACAGGTATCTCCAAAGGTGTTCGTTGAGTTAGTATGGATCGAGACTGGGATTTGTCACTCCGTGTGACGGAGAGGTATCTCGGGGCCCACTCGGTAATACAACATCATTCACAAGCCTTGCAAGCAATGTGACTTAGTGTAAGTTGCGGGATCTTGTATTACGGAACGAGTAAAGAGACTTGCCGGTAAACGAGATTGAAATAGGTATGCGGATACTGACGATCGAATCTCGGGCAAGTAACATACCGAAGGACAAAGGGAATGACATACGGGATTATATGAATCCTTGGCACTGAGGTTCAAACGATAAGATCTTCGTAGAATATGTAGGATCCAATATGGGCATCCAGGTCCCGCTATTGGATATTGACCGAGGAGTCTCTCGGGTCATGTCTACGTAGTTCTCGAACCCGCAGGGTCTGCACACTTAAGGTTCGACGTTGTTTTATGCGTATTTGAGTTATATGGTTGGTTACCGAATGTTGTTCGGAGTCCCGGATGAGATCATGGACGTCACGAGGGTTTCCGGAATGGTCCGGAAACGAAGATTGATATATAGGATGACCTCATTTGGTTACCGGAAGGTTTCCGTGCATTACCGGAAAAGTTTCGGGCTCATCGGTAGTGTACCGGGAGTGCCGGGAGGGGTGCCGGGGACCATCGGGAGGGGTGTCACGCCCCAAGGGGTCTCATGGGCTATGGGAAGAGATAAACCAGCCCCTAGTGGGCTGGAATAAGTTCCCACTAAGGCCCATAAGGTTTGAGAAGGAAAAAACACAAGGTAGAAAGAGTTTCCAAGTGGGAAGGTGGAATCCTACTCCAAGTAGGATTGGAGTAGGACTCCTCCACCTCCAATTTCGGCCAAACCTTTAGGTTTTGAGGCTGCCTCCTCCCCTCCCTCCCACCTATATATACGGAGGTTTTAGGGCTGATTTGAGACGACTTTCTCACGGCTGCCCGACCACATACCTCCATAGTTTTTCCTCTAGATCGTGTTTCTGCGGAGCTCGGGCGGAGCCCTGCTGAGACAAGATCATCACCAACCTCCGGAGCGCCGTCATGCTGCCGGAGAACTCTTCTACCTCTCCGTCTCTCTTGCTGGATCAAGAAGGCCGAGATCATCGTCGAGCTGTACGTGTGCTGAACGCGGAGGTGCCGTCCGTTCGGTACTAGATTGTGGGACTGATCGCGGGATTGTTCGCGGGGCGGATCGAGGGACGTGAGGACGTTCCACTACATCAACCGCGTTCTCTAACACTTCTGCTGTACGATCTACAAGGGTACGTAGATCACTCATCCCCTCTCGTAGATGGACATCACCATGATAGGTCTTCGTGCGCGTAGGAAAATTTTTGTTTCCCATGCGACGTTCCCCAACAATCTTATGAGCTTTAGTGTGGGCTATGTTGTGCTTGTAGTTTTATTTTGCATGTATAGATTCAGTGGAGTGTGATTATGAGTGTGGATGCCTCCCCCTCACCACATGTATTTGGTGTGTATGTGATGCACTAGGTTGCTAGCTATGGTTAGCATGTGTAGATGGAGTTTGCTAGTTAAGCATGTGTAGATTCTTATGGGGGTTGCACCTTGTGGGTGACATGACACCAAGGGTGTTCCTTGTGGTGCATGTGAGAGTGTGCACCATCACATGCCCATATGTGAGGGTGTGCATAGTCTCTTGTTAGTATAGGAGTTATATTATTTGTTGTGCTTGATGCTAGTGATGGTGTGGTGATGTGCCAAAGCACAGAGACATGAAGTCTACCCCTCATGTAACCCCCTTGATGTTGTGATCATGTGTACATGCTTGCGTAGGTAACTCTAGTGATTTTGCACATGTGATGTAGCACTATTCACTATGTAGGAATATATGTAGTTTCTTCCTTCCTAGTTTGACCTCACTTGCTCCAAGCAAGTGCAGGTGTTTTATATATGTTTTTGTGGTAGAAATATCCCAGTAATCCAATGGTGAAATCATTTTTGCCATTGGAACATTTTCTGGAGAAGTCATATTTACATTTTCTTCTAAGTTTAGAGCTTGGTTCCATGAATTGTGATGTGCTCTTGTGTTTGTTTCTTGTTTGTGGTAGTAGAGGCTTACCCCCTCTACCACATGTGGGGTTCAATTCATGATTTGGAATCCATGTGTGCAAGTTGTGCCCATCCAAAGTGGGCATGTGGCTGAAAAAATTCCAGATTGATGAACTCTGAAATTTCATTAAGTCTGGAATTCTGGAAACATTTTCTTCTCTTATAGGTGAGGATGTGCTGGTCATTCTGATGAGAACTAGCCTTAGTTCAGTGCAAGGAATTTTGAACCTGGTATGTTTGTGAAGCTTCCTGTCAATTTTTAAATCATTTGGAGTCCAGTAGGTTGTGTTTTGGCTGCTGTCAAAAAGCTTCAGAGCAAAGACAGAAAGTCAGGTGCAGGAATTTTCACAAAGTCCCTGAGATCTGATGGTTTTGGGAAAGTTTGCAGCCTTGTATCTTCCTGTGCTTAATTCCTTTTTGTGTGATTCTTGATTTTGATGGTAGTATTCTTGGCTAGCTACAGCCACATATATTATTTGTCATAGTTGGGTGGCTACGGGTGCTTTGCATGTAGCTCACAAAGTGCTAAGATGCAGATTGTGGCAGATTATGTAGTTTTGTCATTTTGATGATTGTGAGTGCTTAGTTGATGTTGTGGTGTTCTTCCTTGCTCCAAACCATTCATGTTGGGTTGTTATATGTCTTGGCAACCTAGGAATACCAGATTTGTGCCATTTGAGTGTGTGGTGTTGATTTTGACACGTAGGGCTTCATATCTTGTTTCGTTGATTCCCGTTGATCCGTAGCTCCGTTTGCAATGTTCTTTATATGGTTTTGTACCGTTTTCACGAGATGCATCTGTTCATGTCATTCTCATGCATGTCAAAATAGCTTAGTATACAGTTCTGTCCAGGAACTTGCAGTAGTTTGTTTTGCTTGTGCTAGGGATAGAAATAGTGGTGCTTGCTCAAATTTCATCTCATGCATCATGTGATTGTTGCATCTTGTGGTGCTGTTGTTCATTGGATGTTATTCTTATGTTGGGTAGCACCAGGATCGGAGAACGAATACGTGGAGTCAGGAGAGTACGTGCAGGACGAACCAGAACCATTCCAAGCTGAGGATATCACAGGCAAGATGATATGACCTTCATTCCATCTCTAGACTTGTTATGCTAGTTTCGTTTCCATGTCTTGTTGCTCGCTGCCTACCACTGAAATTAAATTGCCTCTTGAAATGCCATGAGCCCAAACACCGTACTCCTTCCTAGCAAACTTGTATGGCTAAGTAGGTTTGCTCAGCTTCTAATGTTAGCTTTGATAGTCGCAGGTGCTTTGCCTCATGTGAAAACATGAGCTTTGATATCATTATCTTAAATTCTGTTATTTAATTAATGCACCTTTATACTTGGTAAATGACGGGAGGCCTAGCCTTTTGCCGGGTGCTTTGTTTCGTTATTGCCGCCATAATTACCGGTTACCGGTGTTTGATTCCATAACGATCGCTCCTAACACGTTCGGGGTTGTTATGGGGGACCCCCTTGACAAATCGCGTAGTATTAAGGCTTGTCCGGCAGGACCCAACATTGGTGTTAATTTGCTAATCACATAATAATAAACTGCATAGGGAATAGCTACCCCGAGGAATTTAATCAACAACCCGGGCCAGTGCTCCTCATGAGTGTTGGTCCCACCGTGCGATGTCCGGGGCCCCACTGGGCACCCAGAGGTTTAGCCATCCCGACGTCTAGCTCATTTGTCGTGTCTTGAGACTGAGATACGCGGCTCTTATCAGGGTCGTCGACACGACGGGAGGTCTTGCTAGCCTTGTCTTACCTTAGCGGTATATCTTGCGTATAGGAATCCCAGTGAAGCTTTGGTTTCCCCTAGAGTTGAGGTTTTCCTCTAAGGAATCCGACGAGATCACGAGATTCGTGATAGAGGATGCCTTTGCGGCCTGTGTTCGTTTGTGATGGACTAGTTGGAGCACACCTGCAGGGTTTAATCTTTCGGAAAGCCGTGCCCGCGGTTATGTGGCAACTTGGAATATTTTGTTGGCATCCGTTATTAGAGAACTTAAACATAAACTAATAAAACTGCCAACTGCGTGCGTAACCGTGACTGTCCCTTCGAAGATCTCTCTTCGATCGGGAACATGGTGGGGTTATGAATGTCGTAGGTAGGTGTTCAGGATCACCTAGTGATCAAGTAAATCCGACCGCTAGTGTAATCCACCTTGACTTCTACTTTGCGTAAGTTAGCCACTTAATCAAGCATAGGATGCTGCAGCCTGATACACTTCATCCATACCCTACCTAATAACATGACTAGTTCTGGCACCAAGGTCTTACATTGCTGAGTCCCCGTGGCTCACGGATTCCTCCAAAACTCCCAGCAGGTACAGGTACTCCAGAGACAGAGGATCCCGACGTCACCCAGCTGGCGTGGCAGTACGACGAGGAGACAGACCGCCTCAACGTGAACTATCCAGAGGACTGAGGCGTGGTCGTGATGGTGGGCCTGCAGGCAGGGTAGCATAGCATTTTCCATGTTTTGTAGTCCGTAGCGGAACTACCTTGTTTGTATCTGTGTTGTACTCTGAGTTATTAATAAGAAGAGTGTTGAATCCCGAATTGTCTACTTGTATTATTGTTTGTGCTATGTTACTTGCTTGCGAAACGCTTAGATGCGCTTCTTTCCTATTCGGGGGCCTCGACCCCCAGATCGGAAAGGACCGCATCTTGGTCGTTACACACAATGAGCTCAATATGATGATGAATTACCGAGTGTGCCCAGAGATACCTCTCTGTCACACGGAGTGACAAATCCCAGTCTCAATTCGTGCAACCCAATAGTCACTTTCGGAGATACCCGTAGTACACCTTTATAATCACACAGTTACGTTGTGACATTTGGTACACCCAAAGCACTCCTACGGTATCCGGGAGTTGCACAATCTCATGGTCTAAGGAAATGATACTTGACATTAGAAAAGCTTTAGCAGACGAACAACACGATCTAGTGCTATGATTAGGATTGGGTCTTGTCTATCACATCATTCCCCAATGATGTGATCCCGTTATCAATGACATCCAATGTCCATGATCAGGAAACCATGACCATCTATTGATCAACGAGCTAGCCTACTAGAGGCTCACTAGGGACACATTGTGATCTATATATTCACACATGTATTACGGTTTCTAGTTAATACAATTATAGCATGAATAATAGAAAATTATCATGAACTAGGAAATATAATAATAATCACTTTATTATTGCCTCTAGAGCATATTTCCAACAGAATTGGCATGCCATGCCTTGCATATTTGAAACTGACCATGCATCATATGTGAATTGTGTCATGTCGTGCATGTGTCGTGGTGAATATCGTGTGGTTGTTATTGTTTCTGGTTTGCTTCATCTCGATAGAGTTCCGCAAGCATGTCGGAATGTGAGGATCCGTTCGACTATGTAGGTTCATCTGCTTCATGGAGTCGTTCTTCTTCCAAGCGGGATCTCAGGCAAGATGATCATTTCCCTAGATACCATTACTATGATTTCCATGCTAGTTGTTTCATTTCTAACGTTATGTCTCGCTGCCTACCACATGTTAAATATCTGCCTCCCAGCATTGCCATGAAAACCTTCTACCTGTTCACAACCTAGCAACCACTGATTAGCTATGTTACTTCACCAAGTATATAGGTGCAGTTGCTTCCATGTGATAACATGGGTTCCTTGTTATATCACCATATTATTGTTAAATAATTTAATGCACCTACATACTTGGTAAAAGGTGGAAGGCTTGGCTTCTAGCTTGGTGTTTTGTTCCACCTTTGCCGCCTTAGTTTCGGTTACTCGAGTTATGTTCCACAAATGAGCGCTCCTAACATGCTTGGGGTTGTTATGGGGACTCCCTAGATTCTCGTTTTGGGATAAAGCTCGTCTGGCAAGGCCCAACATTGGTATTATGTTTGCCCAACATAATAATTATGTTAATACTAAAAAACATAATGCGTAATGCACCCGAGGAGTAATTTAACATAATACAGGGAGGGCCAGTGTTGATGGTGCTGGTCCAAAACAGAGCACAATGCGGTGCCAACCGGGGCAGCTCGTGTGATGTCTATCAGACCACCGTATGCTTCGCTTATCCGTCGTGTCCTCAGAACGAGATACGTGGCTCCTATCGGGATCGTCAACACGTCGGGCGGCCTTGTTGGCCTTGTTTTACCTTTCTCGAGTGTCTTCTGCGAGGGATTCCAAGGATACTTTGGGCTATCTCGAGGTTGAGGTTTTCCAATAGGAACCCGAGGAGATCACGGGTTTCCCTAATCGAGGTCATTCCATCGCAGCGTGTGGTAGTTTGTGATGGACTAGTTGGAGCACCCATGCAGGGTTAAATCTTTCGGAAAGCCGTGCCCACGGTTATGTGGCAACGTGGAAACTTTGTTTAACATCCGGTTCTAGATAACTTGAAGTAAGCTTACATAAAACTTGCCAACCGAGTGCGTAACCGTGACTGTCTCTTTCGTGAGCTCATTCTCTGTTTGAGGACACGGTGGGGTTATGTCTGACGTAAGTAGGTGTTCAGAATCATTCAGTTGATCATCATTAGTTCACGCCCGCTATGCGTAGATCATCCCCCTCTTATTCGTGTACTCGTAAGTTAGCCACCTCAAATAAATGCCTAGTAGCTTGCTGCAATCTCACCACTTAACCATACCTCATCCATTAAGCTTTCCTAGTCTTCATACCATTGGAAATGAGATTGTTGAGTCCCTATGGATCACAGATTACTACAACACCAGTTGCAGGTATAGGTAAAGAATTACTTTGACGTGAGCGCGCTGATTGTGCTATATGGAGTTTCTTCTTCATCATCACCGATCTAGGATGGGTTCCACGCCGGCAGCCTGGGATAGCAAGGATGGACGTCGTTACTTTATCGTTTGTTTTCGTCCATAGCTGGACCCTGCTCTTCTTCATGATGCCTGATTATGTTGTTGTATTGATGTGACTCTGATGTAGCTTGTGGCGAGTGTAATCCAATTCCATATACTCATATTTTTTGTACATGTACTTGTAACGATATCCATTCTTGCAAAACGACGAGATGCGTTTCTATCCCTGTCGAGGCCCTCGCGCCAAAATAAGGATAGGACCGCATCTTGAGCATTACAAGTTGGTATCAGAGCAGTACCGACCTATGAGCCCCCTTGATTGATCGAACTTGGCTGAGTCGAGTCTAGTGAAAAACTATTTTGAGTCTTAGTTATATCGGAGAGTAGGTTTATTTTTCTCCTCGTCTATGCTCTGGTGAGGTTCACGACTTAGGAAATTTTAATTCTATTACTCTTCTCACTCAAAAACATTTAGGATCGTGCGGATATTTTGGAGTCTAGATGATGTCGACGTGACGGAGTTCTGTCTTGGTGCCTCCTGTTGTGTTGATTTTATTCCGGGGAGTTGAGCTCCAAGGGATTCTTGAGCACATCGTTATCATTCAGATTTCTTAGTATCTCATGACGGAGGATGTTTGAAATTGCTTCAATACTAGTAGTGGCGAGAGGAGTCTGGCTTCCCCAGTACTAGTGCAGATAGGTCTGGATGTACCGCCATACTTAGTATCGTTGTGATTACAAGGATCTGAGATAGATGAGTTTCTGAGATTCTGGTTATGTGTTGACGGATGTGATACACTGGACGGGTTAGATGCTAGGAGTTGAGTGAAATTTTACTCCTTGTATCCATGGACCCGATTGCGTGACCAGAAATTTTGGAAGTTCTTAGGTGGGAATTCAAGTACTTACTTATAGGATAATCTTCCAACAAATGCATGATGTGAGGTTGGGGTTCGACATCTAGTGGATTAGTTTGTTCACGGTCGTCTTACAACGGTTCTCGTTGTGTCTTAAAGAGTCCTTGTAGCTTGCTACGACTCGGGGACGCTTCGTATATCATGTGTACTGCCTTGTACATGATGGCTACTGTAGGATAGATCCCGTGCGATCCTATCCACGAAAATATCGAACAAAATATCTGTCATGAATTTGTTCTGGCTTGTTTTGTAAGCCTCATCCTTTGTTTTGTTGGAGTATGGTAATTCGAGTTGTTTCGATGTCAAATGGTGAATTCATAACTTTCCAAGAAGTGTTCTCATATTTTTATGGGAATGCAAATTCTTATGCTCAATCAATTTGTCTTATCATTTTTTCTCAACCAGAGTCGTCATGTCAATTCTTTTCACCCGGTGTGCTTCTCTTCAACTGAATTCAATCCTTTCCAATTTTGCAAGATAAATCTCTTATTGCTTTCCGGAGTTCGTCTCATCTGTCCCAAGATGTATTTGTTTTCCCGCGCTCCCACCCTTTTTCTCCAATGATTTAATTGTCATCCAAGTGCATTTCATTTCATTGTTGCTTCAGCTATCTTTTTCTTTTCTCTCTTATTCAGTGATTCTTTGTGCAGATTCTCAGGAGTTTCTAGTTCATCATTTCTTCATTCTTGTTCTTTTCCGGTGGATTCAACTCAAGCTCTCGGTGTTCATCATATCCTTTTCTTCTGTTAATTGATTCTTGTGCTGGAAATTCATATCAAGTCTTTCTTGTTTTTCGTCTCTCTCTCTATTCTATCCGAAGTGCAGAAGATATCTCAGAAGTTTCTTTTTCAGTCCTTTCAATTATTTCGAGGTGCACAACCTCATCAAGTTTTCATTTGTACCGGTGCAAGATCTCTGTTCCAAGCAATCTTTTTAACGGTGGTTTCTTTGAGTGGGTACATAACCCACAGGCTTTTCCCAGGATCTTATTTGGGTCTTCTAATCTTTCTCGGAGATCCCTAATCCTTTTCAATTATGACATAAGTATGCATTCCATCAGCCATATTCCTTCTCCAATATTGCTTCAAAATTAATTCTCATATTTGGCTCAACCTTTCATTCTTCATTATTCCGGAGTGTCTTAGTTATTCTTGGTGGTGTTCTCCTCATCATTTTCAGCTTGGAAGACCGAAGGCGTGTTTCTCTCAATTCTTGTCCATTCTTTTGAAGATTCATCATTTCAGCTTCGTGTTATCCTCTCATTTGTTTTCGATCGTGAGAAATTCCTTCCATATCTATCTGGTGCATTTCAGCTTCGTTTCATTCTCAATCCACCGAAGGCCATCATTTCAGAAGATTTCTTCGTTCTCACCCTTTAGCTTTCATTCTCAAAATTCTTCTCAATTGTTATCTCTTCGTTCGTCTCTCAATTATTCCGGTGCCTCATACAAGTTTTTCTCTCAGGTGGGTTATGATCTCTTCGTTCTCATGTATCTTCATTCATTCTTGTTATCCCCATTCATTCCAATTCTTACCGGTGTCTCCTTCAAGATTTGTTCAAGTTTGTGCTCATATCTCTCCACAGTCTTTTCAAAAGAATAAGTGGTATGTTAAATCCGTTGGTTGTCATCAATTTAACTTGATGAAGGATAAGCATAACATAATTCTTATTCTTGTTTCATAGTGATTTCAATTCTTCTTCCAGAGTGGCTCATGATATGAATTCTTTTCCCAGCTGGTCCATCTTTTCTTTTCCTTTATCCTTTGAGGTGGTGTTACAGCATTCTTGTTAGTGGAGGAGTCTCAAAGAGAATTGTTTCAAGAATGAGATATTTAAACCCACCAATTCTTTGATCATGGGATGTTTTCAATCCATGGTTTCTTCATTGACTTATCTTGGATTAAATTTCAACTAAAGCATCTCCTAAGGGTTGTTGCTATTATGGTGATTATCATTGATCCAAGTCCTCTGTGTATCCTCTTGGTGTAAGAAGTTTCCATTTCTTGTTGCATCCAATCAATCCTTGTTTCTGCTTGTGGATGGTTGTCATATCATTGTTGAGAAGGTTTTCATAAGTCCACTACAAGCTTGTTCTTTTTGTTGTTGTTTTTCCAACAAGTCGGTTCAATTCTTCTTGTAAGATGCTTGCCAAATTCAATTATGGTAGTAGTTGTCATTCTCTTCTTCATTCCTTCTTATCAATGATCTAGTTTCTATTCTCTTGTTCCGGAGTTGTGTGATGTTGCTCTCTTCAATCTATCATCTTTTTCTATCAAGATCATGTTCTCTCCATCTTGATTCAATTTAGTTACTTTATTGTGAATCTTCTCAAGATCTTTCCATCTTATCAAATTTTTACCCTCATTCCTACCGAAGTGTTGCCGAAATTTTGTTTGAATTCTTTCTTGTTTCTCATATCATTCTTCATATCTTTGCAACCTTCAAGATTCACTCATCTCACTTGTTGTCTCAAAATTAACTAAGTTTACCTCTTGCTTTCTCATCCTATTCCCCATTTCATTCTTAGATCTCGAGGCGAGATCTCTTGTTAGTGTATGAGAGCTGTGACAGCCTGAGACCGACGCTCCAAAAGATTCCCCTTTTATTACTTTGCCACCATGCGATTAGATTGTCAGTCGCATTCATCACTACATCATGCTCATCATCTGCATTGCATCGGCACTCTGTTGCCGCCAGTTTTCAAAATGTGCATCTACGAGTAGTTGTCGGTTCTCTCTGTTTTCGTCGTTGACCGTTTTGAGACCAACCACACACACACGCGCCCGCGGCATCGATAAAATATTGTTTTTAAAACTGTGCGGGAATATTCTCGGATTGGGTTGAAATTGACGTGCGGTCTTATTTTAATATAGGTAGGCCGCCTGCCAAATTTCATCCTAATCGGAGTCCGTTTGATACACGAACGGTCGACCGTAGCGGCACTGTCATCGGTTTATCGGCGGACCTTTTTTGGTGTTTTAAAATATCGTGTCGGACCGCAAATATCCCTCTCTTCTCAGCCCAACTACCCCTCTACGCAGCCCTAAGCCCTAACCTAGCCCCTACCGCAACCGAGGTCGTCCTATCGCGATCGTGCGGTCGAAATCGGATGCAAAAACCCCTAAACCTAGACCCCTTCCTATATAAGGAAGGCCTAGCCTTCCTAATCAAAAAACCCTAACCCGCCTCAAAATCCGTGCCCGCAACTCTCTCCCACCACATCTCGCCTCCACACCGCAGCCCCGCGCAGCCACCGTCCCAGCAGCCGTCGGAGCCCAACCGAAGCTCCCTCCCGTCGCAACTCCCACCGGACCCCGTCGCCAGTCGTCGTCCCGAACAGCAGCAGCCCCGCCGCCGATCCGCACCAGCCTCAGCTCCCCGCCGACATTCCTGATATACAACCGCCGCCGCCACTGGAGATCTACCTCGCCGGATCCCTCCACCCTGGGCCCGCCCTCGCCGGATCTCGTCGGATCCCGTCGTCTCCCGGCCAGCCCCGCAGTCGTCGCGCCCTAGTTCATCTAGGGAGCGAGCAAGAGGAGACGACGCATCAGCGCCTCGCCTTGCTGTGTCCCACACAGCACACCGGCCCAGCTGCCTCTCGCGGCTCAGCGCCCCAGCGAGCCTACCTAAGCTTGATACGTCTCCAACGTATCTATAATTTTTGATGGTTTCATGCCATTATCTTGTCAAACTTTGGATGTTTTGTATGCCTTTTATATCTTTTTTGGGACTAACTTATTAACTCAGTGCCAAGTGCCAGTTCCTGTTTTTTCCGTGTTTTTGACCCTTTTCAGAGGAGGATTTTAAAAGGAGTCCGAACGGAACGAAACTTCCAAAAAGATTTTTTCCGAAACACAAGAAGATCGGGGAACCTGAGAACTAGGGCAGGGGGCCACCAGGGACCCTACAAGCCCCTAACCGCGGCCGGGGGGCCCCGCGCCTCCCAGGCTTGTGGGCTCCCTGGGCCACCTCCGCCCTAGGTCTTTCGCCTATATATTCCCAAAAATTCCAGAAAAAATCAGGAGATCATCGAAAGTACTTTTCCGCCACCGCAAGCTTCTGTCTCCGCAAGATCCCATCTGGGGCACGTTCTGGTGCCCTGTTGGAGGGGGGATTTGGATATGGAGGGCTTCTTCATCAACACCATGACCTCTCCGATGATGCGTGAGTAGTTCACCATAGACCTACGGGTCCATCGCTAGTAGCTAGATGGCTTCTTCTCTATCTTGGATCTTCAATACAAAGTTCTCCATGATCTTCATGGAGATCTATCCGATGTAACCTTCTTTTGCGGTGTGTTTGTCGAGATCCTATGAATTGTGGATTTATGATCAGATTATCTATGAATCTTATTTGAGTTTCTTCTGATCTCTTATATGCATGATTTCATATCCTTGTAATTCTCTTCGAGTTGTGGGTTTTGTTTGGCCAGCTTGATCTATGATTCTTGCAATGGGAGAAGTGCTTGGTTTTAGGTTCATACTGTGTGGTGACCTCACCCAGTGACAGAAGGGGTAGCGAGGCACGCATGTTGTTGCCATCAAGGGTAAAAAGATGGGGTTTTCATCATTGGTTTGAGATTATCCCTCTACATCATGTCATCTTGCTTAAGGCGTTACTCTATTCGTCATGAACTCAATACACTACATGCATGCTAGATAGCGGTCGATGTGTGGAGTAATAGTAGTAGATGCAGAAAGTATCGGTCTACTTGTCTCGGACGTGATGCCTATATTTATGATCATTGCCTTAGATATTGTCATGACTTTGCGCGGTTCTATCAATTGCTCGACAGTAATTTGTTCACCCACCGTAATATTTGCTATTTTGAGAGAAGCCTCTAGTGAACACTATGGCCCCCGGGTCAACTCCACACCATATTTTCAGCCTTACTCTTTTACTTCATAGCACTTTCCGCCTTCAGATCTCACTTTGCAATCAATCTTGAAGGGATTGACAGCCCCTTTATAGCGTTGGGTGCAAGCTCTTTTGGGTTTGAGCAGGTACTATGGACTTGACGAGATTCTCCTACTGGATTGATACCTTGGTTCTCAAACTGAGGGAAATACTTACTGCTCCTGTGCTGCACCACCCTTTCCTCTTCAAGGGAAAAACCAACGCAAGCAAGTCTCCGTCAACGTGTGAATTTCTTGCACTGTTGTTTGAGAAGTAGAAGAAGAATTTCTGGCGATGTTGCCGGGGAGGATCAAGTCAAGAACTCATCCAAGTGTCGCAAACTCATCTCTTGCATTACCTTTTTTGCCTCTCGTTTTCCTCTCCCCCACTTCTGAAAAACAAAAAATTACAAAAATATTTGCCTTTTTCGTTTTCCTTTTTCGTTCGCCCTTTTCTCTCGCTTGCTCTTTGTTCGCTTGTGTGCTTGCTTGCTTGCTGAAGTCACCATGACTGAAAACACCAAATTTTGTGACTTCTCGAATACTAATAATAATGATTTTATTAGTACTCCGGTTTCTCCCGCCACTAGTGCGGAGTCATACGAAAAGAATGCCACTTTGCTGAATCTTTTTATGAAAGAGCAATTTTCTGGCCTTCCTAGTGAAGATGCCGCATCCCATCTTAATACCTTCATAGATCTTTGCGATATGCAAAAGAAGAAAGATGTGGATAATGATGTGATTAAATTGAAGCTTTTTCCTTTCTCGTTGCGAGATCGAGCAAAAATAGTATCGATTCTTGGGATAAGTGCAAAGATGCTTATATATCCAAGTATTTTCCGTCGGCTAAGATTATCTCTCTCCGTAATGATATCATGAAATTTTAAGCAACTTGATCATGAACATGTTGCACAATCTTGGGAGAGAATGAAATTGATGATTAGAAATTGTCCCGCTCATGGCTTGAGTCTTTGGATGATTATGCAAATCTTCTACGCTCGCTTGAATTTCGCTTCTAGAAATATCTTGGACTCCACCTCAGGTGGAACGTTCATGGAAATCACCTTAAGAGAAGCCACAAAACACCTAGACAATATCATGTCGAACTACTCTCAGTGACACACTGAAAGGTCACCTACTAGTACGAAGGTACACGCTATAGAAGAAATTAACTCGTTGAGTGCTAAGATGGATGAGTTAATGAATTTGGTTGCTAGTAGGAGTTCTCCTTTAGATCCTAATGATATGCCCTAGTCCTCCTTGATTGAGAGTAGCAACGCTAGCTTGGACATTAATTTTGTATGTAGGAATAATTTTGGCAACAACAATGCTTTTAGAGGAAACTATGTTCCTAGGCCTTTTCCTAGTAACCCCTCCAATAAGTTCGGAAACTCCTACAACAATACTCATGGAAATTACAATAGATTACCCTCTGATCTAGAGAGTAATATCAAAGAGTTTATCAACTCGCAAAAGATTTTCAATGCGTCCATAGAGGAAAAACTACTCAAAATTGACGATTTGGCTAAGAGCTTGATAGAATATCTAGTGATATTGATGCTTTGGAAGTTAGATGTGCTCCTCCCAACATCAATATGGATGAAACTTTGAAAGCTATGCGTGTTTCCATGAGTGAGAGCAAAGAAAGAACCGCCCAAATTCGTGTTAGACATGAATGGCTTAAAAAGGCGTGTTCTCGTGATAAGAATCACGAAGATCTTAAAGTGTTTGGTGTGACTCCCATTGAATCTTTGTTTTCTTGTGTCAAACCTAATGATGATGGGGCTGGATATGAATCCACTTTGGTTTAAAAATGCCCCAATGATTCAGAGTCCATCTATCTTGATGCTAAAAGCATTGAAAGTGGAGTAGAAGACATTAAAACTTTGAGTAGTAATGAAATTACTACTTTGGATTTCAAGGAATTCAATTATGATAGTTGCAACTTGATTGAATGCACTTCCTTGATGCAATCCATGCTAAACTCTCCACACGCTTATAGCCAAAACAAGGTCTTTACCGATCATATCGTCGAAGCTATGATAAAATCTCTTGAAGAGAAACTTGAATTGGAAGTCTCTATCCCTAGAAAGCTTCATGATGAGTGGGACCCTACTATCAAAATCAAAATCAAAAACTATGAATGCAATGCTTTGTGTGATTTGGGTGCTAGTGTTTCCGCGATTCCAAAGTCTTTATGTGATGTTATGGGTTTTAATGAGATTGAAGAGTGTTCTCTTAATTTTCATCTTGCGGATTCTACTGTCAAGAAACCCATGGTAAGGATCAATGATGTTCTTATTGTTGCAAATAGGAACTATGTACCCGTGGATTTCATTGTGCTTGACATTGATTGCAATCCTACATGCCCTATTATTCTTGGTAGACCTTTCCTAAGGACTATTGGTGCTATCATCGATATGAAGGAAGGGAATATTAGATTTCAATTTCCTTTAAAGAAGGGCATGGAGCAATTTCCTAGAAAGAAAATAAGATTGCCTTATGAATCCATGATGAGGGCTACTTATGGTTTCAGCACCAAAGACGACGATACGTGATTCTATCGCCTTATGCCCAGCTAAGGGCGTTAAACAATAGCGCTTGTTGGGAGGCAACCCAATGAATTTATTTCTTTTTATTTTTATTTTGTTGCGTCCACACTATCATAATTCTGTTATGATTGTGCCTTTTGTGTTTCTTTTTGTGTTTGAGCCAAGCAAAACCTTTATGACTAGTCTTGGTGATGGTTGTTTGATCCTGCTGGAAAAAGACATAACCTTTTCGCTCATGAGATGATTTTTCATTTTTATTCAGAAATAGATTTTGAGTTGATTCTTTTTTCTGCTGGATGATATGCCTTTTTCCCAGTTAGTAGTATTTGTTCAGAATTTTTGAGGTACTAGAAGTATACAAAGTATACATATTGCTACAGACTGGTCTGTTTTTGACAGATTCTGTTTTTGTTGAGTTGGTTGCTTGTTTTGACGAAACTATGGATAGTATAGGGGGGTACTAGCCATGGAAAAGTGAGAATACAGTAATCTAACACCAATATAAATATAAATCAAGATTGTTATAGTACCTAAAGGGGTGGTAGTTTGTTTTCTTATGCTAATGATCTCACGAGTTTATGTTTAAGTTTTGTGTTGTGAAGTTTTCAAGTTTTGGGTGATGTTCTCATGGACAAAGATGTAAGGAGTGGAAAGAGCCCAAGCTTGGGGATGCCCAAGGCATCCCAAGCCAAATTCAAGGACACCAAAAAGCCTAAGCCTGGGGATGCCCCGGGAAGGCATCCCCTCTTTTGTCTTCAATCCATCGGTAACATTACTTGGAGCTATATTTTTATTCACCACATCATATGTGTTTTGCTGGAAGCGTCTTGTATCGTAGGAGTCTTTTCTTTTTGTTGTGTCACAATCATCCTTGTTGCACACCTTTAGAGAGAGACATGCACTCATCGTGATTTTGCTAGAATGCTCATCGTGCTTCACTTATATCTTTTGAGCTAGATAATTTTGCTCTGTGTGCTTCACTTAGATCTTTTAGAGCACGGCGGTGCGTGACTTGGTAGTTGGCTTATGCTATGAAAGTAGTCCCAAAGGTGATAGGTACCCAAAGAGGATACAAAAACCTCCATCTTCATGTGCATTGAGTAGAAAGAGAAGCCTTGATTCCTCTCAATTAGTTTTGAGACGTGGATTCGGTAATATTAAGAGTTATGTTAGTAGGGTGTTGTGAATCTAGAAATACTTGTGTTAAACTTTGGATGTTTTGTATGCCTTTTATATCTTTTTTGGGACTAACTTATTAACTCAGTGCCAAGTGCCAGTTCCTGTTTTTTCCGTGTTTTTGACCCTTTTCAGAGGAGGATTTTAAATGGAGTCCAAACGAAATGAAACTTCCAAAAAGATTTTTTCGAAAACAGAAGAAGATAGGGGAACCTGAGAACCAGGTCAGGGGGCCACCAGGTACCCCACAAGCCCCCTAGCCGCGGCCTGGGGGCCCGCGCCTCCCAGGCTTGTGGGCTCCCTGGGCCACCTCTGCCCTAGGTCTTTCGCCTATATATTCCGAAAAATTCCAGAAAAAATCAGGAGATCATCGAAAGTACTTTTACGATGCCGCAAGCTTCTGTCTCCGCAAAATCCCATCTGGGGCACATTCTGGTGCCCTGTCGGAGGGGGGGATTCGGATACAGAGGGCTTCTTCATCAACACCATGACCCCTCTGATGATGCGTGAGTAGTTCACCATGGACCTACGGTTCCATAGCTAGTAGCTAGATGGCTTCTTCTCTCTCTTGGATCTTCAATACAAAGTTCTCCATGATCTTCATGGAGATCCATCCGATGTAACCTTCTTTTGTGGTGTGTTTGTCGAGATCCGATGAATTGTGGATTTATGATCAGATTATCTATGAATCTTATTTGAGTTTCTTCTGATCTCTTATATGCATGATTTCATATCCTTGTAATTCTCTTCGAGTTGTGGGTTTTGTTTGGCCAGCTTGATCTATGATTCTTGCAATGGGAGAAGTCCTTGGTTTTGGGTTCATACCGTGCGGTGACCTCACCGAGTGATAGAAGGGGTAGCGAGGCACGCATCATGTTGTTGCCATCAAGGGTAAAAAGATGGGGTTTCCATCATTTGTTTGAGATTATCCCTCTACATCATGTCATCTTGCTTAAGGCGTTACGCTGTTCGTCATGAACTCAATACACTAGATGCATGCTGGATAGCGGTCGATGTTTGGAGTAATAGTAGTAGATGCAGAAAGTATCGGTCTACTTGTCTCGGACGTGATGCCTATATGTATGGTCATTGCCTTAGATATCGTCATGACTTTGCGCGGTTCTATCAATTGCTCGACGGTAATTTGTTCACCCACCATAATATTTGCTATTTTGAGAGAAGCCTCTAGTGAACACTATGGCCCCCGGGTCTACTCCACACCATATTTTCAGCCTTACTATTTTACTTCGTTACACTTTCCTCCTTCAGATCTCACTTTGCAATCAATCTTGAAGGGATTGACCACCCCTTTATAGCGTTGGTTGCAAGCTCTTTTGTGTTTGCGCAGGTACTGTGGACTTGACGAGATTCTCCTGCTGGATTGATACCTTGGTTCTCAAACTGAGGGAAATACTTACTGCTCTTGTGCTGCACCACCCTTTCCTCTTCAAAGGAAAAACCAACGCAAGAAAGTCTCCATAAACGTGTCAATTTCCGGCACTGTTGTTTTTGAAGTAGCAATGCTCCGCCGCCACGTGGGCGGGCCCAGCCCCGAGCGCAGCACCCCGGCCTTCCCAGCCACCTCCTCCGAGCCGGGCCTCGAGCCCACAAGGTGAGCACACCCGTAGCCCCCCTATATTGTGCCATGGATGATATTTCATTAACCTGCGACATGTCTGTGTTTCAGCCTGTAGTTGGATTCGGCCCGGTTCGTTTTTTCCCGTTTAACGAATTTGTGTAATTTCAGGAAAATGCATATTTTCAAACGCTCTTAACTTTTAATCCGTGCATCGGATCGCAGCAAGTTATATATGTAAAGTGATTAGAATTTCGCGTGGATAAATAATTTTCAAATCTCATGCATATTTAAAACTCTTTAGCGTATTGTTTCCGTCGGTTTGCGTGTCGACGTGATAGAAACAGTTTAGTTTGTACTTATTTAACCATAGCTCCGTTGGAGATGAGCCATATATGTAAATGGACTAGAACGACGAGTAGAATCCCATGAACCACTTTGATTTTCCGTTTAAAAACATAAAATGTGATTAGTACAAATCTGGACAGATTTGGAAGTTAACACATGGGGCCAGTTCGGAAATGCTATAGGATGTTTCCGGCCTCATTTAAAATACCTAGGTAGGTAGATTATTTGTGCTTCACCCCTTGACATGTTTAACAACATTTGATATTGGCGTGTACCTAAACGAGAGTGAACTTAATAATTAAACGAGCTCGTGTGGACGCAAAGCTTGAGCAATGGTGGCCGAGCTGGTGGGGAGGACGATACGGCGACAGATCGAAGTAGGAAAACAGGGGCTGGGGAGAGGAGCTCACCATAGTGTGGATGGCGTGATCGGGGAGGTCGGGGTTTGTCAGAGTAGTGCGAACCGACGCCGCAAGTGTTGGTCAACCCCGGGGGAGACTTGACAGTGGGCGTCGTTGAGGCAGCTCCTCAATCCAAATCAAGAGGTGTAGACTACATGGACGACTTGGGGTCCTTCTAGACATCTCATTGTGGCCCGGGGTGGCTTCGGAGCTCGTGGACGATGGTGACGTGCCGATCTGCCTTCTCGGGCGAGCAAAGGAGAGAGAGATAGAGGGGCAAGCAAGGGGGGATCAAGTGGGGGGTTGGGTTGGTGCTAGGGTTTTGGGGGGCGCACGAGGGTGGTAGTAGGGGGGTTGGGGGCGTGGATGGCCTCCACGCATCCATCACGGCCATGGATGGCTGCCATGCATCCCCCATCTGCTGTCGCGAGGAAGAAGGAGAGGGGAGGTGGGCTGGGCTAGCCAATTGGCTAGAGGGGCCAAAATGTCGAGTAAACTATTCCTCTTTCAATTTATTTTATTTTTATGCCTTATTTTACAGTTTCGGTGTTGTATTTATTTGATGCATCAATTGAATTTTTCACTCATGATATTTGGCACACAATTACTAGACAATATTTCTAAGTTGCATGAAAAGTTTGAGGCCATTTGGAAAGGTTTAAACATTTTTAGAATTTAACATGATCTAGTTATTTGCGGTTGAACAACGTATCAATTTCCTAGGGGGTTATCTGTGAGGCAAATGATGCTTGTTTCAACATGACAATTACTTAGTCAATATTTGCAACTGAGCCAACATTTTTATTTTACCGTTTAATGAAATAATTTATTTGACTTTACTTCTAATTTGAAATTGGCTTTGATTTTTATCAAGTGGGAATTTAACTTAGTTAAACATGATGACGTGGCACCATTAGTGTGTGGTTACTGTAACTTAACTACCAGGGCGTCACAAAGACCATCATCGAAATTCAGTCGTCAACGGCGAAGATAGACGAACTCGTCGCCTCGCGTCCCGATCTGGAGCAGCGCATCATCGATCTGGGCGATGCGGTGGTAGTGCTCCAAACAGCGCATCAGCCGATTCGCCCAATGGGAGAGGAGATGCGGGCACCTACGTCAACCAACGGCCCACCAGCGATGATCGTCGCTCACATCGGGCCCAGATCTAGCGTGGTCGACACTCCTCCCGGGCTATAGTGCCATGGCGTCGTCCACTCTCCACGGGGACCTCCGGTGGTGTCGTTTGAGGCTCCGCCATCGTCCTTGGTCATGGGTCACTACACAACTCTCATTGCTACCCCCTCATCACCTTCCCTTAGTTCGCGGGAGACAACCCGAATCTATGGAAGACTCTATGCGAGCAGTATTTTCAAATGTTCGGCATCGCTCCGTCCTTTTGGGTTCACATGGTTGCTTCTTCTCAAACAACAGCGCCAGAAATTGACACGTTGACGGAGACTTGCTTGCGTTGGTTTTTCCCTTGAAGAGGAAAGGGTGATGCGGCAAAGGAGCAGTAAGTATTTCCCTCAGTTTGAAAATCAAGGTATCGATCCAGTAGGAGAGTCTCGTCAAGTCCAGAGTACCTGCGCAAACACAAACGAGCTTGCACCCAACGCTTCAAAGGGGTTGTCAATCCCTTCAAGATTGTTTGCAAAGTGAGATCTGAAGGCGGAAAGTGCAACGAAGTAAAAAGTGTAAGGCTGAAAATATGGTGTGGAGTAGACCCGGGGGCCATAGTGTTCACTAGAGGCTTCTCTCAAAATAACAAATATCACGGTGGGTGAACAAATTACTGTCGAGCAATCCATAGAACCGCGCAAAGTCATGACGATATCTAAGGCAATGATCATACATATAGGCATCACCTCCGAGACAAGTAGACCGATACTTTCTGCATCTACTACTATTACTCCACACATCGACCGCTATCCAGCATGCATCTAGTGTATTGAGTTCATGACGAATAGAGTAACGCCTTAAGCAAGATGACATGATGTAGAGGGATAAACTCAAACCAATGATGAAAACCCCATCTTTTTACCCTTGATGGAAACAACATGATGCGTGCCTCGCTACCCCTTCTTTCATTGGGTGAGGTCACCGCACGGTATGAACCCAAAACCAAGCACTTCTCCCATTGCAAGAATCATAGATCTAGTTGGCCAAACAAAACCCACAACTCGAAGATAATTACAAGGATATGAAATCATGCATAAGAGAGATCAGAAGAAACTCAAATAAGATTCATAGATAATCTGATCATAAATCCACAATTCATCAGATCTTGACAAACACACCGCAAAAGAAGATTACATCGGATAGATATCCATGAAGATC
The DNA here is from genome assembly GCF_904849725.1 of Hordeum vulgare subsp. vulgare. Taxonomy (NCBI): domain Eukaryota; kingdom Viridiplantae; phylum Streptophyta; class Magnoliopsida; order Poales; family Poaceae; genus Hordeum; species Hordeum vulgare. The sequence goes on along the minus strand of NC_058522.1, from coordinate 254,879,229 downwards.
ATGGAGAACTTTGTATTGAAGATCCAAGAGACATAAGAAGCCATCTAGTTACTAGCTATGGACCCGTAGGTCTATGGTGAACTACTCACGCATCATCGGAGAGGTCATGGTGTTGATGAAGAAGCCCTCCGTATCCGAATCCCCCTCTGGCACGGCACCAGAACGTGCCCCAGATGGGATCTTGCGGAGACAGAAGCTTGCGGCGGCGGAAAAGTACTTTCGATGATATCCTGATTTTTTGTGGAATTTTTGGGGATATATAGGCGCAAAACCTAGGGCAAAGGAGGTCCTGGGGGCCCACAAGCCTGTGGTCCGCGGCCTCCCCCCCTGGCCACGGGGTGGGGGCTTGTGGGCCCCCTGAGGACCCCCTGCCTTGGCTCTCAAGTCTCCTGATCTTCTTCTGTTACGAAAAAAAATCTTTTCCGGGATTATATTCCGTTTGGACTCCGTTTCAAAATCTCCTCTGAAAGGGGTCAAAAACATGGAAAAAACAGGAACTGGCACTTGGCACTGAGTTAATCAGTTAGTCCCAAAAAACATATAAAAGTCATACAAAACATCCAAAGTTTGACAAGATAATAGCATGAAACCATCAAAAATAATAGATACGTTGGAGACATATCAAGCATCCCCAAGCTTAACTCCTGCTCGTCCTCGAGTAGGGAAGTGATAAAGAATGAATTTTCGATGTGGAATGCTACCTAGCATAGTTGTCCTTTGCAACTTCTTTCACGTGACATGAATGTTCAGATCCGTAAGATTCGAAACAATAGTTTTCTATTGACATGAAAACAATAACACTTCAAGCAAACTAACAAGGCAATCATGAACTTTCAAAATAACAAGGCCAAGGAAAGTTATCCCTACAAAATCATATAGTCTGGCTATGCTCCATCATCCTCACACAACTAATGTAAATCATGCACAACCCTGGTATTGGCCAAGTAATTGTTTTTGCACTCTTACTTTCTCAAACTTTTTATAACTATCACGCAATACATGAGCGTGAGCCATGGATATAGCACTATAGGTGGAATAGAGTGTGGTGGTGGTTGTGAGACAAAAAGGAGGAGATGGTCACATTGACTCGGCGTATCAAAGGGCTATGGAGATGCCCATTAATAGATATCAATGTGAATGAGTAGGGATTGCCATACAAGAGATGCACTAGAGCTATAAGTATGTGAAAGCTCAAAAGGAGAACTAGTGGTGTGCATCCAACTTGCTTGCTCATGAAGACCTAGGGCAATTTTGAGGAAGCCCATCATTGGAATATACAAGCCAAGTTATATAATGAAGATTCCCACTAGCATATGGTAGTGACAGAGCAAGAATCTCTCAATCATGAAGAACATGGTGCTATTATGAAGCACAAGTGTGGAAAAAGATAGTAGCATTGTCCCTTCTCTCCTTTTTTTATTTGGGCTCTTGGCCTCTCTTTTTCTTTTCTTTTTTTTGGGCTCTTTGGCCTCTATTTTTTTCCTCACATGGGACAATGCTCTAGTAATGATGATCATCACACTTTTATTTACTCACAGCTCAAAGCTCAAAATGATGATGACTCTATAGGAAATGCCTCCGGCAGTGTACCGGGATGTGCAACGATCTAGCTTGGCGTATGACGTTGAAACATCTAGCTAGCTATCTTACGATCATGCAATGGGAATATGAGAGTGACGGCACAAGTCATGAGACGGAACGGTGGGAGTTGCATGGCAATATATCTCAGAATGGCTATGAAAATGCCATAGTAGGTAGGTATGGTGGCTGTTTTGAGGAAGGCATATGGTGGGTTTGTGTACCGGCGAGAGTTGCCCGGCACTAGAGAGGCTAGCAATGGTGGAAGGTGAAAGTGCATCTATACCATGGACTCATATTAGTCATGAAGAACTCACATACTTGTTGCGAAAGTTTTCATTAGTAATCGAAACAAAGTGCTAAACGCATACTCCTAGGGGAAGGGTTGGTAGGTGTTAACCATCGCGCGATCCCGACCTCAACACAAAGGATGACAATCAATAGATCAATTATGCTCCGACTTCCTAAAATAGCGGTCACCATACGTGCATGCTACGGGAATCACAAACTTCAACACAAGTACTTCTAGATTCACAACACCCTACTAACATAGCTCTTAATATTACCGAATCCACGTCTCAAAACTAATTGAGAGGAATCAAGACTTCTCTTTCTACTCAATGCACATGAAGATGGAGGTTTTTTTGTATCCTCTTTGTGTACCTATCACCTTTGGGACTACTTTTATAGCATAAGCCAACTACCAAGTCACGCACCGCCGTGCTCTAAAAGATATAAGTGAAGCACAAAGAGCAAAAGTATCTAGCTCAAAAGATATAAGTGAAGCACTATGAGCATTCTAGCAAAATCACGATGAGTGCATGTCTCTATCTCTCAAAAAGGTGTGCAGAAAGGATGATTGTGACACAACAAAAAGAAAAGACTCCTACGATACAAGACGCTCCAAGCAAAACACATATCATGTGGTGAATAAAAATATAGCTCCAAGTAATGTTACCGATGGATTGAAGACGAAAGAGGGGATGCCTTCTCGGGGCATCCCCAAGCTTAGGCTTTTTAGTGTCCTTGAATTTGGCTTGGTATGCCTTGGGAATCCCCAAGCTTGAGCTCTTTCCACTCCTTATCTCATCTTCCATGAGAACATCACCCAAAACTTGAAAACTTCACAACACAAAACTTAAACAGAAACTTGTGATAACATTAGCACAAGAAAACAAACTACCACCTCTTTTGGTACTGTAGAAAACTTGAATTCCATCTATATTGGTGTTGGGATTCTGTATTCTCACTTTTCCATGGCTAGTACCCCCCCCCCCCCCGATACTAACCATAGTTTCATCAAAACAAGCAACCAACTCAACAAAAACGGAATTTGTCAAAAACAGACCAGTCTGTAGCAATCTGTATATTTTGTATACTTCTGTTACCTCAAAAAATTTGAAAACTTACGACTGCCTGGGAAAAAGGCATATCAACCAGCAGCAAAAAGAGTTAACTCAAAAGCTATTTCTGAATAAAAATGAAAAATCATTTCGTGAGCGAAACGTTTCTGTCTTTTTCCAACAGGATCAAACAACCAATACCAAGACTAGTCATAAAGGTTTTGCTTGGATCAAACACAAAAATAAACATACAAAAAACACAATCACAACAGAATTATGATGCTGTGGACGCAACAAAACAAAAAGAAAAAGATAAATTCATTGGGTTGCCTCCCAACAAGCGCTATTGTTTAACGCCCTTAGCTAGGCAAAAAAGCGATAGAATCACGTATCGTCGTCTTTGGTGCTCAAACCATAAGTGGCCCTCATCATGGATTCATAAGGCAATCTTGTTTTCTTTCTAGGAAAGTGTTCCATGCACTTCCTTAAAGGAAATTGGAATCTAATATTCCCTTCCTTCATATCGATGATAGCACCGATAGTCCTTAGGAAAGGTCTACCAAGAATAATAGGGCATGCAGGATTGCAATCAATGTCAAGCACAATGAAATCCACGGGTACATAGTTCCTATTTGCAATAATAAGAACATCATTGATCCTTCCCATGGGTTTCTTGACAGTAGAATCAGCAAGATGCAAATTAAGAGAACACTCTTCAATCTCATTAAAACCTAGAACATCACATAAAGACTTTGGAATCGCAGAAACACTAGCACCCAAATAACACAAAGCATTGCATTCATAGTTTTTTATTTTGATTTTGATGGTAGGTTCCCACTCATCATGAAGCTTTCTAGGGATAGATACTACCAATTCAAGTTTCTCTTCAAGAGATTTTATCATAGCTTCGACGACATGATTGGTAAATGCCTTGTTTTGGCTATAAGCGTGTGGAGAGTTTAACATGGATTGCATCAAAGAAATGCATTAAATCAAGGAGCAACCATCATAATTGAATTCCTTGAAATCCATAGTGGTAATTTCATTACTACTCAAAGTTTTAATATCTTCTACTCCACTTTCAATGCTTTTAGCATCAAGATAGATGGACTCCGAATCATTGGGGCACTTTTCAACCAAAGTGGATTCATATCCAGCCCCATAATCAATAGGTTTGACACAAGAAAACAAGGATTCAATGGGAGTCACACCAAGCACTTTAAGATCTTCATGATTCTCATCATGAGAACACGCTTTTTTAAGCCATTCCTGTCTAGCACGAATTTGGGCGGTTCTTTCTTGGCTCTCAATCATGGAAACACGCATAGCTTTCAAATTTTCATCCATGTTGATCTTGGGAGGAGCACATCTAACTTTCAAAGCATCAACATCACTAGACATTCTATCAACGCTTTTAGCCAAATCGTCAATTTTGAGTAGTTTTTCCTCTATGGACGCATTGAAAATCTTTTGAGAGTTGATGAACTCTTTGATATTACTCTCTAGATCATAGGGTAATCTATTGTAATTTCCATGAGTATTGTTGTAGGAGTTTCCAAAGTTATTAGAGGAGTTACTAGGAAAAGGCCTAGGAACATAGTTTCCTCTAAAAGCGTTATTGTTGCCAAAGTTATTCCTACCAACAAAATTAATGTCCAAGCTAGCGTTGCTACTCTCAATCAAAGAAGACAAGGGCATATCATTAGGATCCAAAGGAGCACTTCTACTAGCAACTAAATTCATTAACTCATCCATCTTAGCACTCAACGAGTTAATTTCTTCTATAGCGTGTACCTTCTTACTAGTAGGTGACCTTTCAGTGTGCCACTGAGAGTAGTTCGTCATGATGTTGTCTAAGAGCTTTGTGGCTTCCCCTAACGTGATTTCCATGAACGTTCCACCTGAGGCGGAGTCCAAGATATTTCTACAAGCGAAATTCAAGCCAGCGTAGAAGATTTGAATAATCATCCAAAGACTCAAGCCATGAGCGGGACAATTTCTAATCATCAATTTCATTCTCTCCCAAGATTGTGCAACATGTTCATGATCAAGTTGCTTTAAATTCATGATATCATTATGGATAGAGATGATCTTAGCCGGCGGGAAATACTTGGATATATAAGCATCTTTGCACTTATCCCAAGAATCGATACTATTTTTGGGCAAAGAATAAAACCAAGTTTTTGCGCGATCTCGCAACGAGAAAGGAAAAAAGCTTCAATTTAATCACATCATTATCCACATATCTCTTCTTTTGCATATCGCAAAGCTCAATGAAGGTATTGATATGGGATGTGGCATCTTCACTAGGAAGGCCAGAGAATTGCTCTTTCATAACAAGATTCAGCAAAGCGGCATTGATTTCGTATGACTCTGCACTAGTCGCGGGAGCAATCGGATTACTAATGAAATCATTATTATTAGTATTCGAGAAGTCACAAAGTTTGGTGTTTTTATTCATGGTGACTTCAGCAAGCAAGCGAGCACACAAGCGAACAAAGAGCAAGCGAGAAAAGGGCGAACGAAAAGGCAAACGGAAAAGGCAAACAAAAAAGGCAAATTGGTGAAGTGGGGGAGAGGAAAACGAGAGGCAACTGGCAAACAAAGTAAATGCAAGAGATGAGTTTGCGACACCTACTTGGATGAGTTCTTGACTTGATCTTCCTCCCCGGCAACGGTGCCAGAAATTCTTCTTGCTACTTCTCAAACAACAGCGCCAGAAATTGACACGTTGACCGAGACTTGCTTGCGTTGGTTTTTCCCTTGAGGAGGAAAGGGTGATGCAGCAAAGGAGCAGTAAGTATTTCCCTCAGTTTGAGAACCAAGGTATCGATCCAGTAGGAGAGTCTCGTCAAGTCCAGAGTACTTGCGCAAACACAAACGAGCTTGCACCCAACGCTTCAAAGGGGTTGTCAATCCATTCAAGATTGTTTGCAAAGTGAGATCTGAAGGCGGAAAGTGCAACGAAGTAAAAAGTGTAAGGCTGAAAATATGGTGTGGAGTAGACCCAGGGGCCATAGTGTTCACTAGAGGCTTCTGTCAAAATAGCAAATATCACGGTGGGTGAACAAATTACTGTCGAGCAATTGATAGAACCGCGCAAAGTCATGACGATATCTAAGGCAATGATCATACATATAGGCATCACGTCCGAGACAAGTAGACCGATACTTTCTGCATCTACTACTATTACTCAACACATCGACCGCTATCCAGCATGCATCTAGTGTATTGAGTTCATGACGAACAGAGTAACGCCTTAAGCAAGATGACATGATGTAGAGGGATAAACTCAAACCAATGATGAAAACCTCATCTTTTTACCCTTGATTTCAACAACACGATGCGTGTCTCGCTACCCCTTTTGTCACTGGGTGAGGTCACCGCACGGTATGAACCCAAAACCAAGCACTCCTCCCATTGCAAGAATCATAGATCTAGTTGGCCAAACAAAACCCACAACTCGAAGAGAATTACAAGGATATGAAATCATGCATAAGAGAGATCAGAAGAAACTCAAATAAGATTCATAGATAATCTGATCATAAATCCACAATTCATCGGATCTCTACAAACACACCACAAAAGAAGATTACATCGGATAGATCTCCATGAAGATCATGGAGAACTTTGTATTGAAGATCCAAGAGAGAGAAGAAGCCATCTAGTTACTAGCTATGGACCCGTAGGTCTATGGTGAACTACTCACGCATCATCGGAGAGGTCATGGTGTTGATGAAGAAGGCCTCCGTATCCGAATCCCCCCTCTGGCAGGGCACCAGAACATGCCCCAGATGGGATCTTACGGAGACAGAAGCTTGCGGCGGTGGAAAAGTACTTTCGATGATCTCCTTATTTTTTGTGGAATTTTTGGGGATATATAGGCGCAAAACCTAGGGCAAAGGAGGTCCAGGGGCCCACAAGCCTGTGGGTCGCGGCCTCCCCCCTGGCCGCGGGGTGGGTGCTTGTGGGGCCCCTGAGGACCCCCTGCCTTGGCTCTCAAGTCTCGTGATCTTCTTTTGTTACGGAAAAAACTTTTCGGGGATTTTATTCCGTTTGGACTCCGTTTCAAAATCTCCTCTGAAAGGGGTCAAAAACATGGAAGAACAGGAACTGGCACTTGGCACTGAGTTAATAAGTTAGTCCCAAAAAATATATAAAAGGCATACAAAACATCCAAAGTTTGACAAGATAATAGCATGAAACCATCAAAAATTATAGATACGTTGCAGACGTATCAATGGCCGCCCTGAACTTCTCAGGCTCGGCCTCGATCTGGCTACAATCAATTCAGAAATGGCTGACCGAATTCAATTGGGACTCATTTCCTTCACTTCTGTGCACACGTTTTGGGCGTGATCGGCACAAAACGCTGACCCGGTAATTCTATAATGTCCGCCAAACATCCATCATAGCGAATTACATTGAACAATTTGAATTAATTATCAATCACTTGACATCATACTCGGACTTTATTCACCCATTTTACTTTCTGACCCGATTTGTGGAGGGACTCCGGAAGGATATTCGTGTTGTGGTGTTCGTGTAGAGGCACCCGATCTGGATACTACATGTGCCTTGGCATTGCTCTAGGAAGAGGTGGTAGAAGGCGCATTCGGGACATTGCCGCACCCACCGAAGGAAACCCATGCTAGTGGACACCGCTGCCGCTCCCACCACCACCACCCATACGATCCGTTTGTGCTGCTCTAGAAACAGATCGTTGAGGCACGGACGCACCAAGAGCGGACACCTCCAAGCTCAAAATGTTGTGTGACTACGGAAGAGCCAGAGGGCTCTGTTTCAAGTGAGGCGAAAGGTGGGGCCAAGATCATGTGTGTCCCTTGTCGGTGCAACTTCATGTCGTCGAGGAACTTCCGAACATGTTCGACCTTGACAGCTTCACCGGCACTCAAGTTCAGGCAGAGGAAGGTGACACGGTAATGGCAATTTCACTCTCTTCTGTTACCGAAGGGGTGTCGGCCAAGGCTTTCTAGCTACGTGCCTCGATCCAGGGCGAGAGGTGCTCCTGCTGGTCGACTCGGGCAGTACCAATTCATTTATCAATGAACAGTTGGCTCAGGCTCTCACAAGAGTTCAACCTCTACCCAAGCCTACCAGAGTGAGAGTTGAAGATGGGGGTGAGTTGATCTGCTCCTCTGTAACACCCTGTGTTTAGCTTTCCTGACTAAATTAACTTATTTCAAAAATTAGGACCAATTAAAAAAGTTTGTGAATGATTGTGATGCTTGAAGTGACTGTTGTTTGTTTGCTTGCCGGTATGCTTGTGTTTAATTCTCAAAGCTCGTGCTACTCTCCAACTCAGCTCCATGACCCAAACCCTTGCCTAATGATCATGCCATGTGTTTAGGACCATAAACTATTTTTACCAAATATTATTTTACCAGAAAGCATTTCTTTGAATTAAGTTGTCAAAACTCCTGAGATGGGATTTTTACTACAAGTCCTCAAGTTAGGGAATTTATTTTGCACCAAATATTTTATTTAAAATCCATTATCAAAATGACTTCCCAAAACCATAATATTATTATTTTAAAAGCTATTTTACTATTTTATTTAAATGCATTCATGTGAGGCCAGAAATGGTCTCTTATGAAGGAAAGTTATTTTTATTGCTTTCAAAATATTTGAGAAAAGGGAAACTCAGTGGACATATATATATTTCTTTCAACACATGGTCATGTTCAAAATATTGGGCAAACCTCTTCAAAACCCTTCCTGCCTATTTCAAGCTTTTGGAATAAGAAATATTCTCAATAAATTCCTGTAAAATTCTAGCATGTCACATATGATATATGTGATGATCTTGCCAAGTTTCATCTCAGTCCAAGTTGATTTGATTCCCCTAATTATTCTAAAACCCCGTCTGTCCAGATCCAAATTTGAGCAACTTTGCATTGTCAAGTATCTCCAGTTATGCTCAAATTTGGTAGACATGTTCTAATACTCCAATAATGCATCCACACCAAGTGGTGCATCAAGGAGAATAGAAGAACTTGTCCCAAGCCCCTCAAAACCCTCTGTGTTGATTTGTGACTTTGGGAAACTTTACATTATAAAGTTTCTCCAATTGACCCCAAACTTTTTGGGCATGCCTTAATGCTCAAATAATGCCACCACACCGAATATTGGATTTGTGGGAATTGATTTGACTAGCTTTGTAAGAAGAAGGCCACTTCTGCCCATTTCATGGGTTTTCCAAGTCTACATTGGAAACCTTCTCCACCAAATTCCAAATTTGGTGTCCAAGCTTATTTTCATCTATTATTTGATCATGTTAAGTTTTATATCAATTGAAGTCCATCCGGTTACCTGACACTCATCAAACACCTTGTGTGCACTCACTTTAATGGCTACTTTGGCCCCTCCCACTTTTACCCTTGAGCTCAATTTTCTACCACAGCTCCGTATAGTTACATTTTACCTCCAGTAGCATTTCCATGACCTCTGGTCAATTATTGTAGAGAGGCCCCTTGTAACTACCTCTCATTTTTACCCTTGGGTCACCATTTTTACCCCTCGTGTCCCACTTCTGCTTAAGCCAAAGCCCCCACCTCTTTCCAGAGAGTCCCTAGCATCCCAAGGCATCATTTCAAACCAAGATATGGCATGCTCATGTGGGGAAAATGAGCAGCACATCTACAAGTTGATTTTCGGTTGAAAAGTAGCTTTGTACAACAAGTACTAGCTACCCTCCTTTGCTAGAGCTGAAACTTTGCAGTGGTGTAGTCCTTCCATACCAGATGGTGCTAGACATGGTTTCACCCCAATTTTGTCCCTTTGAAAACCACCTTTGCCAGCCCTAAGTTTCCTGCTGGAATCTTAACCACAGCCAAAGCCAATTCAAACCAGCTCCAATTTGGTCCAAACTCCACCAGTGCATCGTGGCACACATGCCTTGCATGTTTGACACCTTGCTCTGGCCAGAGGTGGCTTTGGACACGTAGAAGGGGTGGTGACCACCACCCTGGCCTGCAATATGGGTGCTCTGCACCTTGCTTCCTTCCTCCAGGCCGTTTCTAGCCGATTTAACTTGTCTCGGTATGTCACAGCATCTCATTTTGACCGTTCCAAGCACTTGCATGCATCAGCTAGCCTCCAAGCTCCGTCTAGGGTGCGTGGCATCCATGCACAGGGAGCTCCCGAGCTCTCTCTCTCTCTCTCTCCCTTCCCCTCCCTTATCTCTTCTCCCTCGAGCCACAGTTGCCCTGCATCTCTTCCCCTCTCCCTAGTGCACCTACAGAGCTCCCCTCGCATCCCAAGCTTCCTCTTCCCTCCCATGGCCGTCGTAGAGCCGCCTCGGTCTCCCTGCAGCCGAGCTTGCCAAGCTCTCTTGTACCCTCCTCCGGCTGCGTAGGGGTGCCCCGGAGACCCTGCTAACCCTCTGGGCCTCCCTTGTTGCTCCTCCCTCCTTCCCCATCGCCGGAAATCCTCGGTCGCGGCCGGCCCTTCCCCTGCAACTCATCGCGGCCAAAGCCCCTCCTCGGGCGCCTCCCCCGTGGAGCTAACCCCCAGGGAGGAGTGGCGCCTCGCACCGCGGTCGACGGTGGTCGGGCCACCGCGGGAGGTGGCCGGAGCCTCGGGGGCAAGCCCCAGCCGCTCTCATTCGAACCTGCCTCTCCCCACTGCAAGGGGGGTAGGGGAAGGTCATGACAAGGGGGCCCCCTGTTAGCAAGCCAACGTCGGGCCCAGACGATAAGTGGCCGCGCCCCAGGCCGAAGAACGTCTCCCCCATGTGGAGGCGCATTCCTGTGAATGCGCCTTCGACGTGGCTAGCCTGCCCGCGTGGCTGAGCAGCCGAGCCGGCCCACCTCCCTCTCCAGCGCCCTGGGCATAAGATAGCCCGTGTGGCTGAGCTCCTTTTACTCATTTTTCCTTTTTGTAGAACTTCAAAAATCTATAGTTAAATCATACGAGCTCCAAAATTGATGATTCAAATTTCTGCAGGTCCCTAAAATCAAGACCTATCCATATATGTGCATTGCACATTTTCCCAGAAGACTTTCTATGGGAATTAATATTCAAATGCCCATTTGAATATTTTAAACCCCACCTTTGTAAAATCCTGTAGGGTTCAAATCAACTCCAAATGGAGTGATTCCAAATTCCAGAACCTTCTAATATCATTCCCCATTTTTGAAGCCTTGGTCAACATTTTTGTATGACATATTTCTGTTGCAATAAATAAATAGCTCCCTTTTGCTATTTATCCAGTATTGAAAAATCCCTAGTATATTCATATCAACTCAAAATCCAGTGAAACAACTTCCTAAATATTTCTAAAATTATGCTCTGTTAAATGGGTGCCTCCACTCATTTTTACCATGGTATTTTCTGTAGACTTCCTTTAGGATCACCTATTCCTTCTTTCGTTCATTCAAAATTCTCTGATGATCCAAACCTCCTATGGCAAACTTTAGGTTTTTTCTTATGACCAGAGAGGTCCAAGAAAAATATAACTTCCATTTTATAGCACTTCATTTCTGCTTGTTGTTGGCTTACTGTGTTGTTTCTGACGTTAGTTGACGGAGTACTCGGAGTTGGACCGGAAGACCTCGAAGATCCCGACGACTTATGTGAGCAAGGCAAGCAGCCCTTTGACCATGTATGAGCTAATACTATATTGCATGCTAGTAGAGAAAATATTTTCATTGCATATGATCATAAGTATTCGGTAAATCACCGATATGATGTTACCGATGGCTCCTCCGGAGCACTTGCATTTTGAGCATGATCCTACCATCTATGAGGGTCACGCTAATACCATGTTGAAAAGTAGAGCTAAGCATAGTAGAAGCATGATCATGATGATGGTATATATCAAAGGTTTATGAAAACCCCGTCGGGTGCCACTAATGCCCGAGGGTGATGATGAGTTAGGTGGCCACTTTTGGTGAAGTGGTGCACCGGGTGTATTTTGGTGTGAGTGGTTTCGGAAATGGGAATAGATTTATGATGTGTCGACCGTCCCAACCTTACATGTGCGACCACGTTACCCCTTTATGGGACGGGGCTTTGTTGATTACTCTGGCCGGTGCTAGCAAAGAACCACATTACTAGTGGCGGGAGTGATGTGTGGTCACTCTCGTGACGGGTCGTGCCAGGTAGGACGACTATGTCGTTTTTACATGTTCCGGGCACACCGTTGGTCCGAGATAGCCAGATATCCAGATAGTCAGTGGCTCAGTTGTACCTACAACAGATAGCCACATATACAAAATCCACGGCCTCCCAACAGTTATCGTCTCCGACAGAGATCCAGTATTCAAAAGCCATTTCTGGCAGGAGCTTTTCAAAGCATCGGGCACAGAACTGAGACTCAGCACAGCTAACCATCCTCAGACTGACGATCAGACCGAGAGGGTCAACCAATGTGTGGAAACTTTTCTGCGTTGCTTTACACAGGCATGCCCTCGTCGATGGAGCTTCTGGATACCCTTGGCTCAATTCTGGTACAACAACGCTCACCACTCAGCTATCGGCATGACACCATTCAAGGCCGTGTTTGTGTACGAACCGCGACATCGGGGGCTTTTGGCGGATACTGCTTGTTCGGTGCCAGCACTCAAGTCTTGGGTCGAGGAATGGGAGACAGTGCAACAACTTCTACAGCAACACCTCAATAGAGCAAAGCAGCTGATGAAACACAAAGCAGACAAGAAGAGCTCCTATCGCACTTTCAAAGTGGGTGATCAGGTTTATCTAAAACTACAACCGTATATACACACTTCGGTGGCACCTCGGGCAAACCACAAGCTGGCATACAAGTTCTACAGGCCTTTCCCAATCATCTCCAAGATCAACGAGGTGGCATTCAAGCTTCAGCTCCCTCCTCAGGCAAAAGTGCACCCTGTTTTTCATGTCTCCCTACTGCAACGCGCCCTCACCCCTGGTACGACTGTAGAAACTCATCTTCTACATTGTTCTGATGATCTCATTGTTCCCATAGCATTCCTTCAAACTCGTTGGCGCAAGAAGAACGGAGGCGTGCGTGAACATGTGAAGATTAAGTGGTCTAATTTAGAGGCGTTGGGCGACACCTCGGAGGACAAAGCTAGCCTCGTCATGAGGTTCCTGCATGCGGAAGCTTGGGGTCAAGCCTCGACTCAAGAAGAGGGGGATGACAACATACCTGCACGGCGAGAACCACCGGCCAACGACACCTGCAGCCCTAGCGCAAGGCCCGCACGGCTGAGGAAGCCCAACCCCAATGTACATGGCCCAGCCTGGGTCCATTGAGGCCGGCCCAAGAGAGTATAGCCAACCGCTACTTAACCTCCCGCGCGCGAGGAGCACGGCATCCAGAGGATCAGGCGGCGGCAGCTTGTTTTCCCATTTCTTCTTCCTCCCCGAACCCTAGCTCGATTCGTGTACTTCCTCGTATGTAATCGCGAGACTCTAAGCTACATCTACCATAGAGAGTATATGAGCAGACCCCTATCACTTGCTTATGAGAGAATGCATGCCGCTCTCTGAAGCTGTGCGCTTCAGTGTGGGTGGCAGACGCAGTAACGATGGTGTTGTAGTTGTAAGGTCTTTGGTGTTTGAATGATGTCTGTCAGTTGTGGCGTACCTTTGCTTGAAGATGTGAAGCACGGTTCACCATACTCTGGTGGTCAGACATGAGACCTGACCAAATAATAGATGATTGATATGTATCGCATGTCTTTTTACGTGCAATCATTCATGGTTTTCACTGCAACAAACGTGTCATATACATACGTAGGCATCATCATCTTCAGCAATTATTCATGGATGTTGGTGTCAACATCTTTAGTCTTGACTATCGCTACATCACCACAGGCACCACCACGCCGCCCCGAGCAGACACCTCGTTCCGGCTCAACAAAGCCACGGCCCACGGACAACAGCGATGCCATCACGGCAGCACGCCTGCAACTCCTCACGGACTCCCGAGATAACTTTTTTGTCGAGCACATTGGATGCGTGCACTAGGAGCATCATCCAGCACGCCGGAAATTGTCCCGTCATCACGTTGATCCATCAGTGCGGGCTCACCTCCACCACCTGGACCTGGTTGCCAGCACGCTGCATCGGACCGACATCTCCTTTTTCGAGCACCAAGCGTCAATCCGTTTTTAGCTGATTATTATCTCTCCGCCCGTCCAGCTACATTTTCTCTACCAGCGGTCTATTACGCCCCCTCATTCCGGGCAATCAATCCACCTATCACCGGCCAGCCTGGCCTTGAACACGGGCATAAGGAGGCATGAAATACGGTACTTTTTAGCGGACCATACTTGCAGTCAAAAACCCCTTGTCACGCATCCCCAAACATGTTTCAACGGTACAGATTACGGGAGCAGCTCGACTCGGGAGGCAAAACGTTGCTTCCGAATTGCTACTACTTCACGATTGCATCCTCCGTTGTGGCACTAAATTCATTGCTTTTTTCAAGGTTGCTACGTGTTCATAATAAAAATATAAAGTTACAACACCATACGTACAACCAACGAACACAAAAGCGAAAATAAAAATATAAAGTTACAACATCATACGTACAACCAACGAACACAAAAGCGAAAAGAAAATTTGTCCCCATACAACTACAAAAAGGACCCCAAAATAAAAATAACACAATCAAGTCCTTGGTGGTCCTTCTGCATAGAAAAGCAACCAACCACCATCATCACCCACCGTTAACGAAATACCACCGAAGTGGAAGGGGACGAAGATCCATCACAACCAATTCCGAAGGAGCACCATCACAACGAAGTCGCTTTGTGAGCCAAAGAACACGTCCACCGAGATAATTTCCAATGTAGCACGTCGGCTGGGGGACATCCCCGTGCCACCTGCCGGACTTCAGCATCACCGTCATCATCCAATGCAGCAAGGCTGCCTGCCGCCGTCCACCAACCCAGCACCGAAACAACCATCCTCTCCCATAGATCGCCATCGCCGCTCCTGATTGGAACAGCAACCGCCGACCCAGACAAGGAAAAACTAGCCTCGCTGATCCAACTAACCAAAGAGGAAAACGAGCCATCGATATAGCAACGCTGCCCAGGAGAACACCACCGAGATTGGGAAAGTCAAGGCAGATTTATTCGACGGAGCGACCCTGCCAACGCCATCGAAGCAGCGCCTAACTGCTACCGCAAATATATCCTTTTGAAATTTTGAAACACAGATTGAACATTGGATGAGATATTGGCTGAGAAGAATGGAAAGCTCGGAACAAAAAACATGTGCAATCATGAGGTTTGTCCAAACAAGCCTTAAATACCGCAGGAGAAGAATTGGGCTACTGGAATTACGAGCATTCCTACAGCGCATAAAATCAAGTCATCAGATTCTGCTAGCAGGAGATTCCTCAACAGAAAAAAAAAATGGCTCCCCCAGTAGATCCACAAACAAATCTCCATTGCAACTTGCAATCAGTTGATGGGTTCCAAAAACATCTGGGTACAAACATGAAGACCTGGATGTCTCATCAACAGTCCACAGAGCAGCTACATTTCCAGTAACACGTGCCTATGCTCGTACCAAGAATTCTACCAAGTGTAGACTCTAGAACATCAATTCTGGCCCATCAACCTTCAGGTCGAGGCATTTTATGTTTTCATGTCTACCAACAAGCTGAGCACCATGGTGGCTCACGCTGTGCTTTGGCGTATCACTAGGATGCTGCGGCTTGTGCTCGAAAGCATCATTTCTTGGTTGGAGACCGCTCATCTTTAATGTTCACCAGAACCTCAGCCTCTTTTGCAGTCTCTCGAACATTCTGCTCGCCATTATTGTCCCCATTTTCTGCAACGTCATCAGCATTACGGTGATCCTCTTGATGCACACTACAATGGTCCCTCTCCTGCTTGATCTTCTCATCCTCAACAGCCAACTCCACACCATGTTCTAATTCCCTCTCAAGTAGGTCGTCATCATCCATCACATCTACCTTCCTAGCAACATAACCCTTCGAATTTCTTCGCTTCTCCAAAGCTGCCTTTACCTTGTCCTTGTCAATTTTATTCATGGCATCCATCATGGAGGATGAGACACTGGGATCACCACTGTTAGTGAGATTACCATCTCTCGATTCACTGGAACTAGCATGCGCTGGAAGAGGCTTCTCTTCTTCTGTTGGAGTACCAGGTTTGTCGCTGGGCCTCGAACTTATCGGCAAGGACTTTGTGCCATCATGCAAACCATCCTTTGTACTAGTATCAACTCTACCTCCACTCTGACTACTTATTTTGTCGTTTTCATGGTCACCATTGTCATTTTGAAGACTTCTGTGGCTACCAATATGCTTGTGTGGCTTTGAGCGCTCAGCACCATTATGAATTGGAACACCTGTTGGTGTAGAAGCACTGGAATCTGACTGTTTGGATGCTGGATGATGCACAACAGGAGGTTCCTCAGAGTTGGCTGCTGTTTTTACGGAGATCCTTTGATTAGGCACACCAGCTGAGCTACCTTCAGCTTCACTCCCATTTGTTGGTTGTGACTGTACAACACGGTTTTGCTCATACAGCTCTAACATTTGATTGCTAACCTCTGCAATCAAGAGATAAAGAAATGCATTAGTACTAGACGTGAATTTTATCAGGCCATGTTACCAAAGCTCAACTACAAATGAACTGCTACTCCCTCTGTTCACAAATATAAGATGTTTTGGATATTTTAATATGGACTATATACGGACTGAAATGAGTGAACAACACACTAAAACGTGTCTACATACATCTGATTCACAAAAAACTTACAATATCTTATTTTTATGAACGGAGGGAGTAAAAAAAGAATCAAAGCCTAATGAACAAGGAATACTATGGAGCACCATTGGAACAGACCAGATTCTACAATACCAAAGATTTTCTGGAACCATCAAATCTTCAAGCAACTCACTGAAATCATGCACTTTATGGTTTCCTGTTTGTAAACAGTCGGGTGCTCTTAGAGCATGCACAGTGGTTGAGAAGGCGGCCTTTTCTTAGCTATCTAGAGATGATTACAAGACATGTTATACAGTGTATTATCTTGTAATGTTGTCTCTAGTGATTAATTTTTGCATGCATATAAAACAATGTAGTGAAAAAAATAGGAAACGTGTGTAAGAGATGGCATCCACTACAATGGAGAAAAATATCTTATCTCAAGCGTTAAGAGATCATCTCTTAGTTTTCTTTCTCTTTTTTTGAGAATGAAATCATCTCTTAGTTGAGAGAAGGCTAAGCCCTTTTTCCACTTTTCTTTCTTCCATGTCAGCAATTATCCTCCATGACATCTTTTAGAAAAAGGCCGAAATCACCCCATTGTACATGCCCTTATAATCTTTATTACGGATATTCTATTTGGCACGTACAGAGGAGATTAAGAGTGTATTGCCAGATCTGTGAACCATTGAACTGGCTTAACTAGTCCCATATGAAGCAATAGTCACTAGAAAAAGTCAGAGCTTGAACGCGTGATAGTATAGTAAATAATTCATAAAACTGTGTACAGCAACTATACCATATATAATTAGACTTTGGCTTTATACCCAGCACTAGCATAATGGCCGCGTTGCTATGGAACCGAAAACTGGTTGCAGTTGTATTTGATTAGTAGCATACAACAACCAATGCACTTGTTACTTGACATCATAAAAAGTACTACACCATAATCATAAAAGGGTAACACCATAGTAGTTCAACCAATAGTACATGTCATAAAAAAACATCATCGGCTCTTACTTTGTAAAATCTAACAATTTTATGTACGAAAAAGCAGTCTGAGGAAATGATCTGAAGTACATTGACTCAAATGGAATTTTTATTGAACTCACTTTGCGCTATCTAGTAATTATTAATAAAGCATATTGAAATGATAAAGGGGTATAATGGACTGATCTATGTGGTACATGAGGAGCGGGAGTACGCACGCCCAGGAGTATAGAATCATCTTCCTTAGCTAGAATGAAGCAAGACACATCCAAATGGTTGTTTAACAGGAAAGTTTTGTACGTGTTCTTATTTTTAGCTACTCAAAACAAGAACGGCACCTACAAAAAGATCAGTTTCACACTTCCAAATATTTTCACAAATGTCCAAGTCATTGTACACTTTAATTCTTTCTTTGTACCCCAAAAATCCAGATGCCACAGGAACACATAACAAGGCGAGTCCCTGGTGGTAAAATATCCTAAACCACAACAGTAGTCACTGTACAGCAAGGGAGCTAGAAATACAAAAGGCACAAACCAAACAAAGCAGAAGGAAATTTTGAATTACTGACTTTGCATCCAGGAACCAACCTTCCAGCTGTCTTGGTGTCACATCAAACTCCTGATACCAAGCCTTCTCACCGTCATCTGGAAGAAATTTCACTTTGAGAAACTTACCAGCCAAAAAGAGAGCACCTGCTGCAATAAGATGGGGCTTGAATTGCAGACAGAGTGAAGTGCGCAGCCTGTACAGTATACACACTTTTACAGGTCTAGTAGAGATATTAACTGAATACTGGTATGGCTAATAAGAACAAGAGTAGCATTAGCATACCCATCATTGACAAAATTCCAGGCAACCTGAGGAAGCGCATTATGAGTAATCTTGAATTTTTTTATTGTTTCAACCAAGGGCTTGTAAGGATGGTGCACATTAAGGTCAAAACCAAGTGTTGCAAGTACAACTCGCTCCCCAAGTAAAATGAGTTCCTTTTGCCGATCATATACTTCCTGCACAAGATAGTAGTAGACAGTTTGTTCAAGCATTACTCCTAGAGGAAATCACTTTGAAATAACTATAAACTGGTGCAGAGAAGATGTACATCGACAGAATATAAAGTGTACCGATACAATGGAACCTTCAGAAATATGTGGTAACTATAATAGAAAAGATCTGCATCGACAGGCAAAGTGTTCTGATACAGTGGAGCAGAACCTACACAAGCATGCACGAGACCACAGAATGAACTACCAAAGAGTTATTATTATTATTATTTCAGTGCATTGACTCACCCAAGTTAACACAGCAGATATTAATTTTTCGAACAAGCACAAATTGAAAATGGAAGCATGCAATGGCAATTATTTATGCCCGTCCTCATTTTATTTATTTACTTTTTCACAAAATAAATCATCATCATCACCAGAAATAATTAGGAATCAACATTTGTAGCATGTAGACCGCAAAAGTCACAAAAACCAACGCAAAAATGGATCTCAGAGGCATGCATTACAAAACTGAGAAGTACACATACATCAATGATTATGATTAAATCATAGTAGTCAAAAAACAAGTCTACAACATCCACCAGAAAATACTTTGTTTGCACATCATGGAGCAAAATTACTTTATACTCGATTCGCACCCAACACATCATAGAGCGAAATTACTTGCTTATACGGGAAAGGACATCTGTTATTTTTCCTTGTATCAGCTAAATTAGAGAATGGCAAGATCGTACGAGGATATAATTCCTATGATTCGGCACTCCTTCGTAAACAAGAGAAGAACCAAACATTAGCCGGGTGTTGATTGTAAAATATGTAGCTGGTATACTTCAGCAGATGATGATTCAATCAAAACAGTTCCAAAATAAATGATATACTGATGACAAAAGGTTGGGATTCTGATAAATGATAAATACAACCAGCCTTCTGCTGGCTATGTTTCTGATGTTATTTTCTGTTATTGTATCAGAAAAACAAGATTTATAGGGTGAAATCAGGTCAGGCTACAATTTTTGTAAAGGGAAAAAGGTTCACCAAAGAGCAGTCCATAGCAAAGGAAGCATCCAATTGGATCCATTACATTACCCTCTGCTTGATTTTCTGACCAGCAGCAGGATCCTTTTTATGAATAAGCTCATAAGAAACCAGGATGACATCCTTCAAAGGCCTAGGTGTTTCTTCGACTTTTCCAGCCAAGAACATGCAAACAGTAGCGATTGTCTGTATGGATGTTAGATTCAGACTCCATTTGCCCATTCGCCATGAAAAAATAAGAGTAACTGCATAACAAATAGTATACTTCCTCAGTTCCTAAATATAAGACCTTTTAGAGATTCCGCTATAGAGTACATACGGAACAAAATGAGTGTAGATTCACTCATTTTATTCCGTACATGGTGCATAGTGGAATCTCTAAAAGGTCTTATATTTAGGAACGGAGGGAGTAGAATACTGATACTCTGTCAAGACGTATAGAGGAAAATCACACCATTACCACTTCTGCTGCAGATAAGAACACAAGAAATCACATGCACTCATATTTCAGTAAACACGCTTGGTACTACTTCATCGATGCAATCAAGTTATATATTTTAGTTGCTCTGAATTGTATTAAGCAAATATAATGAAACACTGAGTAGTGTGATTTCAGATGCTTTCGCGTGCAATAATTTAAGAGTGTCTGGGCCTAAATCAACTGTGCTAGGTGTTTGAGAGCCGAACCAGCCAAATCATTCATGATAAACCCTTAACCCCGCATAATTGATCAGATGGTGTGTCCACCTGTGAACTGCTATTTAGTAACATAACAAGGTCTCGGGCTCTTCTAAACTAAAAATGCCCACAGAGCACCAAAAGGATGTACATCTGTGCATCTTATCCTCATAGAAAATACCTACTTTTTATAACCACCCCCTAGAGTTCACAAAAGTATAAGTTGTTTTGACATCTACGGAGTCTGCTGCTAGCTTCAGCACCAACTTCTATTGGACTGGAGAAGTAAGAAGTGTATTATAAGCTATTAATGCCTCTGTATGCAGAGAACAATCACCAAACTGGAGAAACATGGAGATAGAAACTATTTGTTATTTTTATTCAAACTGAACTATGAGGCAAAAACAGAATAGCATACTCAAATAAAGTATCTACATGTTACGAAGTTAGAAGCTGCACTTCATCAAATATTTAAAAATTGCACTATAGTTAGTCATTAACTAACACTTACTCGTCTATCATTTTTTGCATGAGATTGACGAAGGTAAAAGCGGTGACAGAACACAATAGATGTAGCAATTGTCACTTGTGGCCTACATACAATGAAAAAATTCAGCATAAGCTGACAGTATAATTCCAGCAATCGTTGTGGCATTATCTCCACATGTCATAAAAACTAAAGATACGAGCACAGCATTTTTTATCGTGATTGCCTCAGTAAAGAAAGTAGTGATCTAAACGCTCTTATATTTCTTTATGGAGGTAGCATTAAAGATATGATGCGTAGCATGGAAGCCTTCAAGGGCCAAAAGAAATAAATGCATACACACATGCACTGCCCAAAACAATTCTAAAATGCCAGACCACCATCATACAGGGCATATCTTCAATATATATCTTAACATTTCATATGATATGATAGCTTATCGTTTTTATGAAGAAAAAATAGCCAGCAGTTCATTTGGAAAAAAATGGGCTAGCCATAAGAGTGCTCCATAATTAAGTAAATATTATCTTATCAGACAATATAAACACATAATTGTGAAATATTTAACATCTGGTTGGGTAAGTAGCAGCACTCAATTTTTTGGAGAAGTAAGGGGTAGTCAGCCAACAGCTACAGCATCAATAAATGCATAAAAGGACATAAAATAACTTACACTTTGAGCCGCATCCCCAAATCTTGTAGATAAGTGCAATACGATTTCCGAAGGTAAGTCTCTTTCTTTAAATCAATGCCATCCCTCTTGGACGGAGAATTCTCTTCTATTTCCTTTCTACTGAAATACCATGAAGCACTAAGTTTGCCAGCTTTCTTATTCCCACTCTTTGTGATTCTGTAGGGGCTATTTTCTACAATTCTGTGATGTGAAGAATCACTTGGCAGCATAGCCATGTAAGATCCCAACTACATTCAGCACACAATAGTATTAGGACAGTTGCTGAAAAGATACATGATAACATGATATAAATACTGAGAAGCATAGTCCTGTTGCCAAGCTAAATAGTAAAGATCAAATATAGCTGGCAGATAGCAGGGCCTGCTTGCAACAAATAAGTCAGCACGCCCAACTGTTGGCAAGAATTTGTCTAGTAGAACCTGCCGTTACAAATGTATGCAGGGAACAGATGTACTGGATCGTAATTCTATGGGCTAGGGCAACTGACATTTAGAAAATAAGCAGTTTAGCAGTTTCTGCAAATCAAAATTACACTGGTATAAATAATCCACCCTGTTAACTTCCCAGATGTAAATGGCATTAAAAGCAGAAATTGCTAAAAATAATTACTATATGAACAATATAGGTGTGATCAATCCCAATGTCTAGGATAACAATCTTGCTGTTATCTACCAGCCAAGGGTATCCACTGGTTAATAAGGACAGCCCGGAATTAATTATTGACCAATAGTAAATCTGTGAGCTGGTGAACCCGTGAATGACCAATTTACACACAAATAACCATTACCCCTCGATTTTCTTGCTTCCTTTATTCCAACCTGCCACTGGCTATCTGTGTGACTCAATTCTTTCTGGTCAAACACATTTGCAGAAAACTGACATTCAAAGATCTTTCCAAACCCTGGCCCTGTTTCGAGCTTAGAATCCTACTGGACATCAGAATCACTGGCCAAGTGTTCGTAGGCAGGTAGGCAATATTTGCAGAATTTACACCCCTGCCAATAACCATTGGACATCTGTTAGGGCTCGTTTGGTTAAGGGGGATTGGGGAGGTTTTGGGAGGAAAATTCCCGAGAGGGCCAGAAACCCCACAGATCCTCGGGCGCCCATTTGGTAGGAGGGGTTTGCTTAGCCCAATCCCCTCCGTTCCCCTTCAATCCTCTATCCATGTGTTTCAAAACCCTCCTCGGAGGACTAGTGAAAGCAAAGCCCCGGGGATTTGAGAGGATTGGGTGGAACAAAGGGATTCACCCAATCCCCTGAAATCCCGCCCTCTCAAAACCTCCCCAATCCCCCTTAACCAAACGAGGCCTTATTGTGGTATCAAAAGCCCCAAAGCCCAGCAAGTTGTTTATTTTAGCCAAACCGAAGCATGCAGTAAGTGAAACAGATCTACATCCGTCCAAACCGTAATCTGAATCTATCATATCCAACAAAACATTGACCCAGACCTAAGAGACCTCGCAAAACAAAAGTCAGAGACCATTGGATGCGCAAGATCGCAATTTGAACCCATACATCTCACCAAACATCGAAGTATTCCGTCTCATCGCGGTATCAACCAACAGCATCAAACCAGGCAACCAGCACGCCCTAGGGTTCCGAAAGTCCAACCTCCCATTGATCGATCTTTCACCTCCTCCGTTGGCAAATCAGAACAATACTCCGGGCAATGCAATAACCAAGAAATAAAGGACTTATATAGGGAGAAGAAACATGGATTGGCACTAAATGAATGGACTGACCTCGTATGCCTTGACGCAGCTGCGGACTAGGACGAAGGCAGCGAAGCGGGAGCGGCTCACAGGGTAGATGGTGCCGGAGAGCCGGGGCGACGGGGCCACCGGGAGCTACCGCCAGGCTCGACGGGATGCTCGCCCTCGCTGCGGCGCCGCCTCTCCTCGGTGTCGGGCAGATAAAACAAGAGTAACAGAACCCTATACCGGTGCGGTTTTCTTTCTCCGAATTTGTATCTCCTTCTCTCTTTTTTGTTTTTTAATACTAGTAGCAGTGTGCACGTGTAATCGAATGAAAAAATGATACGTAGAAACACGTTGTACAGATGCATGTGTTTATTCTTGTTCAATGTTATCATCTTCCTTTCAGCAAATACACAAGTAATATTACAACACAAAGCATATTTATACTTGTATATTATTAACATTACACAAAGTTGAGACAGTTATTTTGGGACAGAGGGCTATCCCAAAAGTAATGTCAATAATGTACAAGTATAAATGTGCTCTGTGTTGTAATAATGTACTTGTACATTTATACTTGTTCATTGGATTTTGACATTATAACTTTGTACATTATTGACATTATACACTTAGAAGTACTCCAAATTTTCTACTACCCAATTTGATGCCAAATTTGTCTGGTGGTCAACAGTGGAAAAGAGAAAGATATCCACTAAAGCAAGTGAGGTAAAAAAAACTCCTTTGCAGGGACGAGCTTCTGAAGGCCCCACCTCTTCCAATAAATCAAGTGAGTCTGTCCGCTTGAGAGAAGTAGATCTGGGGTTTTTCACTGGCCTTGTAAGCTTAATTACTTGAACCGTCTTGAGTGTATTTACATTTTTTTAGTTCTTCCTTTTGCATCAATATTTATGTTCAATTATGTTTGTTCATTGGATTGAGCGCCACTTGCTTATTTCTTGCATCTTCCTAATCCTAATTGCTTTTTTCTAGTTTTCGGACGCAGTTATCTACACAGACTACCTTCTAGGTAGTACTACATGAACACCAATTGTATTCAAGAGGGTACCATTTTGGTACAAACTAACCTTGTTTCCTCATAATACGAGTATTAGACAAAACAACATCAGTGTAGACATGACTAAAATCTATATATATCCCTCTCATCGACAGTAAGAAAGCAACGGAAGGATACACTATCAATCAAGACAAAGCACATGAAATATATTCTTTAGGAATGATCGAGTAAATAGATGAACAGAAGAGAGCACACCATGCACAAACACGAAGGTCACAATCAATCAGTAGCAGACAACATCAGAAGGACCACAGAACTGTAGAGCATAACACATATTAAAAAAGCAAGACATTTCAGGAAATGGTAACAAAGGAATTAATACAAATAAACTGTCAGCTTTCTAATTTTCAGGTGTTCGCAGCTAAAGGGTCATCCTAAATATATCATTATCTAACCACATGAATAATTGCTAGGATGTTTTACACACAGCTTTTACTAAAATCATACCAACCCTACCATGCATGCTCTCACTTCACCAGTTCATCTACTGGACACTAAACTACCAAAGATCTACCATAAATATTGGCATTCATTAGTATGCAAATCAGATTTGCTTTCAAATAATTTTATCAATGTTCTTCGATATCACTGGAAAAAAATACCCTCCATCACTTGATTTTCCCAACGGTAAAAGCCATTCAAGATACAGTATGTCTGAACCATAGCAATAATCCAGTTCAATGTGCGAATATACCTACAGTATTAGATAAGAATGAAGCAGCCAAATATAAATGACAATCTAAAACTATACATGTATATGCTCTTGAAACACATAAACTGAATAGGAAATCTAAGCCCACCACTCAGAGAAACATGTAATGGAGCAACCAAACCATATTTAGAAGTATTGGACAACAAAGAGCAAACTATTAGCATTATTCCAAAATCTATTATTCCGTAGATATATGATACATCCTTGATAACTGAAAAGCTATAATAATCACACAGGATGGTTAGCTTGCTACATCTGTGATTAACATTCCTGATATACATGCATTAGAACAAGAAACGGTGTGCCGGTCAACTTTGCAGTTTGCAACGTCTTAACAAAAAAAGAATAGTGATAGAAGACATACAAAACCTGCATGACATATTGTCCTGCATAAGTTTCTTTATTTGTAGAACTCTGACCAGAGTCCACACACTTGAAGCAGACTTCAGCTAACAACAAACTTAATATGAAGCTCCTTGCGATGGATTAGTAAAAGGAATAATATTCCATCTCCATGGATCAATAGCCCGGAAAATGGCCTAAATGCTACTCTAAATTGCACTCCAACTGTATGAGATTACCAGTGAAAGGGGACATACTGCACCAGCTCTCTTTGAATTAGACTCGAACTCCCTCTTCAGATGGAGTCCACAAAACCTGCAAAAAGGGACCAATGAACCAAAATAAATCCCACAGATCAAATCTCAAAATCGAACCAGGAAGAAGATTAATGGACCATCACGGCATACTGAAGGTAGCCATCTCGAGGTCATCTCATCCGCCGGCGACGGGGAGAGAGAGGCGTGGGCGACATCATGCGGGCTGAGGGGGTCGTGGTAGGTGGAAGAGGAGGCGCTCCCACTCGGAAAGGGATGAGCAAAAGGTAACTTGGGATTTGGAATGGGGAGGAGCGAAAACTAACTTATGGACCCGTGTACATCGAGTTCGACGGCTATGGCTTCTTCTCTGCAGACTCCCTTGACGCACTGCCTCTTCCACTCTCGCCGCAACACAAGGACGATCTTGGGGATTCATGGCGGGTGGCGTCCGCGTTGGCAGTCCCATGACAGCAACGCGGCGACCGAGGCGATCGGCGCGGTGAGCGGGAGGAGGCGGGGCGAGCGGCGCGACACGGCGTCCTGCGCGACGAGCGGGCGAGCGAGGTGGGGCGAGCGGGGGGAGGCGCAGCGTCCTGGGGAGGCGGAAGAGCGGGGCGACCGTGAGGAGGCGGGCGAACGGATTGACCGCGAGGCAACGTGGGGTGGGCTATTAGCGCTAACGAAAACTGCTTAGTTTTGTTAACAAAGTAGACAGACCGTGGATTAAGAGTATGGAGGATTTAGATGTAAAGATGGATCTGCCCTCTCGTGTTTTTAATAGTAGAGATGGGGTGTTTTGTTTTTACCTGTTCTTTTGCCCCTTAGGCTATATGGGTTTTGCGTCTAGTTCGCCTTATAAACTGGATTATGGTTTTTGATTTGGTCTTCCTCATAAACCGGATTTCTACCTGGTTTCCCTTAACAGGCACATTCCCCCCCCCCCTCCCCCGGCGACATGTTCAAAAATAAATAAATTGTGTTTGTTTCCAAGTTTTAGTTTGACAGTTTGCATACACAAATTCCACTTGATTTATGACAAAAATATACAGTTTAAAACAGGATAATTGAAGAAATGATGTACCTAATTGGGGAATCCAAGACTAAGAACTTTATCTCTTGTCTCGCGAGCTTCACATATTCCTTTACAATCATGTGAATAACTGCTTCCTTTCCTAGTTCAGTCCATACCGTGGAAACGAAATGGTTAGTTATTTGATGATAATCGACATAATCCATGTCTCAACGCATTATATATTTTTATTAACCTGGTATTCTAAACGTAACTTAAATGGAAATTGTATCTTTGGTATCACCCACGACTGGATTCTAAGATTCATGACAATCCTCTCAACGGTGAACCAAGAACCATACACCCATCAGGAACATGGAGGGCCATGACAGAGGCCAAGTGATGCACATGTACCACTTTGATTCTAATGATGTACATATGGTATAAAAACATTTCCAGTTTAACGAAGTACATTTTGCACCGCATTACTTGGCCATTCGTACAAGTCTTTACCTATTTAATCATTAGTGTAACAAAATCCAGTTGTGCACACATTTGATTTGAGCAAATATTACCTTCTGGTTTTGGTAGACTGCAAATATCTCTCGTAGAGAACTTGCAGCAGAAGAATCTATTTCAATGTGTGAGGTGCAACGCTATCTCGGTACAGTGCTAGTTAAACTCCTTAATAAATAGCAAAAAGTACTGTTACAAATCTCAATATGTAGGAGCGCCACAACCATGAATATGTAGGATGCATGTTGACAACTACATACCATGAATATGTAGGAGGGTCACAACAGAAAAGGTGCTACAATGGCTCATGGAGGAAATCTGAAGAAGATAATCATTTGGGTTTAGAAAGAGGCGGAATACAAAGAAGATAAACATTTTTGGTTCAGAAAGAAAGACAAAATCTAGAGGATAATCATTTGTGGCCATTTTGGTTAAGTAGATAGCCTCAAGCTTATATAATCCAGAGCTTTGCATACATTTACAAATAAAATATTAATAGCAATGCTAATTGTCTAGTCATGTAAAAATATGGAAGTTGGTAGAAGGTACAACACATGATTGGATACAATTTTGTCTTTTAGTAGTGCAAAAATTCTAAGCAAGCACAAACTGCACACAAGGTGTGTCCCAACTACAGGAGGAAAAACTCACATGCATTCAGGCACCAAGGCGCATCTACTGTTCCATTGAACATCCTCGAGTGTCACTGCTACAACAACCTCGGCAACATCGGTGTCCTTCTCCACCACCTCACATGCATTCTTCCCATGCTTCAGCGCAACTAACCAAGACCAGCTCCTCTCTTTCCTAACATCAAACGTCTGGCCAAGGAGCAAGGCATGCTGATCAAACAAGGTTATATAGATTGCAAATTTAATATTTGTCATATTACCTCTTATATTTCTGAAGCAAGGAATCATACCAAAAAAGTATAGATATGATCTTTGCAAAAATAAGATCAGTAAAGCAATGTAACCCACTAAAGATGGTGGAGTGGTGGTGATGACAGATAGATAGATATAGATCACCCCATGATGTACTCTCATGATCATTTCAGCTGCATCTAAGCATCACTCCTCGTTGAACAGCAGCTTCCATCTCCTTGGACTCAGCATGCGGCTAGGCTGTCAAGGACATGAAGGAAAATCAATATAAACCAATTGATGACCAATACACACCGGTCATTAATCTCTATCTTAATCAGCTTTGGTGATTCTGAAATTTCATGTTGCATATACATAATGATTTATGCTTCTGTTGTAATAGGGTCACTTAGATGTTTAGGTGGGAACTGATAAACCGCCGGTGTAGATGTTCAGATGTTTGAAAATAAGAGGGAAAACTGAGAACGCCAGTCACCACCTCATTGGTGAAGTTAATTATACATGAGAAACCACTCTATCCATCACACCTCCAGAATCTGCAGAGGATCCTCGTGCAGGAGCAAGGGAATCAAGCTCATCAAAGAAAATTACACATGGGCGTGCTGATCTAGCCTGAAATTGACATCGACAAACTGAAAACCTAAGTATATGTGCATATTTCATGTCAAGTACGTGCCTTGTGCAGATGGATATACCTTCTCAAAGATGTCCCTGACATTCTTCTCTGATTCTCCAACGTACATGTTTATCAGTTCTGGACCTTTTATGCTAAGAAAGTTTAATGAGCACTCAGTTGCGACTGCTTTCGCGAGTAATGTCTAAGAATACAAAATAAAACATCCTAGTGAGCATGTATCATGATGCTGTTGGATACAGCTACCTCTTGACAAATGGTAATGAAAACTCGATTCAAGAAAAGTATAAAACTCACTACACTCACCTTCCCCGTGCCTGGAGGTCCATATAACAGGACACCTGATCGCTTTGGCAATTTAGAAGAAAAAAGGGGCTTGTACAACAAAGGTAACTTGTAATGCCCCAAGAGTGTAACTTGCCTTATTTGGAACTTTCTGGTTGTGGGT
Organism: Hordeum vulgare subsp. vulgare; assembly: GCF_904849725.1. NCBI lineage: Eukaryota > Viridiplantae > Streptophyta > Magnoliopsida > Poales > Poaceae > Hordeum > Hordeum vulgare. Next base: position 254,850,140 of record NC_058522.1, on the reverse strand, counting down.
TCATCTTGTCAGTGCCATGAGAGATCAATGCATGTGTTATTTCATGTGATGTCACCTTGTCTTGTTTTCCTTTGCATTCATGCATCCATTCATCCATGCCTATTTGTGTTTGTTGCCTTGTGATCATGTGTATGCGGTGTGATGACATGTGATGATGTGATGATGATAGGTGATATGATGTGGGTGTTGATTGAAAGTAGGAAGCACTATGTGGATTGCAATAGGATTCAAAACTTTCCCTTTCTCTATTTATCTCAAGCTCAAGATTCAATTGCTCCTTCCCTGTTTCAAAAATGCCCATGCTTTAGTATGATTTGTGGTGGATGTGATGCTATGGTTTTAGTGATTTGAAACCTTATTTGAGAGGTGTAAATATTCACAAAACAGTGGATTTAATTATGTTTTGTAAATATTTATATGCTCCAAAAATTCCTTTTTCATTTTATTTAAATAGGTCATAATCCCTTATGACCAGGGGCATTTTTGTTTTATTTTTAGCCTCAACAGATTTGCCTGTGCTTTTGTTTTGCTTCTGTTTATTTCGTAATTAGAAAACCCTAGAGGGTTTTATTTCTTTCTTATCTGGCGCCTTCGAGTGAGCTCTCTCCCACTAGCCGGCCCAGCTTCCCTCGCGCGCAGCCTTCTCGTGTAGACGGTGTTCCCCTTCCTCCTCCTCCGTCAGTTCGTCACAGAGAGAGAGAGAGAGAGAGAGAGCCAGCAGCAACGCCGTCTCACGGACGTCGAGGCCGCGCGTCCCTCGCCTCCTCCTCCTCCATAAATATCCCTTGGCGCCCGTGCAAGGCCTAGGGTTCCTCCCTAGCGTCGCCACCTCTTTCCCCATCTCCTCCTCCCTCTCTGTCGTCGGCAACAGGTAAGAGAGCGAGCTCCCCGCCATTGTCGTGACTTGATGAGGTCCTCGTCGTTGCTGCCGTGGCTCTGTGTCCTCTCCAACCCCTTGGCGAGCACGCGGGACCTTCAAGAAACCCGTTCCCGTAGCTAGGAGGAGCAGATCTGCACTGCTACCACTACTTCGATGACGGCGACTTCCTCTCCGACGATCTTCCCCGACGCGGCTTCTTCCACTTCTTCCTCTACCTCCTCTCCGGCAGGCACGACGCCCTCGTCCAGTGGGTGAGCCCAAGCCTTCCTTCCCCCTTCCTGTCAATAGATCCAGCGCATAGGTCCGTAGCTTCGTCACCGTTCCCCTTTCTGTCGCCGGTGCCGCCGCGCAACGTGGAGCCGTAGTTATAGGCATCCTCGAGGGGAGTTAGATGTAGAAATGGAACCTTGGGATCCCCTACTCCCTTCCATCGACGAGCCGTAGGCTAATTTAGTGTGTAACACCGGCGAGGTGCTTCCCCTGTTCCGGCCACCGTCGGGCAGAGGAAATACGAGAGGGGATTCTCAATAGAGATACCTCCCCTACTTTGTTAAGATCCAAGCGAGTAGCAGAGTGGTAGGTGCGTTTTGGTGCAGTGGGCGGTTGTGGGTTCGAGTCCCGCAGCGCGCACCCCTTTTGCTATTTGTTTTTCGGCACAATAACTTTAGAGAGAGAGCATACCCTGCTCCCTACTCTGTTCCTGTCAAGCCAGAGTGTGTAGTGGAGTGGTGTTAGCTGTTGTTGGTGACCAGGGGGTCTTGGGTTCGAATCCCCCCATTCCTTTTATTTTTTGTTGCAATTTCCTGTTTTGTTTTGCATTTTGTTGCTTGAATAGTGTTGTGGTAAGCTTGGCACCTCATGTGGTATTTATTTTAGCTCACAACCAGTAGGTTGCCTTTGATTATTTTTGCTAGCTTGGTAGAAATGCATGTGTAGGACTTTGGTGCATATGTGCATGTGTGAGCTAGCTTATATATGATGTGTGTGTTAGTATGTGTGTGTATGCACTAGGTTGTATGTGTATATGCATGTCACCATGGTGATGTGGTGTGTTACTCATGTCATATGATGAGCTTAAGCACTAGTGTTCGCAAGTGTGTGGTCTATGTGTGTGTGTGGGTTCCCCCCCACATACTTTGTGTGTAGTGATGTGATCTTGTGGTGTGTGTGTGTGTGTGTGTGCATGTGTGTGTGTCACACATGCCCAAGGTATGGTGTGCCTTGATAAGCCCATATGTGCAAGTTGTATGTGTAGGTGTAGGAATGCATGCTATGAGAGTAAGATAGTGTGTGTGACTTAACTAGCATGTGTAGGAGATTGTTATATGTGTGCTTGATGTAAGTGTGTGTGTGGTGGTGTGCTAAGGCACATGAACATGAGGTCTACCCCTAAAGTGCACCATTGGATATGTGAGTGTGTGCAAGTGCATGTGTAGGTGATGATCTAGTAGGATGCATGTGATATAGCACTATTCATCCCCTTGTGGTTCCATGTTTATTTTCTTCTTAGCTTTGTGCCCATTTGTTCTATGCAAGTACCTAGGTATTATATATGTTTTTGGGGTAGAATCATCCCAGGAATCCATTGGTGGAATCAGTTTTGCCTTTGGAACACTTTCTCGGAATGTCATATTTCTGTTTTGTTCAATGTTTAGAGCTTGGTTCCATGTGATGTGATGAGCCCAAGAGGTTGATTCCTTGTTCTGGCATTAGAGGGTGACCCCTCTATAGCATGTTGGTTTTGTTTCATGCTTAGGAGTTCATATGTGCAAGTTGTGCCTAGTCAAAGTAGGCATGTGGCTGAAAATTCCAGTTTAGTGAAAATATGTGATTTTCACTAAGTCTGAGAAACTACTTATATTTTCTTCCCGTGTAGTTGTGTTTGCAGAAGTTCATGTGTTGGGAATTAGCCCTTGCTATCAACTGAGAAGTTGTAGCTTTTGTGTTTGTGTAGCTCTCTGTCAATTTTTATTCCATTTGGTGTCCTGTAGATATTGTTTTGGGTGCTGTCAAAATGCTTCAGAGCATAAACAACTAGTGAGCATGTGAGAATTTCACGAAGTCCCTGAAAACTGATATTTTTGTCCAAGTTAGCAGATGTAGATCTTTATGTGTGTAACTCCTTTGTATTATGTTTTTTCTCATGCTTGTAGAGCTTCTGAATAGCTTCTGCCACATATTTTATTTGGCACATTTGGGTGGCTTTAGGTGCTTTGCATGTAGCTCTCAAACTGCTATGTTGTTGTTTAGGACATATTGTATAGTTTTGATGTTTTGATGCTTGGGAGTGCATAGTTGATGGTGTGGTGATATTCCTTGCACCACCCCATCCATACTTGTTTGTTTTGTGATATGGCAACCTGGGAATACCATAAGTATGCCATTGGAGTGTGTTGTGATGGATTTGATCCGTAGGACTCCACTTCTTGTTTCGTTGTTTCCGGTTGATCCGTAGCTCCGTTCGTAACGTTCTTTATATGTTTTTACATCGTTTTCGCGTGATGAATCTATTCATGTCATCCTAATGCATGTCAAGATAGCTTAGAGTGCAGTTCTGTCCAGAAGTTTGTAGTTCTTCTCATGCATGTGCTAGTGACTAGAATAGAGATGCATGTTCATCCTCATCTCATGCATCATGTGCTTGTTGCATATTGTTGTGTTGTTGTTCATTGGATGCTATTTTTATGTTGGGTAGCACCGGGATCAGAGAACGAGTACGTGGATCCGGGAGAGTACGTGCAGGACGAACAAGAGCAGTTCCAAGCCGAGGACATCACATGCAAGATGATATGACCTTGATTCCATCTCTAGACTTGTTATGCTAGATTCACATTTCCTTCGTCATATGCTCGCTGCCTACCACTGAAATAATTGCCTCCTGATATTGCCATGAAACCCAAACACTATCCCCTCCTAGCAAATATTGAATGGCTAAGTAGGCTTGCTCAACTACTAATGTTAGCGTTGCTAGTTGCAGGTGCTTTGTCTCATGTGATAACATGAGTTTGATATCATTATGTTAAATCTGTTATTTAATTAATGCACCTATATACTTGGTATATGACGGAAGGCCTATCCTTTTGCCGGGTGTTTTGTTCCGTTATTGCCGTCATAGTTTCCAGCTACCGGTGTTTGATTCCATAACTGATCGCTCCTAACATGTTCGGGGTTGTTATGGGACCCCCTTGATAAATCGCGTAGTGTTAAGACTTGTTCGGCAGGACCCAACATTAGTTTTAATCTGCTAATCACTTAATAATAATCTGCATAGGGAATAGCTACCCTGAGGAATTAATCAACAACCCGTGCCAGTGCTCCTCATGAGTGTTGGTCCAAACCAGAGCACTCTGCGGGGCCAACTCAGGGCAACTTGAGAGATTTCTATCAAGCCACTGTATGCGTCGCTCATCCATCGTGTCCTGAGACTGAGATACGCGACACTTATCGGGGTCGTCGACACGATGAGAGGTCCTGCTAATCTTGTATTAGCTTAGCGATATATCTTGTGTATAGGAATCCCGGTGAAGCTTTGGTTGTCCCCAGAGTTGAGGTTTTCCTCTAAGGAATCCGACGAGATCACGAGATTCGTGATAGAGGATTACTTTGCGGCCCGTGACCGTTTGTGATGGACTAGTTGGAGCACCCCTGCAGGGTTTAATCTTTCAGAAAGCCCTTCCCGCGGTTATGTGGCAACTTGGAATATTTGTTAACATCCGGTTATATATAACTTGAACTAATCCAATAAAATTGCCAACCGTGTGCGTAACCGTGACTGTCCCCTTTGAAGACCTCTCTTCGATCGGGAACACTGTGGGGTTATGATTGATGTAAGTAGGTGTTCAGGATCACTTAGTGATCAGCTAATCATCGATCGCTAGAATAGACCACCTTCAATAACTTGTTCTACGTAATTTAGCCACCATAAATGCTTAGGATGCTGCAACCTAAACACTGAACCTTCCTTACCTAATAACTTGACTAGTTCTGGCACTGAGGTCATAGATTGCTGAGTCCCTGTGGCTCACTGATTACTTCAACACCGCAACAGGTACAGGCACGCCCGACACAGATGATCCCGATGGCACACAGCTAGCGTGGCAGTACGATGAGGAGAACGACCGCGTGTACGTGAACTATCCAGAAGACTGAGGCATGGTCGTGATCGTGGGCAAGCATGCATGGTAGCATAGCCTTTTCTCATGTTATGTAGTCCGTAGCAGAACTACCTTGTATGAATAAATGTTTGATGTAAACTCTGTTATTATCTATGAGATGGCAATGAATCCCTATTTGTCATTCTATTATTATGTTTGTGCTATGTTATCGTGCTTGCGAAACGCTTAGATGCGCTTCTTTCCATTTTGGGGCCTCGATCCCTAAATCGGAAAGGACCGCATCCTAGTCGTTACATAACTAAATACCAACAAAAGAGAACACAAGTTAGTAGTGTCAAACCAGATCTTCTGGAACCAAATCTTATTTGCATCGACAGAATACAATATCTTAGCTCAGAGATGAATCAAGTAAAATTTACCTGAATTGTATCTAGAATAACCTTCTTCACTTCCTCAAGCCCACCAACATCCTCCCATTTGACATCAGGAACCTATAGCACACAAAAAAACATAAATCAAGGACTTGCAGAAAGCAAGCTACAGGTAACATGTATGGTTTCATGTGTTGTACACAGATGGGCCTGAAATCTAGAAGATATAAGATACTGGAAGGAAGGGATTGTTTTTTTACTTTTGGTGTACCCAATGCAGCACGATTCCTTTTCTTAGCCCGTTCTAAGGAAGAAAAAATATCCTCTTTACAAAAATGATTTTCTTCTTTCTGAGTGGTAGAAGAGCTTGCAGTAAGGGCATCCTCAAGCTCATCATTGCTGCTTTTCTCCAATGCAACTTTATGTGCAAATGACACACCAGCGTCTGCGACCAATGCAAGTATATCCCTAGGCATGAACCCAGACGTTTGCACTGATATATCTTTTACAAACTTGTCATCGATACTCTAAAAATGAAACCATATAAGCACACAACTTTAACAAAAGCATAAAACTTCATTTCTGGTTCAATAACAACAACAAAAACACCTCATCAGCAACTGTTGAGACACCATGGAGTGTTTCAGATATCAAGTTCTTCCTTTCGTCTTCATTTATAGTTTTCATGTTGACCTCATGGCGGAAACATCGCCTAATTGATTGCTGCATTCCTTGAGCACCGTGTGCAGTTGCCAATAACATCATCTCGCTTGATCTTATTTATCCTCCTCAATTGACCAGATCGGAGACAGATTGATCAATACGTTGATGACGGCCAGAGGATTGATTGCTTACAGCAGGCCGGACCGGATGAGGATTATCAGAGAATCGATCACCAACAGAGACATGTCAGGATTGAGATGCTCTGATTCCTCTCCTACTTGATATGTGTGAGAGAGACTAACCATTGTTCGAAGAGCCTGCTCGGGGCTGTGCTCATCGGCGCCAACGGTCCCACTCTCTTCATCCTTCTTCCACGTCTTCGCCGATGCATGGGGCACGGGGCGGTGGCTGTGGGGAGGAGGCGCGGCGAGCGGCGCGAGTAGGCCAGCGGCGCGGCGCGGCGAGCGGGAGGAGGCGGGCGATCGGGGCGACCAGGAGGAGGCGGATGGGCGTGGCGAGCGGGGGAAGGCGGGTGACCAGGAGGAGGCGGGCGAGCTTGGCGAGCGGGGGGAGGCGAGCGACCGGGGCGAGGAGGCTGGCGAGCGTGGCGAGCGCCCCGGGGGTGGGGGTGTGGGGGAACCGGGGCGACCAGGAGGAGGCGGGTGAGTGGGGCGAGGCAGACGAGCGGGGTGACCAGGAGGAGGCGGGCGAGCGTGGCGAGCGAGGGATTGACCGCGAGACGTGGGGTGGGCAATTAGCGCTAACGAAAACTGTCTAGTTTCGTTAACAACGTTTTTAGACCATTGATTAAGTGATTAGACGGTTTAGATTGAGAGTTGGATCTGCCCTCTCGTGCTTTTAATAGTAGAGACTAGCAAAAGGGCCGCGCGTTGCAACGGGAGAAAAAAATATCACACGTTCTCAATTTTAAAAAAACTTTATAATCTGACTATTTTTAGCTACGACCCAAACAAAGATGATCTTAGCCTATAAAAACATAGTTTAAGATTCCACATGTCTTTTAAGCAAGTCTTGCATGTAGATTTAATATGTACAAAGAAACGGATAAGTGATCCTCAATTTCATCTACAATCCTGATTTTGCTGAGATGTTCATCCACAATCCTGATCAGTACCGGTATGAAAGAAAGACGGATAATGCATTATAGATTAGGATTGCTCCCTAGATTGTATTTTTTAAATGGTTAACAGGTAAAATAACATCATATTTATATTCTACATAGTTTTTTAATCAAATTCCATATATGGAATGTTAAATTTAGAGTTACGGTTTAGAAGATATGAGTATTTTTAAAAACATCTGATATGTACTGCAGGTTTAATGTAAAAAACATGAGGGGGTTTTCTAAAAAAAATGACGGATTAAGAATACATATTTTTTTTATTAGTAGGTATAGATAGTATTACATATAACTAACACATGCGTCTATACGGTGTTTAAAAAAGATAAAATTAGCATCAAAGAAGCGTGTCACAGGTTTACACGTGAAGAAGTGGGATCAGTTTGAGCGATAACTGCCAAAAATTTGATAAGAAAATTTTAAAGTTTCGTCTCTGATTCTTTTGACAAGGAACCAATAAAAACTTTAAACAGATTTCAAGTACGACGCTTACGAAGAATTTATGAACGCATTGGGTTGAGCTTAGCATAGAGGGAGAACGGGTCCAATCATATTCATTTAGAAAAAAATCAACTTGACGAAATAGCAATAAGTGAATGTTGTAGAGGACGTTGAAAGCTTAAATATATACACACATAAACACTATTTTGATCCTCAGATGAGAATAACTATTCTAATCGAGGCTCATCCGTCCCAACGGTAGCACTTGAACTTCCCCGGATGGTAGGTCGAACTTCCACTAAAAGTGTTCAAATGAAGCTTGCGATATACTGTTTGAAAGGTATAGACACCCTGGTAACACCTTAGGTTGAATTTTTGTTAAAATGTTCACGGTTTAAGAGCAGTTTTGACAACCGTTTTTGTTCACACAAAAGAACGTGAATCCTATTTTCGATCCTATTTTTTAAAACCATTTGTTGAAATGAGGCAAGTAAGATGGCGTAGAATAGCTGTTGCAAATTTGCTCATTTCATACGTTGAAAGTTTTCCCAAATTCCGTACGGTCAAAAAGGAATTTCAAAAATCACGAAATTTAAACCGAACAGTCAGATTCATATTTCCAGGCTAATTTGAAAACGGCTAGTCTGATCGACAAAAATGATATGGCGTTGAAAAGCTTATGAAAATACGCAGTTTTTCATATAAAGAAGTTTCTTTCAACTATGAACGATTTAAAAGTAATTTAGAAAACGGCAGAAGTTATACCGAGTTTGTATTTTCGCGTTAATTTCTCAATGGTTTCTTGGAATGGAGCAAATGATATAGCGTTCGAAATCTTTAACAAATGCGAAACTTTTATATGTAGATTGTTTTTTCCAATTCCTTACGATTTTAATTCAGTTTTTAAAATGGCTAAAAAGTTTTTTGGCCTTAGTTTTTACAAACTTTACTGAAATGGGGCAAATAATGTACCTTGAAAATCTAGGAAAATGCGAAACTTTTTCATGTAGATAACTTTCTCTGATTCCTAACAGTTTTGAAGCAATCTCGAAAACAGCAAGATCATGCGTTTTGCCTTTATCGCGAAAGAGAGCCTTCCAAAATGCACCGCGTGAAGAACTTGACCTTCTCGCCATGTCCACTTGAACTTCACTCTGTTCTTCACGTGTCGTTTTTTGCTCTTAACTCTCCATTCACTTACCGGACTTGAGCAAATGATCTACGGATGGAAAGTTGTTGTAAACGCACAACTTTCCTGTGTTGATGCTTTCTTTCATACTTGCTGCAACTTAAAAGATTTTTCTATCACATTCATGTAGTGTAGTAGTTGACCTTCCCCGAGTGCTAGGTTGAAATTCTGCTAATATTGTCCAAATGAGGCTCATCATATATTGTTGAAAAGCTATGGACACCCTCGTAACAGCCTAGGTTGTACTTTTGGCAAAATCTAAACGGTTTAAAAGTAGTTTTAAATATAGTTTTTGTTCATACAAAAACATGAATTATATTTTCGATTCTATTTCTAAATCGTTTGTCGGAATGAGGCAAATGAAATGGCGTTGGATATCTACTGCAAATCCGCTCATTTCATACTTTGAAAGTTTTTCCAAGTTCGCTACGGTTAAAGAGGAATTTCAAAAATGGTGGAAATTATGAAACCAAACAGTCTGGTTTGTATTTTGGGGTTAATTTGAAAACGTCTAGTCTGACCAACGCAAATGATATGGCTTTGGAAAACTTATGAAAATGTGCAATTTTTCATATAAAAGGTTTCTTCTAACTATTAACGGATTAAAAGTAATTTATAAAACGGAAAAAGTTATATCGAGTTCGTATTTTTGCGTTAATTTCTCAATGGTTTCTTGGAATGGAGCAAATGATATGGCGTTGTAAATCTTGAACAAATGTGAAACTTTTACATGTAGGTTGTTTCTTTCAATTTCTTATGATTTTAAGTTAGTTTTAGAATTATCTAAAGATGGTTTTTGGCCGTAGTTTTTACAAACTTTATCGGAATAAGGCAAATAATATAACGTTAAAAAGCTAGAAAAGATGTGAAACTCTTTCATATAGATAGTTTTCTATGATTCTAAGCCATTTTCAAGCAACCTCGAAAATAGCGAGATCATGTGTTGTGCCTTTATGGTGAAACAGAACGTAAAAAAAGCATCACGTGAAGAACTTGACCTTTTCGCAATGTCTACTTGAACTTCATTCTGTTTTTCACGTGTGTGTTTTTTGCTCGTAACTCTCCATCCTCTCACTGGAATCGAGCAAATGATATACGAATGGAAAGTTGTTGTAAACACGCAACTTTTCTGCGTTGATGCTTTTTTCAAACTCGCGATGATTTAAAAGATTTTGATATGACATTCATGTAGTGTAGTAGTTGACCTTTCGGCTGTTTTCACGTTGACCTTCTCTCACGAATTTTTGTTTGTAATTTCTCACCCATTCATTGGTGTTACACAAATGATATTTCTTTTGTATAAACTTCTCTCACAATAATTTTTTTAACTTTCTCCGACCGAAGACTTGTACTTATAGCAACAGAAAAATATTTGAACTTGTTGAGATGCACATAACACACTTGACCTTCTCGAATACGACATTTTGACCTTCACAAAAAAAAATTAAAGCATTTTTTTGCACAGTAGAACAAGCACATACACACATGCCACTCGCATGGTGATTCACAAGCAAAATATTCAAGATAAGGCCACTATTGAACTTCTTATTTGTACTCTCTGTGTACCATAATATATGACATTTTAGCAGCTCAAATTGAACTACTAAAACAACATATATTATGGTATGGAGGGAGTACTTTTTTAGAAGCAGAAAAAAACTTTTTCTAAAAAAACTTTAAACTGTACTATTTTTTTAATTTGAACTTCTTTCTTTCATTTTTTTAAAACGGTGAAAATAAATATTTTTGATAGATATCGAACAATTTTGATTTTTTTTAACTTGAACTTCGTGTGTTTTCTGACTTTGATCTTCTGTGTTTATTTGATATTGTGCATTTTTTGAATCCATCAAACATTCTAGGAAAGATTCTACTTGTGGTCCACCAAGTATAAGTATGACTCTAAATATCAATCGTTGATGTTGCGTGTGGTCCTTCAAATTACCATCACCCATGTGGTCCACCAAATTACCATCACAAAATTACCTTTTAAACTTGTACTTTCTGGATTGATACTCTGTACGTACATAGATTCCGCAAAGATAAGTTGCGGTAACACATGAAACCAACACATATATTTTACATAACGGATTCTCACATGAACAAATAACCATTCATAGTTCCCATTTTTCGGTGCCATACTTTCTTATACATGTTTCTGTAATTTTTATTGGGGGAATACAATAATTAGTGCCATACTAGATCCCCTTAAACCCTCATCCTATATCTCTTTGAACTTCATGTGTGTTTCATCTTTGGCTCTGTGTTCTTCGTCAAAAAACACCTAATAAGCTTTTCACTATGATATTTTGCTACAAAATTATTCAACAATCATTATGCATTACAAACTCTAGAAAATTACAAAATGTAAAGAACAACGGGGAGTAAACTGTTCATACACACACGAACACAACGATGCATTTGAGCACAAAAAAGGTCCCGGTTCCGGCCCTGTTCTTGGGCGGCAGCCTTCTTCACCATGATGGACCTCCTTCCCATTACCGAGCTCCAGCCTCCGTCTCCACCACTGCAGCAGATGTCTTTGACCTCCGATTGATCTTGTGGCGGTCGTAGATGCTCTTCTTCCCTAAGCAGCGGTGGCGGTTGAACGTGGTTGGATGCGGCATCGGGGAAGAAGCACAAACAAGAGGTTCTAGTGCCATGGCATGTGGCTGTGAAGGGAAGAAAGCCATTGTGGCGGTTGGAGGAAGGTCGCGGCGGCAAGTGGAGGAAGTTCACATGGTGGCAGGTTCCCGACGACGGGAGGTGGGTTGGTGGCGATTGCAGCGGCTCGATCGGCACCATGTGACGGTGGAGGCGGCCCGATCCGGGGCGAGGGACGATGGTGGCAGCGTGATCCGCGATAGGCATGGTGGCGGCGCCGGTTGGGGGCGGTGGTGTGTTCCAGGCTGCGGCGATGACTCCGATTGGGGACTATGGCACGTTCGTGGAACTGGGAGGGTCGTGGTGGTGGTGGGGACGACGGTGGCGGGGCGACTGCCCATTGGAGGAGGAGGGGGTGACGTTGCACTGGAGGAGGTGGCGAGCGGGATCCAGAGTTAGTTGGCGGCCCACAAGATCCATGGCCGGTGGCTGCGCGTGAGGCTTGTGGGCGGCAGAGGTATGGGGCGGCCGCGTGCGAGGCCTGTGGGCGACAAAGGTTTGGGGCGGCGGTGTGGCGTGCATGGCCGATGTGCAATGGTGGGGGCTATTCGTGGTCGGGAGGTGGTGGTGGGGGTTGGTCATCGGGAGTTGTGGGTGCAGGGGTTGGTAAGAGATCGGTAGTGGAGCAACGTGGTTGGTGGGTTTTATTTTTATTTTTCTCACGTGTATGTTCGAGTTTGAGAACAACTCCTCTGTCTCTATTGTTGGAAATATGCCCTAGAGACAATAAAAAATAGTTATTATTATATTTCCTATTTCAAGATAATCATTTATTATCCATGCTATAATTGTATTGAATGGAAACATAAATGCATGTGTGGATATATAGAAAAAACAATGTCCCTAGTTAGCCTCTAGTTGACTAGCTTGTTGATCAAGGATGGTTAAGGTTTCCTAGCCATAGACAAGTGTTGTCACTTGATGACGGGCTCACATCATTAGGAGAATGATGCGATGGACAAGACCCAAACTATAAATGCAGCATGTGATCGTGTCATTTTGTTGCTATTGTTTTTTGCATGTCAAGTATACATTCCTATGACCATGAGATCATGTAACTCACTCACACCGGAGGAATACCTTGTGTGTATCAAACGTCGCAATGTTACTGGGTGACTATAAAGGTGCTCTATAGGTATCTCTGAAGGTTTCCGTTGAGTTAGCATGGATCAAGACTGTGATTTGGCACTCCGTGTGACGGAGAGGTATCTCGGGGCCCACTCGGTAATACAACATCACAAACAAACCTTGCAAGCAATGCGACTAAAGAGTTAGACATGAGATCTTGTATTACGGAACAAGTAAAGAGACTTGCGGGTAATGAGATTGAAATAGGTATGACGATACCGACGATTGAATCTCGGGCAAGTAACATACCGAAGGACAAAGGAAATGATATACAAGATTGAGTGAATCCTTGACACAGAGGTTCAACCGATAAGATCTTCGTAGAATATGTAGGATCCAATATGGACGTCCAGGTACCGCTATTGGATATTGTCCGGGGAGTGTCTCGGTCATGTCTATATGGTTCTCGAACCCGCAGGGTGTGCACACTTAAGGTTCGGTGACATTTTTGGTATAGTTGAATTATTGATGTTGGTAACCGAATGTTGTTCGGAGTCCCAAATGAGATCCCGGACGTCACGAGTGTCTCCGGAATGGTCCGAAAATGAAGATTGATATATAGGATTGTTGCATTTGGCTTCCAGAAAGGTTTCGGGCATTACCGGTAAAGTACCGGCAGTGACGAATGGGTTTCGGGGTTTTACCGGGAGGGGCCACCCACCCGGGAGAGGACCTAATAGGCCGATGGGTGGAAAACTAGCCCTTAGTGGGATGGTGAGGCCAGCCTAATAAGCCTATTTCGACCAAGGCAAAAATAAAGAAGGACAGGGAAAAAAGAAGGAAGGAGGTGGACAAGATGGGAAGGAGTCCTCCACCAAACCGAATTGGAGTAGGACTCCTCCCTCTTGGCTCGGCCGACTCCTCCTCCTTGGAGTAGGAGGCAAGCTACCCTCCCCTTGGTTCCTCCTATATATAGTGGAGGTTTGAGAGTGTTTTTTCACCTCAAGACTTTGTGTAGCCCTCTCTCCCTCCACTTCTTCGTGACACCCCGTAGTTAGTTCGGTACGGCACGACGAAGCCTTGCTGGAGTAGCTCCACCATCATCACCGCCACGCCGTCGTGCTGCCGGAGAATTCAGCTACCTCTTCGTCTCTCTTGCTGGATCAAGAAGGCGGAGATCGTCATCGAGCAGTACGTGTGCTGAACGCGGAGGTGTCGTCCCTTCGGTGCTAGATCAGGATGGATCATGGGACGGTGGAGATTTGGATCGTGAAGATGCTCCACTACATCAACTACGTTTCTTAATGCTTTTCGCTGAGCGATCTATAAGGATATGTGGATCCGATCTCCCTCTCATAGATGATCATCACCATGATAGGTCTTCATGTGCGTAGGAATGTTCCCCATGCAATGTTTCCCAACAGTGATATCAGAGCTAGGTTCATGCGTATATGATATCTCCAGTAGAACACAAAAGAGTTTGTGGGCGTTGATGTTCGATTTGCTGCCCTCCTTAGTCTTTTCTTGATTTAACGGCATTGTTGGATTGAAGCGGCCCGCACCAACTTTACTCGTACGCTTACGAGAGAACGGTTTCATCGACTGACATGCAGCTTGTTGCATAAAGATGACTGACGGGTGTCTGTTTCTTCAACTTTAGTTGAATCAGATTTGACCGAGGCGGTCCTTGGAGAAGGTTAAATAGCAGTTTGCATATCACCGTTGTGGCTTTGCGTAAGTAAGATGCGATCATACTAGATACCCATTGTAGCCACGTAAAACATACAACAACAAATTAGAGGACGTCGAACTTGTTTTTGCAGGGTATGCTTGTGATGTGATATGGCCAAAGACATGATATGATATATTGGATGTATGAGATGATCATGTTGTAACAGCTAAATATCGACTTGCACGTCGATGCTATGGCAACTGACACGAGCCATAGGGTTGTCTTTAAATTTATTTTGCGCTTGCAGATGCTCTTGCTATATCGCTAGGCAGTAGCTTTAGTAATAACAACATAGATATCGCGACAACCTCGATGGTAGCACAATGATGGAGATAATGATGATGGAGATCATGGTGTGGCGCCGATGACGATGTAGATCATGTCGGTGCTTTGGTGATGGAGATCAAGAAGCACAAGTTCATGGCCATATCATGTCACTTTTGATTTGCATGTGATGTTAATCCTTTTATGCACCTTATTTTTCTTAGAACGACGGCAGCATTATAAGGTGACCTCTCACTAAAATTTCAAGATAAAATTATGTTCTCCCCGAATGTGCACCGTTGCGACAGTTTGTCGTTTGAGACACCACATGATCATCGGGTGTGATAGACTCAACGTTCACATACAACGGGTAGTTGCACACGCGGAACACTCGGGTTAAACTTGACGAGCCTAGCATGTACAGACATGGCCTCGGAACACAAGATACCAAAAGGTCGAGCATGAATCATATAGTTGATATGATGAACATGGAGATGTTCACCATTGAAACTAATCTCAACTCACGTGATGATCGGACTTGAGTTAGTGGATTTGGATCATGCCACACTCGAATGACTAGAGGGGTGTCTATTTGAGTGGGAGTTTATTAGTAATATGATTAGCTAAACTCAATTGTCTTGAACATAGTCTAAGTAATCTTTGAATTTTTTTTGTTGTGGATCAATGGCTCGCGCAGTAGCGACCCTGAATTTTAATACGTTCGTAGAGAAAGCTAAGCTGAAAGATGATGGCAACAACTTTGTTGACTGGGCTCGTAATCTGAGGCTTATCCTCACAGCTGGCCAAAAGCAATATGTCCTTGATGCTGCACTAGGTGATGCACCACCCGCTACGGCGACCCAAGATGTTTTGAACGCTTGGCAGTAACGTAAGGATGACTACTCACTAGTTCAATGTGTAGTTTTGTATGGCTTAGAACCAGGACTTCAAAGACGTTTTGAATGCCATGGAGCATATGAGATGTTCCAGGAGTTGAAGTTTATCTTTGAGAAGAATTCCCGGATCGAGAGTTATGAGACCTCCGATAAGTTCTATGCTTGCAAAATGGAGGAGAATTCGTCTGTCAGTGAACACGTGCTCAGAAAGTCTCGGTACTCTAACCGTCTAGCTGAGCTGGGGATTGAACTCCCGCAGGAAGCTATCACTGACATAATTCTTTAGTCACTACCACCTATCTATAAGAGCTTCGTGTTGAACTATAACATGCAAGGGATGAATAAGTCACCCGACGAGTTGTTTGCGATGCTGAAAGTCGTTGTGTCAGAAATCCAGAAATAACATCAAGTGTTGATGGTCAATAAGACCACTAGTTTCAAGAAAAACGACAAAAGCAAGAAGGGTAACTCCAAGAAGAGTGGCAGAGTTGTTTCCCCTCCAACGAAGAAACCCAAGGCTGGACCTAAGCCGGAAACTGAGTGTTATTATTGCAAGGGAACTGGTCACTAGAAGCGCAACTGCCCCAAGTATGTGGCCAATAAGAAGGCGGCGAACGCCAAACAAGGTATATTTGACATACATGTTATTGATGTGTACCTTACCAGCTCTCGTAGTAGTGCCTGGGTATTTGATACCGGTTCTGTTGCTCACATTTGCAACTCGAAATAGGAACTGCGGAATAAACGAAGACCAACGAAGGATGAAGTGACGATGCGCGTGGGAAATGGTTCCAGGGTTGATGCGATCGCCGTGAGCACACTCTCACTTAAATTACCATCGGGATTAGCGACGAACTTAAATAATTGTTATTTAGTGCATGCGTGAAGCATGAACATTATATCTGGATCTTATTTATTGCAAGATAGTTACTCATTTAAGTCACAGAATAATGGTTGTTCTATTTATATGAGTAATATCTTTTATGGTCATGCACCCAATGTGAGGGGTTTGTTCATATTGAATCTAGATTGTGATGACACTCATGTCCATAACATTGAGACCAAAAGATGTAGAGTTAATAATGATAGCGCCACTTTCTTGTGGCACTGTCGCTTAGGTCATATTGGTGTAAAGCGCATGAACAAACTCCATGTTGATGGACTTTTGGAGTCACTTGATTTTGAATCACTTGACACATGTGAACCATCTCTCATGGTCAAGATGACTAAGACTCCGTTCTTCGGAACAATGGAGCATGCAAGTGACATGTTGGAGATCACACATACTGATGTGTGCGAACCCATGAGCATAGAGGCGCGAGGCAGATATCGTTATTTTCTCACCTTCACTGACGATTTGAGTAGGTATGGTTATATCTACTTTATGAAGCACAAGTCTAAAACGTTTGAAAAGTTCAAGAAATTTTAGAGTGAAGTTGAAAATCATCATAGCAAGAATATCAAGTTCCTACGATCTGATCGAGGAGGTGAATATCTGAGTTATGAGTTTGGTGCTCACTTGAGACAATGTGGAATTGTTTCACAGTTGACACCACCTGGAACAACATAGCGCAATGGTGTGTCTGAACGTCGTAATCATACTTTATTAGATATGGTGTGTTCTATGATGTGTCTTACCGATTTGCCGTTACCATTTTGGGGCTATGCATTGGAGACAACTGCATTCACTTTAAATAGGGCATCATCAAAATCCATTGAGATGACACCATATGCGTGGTGGTATGGCAAGAAGCCAAAGTTGTCGTTTCTTAAAGTTTGGGGATGTGATGCTTATGTCAAAAAGCTTCAGCCTGAAAAGCTGGAACCCAAAGCGGAAAAGTGCGTCTTCATAGGTTACCCAAAAGAGACAGTTGGGTATACCTTCTATCTCAGAACCGAGGGCAAAGTGTTTGTCGCTAAGAACATAGCTTTTATTGAGAAAGAGTTTCTCTCGAAAGAATTTAGTGGGAGGAAAGATGAGGTTGTGGAACCTCTTCTTCAACAGGATGGTGGCGCAGGGCAGAAATAAATTTCTGTTGGGGCAACAACAGTTGAAGAGGAAGCTAATGATGGTGATCATGAAGCTTCAGATCAAGTTGTTGTCGGACCTCGCAGGTCGACAAGAGCATGTACTGCTCATGAGTGGTACGGAATCTTGTCTTGTCAATCATGTTGTTGGACAACAATGAGCCTGCGAATTATGGACAAGCAATGGTGGGCCCTGATTCCAACATATGGTTAGAAGCCATGAAATCCGAGATAGGATCTATGTATGAAAACAAAGTATGGACTTTGGAAGTATTACCTAAAAGTCGAAAGGCTATTTAGAACAAACAGATCTTTAAGAAGAAGACGCATGCAGGCGGTAATGTGACCATTTATAAAGCTCAACTTATGGCAAAGGTTTTTTAACAAGTTCAAGGAGTTGACTACGACGAGACATTCTCACCCGTAAGTCCGTTCGAATCATGTTCACAATAACTGCATTTTTCGATTATGAAATCTGGCAGATGGATGTCAAAACGACGTTCCTTAACGAGTTTCTTAAGGAATAGTTGTATATGATGCAACCCAAAGGTTTTGTCGATCCAGAGAATGCTGACAAAGTGTGCAAGCTCCAACGATCGATTTATGGCCGGGTGCAAGCATCTCGGAGTTGGAATCAACGCTTTGATGAGGTGATCAAGGCGTTTGGGTTTATACAAGTTTTTGGAGAAGCTTGTATTTACAAGAAAGTGAGTGGGAGCTCTATAGTGTTTATAATATTATATGTGGATGACATATTGCTGATTGGAAACAATGTAGAGTTTTTGGAAAGCTAAAGGATTACTTGAATAAAAGTTTTTCAATGAAGGACCTAGGAGAAGCTGCTTACATATTGGGCATAAAGATCTATAGAGATAGGTCAAGGCGCCTAATAGCTCTTTCACAAAGCACATACCTTGATAAAGTTCTGAAGAAGTTCAAAATGGAACAATCCAAGAAGGGGTTCTTGCCTGTGTTACAAGGTATAAAGTTGAGTAAGACTCAATGTCCAGTAACTACAGAAGATAAAGAAAAGATGAGTGTCGTCCCCTGTGCTTCCGCCATAGGGTCTATCATGTATGCAATGTTGTGCACAAGATCGGATGTCAGCCTGGCCATAAGTATGGCAAGCAGATTTCAGAGTGATCCATGACTGGAGCACTAGGCGGCGGTCAAGAATATTCTGAAGTACCTGAAAAGGACTAAGGAAATGTTTCTCATTTATGAAGGTGACAAAGAGCTCATCGTGAAGGGTTACGTTGATGCAAGCTTTGACACTGATTCGGATGACTCTAAGTCTCAAACCGGATACGTATTTATTCTTAATGGGGTGCGGTAAGCTGGTGCAGTTCCATGCAAAGCGTCATAGCTAATTCTACATGCGAAGCGGAGTACATAGCTGCCTTAGAGGCGGCAAAGGAGGGTCTCTCGATGAAGCAGTTCATGTCAGATCTTGGTGTAGTGCCAAGTGCACTGGACCCAATCAATCTGTTCTGTCACAACACTGATGCTATTGCTCTAGCCAAGGAACCAAGGTTTCACAAGAGGACCAGATACATAAAGCGACGCTTCACTGTCATCCGCGATTACATCAAGGAGGAGGACATAAATATTTGCAAAGTGCACACGGATCTGAATGTTGCAGATTCGCTGACTAAACCTCTTCCATGAGTGAAGCATGATCAACACGAGAACTGTATGGGTGTTAGATTCATTACATTGTAAATCACATAGAGAATTGAAGCTAGATTATTAACTCTAGTGCAAGTGGGAGACTATTGGAAATATGCCCTAGAGGCAATAATAAAATAGTTATTATTATATTTCCTGTTTCAAGATAATCGTTATTATCCATGCTATAATTGTATTGAATGGAAACATAAATGCATGTGTGGATATATAGACAAAACAATGTCCGTAGTGAGCCTCTAGTTGACTAGCTTGTTGATCATGGATGGTTAAGGATACCTAGCCATAGACAAGTGTTGCCACTTGATGACGAGATCACATAATTAGCAGAATGATGTGATGGACAAGACCCAAACTATAAACGTAGCATGTGATCGTGTCATTTGTTGCTATTGTTTTCTGCATGTCAAGTATACATTCCTATGACCATGAGATCAAGTAACTAACTGACACCGGAGGAATACCTTGTGTGTATCAAACGTCGCAATGTTACTGGGTGACTATATAGGTGCTCTACAGGTATCTCCCAAGGTGTCCGTTGAGTTAGCATCGATCAAGACTGGGATTTGTCACTCCGTGTGAGTGAGAGGTATCTCGGGGCCCACTCGGTAATACAACATCACAAACAAGCCTTGCAAGAAATGTGACTAAAGAGTTATACACAAGATCTTGTATTACGGAACGAGTAAAGATACTAGCCGGTAACGATATTGAAATAGGTATGACGATACCGACAATCGAATATCGGGCAAGTAAAATACCGAAGGACAAAGGCAATGATATACGAGATTGAGTGAATCCTTGACATAGACGTTCAACCGATAAGATCTTCGTATAATATGTAGGATTCAATACGGACATCTAGGTCTCGCTATTGGATATTGACCGAAGAGTTTCTAGGTCATGTCTACATGGTTCTTGAACCCGCACGGTCTGCACACTTAAGGTTTGGTGATGTTTTCGGTATAATTGAAATATTGATGTTGGTAACCGAATGTTGTTCGGAGTGCCGGATGAGATCTGAGACGTCAGAGTGTCTTCGGAGTGGTATGGAAACGAAGATTGATATATAGGATTGTTGCATTTGGCTTCCGGAAATGTTTCGGGCATTACCGGTAAAGTACCGGGAGTGACGAATGGGTTCCGAGTTTTTACCGGGAGGGGCCACCCACGAGGGAGAGGACCTAATAGGCCCATGGGTGGCACACCAGACCTTAGTGGGCTGGTGAGGCCAGCGCAATAAGCCTATTTTGGCCAAGGCAAAAATAAAGAAGGAAAGAGAAAAAAAGAAGGAAGGAGGTGGACAAGATGGGAAGGAGTCCTCCACCAAACCGAATTGGAGGAGGACTCCTCCCTCTTGGCTCGGCCGACTCCTCCTTGGAGTATTAGGCAAGACACCCTCCCCTTGGTTCCTCCTATATATAGTGGAGGTTTGAGAGGGGTTTTGGCACCTCAAGCCTTTGTGCAGCTCTCTATCCCTCCACTACTTCGTGCACGTCATAGTTAGTTCGGTACGGCACGACGAAGCCTTGCTGGAGTAGCTCCACCATCATCACCACCACGCCGTCGTGCTGTCGGAGAATTCAGCTACTGATGACCCACAAGTATAGGGGATCTATCGTAGTCCTTTCGATAAGTAAGAGTGTCGAACCCAACGAGGAGCAGAAGGATCTGACAAGTGGTTTTCAGCAAGGTAAAATCTGCAAGCACTGAAATTATCGGTAACAAGTGATTGTGTCATGAGATGATTCATAGGAAGCAACAAGTAGCAACGGTGCAGCAAAGTGGCCCAATCCCTTTTGTAGCAAGGGACAAGCCTGGACAAAGTCTTATAGGAGGAAAAACACTCCCGAGGACACGCGGGAATTTCTGTCATGCTAGTTTTCATCATGTTCATATGATTCGCGTTCGTTACTTTGATAGTTTGATATGTGGGTGGACCGGCGCTTAGGTACTGCCCTTACTTGGACAAGCATCCCACTTATGATTAACCCCTCTCGCAAGCATCCGCAACTACAAAAGAAGAATTAAGACATAGTCTAACCATAGCATTAAACTAGTGGATCCAAATCAGCCCCTTACGAAGCAACGCATAAACTAGGGTTTAAGCTTCTGTCACTCTAGCAACCCATCATCTACTTACTACTTCCCAATGCCTTCCTCTAGGCCCAAATAATGGTGAAGTGTTATGTAGTCGACATTCACATAACACCACTAGAGGAAAAACAACATACAACATATCAAAATATCGAACGAATACCAAATTCACATGACTACTATTAGCATGACTTATCCCATGTCCTGATGAACAAAAGTAACTACTCACAAAGCATAATCATATTCATGACCAGAGAGGTAATGAGTAGCATCAAGGATCTGAACATAAACTCTTCCACCAAGTAATCCAACTAGCATCAACTACAAAGAGTAATCAACACTACTAGCAACCTTACAAGTACCAATCGGAGTCGCGAGATGGAGATTGCTTACAAGTGATGAACTAGGGTTTGGAGATGAGATGGTGCTGATGAAGATGTTGATGGTGATGAGTCCCCTCCGATGAGAGGAGTGTTGGTGATGACGATGGCGACGATTTCCCCCTTCGGGAGGGAAGTTTCCCCGGCAGGATCGTCCTGCCGGAGCTCTAGATTGGTTCTGCTCAAGTTCCGCCTCATGGCGGCGGCGAATCCACGAAAAAGCCTCCTCTTGATTTTTTTCTGGACGAAACCCTTCATATAGCAGAAGAGGGGGGCCAGAGGGCCAGCTGGGTGCCCACAAGCCCCCTAGGCGCGACCAGGGGGGTGGCCACGCCTAGCAGGCTTGTGGCCACCTGCTGGCGCCCCTCTGGCACTTCTTCGGCCCAGTATTGTTTACAATTCCCGAAAAAAATCCTCGTTGATTTTTACGGCGTTTGGAGTTGCCCAGAATAGGTATCTCAAACTTGCTCCACTTTCAGCACAGAATTCCAGCTGCCGGCATTCTCCCTCTTTATGTAAACATTGCAAAATAAGAGAGAAAAGGCATAAGTATTGTACCATGAAGTGAAATAACAACCCAAAAAGCGATAAATATCAACATGAAAACATGGTGCAAAATGGACGTATCAACTCCCCCAAGGTTAGACCTCGCTTGTCCTCAAGCGAAAGCCTAGCTCCATAAATATGTCCACATGTTTAGGGAGAGAGGTGTCAACAAAACAAGATATGAACATGCAGGCATCATGATCATGATCAGAACAACAATACCAACATATAATCCCTCATGCTAAAGTGATAATTCCTTCACAAAGTAAAGCATGGATCAAGAACCTTACCGAGAAGTAACAACCGATAGCCTTTGGTCATTGAAGCAATTGCAATTTATCACAACATCAGAAAGAGTCAAATAAGAGCTTGTAAAGCAAATCCACATACTCAATCATCCTTTCATTCTCTACAATTGCTACAACTCACGTGGTACTCATGAGATCAAAGTTTCAGCTGGACACAGAGAAAGATAGGGGCTTATAGTTTCGCCTCCCAACTGCTTACCTCAAGGGTAATGTCAACAATAATAATTCATGAATACTTACTTCCAAGTTGACATATGAATATAGATCTTTCCCAAGCATATGACGTTAGCCAAGATAAAGGCGAAATAAGGAATTGGTGTAGATCACCATGACTCTTTCAAGGGCAAAAAGTAAAGGTACAAAATAGGCCTTTGCAAAGGGAAGCAGAGGTTGTCATGCGCTTTTGAGGTTTGGATGTGCGACCTCTTAGTGTAAAGGAACGTCACTTTATATTGCCTCCTGTGATACAGAACTTTATTATGCAGTCTGTCGCTTTTATGTCTTCCTCATCATAGGTTCATACAAAGCTTATTTTCCACACACTAATAGATCATACATGTTTAGGGAGCAATTTTTATTGCTTCCACCGATGACAACTTACTTGAGGGATCTTATTCAATCCATAGGTAGGTATGGTGGACTCTCATGGCAAAACTGGGGTTGAAGGTTTGTGGATGCACAAGTAGTATCTCTACTTAGTGCGGAAGTTTTGGCTAATATGAGGTGGAAGCAAGCGTCACATGCCAAGGGATCTCTAATCATATAACATTGTTCGGAACCAAGCAAACACAATTCATTATGTTGTCTTCCTTGTCCAACATCTACTTCTAGGCATGTAATAGTTTAGTGAGTGTTCACAATCATAGATGGTGTCAAAGATGATATATTTATATGTGAATCTCTCCTTCTTTATCACTTCCTATTAATTGCAACCATGACCAAGGTCTACGTTTTTCTACCCGCAACAAGTTTCAATCATCATTCTTTTTATATGTGAAGCCATCACTTTCCATAAGATCATTACATGATCTTTCATGCTTTTGTTCTTTTCTCAATCTTTTGATCATGGCAAGAGGCAAAGCCCTTCAACTAAGACACTCTTTATTATATGGCTCACGAGCTCGAATACATCGGGGGTGACACAAAGCAAAACTCAAGACTAAAACACTAAGACTTTTAATCTAGTAGAGAAAGAGAAAACTGAAAAGGAAAACTAAAACAAAGGTAAAGGAAAAAGATGTGATGGTGATACGATACCGGGGCAACTCCCCCAAGCTTGGCACAAGCCAAGGGGATTGCCCATACCCATGCTTAGTTGTCTTCCTTTGGAGGTGATGGTGGTGGAGTTGTTGCAGAGGTTTTGAGCTTGTTTAATTTTCACTTGAGCATAAAATTCTGCTCCCTCAAATCATCATTTTCCTCTTTAAGCTTCAACACCCTTTGGCATAATTCCTGCTTACTCTGTTGCAAGAAACGAGAGGGGATAAAAAAAGTCTTAGGCTTCTTCCTTGAGTCAGGGAGGCTTGACTTCTTGAACTCCACATGCGTGTGTCCAGGTTGAGGTAGAGGAGCCTCCTCTTCATCAGAACTTGTTTCTTCCTTCCCCTTGGGATCATAATCATCTTCCTCATCAGTGGTCCAGCCATAAGGATCCAAGCCCCCATAGACCTTGGGGTCAGCAAGGTAATCGGACACATAGCTCCCCCCTCTGAATCTTGAGAAGACATCTTGCCCTAAATCTGCGACAGAAAACAGGCTTGAAACGAAAACAGAGGAAATCTGCGTGATACAAAGATCAGACCCTTCGGGAGAATATATAATGATTTTTTCCAGACCAGAAGGAGTACTCCACACGAAAACGGAGTCCGGGAGGCGTACGAGGTGGCCACAAGCTCCCCAGGCGCAGCCAGGGGGTGGGCCTGCGCCTGGCAGGCTTGTCGCCTCCTCGCGCGCTTTCTGGACTACTTCCAATTTTTGTATTTTTTCAAATATTCCAGAACAGAGAAAAATTCCTAGTGGAAAAGTTTTGGAGTCTGTTTTCTTACCGAATCACACACCTCTTCGTTTTCTGGTCTGAAACAGGCTGATAAAATCCCTTAGGTATTCTTCCGGAGTTATGGTATTGATGATATTGCTTTCAACATTTATGGGAGTACCTGAGATATAATGCTTGATTCTGTGCTCATTTACAACTCTCGGACAATTACCTTCCGTGTTGTTGATCTTGATAGCACCGGAACGATATACTTCCTCAACAACATAGGGACCTTCCCATTTAGAGAGATGCTTGCCTCCAAAGAATCTTAAACGAGAGTTATATAGCAAGACATAATCACCTACATTTAACTCACGCTTTTGTATCCTCTTATCATGCCACCTCTTAACCTTCTCTTTGAACAACTTGGCATTCTCATATGCCTGAGTTCTCCATTCATCAAGCGAGAATATCAAATAACCTCTTCCCACCAGCAAGTTTGAAATCAAAGTTGAGCTCTTTGATTGCCCAATAAGCTTTATGCTCTAGCTCAAGAGGTAAATGACATGCTTTACCGTACACCATTTTGTACGGAGACATGCCCATGGGATTCTTATAGTCAGTTCTATAAGCCCACAATGCATCATCGAGCTTCTTAGACCAATTCTTTCTAGACCTGTTGACAGTCTTTTGCAAAATCAGTTTAATCTCTCTATTGCTTAGCTCTACTTGACCACTGGACTGAGGGTGTTAGGGAGACACAACTCTATGGTTGACATCATACTTAGCAAGCGTTTTACGGAAAGCACCATGAATGAAATGTGAACCACCGTCGGTCATTAGATATCTAGGGACTCCAAATCTAGGGAAAGTAACTTCTTTAAGCATCCTGGTAGATGTGTTGTGATCAACACTGCTAGTGGGGATAGCTTCTACCCACTTAGTGACATAATCAACAACAACTAGGATATTAGTATACCCATTGGATTTTGGAAAAGGTCCCATATAATCAAAGCCCTAAACATCAAATGGTTCAATGACAAGTGAATAGTTCATAGGCATTTCGAAACGTTTACCGATATTACCTATTCTTTGACATTCGTCACAAAACAAGACAAACTTACGGGCATCCTTGAAGAGAGTGGGCCAACAGAAACCTGATTGCAATACCTTGTGTGCAGTTCTATCTCCTGCATGGTGTCCTCCGTAGGCCTCAGAGTGACACTTCTATAGGATCTGTCCCTGTTCATGTTCAGGTACACAACGTATAATAACACCATCTACTCCTTCCTTATAAAGGTGAGGATCATCCCAAAAGTAATGTCTCAAGTCAAAGAAGAATTTCTTCTTTTGCTGGTATGTGAAACTAGGTGGTATATATTTGGCAACGATATAGTTTGCATAATCAGCATACCACGGTGCACTACGTGAAGCATTGATGACATTCAATTGCTCATCAGGAAAGCTATCATCAATAGGTTGTGGGTCATCAAGAACGTTCTCCAACCTAGACAAGTTATCTGTTACTGGGTTATCAGCACCCTTCCTGTCGACAACATGCAAATCAAATTCTTGTAGCAAGAGAACACATCTGATAAGTCTAGGTTTAGCGTCTTTCTTCTCCATGAGGTACTTAATAGCAGCGTGATCAGTGTGAATAGTGACTTTGGAATCAACTATGTAAGACCTGAACTTTTCACATGCAAACACGACTGCTAAAAATTCATTTTCCGTAGTAGCATAGTTTCTTTGGGCACTATCTAGAGTTTTACTAGCATAGTGAATAAGATTCAACTTCTTATCAACTCTTTGCCCTAGAACAACACCAACAACGTAATCACTAACATCACACATGATTTCAAAAGGTAAGTTCCAATCAGGTGGTTGAACAATAGGTGCAGTTATCAAGGCCTTCTTAAGTATTTCGAAGGATTCCTCACAATCATTGTCAAAAACAAAAGGAATATCCTTTTGCAAGAGATTGGTAAGAGGCCTAGAAATCTTAGAGAAGTCTTTAATGCACCTTCTATAAAAACCAGCATGACCAAGGAAACTTCTTATACCTTTGATATTTGTGGGGTATGGCATTTTCTCGATTGCATCAACCTTAGCCTAATCGACTTCAATACCTCTTTTGGAAATTTTATGTCCTAAGACGATGCCTTCATTAACCATAAAGTGGCACTTCTCCCAATTCAAGACAAGATTGGTATCTTTACATCTCTACAAGACCCGATCAAGGTTGCTGAGGCAATCATCAAAGGAAGACCCATAAACGGAGAAGTCATCCATGAAAACCTCAACAATCTTTTCAGAAAAGTCATAGAATATAGCCATCATACATCTTTGAAAGGTGGGAGGTGCATTACATAAGCCAAAAGGCATACGTCTATAAGCAAAGGTACCGAAAGGGCAGGTGAAATTGGTTTTCTCATGATCAAATTGTGCAACTGGTATTTGAGAGAAACCAGAATAACCGTCTAGAAAGGAGAAGTGTGTGTGTTTGGATAGTCTTTCTAGCATTTGGTCAATAAAAGGCAGAGGCTAATGATCTTTCCTAGTGGCTTTATTCAATTTCCTAAAATCGATCACCATCCTATAGCCAGTAATAATCCTGTGTGGGATCAATTCATCCTTATCATTAGGGACAACGGTAATGCCTCCCTTCTTAGGGACGCAATGCACCGGACTCACCCAATCGCTATGAGCAACATGATAGATAATACCTGTTTCTAGGAGCTTTAGTATTTCTTTTCTTACTACCTCTTTCATCTTAGGATTTAATCTCCTTTGATGATCAACAACTGGCTTGGAATCAGGATCAGTTTTAACCTTGTGCTGGCATAGAGTGGGACTAATGCCCTTAAGATCATCAAGAGTATATCCAATAGAGCATGGTGCTTCCTCAGAGTTTTTAGTAACTTATT
This sequence comes from Hordeum vulgare subsp. vulgare, assembly GCF_904849725.1. NCBI lineage: Eukaryota > Viridiplantae > Streptophyta > Magnoliopsida > Poales > Poaceae > Hordeum > Hordeum vulgare. The sequence goes on along the minus strand of NC_058522.1, from coordinate 254,822,769 downwards.
TTCTTCATGCTCTGAGAGGCTAGCACTAATTATGACAGGATATATCTCTTTTTCATCAAGATAAGCATACTTAAGAGTATCAGGCAACTGTTTAAGCTCGAACAGAGGATCACCCTTTGGTGGGGGTGGATCCCCAAGCAGTTCAACAGGCAAGTTATTCTTAAGAATAGGATATTGTTCAAAGGCAACTCTATCTATCTCATCCCTTTCATCCATATGCATATCATTTTCATGCTCAAGCAAGTATTGCTCTAAGGGATCCGTAGGAGGTATGGCAATAGAAGCTAAGGCAATAGTTTCATCCCTACTAGGCAACTCTTTTTCATGAGGTTGTCTACCAAACTTGGAGAAATTGAACTCATGTGACACACCTTCAAAGCCAATGGTGACAATTTGCTTCTCACAGTCAATATGAGCATTGACGGTATTGAGGAAGGGTCTGCCAAATATGATGGGACAAAAGCTATCTTGTGTGGTAGCAAGAATGAGGAAATGAGGAGGATACTTCGTTTTACCACACAAGACTTCAACATCCCTAACAATTCCCACAGGGCAGATAATATCTCTATTGGCAAGCTGAATAGTGACATCAATAGGCTCTATCTCAATAGGTGCAATCTCATCTTTGATTTCATCATATAAGGATTGAGGTATTGCACTAACACTAGCACCCACGTCACATAAACCATGATAGCAATGATCTCCTATCTTAACAGAAACAACAGGCGTGCCAACAACAAGCCTATGTTTGTCTCTAGCGTGAGGTTTAGCAATTCTAGCAGCATCTTCACAGAAGTGAATATTATGTCCCTCAACATCGTCGGACAGAAGATCTTTGATAATAGCAATGCTAGGTTCAACTCTAATTTGCTCAGGGGGTGTAGATGTTCTAATGTAGCCTCTACGTATCACAGTTGAAGCTTAGAATGATCCTTTATCCTAACAGGGAAAGGTGGTTTCTCAATGTAAGCACTGGGAACAACGGGATCATTATAGGCAATGAATTTCTCTTCAACTGGATTGGGTTTAACTACATTGACTTCTAAAGGAGGATGATATTTAAATCACTTCTCTTTGGGGAGATCAATATGAGCAGCAAATGATTCACACAATGAGGCTACTATCTCAGAGTCAAGTCCATACTTAGCGCTAAAGTCACAAAAAGTATTTGTTTCAACAAAGGATTTAACGCAATCAAACTTGAAATTCATACCTGACTCCTTACCTTCTTCAAGCTCCCAATCTTCAGAGTTGCATTTAATTCTCTCCAATAAATTCCATTTGAAGTCAATATCTCTCTTCATAAAAGAACCGGTACAAGAAGTGTCAAGCATGGTGCGATCATCATGAGAGAGTCGAGCATAGAAGTTCTGAATGATAATTTCTCTCGAGATCTCATGATTGGGGCATGAATATAACATTGATTTAAGCCTCCCCCAAGCTTGAGCTATGCTTTCTCTATCACGAGGCCCAAAATTATAAATATAATTCCGAACATGATGTGCTAAATGCATAGGATAAAACTTTTGATGAAATTCCAATTTCAACCGATTGTAGTCCCATGATCCAGTATCATCACATAGCCTATACCATGTCAACGTATTATCCTTCAAAGATAAAGGAAAGAACTTCCTCTTGACCTCATCCTCGGGCAAACCTGCAAGCTGAAATAAACCACAAACTTCATCTACATAGATTAGATGCAAGTCTGGATGTGATGCTCCATCTCCTGGGAAAGGATTAGCCAGCAGTTTCTCAAGCATACCCGAAGGAAATTCAAAGCAAACATTTTCAGTAGGTGCAGCAGGTTGAGGAGAAATTCTTTGTGCTTCCGTTCGAGGTGAAGATACCACGAACAAGCCCCTCAAAGGATTAGTTTCCATAGTGACAAGTGACAATAAATTTCAGCACACTATATGAATGTTTCCTTACCAAGTTCCACTTACCAAAGGCGCTTCACTCCCCGGCAACGGCGCCAGAAAAGAGTCTTGATGACCCACAAGTATAGGGGATCTATCGTATTCCTTTTGATAAGTAAGAGGGTCGAACCCAACGAGGTGCAGAAGGATCTGACAAGTGGTTTTCAGCAAGGTAAAATCTGCAAGCACTGAAATTATCGGTAACAAGTGATTGTGTGGTGAGATGATTCGTAGCAAGCAACAAGTAGCAAAAGTAGCAACGGTGCAGAAAAGTGGCCCAATCCCTTTTGTAGCAAGGGACAAGCATGGACAAAGTCTTATAGGAGGAAACACGCTCCCAAGGACACACGGGAATTTCTGTCATGCCAGTTTTCATCATGTTCTTATGATTCACGTTAGTTACTTTGATAGTTTGATATGTGGGTGGACCGGCGCTTGGGTACTGCCCTTACTTGGCCAAGCATCCCACTTATGATTAACCCCTCTCGCAAGCATCCGCAACTATGAAAGAAGAATTAAGACAAAGTCTAACCATAGCATTAAACTAGTGGATCCAAATCAGCCCCTTACGAAGCAACGCATAAACAAGGGTTTAAGCTTCTGTCAGTCTAGCAACCCATCATCTACTTAATACTTCCCAATGCCTTCCTCTAGGACCAAATAATGGTGAAGTGTTATGTAGTTGACGTTCACATAACACAACTAGAGGAAAAACAACATACAACATATCAAAATATCGAACGAATACCAAATTCACATGACTACTATTAGCATGACTTATCCCATGTCCTGATGAACAAAAGTAACTACTCACAAAGCATAATCATATTCATGACCAGAGAGGTAATGAGTAGCATCAAGGATCTGAACATAAACTCTTCCACCAAGTAATCCAACTAGCATCAACTACAAAGAGTAATCAACACTACTAGCAACCTTACAAGTACCAATCGGAGTCGCGAGATGGAGATTGCTTACAAGTGATGAACTAGGGTTTGGAGATGAGATGGTGCTGATGAAGATGTTGATGGTGATGAGTCCCCTGCAATGAGAGGAGTGTTGGTGATGACGATGGCGACGATTTCCCCCTTCGGGAGGGAAGTTTCCCCGGCAGGATCGTCCTGCCGGAGCTCTAGATTGGTTCTGCTCAAGTTCCGCCTCGTGGCGGCGGCGAATCCACGAAAAAGCCTCCTCTTGATTTTTTTCGGGACGAAACCCTTCATATAGCAGAAGAGGGGGGCCAGAGGGCCAGCTGGGTGCCCACAAGCCCCCTAGGCGCGACCAGGGGGGTGGCCACGCCTAGCAGGCTTGTGGCCACCTGCTGGCGCCCCTCTGGCACTTCTTCGGCCCAGTATTGTTTACAATTCCCGAAAAAAATCCTCGTTGATTTTTACGGCGTTTGGAGTTGCCCAGAATAGGTATCTCAAACTTGCTCCACTTTCAGCACAGAATTCCAGCTGCCGGCATTCTCCCTCTTTATGTAAACATTGCAAAATAAGAGAGAAAAGGCATAAGTATTGTACCATGAAGTGAAATAACAACCCAAAAAGCGATAAATATCAACATGAAAACATGATGCAAAATGGACGTATCAGCTACCTCTTCGTCTCTCTTGCTGTATCAAGAAGGGGGAGATTGTCATCGAGCTATACGTGTGCTGAACGGGGAGGTGCCGTCCGTTCGGCGCTAGATCGGGACGAATCATGGGACGGCGACATTCGCGAAGACATTCCACTACATCAACCACATTTCTTAACGCTTTCCTCTTAGCGATCTACAAGGGTATGTGGATCCGATCTCCTTCTTGTAGATGATCATCACCATGATAGGTCTTCGTGTGCGTAGGAAACTTTTGTTTCCCATGCAACATTCCCCAACATCTATATAGAGCTGGTTGGAATGAGATTAATTATTATGATCCGAGGATCAGAATAGTGTCACACACACAAACACACACACACACACACACACACACACATATATATATATATATATATATATATATATATATATATATGTGGAAAATACATCCTACCATTCAGGGATAGTTACCTCACATGTTCCATATAATATCATGCGGTAGTATATATACTAATTTATTATTTTAATTATGTTCATATACTTTATATAAGATTTTTCAAAGTGAGTTAAATTAAAAAAATTACAAGTTAACCCATATTTTTTATTATATTTGTGAAATGTATTTATATTTGTACGTAAAAAAGAGCATACATAAAATGTGATACATATTACAAAAAAATAGCATATGTAATACCTAAACATTATTATATAGTACATATTGCACATCCATACTCTTTGCTTTGATAGGTACTACATACAACATACAAAACGCAAGTGGTGGTATGTACCACGAGTTGAAAAGTTTTGAATAATTTGAACATAATGTGAAATTTGCAAACTTGCGAAATTTGAGCATTTGAAGAATTTGCAAAATGATAAAAAAACACATTTTTAAAGAATTTCAACTTTGGTTGGTGGCATGACCTGCCGTATAAGAATGATGATTTAAGACACTGCGTATAATTGTTGTAGGGTTTTGAGAATAAAATTATTCGTTAATTTCTTTACACTTAGAGGGTTAGTCTTCATTGATTGAAAAAATGTTAGTTCATGTGTTGGACATCTAAGTCGTCAATTTTGCATAGGTGTTAGGACGTGTGTTCTTTCACAGAACATTCGAAGGTTCTAAGATATTTAGCTCACACCACAACTTGCAAAATCTCTTTTCATCCAAGGGCTTGGTGAAGATATGAGCTAGTTGTTCTTCAGTCTTCACGTGGTCGATGAAGATGTCGCCCTTGAGTACATGATAACGAAGAAAATGATGACGAATTTGGATGTGCTTTGTCTTCGAATGCTGAACTGGCTTGTGAGAAATCTTGATGGCACCCTTGTTGTCGCAGTAGAGAGGCACATTCTTCATGTTGATGACATAGTCCTTGAGGGTTTGCTTCATCCATAGCAGTTGAACACAACAAGAACCAACAGGAATGTACACATCTTCAACAATAGATAGTGACATGTAGTTCTGCTTCTGCGAGGACCAACAGATAAGGGATCGTCCGAGGGAATGACATGTGCATGATATTTACTTGTGATCCACACAATCACCAGCAAATTCAGAGTCAGAGTATCCAACAAGATGGAGATTTGAGCCCTTGGGGTACCATAATCCAAGCGTCGGTGTGTGAGCTAGATATCGAAGAATATGTTTCATAGTCTTATGGTGTCATTCCTTCGGTGTTGCTTGGAAACGGGCACACATGCAAACGCTAAGCATAATATCTGTCCTAGATGCAAGTAGATACAATAAATAGCCAATCATGGAGTGATATACCTTCTGATCGAAATATTTACCATTTTCGTTAGTACAGAGGTGGCCGTTTATGGACATAAGAATCTTGGCACCTTTGCAATCTTACACGTTGAATTTCTTCACGACATCCTTGAGGTATTTCTCTTAAGAGATGAAGATGTCATTCTGTTGTTGACGAATTTGAAGACCTGAGAAGAATTTAAACCCCCCATCATGGACATTTGATATTCTTCACTCATCTTGTATCCAAACTTGTCGTTGTAACATTTGTCAGTACATCCAAAGATAATATCATCTACATATATTTGGCACACGAATAGTTCATTGTCGTAGGATTTTGTGAAAAGAGTTGGATCGAGTGAACTGGGTTTGAAGCCTTTCTTCATGAGGAATTCCTAAAAAGTATCATACCATGCCGAGGGGGCCGCTTGAGGCCATAGAGGGCCTTGTTGAGTCTGAAGACTTTGTCAGGATGCTTAGGATCTTCAAAACCTGGGGGTTGAGCAACATATACTTCTTCCTCAAGCTTACCATCGAGGAATTCACTTTTCACATCGATTTGGTATAAGATGATATTGTGATGGTTAGCATAAGCAAGCAATATTCGAATAGCTTCAAGTCGAGCAACACGTGCAAATGTTTCATCGAAGTCAATTCCCTCAACCTGTGTGTAGACCTGTGCTACGAGACGAGCCTTATTCCTCACCACTTAACCATTTTCGTATTGCTTGTTGCGGTAGATCCACTTGGTACCGATGATGTTGTGCTTGCAAGGATCTGACCACCTGACAAGTTTCCACACGTTGTTGAGATTGAATTGATGCAATTCCTCTTGCATAACTTGAATCCACTCAGGCTCCATAAATGCTTCATCAGCCCTGGTGCGCTCTCTGGTATACACGGAAGCAAAGTGCCCACAAAAGTTAGACAAATGTGAAGCTTTTGAGCCAGCGAGGGGATCTGGTGCATTAATGTCGTTGAGGATTTTTTCAATCTGCACTTCACTTGCCACTCTTGGATGAGCAGGTTGATGACTTTTTGGGGCTGATGATTTTCTTCACCACAATTTTCTTCAGGTGCACGAGTATGAATTTCTTCGTTTTTTGAGATGACTTCTTCAGCAGGTAGAGGTTCTTTAGAGGGTATGATTTCTTCAGTGGCCTTGAACCTAATGGATTCCTCAGGATGTAGTTCATCTAGCAAAGGAGGCAGCTGCTCTCTTTGCGAGCCATTAGTTTCATCGAACGGCACATCTACAATTTCAACAACCTTGTTGTGGTAGGTGTTGAAGACTCTGTAGGTGTGCGAGTCCTTTATGTAACCAAGCATAAAACCTTCATGTGCTTTTGATGCGAGTTTTGAACTACGATGAGGATCTCTAATCCAGCATTTTGCACTGAAGACTTTGAAATAACTCACATTGGGTTTCTTGTCAGTGAGAAGTTCATATGAAGTCTTCTTGAGGAATTTGCGAAGGTATACCGTGTTGATGATGTGGCAGGATATATTGATTGCCTGAGGCCAGAAACGATGAGAGGTCTTGTATTCTTCAAGCATAGTGCGAGCCATCTCAACATGAGTCGTGGTGTTGCGCTCCACGATGCCATTCCGTTGAATAGTATATGGGGCAGATAACTCATGAATAATACCAAGTTCATCAATATAATCATCATGACCCGCATTCTTGAACTCGTTCTCATTATCACTCCTGACGTGCTTGATATTCAAACCAAAATTTGTCACACCCTTTAGGAAAATCGTTTGAAGACTTCCTGCACTTCAGTTTTGTACTAGATAATATACAGCCAGGTGTAACGTGAGTAATCATGAACAATGATAAAGACACATAAAGATGCAACATTAGTTAGTGTGGCATAATGAGTGGGGCCAAAGAGGTCCATATGAAGCAATTCAAAGGGACGAGTGGTAGTCATGATAGTCTTCAAAGGATGTTTGGATCTGGTCATCTTTCCATACTCGCAAGCCCCACATAAATGATCTTTGTGGAATTTGACATCCTCAATGCCTATGACATGATTCTTCTTCACGAGTGTGTGCATAATCCTCATGCCAGCATGTCCAAGTCGTCGATGCCATAGCCAACCTTCTGAAGCTTTTGCAAGTAGACACATGGCAGGCCGACGACCTGTAGAGACATCAATAATTTACAAGTCTCCTCTCCTAAAGCCTTCAAAGACTTTGAATTTGTCAGATTCCATAAGCACAATGCAGTGATATTTGCCAAAGATGACTACCATATCAAGATCACAAAGCATCAAGACTGACATGAGATTTAATCCTAGGGATTCAACAATCATGACTTTGTCCATGTGCATGTCCTTTGAGATTGCAACCTTACCTAGACCCAATACATTGCTTTTTTCCTTTATGTGCATGGGTGATATGCTTCATATGAGATGGAGCTAATGGAATGCCCATCAATAGATTCTTGCCACCAGTCATTTGATTAGTGCATCCACTTTCGAGGATCCACTCAGTAGCTTTGGGTGATCCATCTTGCAAATGAATTAGTACAACTTACAAACTCATATACTTCGGAGTGAATAATATTCCATCAAATTCATCAGACTGAATTTCGTCAAACAATTTAGTAAGTAAAGTAACATTAGGACATGTGAAATGAATAACTCATTTCATCATGATTAGCTTGCATCCTTTTAAGCATTTCCCGAGGTCTCCAGCAAATTCCTCAGACGCTCAAGTTTGTTTGGAGACCTGTCCTACATAAGTGGTTAGTTCATTTTCTTCACAACCAACATTTGGAGAGGTGGTAAAGAGTTTACCATTCTACGAGCACCATGTGAAAATTGAGGCATTGAAGCTAAAGCACTACGCTCCACAGGGGGGAGGGGTAGAGTACTCAAATTCATATGCAGAGACATCTTCGATGATTTATGAACATAATGATCTGAAGAATAATGCACATATTCACGACCCTTAGATTTTCCCTCCAACACAAAGACATTAGCATGAGCATGAGTAAATTTTTGACCATGTGAGTAATTTGGTCCATGTGAAGACTTTAGTCCATTTGAGGAATTTGATTCGGGGTTCCTATTCTTCATGGGTGGTGTCATGATGACATTCACGTGAAGATTTTCCACACAACTCTTGGGAATCTAGACTTTCCTCATAGGAGGTCCGTTCATGTAGTTACTTCCAAAGTATCTAGCAAATACTTCACCATTCTGATTTTTTAACAAATTATAGTTGGAGCCAAATGACTCATCAGAGGAATATGAAGAATCAAAAGTGATGGATCTACATGAGGTCCTTTTGTAGCAACCCATGAGGTTTTGGGATACTGCTCAGGTTTCGAGTAAGATCCATCGACATTCAATTTCCTATCAAAAGCAATACCCTATTTTCTAGGATTGCTGTTTAAAATCTGTTTTCTGAGCACATCACAAAGGGTCGAATGCCCATTGAGACTTTCGTATATGTCTGTCACATACATTTCCTTAAACCCTGCATTTTCGTCAGTAACAATTGTGGTTTCTTCAGTTGAGGAATTTGTGACCAAATATATAGTTTAAGTATCTCGAGCAATAGAAGCATTTGAACATTCAGGTGAAGAATTACCAGTTTCACATTTGATGCATTTCAAGCAAGGTGGAATGAATTCTTCCTGAGTGGAACTGATGTGTTGAGCAAGCAAAGAAACATTTTCCCTTTGAAGATCATCATGAGACATTCTTAGTTCCTCAATATCTTGCTTTCTTTGATGAAATTCATAAGAAAGCTTCTCGTGATCAACAAAGAGAGTTTCATGACCACTCTAAAGGCTATCAAACTTAGATTGGATACGTTGAATGTCACTAGTCAGAGTTTGAGTCTCATCCATTTCCTCTTTCAACATGTCATCACTTTTGTCTAGTAGTTTCTGAAGCTTTTCAATAGCATTCTGTTTCTTAGTGACAATATTAGCAAGTTTGTAGTAACTATGTTTCTCATAATCACCAGGTTCATTGTCACTTGAGTCGGACGAGGAGGCATGTTTGGATACCTTTGCACCTTTTGCCATGAAGAAATAGGTGGGAGTAGGGTCATCGTCGCAGTCATCAGTGCTGTTAACGATAATATTTTCTTCAATGTTGAAGATGGACTTTGATACGTCTCCAATGTATCTATAATTTTTTATTGTTCCATGCTGATATATTATCGTTCCAGGATACTTTTTGGGCATTTATATACCAATTTATAATATTTTTGAGCACTAACCTATTAACCCAGTGCCTAGTGCCAGTTCCTGTTTTCTGCGTGTTTTTTTTCTTTGCAGGTTTACCCTACCAAACGAAGTCCAAATGCCATGAAACTTTAATATGATTTTTTTCTGGACTGTATGAAGACGTGCAAGCATCGAAAGTGGACGAGAGGCCGCACGAGGGAGGCACAAGCCAACAGGACGTGACCGAGGGATTGGTCGCGCCCTGATGGCTTGTGCCCCCCTGGATGCCTCCTGACATCCGTGTGTGACCTAAAAATTCACAAATATTCCAAAAACCCTAAGAGCACTCCCGAAACACTTTTTCCGCCGGCACAAGCCTCTGTTCCGACGGGGGGGGGGGGCATCTAAACCTCCGTTCCGATGATCTGTCGGAGGGGAGATCAATCACGGAGGGCCTCTACATCAACCTTGCTGCCCTCACCATGATGTGTGAGTAGTTCACCAACGGGTCTCTAGGCAGTACCTAGATGGAAATCTCTCTCTCTTATGATCTTCAATACAATGTTCATCACATCTTCGCTTTGATCTATCCAATGTAATCACTATGTATGGTGTGTTTATTGGGATCCGATGAATTGTGGAATTATGTTCAGATTATTCATGAAAAGTATTTGAGTCACCTCTGATTATTATGATTCTTAATTGCATGATCATCATAGCTTCGTAATGCTCTCTGATTTATTGAGATAGTTTGGCCAACTAGATTAATATTTCTTCAGTGGGAGTGGTGCGTTGTAGTAGGTTCAACTTGGCGAATTTCTATATCCGAGTGACAGAAGGGGACAAGATGCGTCTTTGTGTTGCTGCTACTAAGGATAAAACGATGTGGTTTATTCATATTAATTGAGTTTACTTTGTCTACATCCTGCCATTATTCTCCAAGCATTACTCTAGTTTTACTTAATACGTAGAGAGGCAAGCATGAAAGCGCTCTTGAAGTGGAGTAATACTAATAGGTGCAGGTCAGAGTTGGCCTATTTCCTTATGGACGTGATGCCTATATACACATGATCATTGCCGTGAAAATCACATAATTATTCGCCGTTCTATCAATTTCCCAACAACAATTTGTTTACCCACCATTTGCCTTTGCCATGAGAGATGCCATTAGGGAACACTACGACCCCGGGTCTATTCACTTATATATTTATAAATGCTATAGTTACCTTGCTGCCATTATTTTTGTTTTATTTTATTTTGCAATTTACAATTATCAACAATTATCTACACACCTCATTTGCTTGCAAATAACGAGATCAAGGGGATTGATAACCCTCTTGCCCACGTTGGGTGCAAGTTGTTTGTTTCTTTATGTGTAGTCACTGAAGACAGTTGAGGATTGTTATTCCTATTGGTTCGATAAACCTTGGTTTCATAACTGAGGGAAATACTTACCCACATTGTGCTACGATAACCTGCTCCTCTTCATGGAAAACCCAACGCAGATCACAGTCATCAGGAAGGATTTCTAGCGCCGTTGTCAGGGAATACCATCACCAACTATCAAGTAGCTTCTCACAAATTTTCATTCAATTGTTCTTCTTTTTATTTGCTGTTAAATTTAGTTTGTCACATAAAAAATTAAAATACAAAAATATTTACCTTTGCCTGTTACTAGTTTATTTCGTCGCTTGCGAGTTTACTTGTCTTGCTTGTTGCTTTGCTTGTTCGGTCACCATGTCTCAAGATACTACTAAATTGAGTGACTTGTCAAATACTAATAATAATGATTTTATTAGTACTCCTATACCACCCGCCACAAGTGCGGAGGCTTTTGATATTAATGTTGCGTTGCTGAATCTTGTGATGAAAGATCAATTTTCGGGTAGTCCTAATGAGGATCCCGCCGCTCATCTTAATACCTTTGTTGAATTATGTGATATGAAAAATAAAAAGGATATGGATAATGATATTGTGAAATTAAAATTATTTCCTTTTTCTCTAAGAGATAAAGCTAAAGCTTGGTTTTCATCTTTACCTCGTAATAGTATTGGAACGTGGGATAAGTGTAAGGATGCTTTCATTGCCAAGTATTTTCCTCCTGCTAAGGCCATCTCCCTTAGAAATCAAATAATGAATTTTAAACAACAATATCATGAGCATGTTGCACAAGCATGGGAGAGATTGAAATTAGTGATAAGAAATTGCCCAGCTCATGGTTTAAACTTGTGGATGATTATCCAAAATTTCTATGCTGGACTAAACTTTGCGTCTAGAAATCTTCTAGATTCTGCTGCAGGTGGTACCTTCATGGATGTGACCTTAGGAGAGGCCACCAAACTTCTGGACTGTATTATGACAAGTTATTCTCAATGGCATACCGAAAGAGCTCCAACTGGTAAGAAGGTAAATTCTGTTGAAGAAATTGCTACTTTGAGTGAAAAAGTGGATACTCTTATGAATATGGTTGCTAGTAAAAATACTCATGTTGATCCAAATGATATTCCTTTGTCTACCTTGATTGAGCAAAATAATGATTCTATTGATGTGGACTTCATCTCACAAAATAATTTCAACAACAATGCTTATAGAGGAAATTTCAATGCTAGACCGTATCCCGATAATTCGTCTAATGACTATGGAAACTCTTATGGTAATTCTTATGGAAATTCTTGTACAAAAGCTAATAGGATACCTTCTGATCTTGAGAACACAATTAAAAAATTATTAATTCACAAAAAGTTTTCAATACTATGGTAGAAGAAAAATTGCATGTTGTTGATACTTTGGCTAAAAACATGGATATAATTGCTCTTGATGTAGAAACTCTTAAAAGCAAGGTGCTGCCACCTAAGCATGATTTTAGTTTGTCTATTAAATCTATCCAAATATCTATTAATGAAATTAAGGAGAGGACCGCTAAGTTGGGAGCTAAGCGGGAATTCTTAGAAAAGGCTCTTCCACCCGGTTTTTACCGGAATCATGATGAAGATATTAAAATTATTGGTGTTTCTCCTGTTGAATCTTTGTTTACCTCTCTGAATATAAATGATAAAGGGACTGGAGATAACTCAACTCTAGTTGAGGAGCGTCCCGTTTGCTTGGAGGGTGGTAATTTTGATGCTAAAATTCAAAAAAGCGTGTTTGGAGATGTCAAAACTTTAGCTAGTGATGTGCCCACCATCTTGGATTATAAGGAATTTAATTATGATAAATGCTCCATAGTAGAATGTATGTTCTTGCTGCAATCCATTATTTTCTCACCCAATACTTATGAACTAAACAAAGCTTTTACCGAACATATAGTAGAAGCTATGATGAGAGCTTATGATGAGAAACTTGAACTTGAACTTTCTATTCCTAGAAAAAATGCATGATGAGTGGGAACCTACTATCAAAATAAATATGAATGCAATGCTTTGTGTGATCTTGGTGCTAGTGTTTTAATAATACCAAAAAATTTATGTGATGTGCTTGGTCTCACCTATATTGAAGAGTGTTCCCTAAACTTGCATCTTGCGGATTCTACCATCAAGAAACCTTTAGGTAGACTTAATGATGTGCTTATTATTGCAAATAAAAATTATGTTCGTGTAGATTTCATTGTTCTTGATATTTATTACAATCCTTCTTGTCCCATAATACTTGGAAGGCCATTCTTACAAACTATAGGTGCAATTATTGACATGAAGGAGGGAAACATAAGGTTCCAATTCCCATTAAAGAAAGGGATGGAACACTTTCCTAGAAATAGGATTAAACCACCTTATTAATTAACCATGAGAGCCACTTATGGGTTGAGTGTCAAAGATGACAACACTTGAAACTATGCATTATGCCTAGCTAAGGGCATGAAACAATAGCGCTTGTTAGGAGGCAAACCAATAGTTATCTTAATATTTGCTTTTTAGTTTCTGTTCTTTTGTGTTTACATGATTAATGCCTCTGTAATTATTATGTTTTTATTAGTGTTTGTGCCAAGTAAAGCCTTTGGGTTAACTTATTTGATGAGTATGATTGATGTTGTGCGAAAACAGAAACTTTCGTCTCCAGTGCAGAATTTTTAATTCTCTGCTGGAGCGTGATAAATTCTTGAAATTTTTACACAGTATTTCTGTACCAATTCTCCACGTTGTTAGAATTGTTCGGAATTTTTAGAGTTACAGAAGTATGAGATATTTATAGATTGCTACAGACTGTTCTGTTTTAAATAGATTCTGTTTTGCGTGCATAGTTTGCTTGTTTTGATGATGCTATGGATTATATGGGCGCATATAAGTCATAGATAAGTTAGAATACAGTACATATTATGCAATTATGTATTAATAATCAATTTATAACAATATGTAAAGTATGCAATATGTTTCTTATACTAACGGATCTCACGAACTTTTGTTGAGTTTTGTGTGATTGAATAAGGAGTAGCAAGAGCCTAAGACTCGGGATGCCCAATGCACCCTAAGTTTTATTCTAAGTAAGAATGAAGCGTAGAAGCTTGGGTATGCCCCGGAAGGCATCCCCTCTTTCGTCTCAAACCATCGGTATGTCAATTGGAGCTACATTTTTATTCATCACATGATGTGTGTTTTCCTTGGAGCGTCGTTTGCTTTTGTTTGCTTTTACTTTCAGTTTGTCACAATCATCATTTGCTGGACACACCTATTAGAGAGAGACTCACCTTCATTATAATTTTCTAGAATACTCTATGTGCTTCACTTATATCTTTCGAGCTTGGCAGTTTCTCTAGTACTTCACTTATATCTTTCCGAGCACGGTGGCGTGTAGATTTTATAGAAATAATTTGCTCTCATTCTTCACTTATATTTGTTTGAGAGATGAATAAATAGTGAAGGTAATTTGCATGGGTCATAAGACTAGTCCAAAAATAATAAGTATTCAATGAATGATAATCAAAACCATCATGTAGCACACATAGAGAAATTATGAGTTAATGACATTGATACGGTAATATGAAAAAGGTGTAAGTCCATAATTGTTGATTCATATAAGTGTCGGGATTAAAGGGGTTTTAACTTGTTGTTCATGTAAATATTAAAGAGGCATGGTGATGATGTGTGAGCATTCTTATTCCTCGTTAACTAGTGTTGTCTTGAGTCGGGGGTGCGCGACGGTGAACTCCTACCAACCCCCTCCCTTGGGGCATGCGAGTAGTGCTTTGATGTGTGATAAAACTAATAAAACTTCACGATAAGTATGTGAGTTCTTTATGACTAATGTGACACCTTGGACATACACATCTTTACCTTCTCATATTTACTAGCCTCTTCAGTACCATGCATAGCCCATTCTCACCTCGAGGATTGGTGCAACTTTCGCCTATGCATCCACACCCCGCGGCATGATACACTCTGTTGCACATAAGCCTCATTATATCTTCCTCAAAACAGCCACCATACCTACCTATTGTGGGGACCCCGACTTACGAGTCGAGATCGCGTGCTCAGTGATCCCAGAGATCAATGCTCACCGAACACAGATACCGAATAAAAGAGTCTTACATCCAAGTACTCATTATTACAACACATGACCGAATGGTCAAGTTCACAAAGCAGGGCCTAAGGCCAAATCACTCTGGTACAACTAGTAGCGCAAATCATAGGGGCTAAGCGGGTGCCCATGCCATCAAGCCTACACCGACAAGCATTCTGACTCGGAAGCGTCCTAGTTCGCAGGGGCGTCTCCGAAGACGTACCCATCTCCAAACTCCGGTCCCTCCATGTCTGGTCAATAACATAACCAGTGGCAAGCCAATGAGTACTTTGAATGTACTCGCAAACAACCCATGATATGAACAATGAAAGTGAAGGATAACAATATCATGCATCTTTGGTGGAAATCACCGGGGTGGAATGATCATGAATATGCATCAAGTTAAAGAATTACTTTTGAAGAACAGGTTACATATATCAATATATCTGTCGAGCGTTGAGCCATCCGAGCTCACCTTATATGCCAAGTCACCAAACTTGGTCATATCATTACTTCTGTAACAACACCTTTTTCTCACCACTCACACACACTTGGTTTATGCGGAAATGACTCGACGTAGTTTAAGCAGGATTACCCAACTCTCCTTGATCGTGGACACGGCTATTCGAATAGTTTTACACTCTACAGAGGTAGTATGCTGGACCCACAAGATTCGGGAAACTTTCGTGTCATCCACGACTCGCGGTATATATAACATACCCGAGGTAAGTACCCGATCAATGCCTTTCCCCTGACGATACTAGACAAAGAGGTCCACTCGATTGGTACCCAGCCCACATGTTGTATGTCTTACAAGCACCAACACTGGATAGTACCAACCATGCGGGGACCAACAGTGTGCCTGGAACTCATAAAAATGGCATAGTCGTCCTACGTGGCACGACCCCATCACGAGAGTGACCACACATCACCCCCGCCACTAGTAATGTGGCTCTTTGCTAGCACCGACCAGAGTAATTAACATAGCCCCGTCCCATAAGGGGTAACGTGGTCCTACTGGTAAGGTTGGGACGGTCGACACATCATAAATCTAATACCATTTCCGAAACCATACTCACTCAAAATACCCGGTGCACCACTTCACCAAAAGTGGCCACCTAACTCATCATCACCCTCGGGCATTAGTGGCACCCGACGGGGTTTTCATAAATCTTTGATTTATACCAACAACATGCGCATGCTATTTACTCTAGCATTACTTGTCACCATGATATTAGCATGATCCTCAAAAGGGGTAGGATCAAGCTCAATGCATGTGCTTGGAGGAGCCATCGGTAACATCACCGTAGTGATTTACCGACACTTATGATCATACTCAACGGAAATACTTGCTATTTTAACATGCAATATAACATATGCTCAGTCATGGTCAAAGGGTTGCTTGCCTTGGTCAGCTAGGTATTCGGGGTCTTCGAGGTCTTCCGCTCTGATTCCCTCGTCACATGGATTTTCTATCGCCGATAAAAGAATAAATAAGAAATAGCTCACTCAGAAACAGATCACAAAGTTATTTTAAAAATGTTCTTTATTACTGATAAATCTAAGTTATCTTTCTGAAAAATATTTGTCTCAAATTTTTATGAAGGAACATTTTTGAAATTAACCAAACAGAGGCAAAACTATTCCAATTTAGTCCTTTTTAATATTGCAAACAGAATAGTTGTTTGAAAAATTCACCTAGTCATTTTATTAAATACTACATATTTTTAGAAGAATAAAAGTGGAAAAATTATATTTTTACACTGGTTAAATATTTTTATAAAATCTTTGAAATCAGACTTGTAAAAATAAAGAAAAATGGGCTAAGTCCCTGACGTGGTTCGGCCTGGAACTGGGCTGGCCCATGGCCAGCCGACAGCCTGCCCAGGCGTGCGCGCCGTCAGGTTGGAACCTGACGTGCGGGGCCGTGTGGTCAGCGGCTGCGGGCAGCGCGGGGGAGGAGGCTCTGCCACCGACAGGTGGGGCACACCTGTCGGGGTCGTCTCCTACCTCTGGTGAGAGAGGAGGAGGAGCACACCAGCGAGGCTGCCGACGTTCTCAAGCCCCAACAAGGACATGAATGGGCTCGGCATAACACCGCCTACTTGCTGGTGGTCAGAACGGCGACGGAGAGGTAGGGGTTCACCGACGACGAGAAGGCCACAACGAAGGAGTTTCAGGAGGTGGTCGAGGAGGTAGCTAGAGGCACATAAATGCTCGGGCGAGTTGGGATATAGCTTCCTGTGGTTAAGGGGAATAGTTTAGTGGGTCGAGGGACGCGCGAGCCGTCGTGTAGCCGGAGATCGACCGGAGCTCCGAGGCGGAGGGGCCTCGGTCGATCTCGAGCACCGGAGCTCTGCTGGTTTGCTGGAGTGGCTAGGGAGATGCTAGTGGTCGTGGTGAAGCTATCTGAGGGGTGCAGGAGCGAGGGGGAGAGCCATAAATATGCCCGCGATGGTGAGCCAATTCGGGAGCGCCGGTGACTCACCGTGGCGCGCATGGGGGTGTATAAAGGGGCTGGGGTCGAAACCACGGTCTCAGGACATGGTTTTGGACTGCCAGAACCATCTGCTGCAGAGGGAGAGAGGGAGGAGTCGAGCATCCGTGGCCGCGCAAGCTTGGCCGGTTCTGGTGCGCGCGGGCACGCGTCGCACGAGCTCTAGCGCAGGAGAGGAGGGGCCCTGATGGTTGCTCGACGCAGATGGGTTGTCGGGGGAAGAGGTTGGACACCTCGGGGGAGGCTGGAACTGGCCGAGAGCGTCGCGTCCACCTCGGTGGCTTCCTGTAGCGCGCCCAGAGTGAAGTTTTGGCATGCCATGGCATGCTGGTGCGCTCTGGGGCACTTTGGACATTTCTAGCACGTCCTGGAACTGGCTGGGACTGTGCCTAGCCGTTTGGGTCTCGTGGGAGCTTCGGCTGGTCAAGGGAGACAAGAAATACTGGTGCTGTCAGCCTTGAACTGAAGCCTAAATTGGGGTTTCTGGCCTTTCCACTTTGAACCAGTGAGGGGCCAGTTGACTGGGGTTAAATATATATACTGGCCACCTAATCTCTGAGTTTGGAGCAAAGGGGTTGGGTTTAGCAATGGCTAAGAGGGCCTTTTCCCATCTGTCAGAAGGTGCTCGATAGTGGTTTGAGGGGATTGCACCCCCACCACTGGTGCTGCAACTTAACAGGTTTGGGTTTGGTGCTAAACCATGGGCTTTCACCAAGTTTGAGCTCCATTGGACAAGTTTAGCTTTGTAAACTTGAAAACACCTCCATATGACCAGATCTGTCCCTTCCAAAGAGAGTGTGGGCAAACTAAGTCCCAGAAATCCCATTTTTGGTGTGGAACCCTTATTTGAGGTATTAGACACTCCTGCAAGGTTTCATCATCATTGGACAAACTTTGCTATGTAGAGTTGCTCTAACTTCAATCTGGACAGAAGGGGTTTTAGGGTTGTTTGGGGTCCTTAATCACCTTGGATCAAGATGAAACTTTATGTGGACACCAAATATGTCTTAGGGATACCACTGGAATTTTCTAGGATTTTATTGAGAATATTTCCTTTGGAAATATTTCAAAAGGTCAAAACAGACAGAAATGGTTTCGAGGGTTTTATTCAGTTAATATAGTATAAAATAGGGTTAAAAATATTATATATGGAAAATATATGTTCTTCTCATCATCACCAAATTTAATCAGATTTTTCTAAGGAAGAAAAGTATTTTTCCATGTAGGAATACCAATTCTGGCCTCAGAAATGGACATGCAATTAAATTAGGAAAACAATTATAAAAATAATTATTTTTGTGGTTTTGGAACATAAAGATAAGTTAAAATCATATCACCAACTTTGATTGGAAACCAACCTTGCCCTCAGGGACAAGTAGTGCAACTCAAAGTAGGGTTTTACCTTGACCAGAATCAAGTAAAGGTTTTCAGAAATAATTCAACATTGTGAAATGGGGTTTTATCATCACATGATCACACTCACAAGCATACAATGACAATCATAGCACTTACATCATTAGTTTTGAAAAAGTTTTAACAAGCTCAGAGTTTTGCATTACACAGAATGTGGTAGTAAAAACAGGGTGTGACAGACCTATCCCCCTTACAAGAATCTCGTCCCCGAGATTCCTAAGCTAGGTGCTAAAAAGGTCCGGGAACTCAAATCGGAGATAGTCTTCCCGCTCCCATGTTGCTTCGGCTTTGGTGTGGTTGCTCCACTGAACCTTGAAATACTTGATGGTGCGACTTCTGGTGCAACGCTCTGCTTCATCCAGAATGCGAATCGGCTTCTCCCGGTAGGTGAGATCAGGCTGAAGGTCGATGGCCTGATGGTCAATGTCCTTGTAAAGATCGGGACGATTTGGCGCTTGAAGACACTTCCGAAGTTGTGACACGTGGAAGACGTTGTGCACACCCGAAAGTTCCGGAGGTAGTCCCAACTGATAAGCAACTTCTCCACGCCTTGCCGTGATCTTAAAAGGTCCAATGAACCTTGGAGCGAGTTTCCCTTTAACATGGAAATGCTTGGTTCCCTTGAGAGGTGTGACATGGAGGTACACCAGGTCTCCGGGGATGAACTCCACATCCCTGTGGCGAGAATCCGCATAGCTATTTTGTCGCGACTTGGCTGCCTTTAGATTCTCTCGGACAAGTTGCACCTTCTCTTCTTCCTTGTGCAAAACTTTCGTCCCGAAAATCAGCCCTTCACCGGTTTCGGACCAGTTGAGCGGCGTGCAGCACTTTCGTCCGTACAACACTTCGAATGAGGCCATTTGAAGACTGGACTGGTAGTTGTTGTTGTATGAAAACTCAGCGAACGACAGACAGTCTTTCCATTTGGCACCGTGCGCCAAGACGCATGCGTGGAGCATATCTTTGAGTATCTCATTCACTCTTTCCGTTTGTCCGCCCGTTTGCGGGTGGAAAGCAGTGCTGAAAGAGAGCTTGGTTCCGAGGGCTTCTTGGAACTTTTTCCAAAATCTTGAGGGGAACTGCGTGCCTCGGTCAGATACAATCTCCTTGGGAACTCCGTGAAGGCTTACAATACACTCAATATAGAGACTAGCCAACTTGTTCCCATCATAAGTGGTGTTGACTGGAATGAAATGGGCCACTTTGGTCAGATGGTCGACAATGACCCATATAGAGTCATGGCCTGTGCTAGACCTTGGTAAGCCGGTAACAAAGTCCATGCCTATCTTGTCCCACTTCCATTCTGGCACCTGGAGAGGTCGTAGCAGTCCAGCAGGTTGCTGATGTTCAGCCTTGACTTGTTAGCACACGTTGCACTTGGCAACATAAGATGCTATTTCCCTCTTCATGCCATGCCACCATAATCTTTCTCGGAGATCTTGATACAGTTTGGTACCACCGGGGTGAATAGAGTAGGGTGTATCATGTGCTTCCTGTAGGATCAGGTCCTTGAGTTCAGCCTTGTTGGGTACGCATAAACGTTGTCCAAACCACACTACTCCTTGTCCATCTATCGAGAATCCTGGGGCCTTGCCTTCTTGAATCTTCTTCTTGATGCCTTCAATGCTCATATGACCCTTCTGGGCCTCCTTGATATCATCCTCTAGCGTTGGTCTGACTTCAAGGATAGCCAGGAATCCTGATTCTACTAGCTCCAACCCGAAGTTCTCCAATTCTTCATATAAGGCAGGTTGCCTTTCCTTGAGCATGGCGTTCAAGGTGCTGGTCTTCCGGCTTAAGGCATCAGCCACTACATTGGCCTTACTGGGGTGATATTGAATGCTGAGGTCATTGTCTTTGATTAACTCCAACCATCTTCGTTGCCTCATATTAAATTCCCTTTGGGTGAAGATATACTTTTGAATTTTGTGGTTAGTGTATATTTCACATCGCTTCCCCAGAAGGTAATGTCGCCATGTCTTCAGGGCATGCACTACTGCTGCCAATTCGAGATCATGGGTGGTATAGTTTTCCTCATGCAGGCATAGTTGCCGTGACAGATACGCCACAACTCTGCCATCCTACATTAGAACCCCACCAAGCCCGGTCCTGGAGGCATCACAATATATCACAAACTCCTTGGCCTTGATTTGGTGCATTAGGGCGCGGTGCGTCGGGCTTCTTATTGGGGAACTGCCTGGAATAGTGCCCTGTTTGTTCACATCCAAAACAGGTAACTTGCGCTGGAAGATTGGTCTTGACTCCACTTTTGTTTGGCGGATTGATTGCTGGCTTGGTGTTGACTTGCTGCTGAGGCTGGTGGTTCTGGCGAAATGTTGGATACTTGTACTGTTACTGCTGATAGTTGGGTCTAGCTGGAGCTGACTGCCATGGGCGTGGCTTCGGGTTACTTGGTCATCCACTACCCATTAGCTTGCGCTTATGGGTGTCGTCCATTGCACGATGCTTGTCTTCCAACATAAGGGCCTTATTAACCAGATCATTGAAGGTTGGGCATTCACAAACAACCAACTCATGCTAGAGTGACTGCTGCAGTCCTTCCATAAAGCGTTCCACTTTTGGCGGCCTCAGTGTTGACGTCCTCAGGTGCGTATATTGACAGGAGGTTGAACTTCTGTAAACACTCCTTAACGGATCCACTGCCTTGCCTTAAGGCTCGGAATTCCCGCTTCCTAATGGTCATCATTCCTGGAGGAATGTGAGCAGCACGGAATCCATCTTTGAACACGGCCCAAGTGATGACTTGTCCTGCTCGCATGATCTGAAATCCATCCCACCAAGCTCTGGCTCTGCCACTGAGACAGTGAGAAGCATAGAGGACCTTCTCATGATCATCGGTGCATTTGACCAGCGCGAGGAGGTCTTCAATAGTACGGATCCAGTCATCGGCATCCAATGGTTCAGTCGTCTCCATGAATATGGGTGGTGTGGTCCGCATGAACTCAGAGAGAGTAGAGCGACCATTGACATTCCCGTTCTGCGGCGGGTTGTTCACCAAGGTTTGAGCTAGCTGTTGAATAGCGGCATTGTTGGCTTGACGTTCCTCTCGAAGAGCTTGAAGGAACTGAGCCATAGTCAAGATTTCGGGAGGAAGTGGTGGCAGTGGAACATCGTCTTGCTGCTCGTGGTGATCTCCAGCTTGAGCTTCCCCTCCGGTTCCCTGTTGCTGACCTGAAGAGGCAGAGCCGGGGTTGCCGAAGGTGCTGTTGCGAGTAGCATTCACCATCCCGTGAGGGGAGTAGACAGGTCAATTTGCCGAACTGGCCGAAATCATGAGGGATGATGCTCTAGTAAAGAGGGGGGTTTGGTGTTGTGCTAGTGTGAAAATTTTAAGCCAATGGTTTTGAAAGAGCTAATGCATTAGATTAAAACAGGTGACGTAGTCGCTCACAAGCTGCCTAAGGCAGAATGCTACTTGCATCCAACATGCTTACACAATACTAGTGGTTCACTGAACTGATACATGAACTCTACGCTCGGGGATTAATTCCTAATGCCTACGCCACTAATGCTAAGCGGCAGACTGTGCAGTCTCATAAGCGGGTTCTGCGGGGTCTTCGTCTTCATATTCATTAGTGTTTCTCTTCCTTGAAGGAATAGGGGAGGGAAGCGGACCATCACGACATCTCTTGGTTGGTGAGGTAGCGAAAAGCTCGGTGTACTCTTCCGTGGTCAGGCGACGACTCTGGAGAGGAGTGGCCTGAAGCGGTGGCATTCCTCCTCGGAAAGCAAAGCGAGGTGGTCCTACGGGTGCTCCTTCCTTCTTCACCTTGTGGTTCTTCATCTTCTCTGTGCAAAGCAGATCCTTAACTTGGTGCAGCTCTTGGTGAATCCTAATTGACTCCTTGATCAAAAGGTGCGTCAAAGTGTCGGAGGAGAGACTGAAGTAGGTTTGAAACCTCAGTGGCGACCCGTCCTCGGAAGATGGGTTGAGTGTCCAACTCCTGTCTACCCCATCCTTAACAAAGGGTAGGTGACGAGTAGCTGGCTCGTCAGCCATCTCGGGAAGGATGTCGCGGAGTCGCACGATCACCTCTCATGCTGCGGTATCCACTGCCAACATCGGATCCTCCATCTGTGGTCCTTCAAAGAACCAGCTAGTCGGGGAGTCGTTAGCGTTCACTATGACGTCCACGTGATATTCCTTGGTGTCGGCATTGACCAAGTGCTCGTGGTAGAGGAAGATGGGCATGCGGCATACTTGACACTTCTCGAGGCTATCGCTCAAAAGTAGAGGAAAGCCCGTCTCTAGAAGCATCTCAGGTACGGCGGCCATCTACAAGATGTAGAGGAGAGGGTTAGAAAGTTTTTAGTGGGTGCAGAATCTTAGGTTAAGGTCTATGTGCACTAATCGTCTCGGCTATCGTCCATGCTACCTAAGGCTTCCTATAGTCAGGATGGCTCTGATACCATCTCCGTGGGGACCCCGACTTATGAATCAAGATCGCCGTGATCAATGATACCAAAGATCAATGCTCACCGAACACAGATACCGAATAAAAGAGTCTTACATCCAAGTACCGATTATTACAACACATGACTGAATGGTCAAGTTCACAAAGCAGGACCTAAGGCCAAATCACTCTGGTACAACTAGTAACGGAAATCATAGGGGCTAAGCGGGTGCCCATGCCATCAAGCCTACACTGACAGGCATTCTGACTCGGAAGCGTCCTAGTTCGCAGGGGCGTCTCCGGAGATGTACTCATCTCCAAACTCCGGTCCCTCCATGTCTGGTCAATAACATAACCAGTGGCAAGCCAATGAGTACTTTGAATGTACTCGCAAACAACCCATGATATGAACAATGACAGTGAAGGATAACAATATCATGCATCTTTGGTCGAAATCATCACGGTGGAATGATCATGAATATGCATCAAGTTAAATAATTACTTTTGAAAAACAGGTTACAGATATCAATATATCTGTCGAGGGCTGAGCCATCCGGGCTCACCTTATATGACAAGTCACCAAACTTGGTCATATCATTACTTCTCTAACAACACCTTTTTCTCACCACTCACACACACTTGGTTTATGCATAAATGATTGGACGTAGTTTAAGCAGGATTACCCAACTATCCTTGACCGTGGACACGGCTATTCGAATAGTTTTACACTGTGCAGAGATAGTACGCTGGACCCACGAGATCCGGTAAACTTCCGTGTCATCCACGACTCGCGGTATATATAACATACCCGAGGTAAGTACCCGATCAATGCCTTTCCCCTGACGATACTAGACGAAGAGGTCCACTCGATTGGTACCAAGCCCACATGTTGTATGTCTTACGAGCACCGCTCTGGATAGTACCAACCATGCGGGGACCAACAGTGCGCCTGGAACTCATAAAAATGGCATAGTCGTCCTACCTGGCACGACCTCATCACGAGAGTGACCACACATCACTCCCGCCACTAGTAATGTGGCTCTTTGCTAGCACCGACTAGAGTAATTAACAAAGCCCCATCCCATAAGGGGTAACGTGGTCGTACTGGTAAGGTTGGGACGGTCAACAAATCATAAATCTAATCCCATTTCCGAAACCATACTCACTCAAAATACCCGGTGCACCACTTCACCAAAAGTGGCCACCTAACTCATCATCACCCTCGGGCATTAGTGGCACCGGGGTTTAAATCTTTGATTTATACCAACAACATGCTCATGCGATTTACTCTAGCATTACTTGTCAACATGATACTAGCAGGATCCCCAAAAGGGGTAGGATCAAGCTCAATGCATGTGCTCGGAGGAGCCATCGGTAACATCATCGTAGTGATTTACCGGCACTTATGATCCTATGCAACAAAAATACTTGCTATCTTAACATGCAATATAACATATGCTCAGTCATGGTCAAAGGGCTGCTTGCCTTGGTCAGCTAGGTATCCGGGGTCTTCGAGGTCTTCCGCTCGGATTCCCTCGTCACACGGATTTTTTATCATCGATAAAAGAATAAATAAGAAATAGCTCAATCAGAAACAGATCACAAAGTTATTTGAAAAGTGTTCTTTATTACTGATGAATCTAAGTTATCTTTTTGAAAAATATTTGTCTCACATTTTTATGAAGGAACATTTTTGAAATTAACCAAATAGAAGTAAAACTATTCGAATTTAGTCCTTTTTAATATTGCAAACAGAATAGTTGTTTGAAAAATTGACCAAGTCATCTTATTAAACACTACATATTTTAATAAGAATAAAAGTGGAAAAATTATATTTTTACACTGGTTAAATATTTTTATAATAATATATGAAATCAGACTTTTAAAAATAAAGAAAAATGGGCTAAGTCCTTGGCGTGGCTCGGCCTCGAACTGGGCTGGCCCATGGCCAGCCGACAACCTGCCCAGGCGCGCGCGCCGTCAGGTTTGAACTTGACTTGCGGGGCCGTGCAGTCAGCGGCTGCGGGCAGCGCGGGGGAGGAGGTTGGGCCACCGACAGGTGGGGCACACCTGTCGGGGTCATCTCCTACCTCTGGCCACAGAGGAGGAGGAGCACGCCGGCGAGGCTGCCGACGTTCTCAAGCCGCAACAAGGACATGAATGGGTTCGACATAACGTCGCCTACCTGCTGGTGGTCGGAACGGCGACGGAGAGGCAGGGGTTCACCGGTGACGAGAAGGCCATGGCGGAGGAGTTTCGGGAGGTGGTCGAGGAGGTAGCTAGGGGCACGGAAATGCTCGAGCGAGTTGGGAGAAAGCTTCGTGTGGTTAAGGGGATCAGTTTAGTTGGTCGAGGGACGCAGGAGCCGTCGTGTAGCCGGAGATCAACCGGAGCTCCGAGGCAGAGGGGCCTCGGTCGATCTCGAGCACCGGGGCTCTCCTGGTTTGCTGGGGTGGCTACGGAGATGCTAGTGGTCGTGCTGAAGCTATCTGAGGGGTGCAGGAGCGAGGGGGAGGGCTATAAATAGGCCCGCGACGGTGAGCCGATTCGGGAGCGCCAGTTACTCACCGTGGCGTGCATGGGGGGTGAATAGAGGGGTTGGGGTCAAAACCACGGTCTCAGGACATGGTTATGGACTGCCAGAACCATCTCCTGCAGAGGGAGAGAGGCAGGAGTCGAGCATCCGTCGCCGCGCAACCTTGGCCGTTTCTGGTGCGCGCGGGCACGCGTCACATGAGCTCTAGGACGGGAGAGGAGGGGCCCTCATGGTTGCTCGACGCAGAGGGGTTGTCGGGGAAGAGGTTGGACACCTCGGGGGAGGCTGGAACTGACCGAGAGTGTCGCCCCCACCTCGGTGGCTTCCTGTAGCGCGCCTAGAGCGCAGTTTTGGCATGCCACGACATGCTGGTGCGCTCTGAGGCACTTTGGACGTGTCTAGCATGTCTTGGCATTGGCTGGGAGTATGGCTAGCCGTTTGGGTCTCGTGGGAGCTTCGGCTGGTCAAGGGAGACAAGAAATACTCGTGCTGTCAGCCTTGAACTGAAGCCTAAATTGGGGTTTTTGGCCTTTACACTTTGAACCAGTGAGGGGTCAGTTGATTGGGGTTAAATATAGATATTGGCCACCTAATCTATGAGTTTGGAGCAAAGAGGTTGGGTTTAGCTGTGGCTAAGAGGGCTTTTTCCCATCTGTCAGAAGGTGCTCGACAGTGGTTTGAGGGGGTTGCACCCCACCACTCGTGGTGCAACTTAACATGTTTGGGTTTGGTGCTAAAACATGGGGTTTCACCAAATTTGAGCTCCATTGGACAAGTTTAGCTTTGTAAACTTGAAAACACCTCCATATGACCAGATATGTCCCTTCCAAAGAGAGTGTGGGCAAACTAAGTCCCACAAATCCCATTTTGGTGTGGAACCCTTATTTGAGGTATTAGGCACTCCTGCAAGGTTTCAACATCATTGGACAAACTTTGCTATGAAGAGTTGCTCTAACTTCAATCTGGACAGAAGGGGTTTGAGGGTTATTTGGGGTCCTTAATCACCTTGTATCAAGATGAAACTTTATGCGGACACCGAATATGGCTTAGGGATACCACTGGAATTTTCTAGGATTTTATTGAGAATATTTCCATTGGAAATATTTCAAAAGGTCAAAACAGACAGAAATGGTTTCCAGGGTTTTATTAAATTAATAAATTATAAAATAGGGTTAAAAATCTTATGTATGGAAAATATATGTCCTTGTGATCATCACCAAATTTAATCAGATTTTTCTAAGGCAGAAAAGTATTTTTCTAAGGAAAACAATTATTAAAATAATTATTTTTGTGGTTTTGGAATATAAAGATAAGTTAAAATCAGATCACCAACTTTGAGTAGAAACCAACCTTGCCCTCAGGGACAAGTAGTGCAACTCAAAGTAGGGTTTTACCTTGATCAGAATCAAGTAAAGGTTTTCAGAAATAATTCAACATTGTGAAATGGGGTTTTATCATCACAAGATCACACTCACAAGCATACAATGACAATCATGGCACTTACATAATTAGTTTTGACAAAGTTTTAACAAGCTCAGATTTTTGCCTTACAGAGAATGTGGTAGTAAAAATAGGGTGTGACACCTATTATGGCATTTCCATAGACATTTCGAGATATATTGCCATGCAAATTCCATCATCACTTCACATGACTAGTTCGTTCATCGTCATATTGCTTTGCATGATCATATGGAGCTGGCATAGTATTTGTGGCAAAGCCACCTTCCATCATTTTTTTGATACATGTCACGCTAGATCATTGCACATCTTGGTACACCGCCAGAAGCATTCTCAGAGAGTCATATCTTCCTATCAGTTCTCCATATTGAGTTGTAAGTAAATAAAAGTGTGATGATCATCCTTGTTAGAGCATTGTCCCAGTGAGGAAAGGATGATGGAGACTATGATTCCCCCACAAGTGAGGATGAGATTCCGGACGAAAAATAAATAAAATGGGGGAGGCCAAATGAGCCCATCATATATATAAAATAATATTATGGGAGAGGCAAAAATAAAAAAAGAGAAAAGCCAACCATATAAAAGAAAATGAGAGAAAAAGAGAGAAGGGGCAATGTTACTATCCTTTACCACACTTGTTCCTCAAAGTGGCACCATGATCTTCATAGCGAGAGTCTCCTATGCTGTCACCTCCATATGCTAGTGGGAATTATCTTATCATAATAAACTTGGCTTGTATATTCCAATGACGGGCTTCCTCAAACGCCCTAGGTCTTCATGAGCAAGCAAGTTGGATGCACACCCCACTTAGCTTCAGTTGAGCTTTCATACACTTGTGGCTCTAGTGCATCATTTGCATGGCAATCTCTACTCCTCGCATTGACATCTTTCGATGGGCATCTCCATAGCTCGTTGGTACGCCTAGTTGATGTAAGATTATCTTCTCCACTATTTACCCCTTTGATATCTACCATCATATTCTATTCCACCTATATGCTATGTCCAATGGTTCACGCTCATGTATTGCGTGAAGAATAAAAAGTTGATGCATATTGAAAAGTATGATCCAATTGCCTGACTTGAACACCGTGGTGCTTAACATTTGTATTTATGTGGTGAAGATGGAGTCATGCCTTCCTAATACAATAAAGACGAAGGGGTAAACATTCTTTTAGGATTGTATACTTTGGAAATCAATAATTGTGTTGCTTATACTTAATAATATTATTATATTGCCGTTTTTTAATTCATCATTTCTCAATGATCATACATACAATAGATTACATTATGGATAGCATGTCACATCAAAAATTCTGTTTTTTATCATTTACCTACTCGAGGACGAGTAGGAATTAAGTTTGGGGATGCTTATACGTCTCCAATGTATCTATAATCTGTGATTGTTCCATGCTGATATATTACCATTCTAGGATACTTTTGGGCATTTATATACCAATTTGTAATATTTTTGAGCACTAACCTATTGACCCAGTGCCGGTGCCAGTTCGTGTTTTCTGCATGTTTTTTTGCTTTGCAAGTTTAGCCTACCAAACGAAGTCCAAATGCCACGAAACTTTAATATGATTTTTTCTGGACTATATGAAGACCTGCAAGAATCATAAGTGGATGAGAGGCCGCACGAGGGAGGCATAAGGCAACAGGGTGCGGCCTAGGGCTTGGCCGTGCCCTGATGGCCTGTGGACCCCCTGGATGCCTCCCGATGTCCCTCTCAGCCCTATAAATTCACAAATACTCCGAAAACCCTAAGAGCACTCCCGAAACACTTCTTCCGCTGTCGCAAGTCTCTATTCCTATGGGAGGCCATCTAAACCTCCATTTCGGCGATCTGCCGGAGGGGAGATCAATCATGGAGGGCCTCTACATCAACCTTGCTGCCCTCACCATGATGTGTGAGTAGTTCACCACAGACCTACGGGTCCGTAGGCAGTACCTAGATGGTAATATATCTCTCTTATGATCTTCAATACCATGTTCATCACATCTTTGCTTTGCTCTATCCGATGTAATAACTATGTATGGTGTGTTGTTTGGATCCGATGAATTGTGGGTTTATGTTAAGATTATTCATGAAAAGTATTTGAGTCACCTCTGATTATTATGATTCTTAATTGCATGATCATCATATCTTCTAATGCTCTCTGATCTATTGAGATAGTTTGGCCAACTAGATTAATATTTTCTTCAGTGAGAGTGGTGCGTTGTAGTAGGTTCAACCTGACGAATTTCTATATCCGAGTGACAGAAGGGGACAAGATGCGTCTTTGTGTTGCTTCTACTAAGGATGAAACGATGGGGTTTATTCATATTAATCGAGTTTACTTTGTCTACATCATGTCATTGTTCTCCAACCATTACTGTGTTTTTTTACTTAATATGTAGAGAGGCAAGCATAGAAGCGCTCTTGAAGTGGAGTAATAGTAATAGGTGCAGGCAGGAGTCAGCCTATTTGATCATGGACGTGATGCCTATATACCCATGATCATTGTTGTGAAAATCGCATAATTATTCGTTGTTCTATCAATTGCCCACAGTAATTTGTTTACCCACCATATGCCTTTGCCATGAGAGATGCCATTAGGGAACACTACGACCCCCGAGTCTATTCACTTATATATTGACAAATGCTACTATTACCTTGCTGCCATTATTTGTGTTTTATTTTATTTTTCAATTTACAATTATCTACACACCTCATTTGCTTGCAAATAATAAGATCAAGGGGATTGACAACCCTCTTGCCCGCGTTGGGTGCAAGTTATTTGTTTCTTTGTGTGCAGTCACTGAAGACGGTTGAGGATTGATATTCATATTGGTTCGATAAATGTTGGTTTCATAAGTGAGGGAAATACTTACCCGCACTATGCTGTGATAACCCGTTCCTCTTCACTGAAAACCCAATGCAGATCATAGTCATCAGAATTGCTGACGAGTGTTGTGCCAAGAGCCAGGCTTGCCACACGAGAGTGTGACTCCTCCTCAGATCCTTCCTCTTCCTCGCATTCCTCAGATTCTTCTTCATAATCCATTTCCTTGCCAATAAGTGCCTGAGCCTTTCTGTAACTATTCTTCTTTTGTTATGAGGACTTTGAAGATGTGGACTTTGAAGACTTCTTCTTTTTCTTCGAGTCATCAGTACGGTCGTCCTTGTATTTCTTATTTTTTGATTCCTTTACCCTGCAAGGGCAATCATCCAATTAGTGGCCAAACTTCTTGCATTTGTGACAGGTTCTTTTCTTGTAATACTCAGATCAAGATTCTAATTTCGTCATATCTCTTTTAGAAGATTTTCCAAACTGACCTCTTCTAGAAAACTTCTGGAATTTCCTCACTAGCATTGCCAGCTCCTGACCAAGTTCATCAGGGTCACCAAGACTGCAATCATGTTCTTCTTCTTAAGATGAGGAATATGCCTTTGCCTTTAGTGCACGAGATCTTCCATAGCTTGGCCCATAGAGATCTCTTTTTTCATATTGTTGCAATTCATGAATATTGAGACTTTCAAGAATACCAGCAGGGTCAAGTGACTTGTAGTCTCCACTCTCTTGAATCATCAGAACACGTGTATTGAGTGAGGAATCAAGAGATCTCAGCAATTTGTTCAACACCTCTTGGTCGGTGATGTCATTGGCACCAAGAGCTTGGAGATCATCTGAGATATTAGTGAGGCGATCGAAGCTTTGCTAAACATTTTCATTGTTGAGTCTTTTGAAGCCGTTGAAGAGATTGCAAAGAACATCAATTCGAGAGTCATGTTGAGTTGCGATTCCTTCGTTGACTTTGGATAGTGTGTCCCAGATGAGCTTTCGAGATCCCAAATCACTCACTCTCCCATACTAGCCTTTGCTCAGATGGCCACACATGATATTCTTTGATCGCAAGTCAAGTTTCTTGAATCTCTTCACATCAGCAGCGTTGATAGACGGAGAGACATAGGGAACACCATTTTCCACAATATACGAGAGATCGTTGTCGATTGCTTGAAGATGCATGCACATCTTGTTCTTCTAGAGTGGGTAGTATGTCCCTTCAAAGGTAGGACAACCTGTAGATGCCTTGATCATACCTGTAGTCAAGATAACTAAAACTCCAGGTGGTTAAACCAAAGTCACACAGAACAAGGGAGTACCTTGCTCGTACGAGTTGAAAGTGTGTTATATCGACTAGAGGGGGGTGAATAGGTGATTTTTACAAATTCTTCACTAAGGAATTTCTACTTGAGGAATTTTCTAAGTGATGAAGTATTTGTAGCGGAATACGTACTCAGGTGTAAGTATGACATGGCAGTGGCATAGTCGTCATGACGAAAGGAAACATACACATAGTGTCATTAGCGTGAAAACAAGATAAGCACGTGAAGAACAAGGTGACTAAAGAATTTGAGATGACGAAATTGAGAAAGTCAAAGTCAAAGTCTTCAAACAATAACGATCGATTTCATCAACAAGTATTTGCGGAAATGAAAGAGTTGAGGAAATAGAACCAAGAGCTCGATGAAGACAATGGTTTGATAACCCACTTCCAACTATTGTGATAGTCGTATGTCTGGTTTGGAGCGGCTTGGTATTTAAACCAAAGGACTAACAGTCCCAGGACACATAGTCCTTACTGTATTCTCCTTGAGCTAAGGTCACAGAGACCTTGGCCAACACTCGTGGCAAGTCTTGAGGGCAGACCTCCAAACCCTCACAAACTCAGTCACCTCGCAATACACAATTTCCTCTTGGGTGCTCTAGACCATGATGCCTAACCATCTGAAAGATACATAGTCTTCAAGGGTAACAAGCATCAGTTCCACAAAGGAACAATCTGTTGAGTGATGCTCAATCATTTTGGGTTTTTGATTTTTGGTTTTGGGTTTTTCCTCAATGATGATTTTCTCTCAAGGCCTGCGGAGGATGGGTTGCTCTCAAATAACAAGTTTCAAGAACTCTCTCGGAGAAGCCAACCAATTAGTGGTTATGTGGGTGGCTATTTATAGCGAGGATGCAACCCGACATGATATGACATAAATGCCCCCAATGATATGACCGTTATGTGGATAAGATATTTTGGGACAGATGGCCCTAAGAACAACAACGGTCAGAATTTCAAACTATGAAAGTCCTTAGGGATATCATGTTCCTCACTTGTAGGAAATTTGCAGTCGCAAAAGCCTAACTCCTCAGTCAGACCAATTGCTTTAGAGGAGAGAACAACATCGTCTCTGTCACTGAAGAATTTGACTAAACTACAAAAGATTTACAAAGGCTTCACTCGAAGGATTGGTTATGTGTAGACTTTGAGATGAGCATCACTTGGAAACTTTTCCTTAGTATTACATCGACCCCCTTTAACAATGTGATGTTCCTGTAACTCAAAAAAGTAAATGAAACTACGAAAACAAAAGTCTTCATGCTTCATAGTCCTCACATCAATATCTTCAAAGACACACCAATTTCCTCACTTTCAAAGTCTTCAAGAAATAGCAAAGTATATTGAAGACATTCATTTTTCAGGATCGACATTCTTCGGATATATCAAAATCCTCAGCGGCTTATAGTGCTTGTGTACACTCACAAACATATTAGTCCCTTAACCTATAAGTGTTCAATACACCAAAATCACTAATGGGCACTAGATGCACTTACAGTGTCCTTGTTGACCTACAAGGTTTGGTAGTAATATGGTCCTATGTTTCATGATCATCATCATTAGCTTCCTCTTTAATTGGTGTACGCATCACATGAACACCTTTCTATGTTGCGCTACTTTCCAATTGAATTGAAGGCCGATAACCTCATCAAGTTCTACCTTCCTCCCACTCACCTCTTTTGTGAGAACCTCCTTCTCTGAAAAGGATCCATTCTTGGCGGTAAAGACCTTGCCTTTGGATCTATGATCGAAGGTATAACCAATTGTTGCTTTTGGATATCTTGTGAATATGCACTTTCCCGCCTTGGGTTCGAGCTTATCATACATAAGGGTCACGTCCCAAAACTCTAAGAAACGATAGCTTAGGTTTCTTGCCAAACCATAATTCCAACGGTGCCATCTCAATGGATTTAGATGGTGCCCTATTTAATGTAAGTGTAGTTGTCTCCAATGCATAACCTGAAAACAATAGTGGAAAATCGATAAGAGACATCACAGAACGCACCATATCCAACATAGTACTGCTATGATGTTTGGACACACCATTATACTATGGTGTTCCACGTGGCATGGGTTGTGAAACAATTTGCACATTGTCTTAAATTGTATGCCAAACTCGTAACTCAGATAATCACCTCCACGATCACATTGTAGACATTTTATCTTCTCGTCACGATGATCTTCAACTTCACTCTGAAATTGCTTGAACTTTCAAAAAGATATAGAGTTATGTTTCATTAAGTAAATATACATGTATCTACTCAAATCATCCGTGAAGGTAAGAAAATAATGATATCCACTGCGTGCTTCAACACTCATTGGACTACATACATCAATATGTATTATTTCCAATAAGCCACTTGCTCACTCCATCATAACGAAAGACGGGGTCTTAATCATCTTCCCCATGAGTTGGTAGGATCATCAAGTGTTGATGGTTTATAAGATCAATAGTTTCCCTTCTTTCCCTTGCCCTTCTTGAAACTAGTGATCTTATCAACCATCGACACTTGATGCTCCTTCTTGATTTCTACCACTGCAGCATGAAACATCGCGAAATAGCGGAGGGATCATTTTCTCCATCCCTTGCATGTTATAGTTCATCACAAAGCTCTAGTAGCTTGGTGGTAGTGACTAGAAAATTCTGTCAATCACTGTCTTATCTATAAGATCAACTCCCACTTGATTCAACCAATTGCAGCACCCATACATTCTAATCACATGCTCAAATACTGAGCTATTCTCCTCCATATTGCATGCAACGTACTTGTCAGAGGTCTCATACCTCTCAACATGGGCATTAGTATGAAATACAAATTTGAGCTCTTGGAACATCTCATATGCTCCGTGACGTGCAAAACCTCTTTGGAGCCTCGATTCTATGTTGTAAAGCATGGCACACTGAACTATTGAGTAGTCATCAGAACATGCATGCCAGACGTTCACAACATCCACAGACGATGCTTGAGGGGGTGGTGCACCGAGCGGTACCTCAAGTACATAAGCCTTATGTGCACCAATGAGGACAATCCTCATATTACAAACCTAGTCCGCATAATTGCTACTATCATCTTTCAACTTAGTTTTCTCTAGGAACGTATCAAAATAAAGTGGAGCTACAATGCGAGTTATTGATCTAGAACATAATTTCCAATGACATTTAGACTATGTTCGTGATAATTGGTTCAGTTAATCAAATTACTAATGAACTTCCACTCACATCAACATCCCCGAGGTTGTCTAAGTGTGATATGATCCAAACTCACCAACCCAAGTCGGAACGTCACGTGAGAGGATGTGGTTTCAATGGTGATCATCTCCATGTTGATCATATATACTATATGACTCATTTTTGATCTTTCATTCTCCTGTGTTTCGAGGACATGTTTGTACATGCTAGGCTCGTCAAATTTAACCCAAGTATTATGCATGTGTAAACTGGCTTACACCCGTTGTATGGGAACGAAGAGTCTATCACACCCGGTCATCACGTGGTGCTTCGAAACGATGAACATTCGCAACGGTGCATACTTAGGGAGAACACAATTTTATCTTCAAATTAAGTGAGGAATCATCTTATAATGCCATCACCGTCCTAAGAAAATAAGATGCATAAAAAACAAACATCACATGAAAATCTAATAAGTGATAGGATATGGTCATCAACATCTTGTGCTTTTGATCTCCATCTCCAAAGCACCGACATGATCTCCATCTTCACCGGCATGACACCATGATCTCCATCATCGTGTTTTCATGTGGTTCTATTGCTTCTACAGCTATTGCTAACTCATAGCGAGGAAGTATGACATAAGATAAATTAAATACAACCCTATGGCTCCTGCCGATTATCATACTCATCGACATGCAAGTCATGATAACTATTACGAAACACGATCATCTCATACATCACATATATCAAATCATGTCTTGGCCATATCAAATCACAACATACCCTACAAAGCAAGTAAGACGTCCTCTACTTTGTTGTTGCAAGTTTTACGTGACTGTTATGGGTAACTAGAAAGAACCGTTCTTACATACACAAAGCCACAACGATGATAATCAAGTTGCCTTTTAACCTTCTACAAAGACCTCCTTTGTCGAATAAGATTCAACTAAAGTGGGAGAGATAGACACCCGCCAGCCACCTTTATGCAAAACAAGTTGCATGTCAATCGGTGTAACTGGTCTCTTGCGCGAGGACATGTAAGGTTGGTTTGAGCCACTTCATCCCACGATACTGCCTAATCAAAATAAGAATAAGCAGGTAAGAAATCTAAACATCAACACCCACAACTCTCCGTGTTCTACTCATGCATACCATGTACACATGGACATAGCTCATGATGCCATTATTGGGGAACGTTGCAAGGGAAACAAAAAAAATCCTACGAACACCCAAGATCTATCTATTGAGATGCTAGCAACAAAGGGAGAGTGTGTCTATGTACCCTTGTAGATCGTTAAGAGGAAGCGTGTATAACACGGTTGATGTAGTCGTACTCTTCATAAATCCAATCGCGATCCAGCATCGAACGGACAACACCTACATGCTCACCAGACATGTGGTTCAATGATGTCTCCTCCTTCTTGATCCAACAAGCAAGGGAGGAGAAGTATATGGGATCACGACCAACATGACGACGTGGTGGTGATGGTGGCAGTGCAAGTTTCACCACGGCTTCGCCAAGCACTACTGAAAAACTGATCTTGAAAGCACAACTTCTTCGTAAGGTTGTTTTGGTAATTAATAACAACATATGTATCACAGAACTAATGATTTTATCTAGTATATTTTAGAAAAGTTCAAAGCTGCATTGACTAAGGATTGTAAGGAGATCCCTGCTACTTGTAAACTGCATTGGATTTTTATCCCCGGAGAGGAGAATGATGTAGCACAGTAGAGTAAGTATTTCCCTCAGTTAAGAAACCAAGGTTATCAATCCAGTAGGAGAACCAAGCAGCACTGGCACCTGCACACACAACGCAAACCTTCGCACCCAACACACACACGAGAGGTTGTCAATCTCTGAGTGGTCAAGAAGCGAGATTAAATGATATATGATAGATTGATAGATTGATAAATAAATAAAAGATAAAAAATGCAGCAAGTATTTTTGGTATTTTTTTATAAGTAAACGAGATTGATCTTGTAATAAAAGTAGACTCGGGGGCCGTAGGATTCACTAGTGGCATCTGTCTCAAGAAAATAGCATATGGTGGGTAAACAAATTACTATTGGGAAATTGATAGAAAAGCAAATAATTATGACGCCATCCAAGGCAATGATCATGATATATGCATCACATCCAAATCAAATAGACCGACTCCTGCGTGCATCTACTACTATTACTTCACACATTGACCACTATCCAGCATGCATCTAGTGTATCAAGTTCATAGGAACGAAGTAATGCATTAAGAACGATGACATGATGTAGTCAAGACAAAGCATATAAGAATTCATCCCAACATTTTATCCTTAATGGCAACAACACATGCGTATCAACTCCCCTTCTGTCAGAAGGACTAAACACGGCAAGACCGAACCCGTTACCGAGCACCTCTTCCCATTGCAAGAAGATCTAATCTAGTTGGACAAACCAAACCAAAACTTCGGAGAAGAAATACAAGGCTATACTAAATCATGCATAAAAGAGATCTACAAAGAACTCAAATAAAACAAGGATAGATCTGAACATAAACTCACAATTCATCGGATCCCAACAAACACACCGCACAAAGTCATTACATCAAATGGATCTCCATGAAGATCATGGATACCGTTGTATTGAGATACACACACACAAACAGACACACACACAGACACACACACACACACACACAGAGAGAGAGAGAGAGAGAGAGAGAGAGAGAGATCTAGCTACTACATACGGACCCGAAGGTTCGTGGTGAACTACTCACGCATCATCGGAGATGCATCAAGGTTGATGTAGAGCCTCTCCGTGATGAGTTCCCCCTCCAGTGGAGTACCAGAGAAGGCCTACAAATTGGATCTGGCGAGAACAAAGGCTTGCAGCGGCAGAAAAAGTATTTCATGGACTCCCTTGAGGGTTTTGGAATATTGCTGAATTTATATGGAGGAGGTAGGGCAAATGGAGCATGGAGGGTCCCACACAACGTCAGGGCGCCGCCCAAGGAACGTCCTGGTGTTGTGTGGGGCCCTTCGACAAGATCTTCCTTGGCCTCCAAGTTCTAGGTGATCCTTATCTTCAATAAAAAAATCCTCAAAAAGTTTCAGGACGATTTGATCTTATCTGTTATTGATATCATGCGAAACAAAAACAGGGCAGAAAACAATAACTCACACTTGGCACTAAGTTAATAGGTTAATTCCCAAAAATGATATAAAAAGGTTGTAGGAGCGAAAGTATGTCTGGAGGGGGGTTGATTAGACTACTTGACAAGATATTTTTTTGCCTTTTCCCAATTTTACTTGAGAGGCACCTACGACATATATAACAAGTCAAGCACACCCTACACATGCAGTTCTAATAGTATAGCAGTGGAAAGTAAACATGAAAGTGTAAATAGAGGAGTAAGGTAGGGAGATCAAACGCATGAGGTTGACACGATGATTTTTGGCATGGTTCCGATAGGTGGCGCTATCGTACGTCCATGTTAGTGGAGACTTCAACCCACGGAGGGTAACAGTTGCGAGAGTCCACGGAGGGCTCCACCCACGGAGGGTCCACAAAGAAGTGGCCTTGTATATCCCACCACGGCTTGCATCCATGGAGGACTAGCCTTACTCATGGTAGATCTTCACAAAGTAGGCGATCTCCTTGCCCTTACAAACATCTTGGTTCAACTCCATAACACGAAGTAGGAGGCTCCCAAGCGACACCTAACCAATCTAGGAGGCACCACCCTCCAAAAGTTAATATATGGGGTAGATCAATAAACTCCTTGCTCTTGTGCTTCTAAAGATAGTCTCCTCAACACAAATCACTCTCTCATAGAATATGAATGGGTAGGAGAGGTTGATTTGCTAGAAAGCAGTTTGGGGAGGCTAGAGATCAAGTTTCAAATGATTGGATTGGAATATCTTGGTCTCAATACATGAGTAGGTGGTTCTCTCTCAGAAAATGGATCTGGAAATGAAGTGTCTGTTCTGAGTGGTTCTCCCATGAATGAGAGGTGGGCGAAGGAGTATATATAGGCAGGAGCAAAATCCAGTCGTTACACACAAAAGAGCAAACTCGGTGACATCGAAGTTGGAAACTCGGTGGTATCGACCAAGTAGAAATGCATGCTTGCCTAGCTTGGAATTGATAAGCATCTGAATGTAAGGTGCATATCCACAGGATCTCTTCTGATTTGCAGCAGTCCTTCGGATAGTCTCAACTATCAAATCCATCACTCTGAATCTGGTGTGGGTGTCTAGCAGGTGCAGCAGGTTAATAGAATATCCTGTGATCATCTTCTCATCACCTGACTTAGGCATGAGGGTGTATCGTAGTATAGTGTTTGTTGTGGGAATGACAGCTTGAAGAAAATACACTGAACCAAACTTGTGACTGGCCAAGTAGTGATGTGGAACTGTCTTGTACATATTGGCCATGGAGTTGCGATTCTGCTTAGCTTCTGCATACACATCTACATCTGCTTCTTCCTGCTTGGGGGCACCAATGATAGCAGCCCATTCAGCAATTGTGGCTTCATACTTGTGACCATCAGTCATCCAGACTAAAGAGTCATCATAAAAGTGAACAGTTGCATATAATTGCATGATCAACTCGTCATTCCATGGGGTCATCTCTTTCCCAACAAATTCTTCAGTGTCAATTAGCCTGAAGTTCTCTTGAACATGTGGAAAGAAATTCTCATTTTCCTTGATATATGCCCAATCGACATACCTCATATCACTGACAGCAAGACTCGTGTCATAGAAGATAGTCTCATAAAAATCTTGTTGTTCCTTGGTGTGAAACCTTGGATCAATAACAGTTCTTCCCCTGACAGCATATGGATCATTAGCTCTCCACTTTCTTAGTCTGGCATCCTTACTCTTCTTTATATCTTCTTCTATAGGATGCGCAACATCGTGGAGTGGAAGGAATGGTCTGAGCTTCCTGAGAACTGGAGCATTCTCATCTTCTTCTTCCTCTGCAACATGGGCACTGGATGCAGGGCCTTTGCTCTTGGCAGCTGCATGTATATCTTTGGTGGTCTTCCTGGAAGCCGGATCCTTCTTTGCTTTAGCAGCAGGCTTAGGAGCAGACTTCATTGCGCCAGTCATCAACTTCTTCTTCTTGGGAAGAACTGGGATCTCCTCAGGAGGTTCTTCCTCGGCATCTTCTGGATCTTCAAACATTGAAGTATTTCTGCCAACAAGATGGATAGTTCTCTTCCTGGGCCTCTTCACACCAACCTTCTTGGCAGGTGTATCCTTGTAAAGTCCTTTGCCTTTCTTGGCATATTCAGGTGCTCTCAGATCAGCAACACTAGCAGATATCTTCCTGACAACTTTCCTTGGAGGAGCCTTAGGAGGAGCTGAAGTTTCCTCTGGCATGAAATCTGAGTCCTCTTCATCAAAAACTAGCTTCTTTCTCTGCCTGGTGGCTGCCTTGGGCAAGCCATGGGAACTGGGAGAACTTGGGTCTGAAGCAGACTTCTCTGGACTAGTGCCCGAGTCCATCTCAACACTCTGCTCTTTGAAAAGTCATTCTGACTATCATCTGAACCTGACATGCTGACAAACACGCTCAGTAGCAAACAACATAACCTGTGAAGTGGATATAGGGAAGACAAAATGGATGAGCATCACAAAGTTTAGATATTTTTGAAAAATTGAAGTCTGAAACTTAGGGTATGATCTTCTGTAGGATGTAAATCGGTGGCACCGAGTTGGCATTTTCGGAGTCATCGAGAAGGCTTACTCGCTTAACAAAAACTTGATAGTCCTTTTCGGTGGCACTCAAAAGAGCTGCTCGGTCTCACCGAGTTGCTTCTCAGGAACCCTAAAACAAGAATCGGTGGAACCGGTTTTACAAACTCGGTCTCACTGAGTTGCATGCTGCGGTAGATCAGATCCAAAATTTCTACTTCTTCTACACTACGAGATGCATCTGGTCGAAGGAAGGGTTTCCACATGGTGGCTCGAAGAAAATCTTTCCCAGTGCGTAAGAATCAGATAGGGGAACGCAAAACGAAATCAGATCCGTACCCTAACTTGGTGGCGGTCCGGCTACGACGGTGATTCCCAAAGGCGGAGGCGCTCGGGGAGACAAAGG
Source organism: Hordeum vulgare subsp. vulgare (assembly GCF_904849725.1). Classification (NCBI taxonomy): domain Eukaryota; kingdom Viridiplantae; phylum Streptophyta; class Magnoliopsida; order Poales; family Poaceae; genus Hordeum; species Hordeum vulgare. The sequence goes on along the minus strand of NC_058522.1, from coordinate 254,782,103 downwards.
CAATGACCTGGGGTCTCGGGGGAAGTGAGGGTTTGGCGAACAAAACCGTTTTGATGAAGTGAAATCAAAAGATTCGGTCCACGTATATATATACCGCTGCGCTGTCGGTGTCACCGAGATGGCAAAATCGGTGTCACTGAGTTCCTCAACTATCAATAGATAGGGAAACTCGATGTAACCAAGTTAGCGATTTCAGTGGTACCGAGATAGGAAAACCTAATCAACTTTGAAAGATAGGTGGCACCGAGTTTGTGGAGTTGGTCACACCAAGTTGTTCAAAGAGGCTTTGGAAGGTGGCCTTTGACGATACAGAACTCCGAGCGCACCTTCACACAGAGGTATCAGCAAGTGCTTGTTCAAGTTTTGTGATGAAGCATGAATAGAACTTGAGATGAGATAGCATAGATAGCTAGATAAGGGTCCTAGGCATTCTTGTCTATCCAATTGGCAAAAGATAAATCAAAAGCCAAATAACAACAATTGTATGTCCTTGAATGATCAAACACATGCAGACCAACATGCTCACAGAATAAGAATGATGAATAAAACATGGCGAACATGCACAAACATTCTAGCAGCTACCAAGCACTTGGGCAATGACAAAGTCGTCTATATATGAGTATATTGACATAGGAGCCAAGTATGAATACTTAATCATAGGTCATACTCATCGTTAAGCACAAGTGGGGTTACCACTTTTACATAAGCATTAATGTGTTCATATCCTTAGGAGATGCTTATACTCAAGTCTTAGAGTAAAGCTCCCCCTTGATATGATATCCCAACTAAGAGGGATCAACTAACCTTGGGTTTTGTCATAGAAGACTTCAAGTAGGTGAAGTAGTGGTGGATGCTCAATGTTGATGAAGATCATCTTGAGTTGGGAGAAATCCTTGTTGTTTTCATACTCCTTTCACCTACATGGATTAGTCCCAAAGCAAAAGGAACATATGCAAGAATATCTATGGACTTGGAGTGAAGCACACATGAGTTAATGTCCAAATATGCATTAATTACCTTGTGCCTTGCTTACCTTTGAGGGAATGTGTGACTCCTTGAACTAATGCATATGGTTGAGGTTGATAGCATATAGTTCTTGCAAAAATGAATAAGAGTGAATTTCATTGGCAGAATCACCCCTCAAGAACTTCTAGTTCTTCCTCTTGGGAATCCACACCAAATTGATGGGAATCCTTGGAGTTGTGGTAGCACTTGTTGAGGTAGAGCTAGTAGTATCCTTGGGAATCCACTTGACCTTGGCCTGGGGTTTTTCTTCAAATAGGTCAATGTCATCTTGAAGCTTTGCCTTGCCTGTGTGGTCTTGTGGTAGAAGGCCATCTTGTGAGCTTGTTCCTTCAGAAGGAGTGGACTTCTCCTATTGGGGAACAAACTTGGGAGTGGGATATGGACCTTCTTCCCAAACATCTTCATTGACATTCAAGTAGCCAACACCTTGTTTCTTCTGATGTCCTCCTTGCTTGCGCACAATTTCCACAAATTGCTTACTTCCGACAAGACTATTGAAGACACCTCTCTCTATAATCCCTTTCGATAGATCATTTTCTTGCTCAAGTGTAACTTGGCTAAGAGAATCGTTAGTGGAATCAATAGAGTTACTAGCAAGAACATTATTGGATTTAGCTTTAGCATTGTTGTTACTATATGAAGAAACCTTCTTGCCTTTGTTACTAGTGTTCGTAGGTTTAACTTGTGGAACAAAGTTAGACAAGAGTAATCGCTTGGCTAGATAAGAAGAACTCTTCTTCCGAATATCATCATTGATTGCTTTTAAGAACTCATGCTCTTGCTCCAAGTGGGTCTTCTCGAAGCGTAGCTTCTCATGGGTTCTTGCAAGCTCTCTACGATCTTCTAGAGTAGTCTCATGAGCTAACTTAAGAGTTTTTAATTCTTGAGTTAGTCGTTCAATTTCTATCTTATCATCATCATTCAATTTCTATTGACTGGCATGATAAGTAGCAAGTTCATTTCCAGTGCATTCACTAGTTTTATCTAGAAGCAAGTCATCTTCTCCTAACAAGTCATCCTCATCACTATTGAAATCAAGATACTCAGGATGTGATACCTTGGGGCCTTTAGCCATGAAGCAGTTTCTGACTCCCTCATTTGGTGAATCAAATAAGTCGCAGGAGTTGGTGGAAACAAGCGCAATTCTGGCAACACGTTCATCTTGACTATAGTTGGAGTTGGAGTGGTAGCTTCTCTTAGAGTGGTGATCAGACTCGGAGCCAGAGACCCATTCACCAACATGAGCTTGATGTCTTCTTCTTGAACTGCTCTTGCTGTATTTGTCCTTCTTCTCCGATTCCTTGCCTCTCCGTGAGTGTCTTTGTTCATAGTGATCTTCTCTACTCTTTCTCTCTCTACGAGGTGACTCATCTCTTGAGCTTCATCTTCGAGGTGACTCTTCGCTTATTTTGTAGGGAGCCGAGCACTCATTTGAGCAGTGTCCGGGCTTCCCACAATTGTAGTAGTTTCGGTCACGACTGGACAAATGCTTCTCATCATGTCTTGAACTTGAGCTTCTATCTTTGCCTCTACTCTTGTAGAACTTGTTGAATTTTGTGACCATGAGGCTTATCTCTTCATGAGTGACAAGATTGTCTTTTGAATTAGCGGGAGCATCACATGAAGCTTTGTAAGCACCGCTTGACTTGTTGTGTAGCTCATCTTTGTCCTTGAGTGACATCTCATGAGCAACAATCCTACCAATGACTTCAGTTGGCTTGAGATCTTTGTAGTTTGGCATCATTTGGATCAATGTGCACACTGTGTCATACTTGCCATAAAGAGCTTTAAGTATCTTCTTGATGATGAATTTATCGGTCATCTCTTCGCTTCCTAAGCCGACAAGCTCACTAGTGATGAGAGCTAGCCTAGAGTACATTTCAGCGACTCCTTCACCATCCTTCATATTGAACTTGTCAAGCTGACTTTGAAGCACATCCAACTTAGATTCTGTGATAGAATCAGTACCTTTGTACATATCAACCAAAGTATCCCAAATTTCTTTTGCATTCTCAAAACGACTGATTTTGTTAAATTCTTCGGGGCAAAGGCAATTGAAGATGATATCGCAGGCTTGAGCATTAAGTTGCAACATCTTCAGTTCATCACTTGTGGCATCACGATCTGGTCTATGCCCATCTCCAAAGAAGTTACCTTCCACACCAACACGAATAACAACCCAAATGTGAGGACTAAAGCCAAGTATATGCATTTTCATTTTATGCATCCAACTAGCAAAATTAGTGCCATCGAAGTAAGGACCTCTACGATGATAATTTCCCTCACTAGATGCCATACTCTCCTAGGTTGCTAAACCAATGAAATGGAGACCAAAGCTCTGATACCACTTGTAGGATCGAAGGTACGTCTAGAGGGGGGTGATTAGACTACTTGACAAGATATATTTTTTGCCTTTTCCCAATTTTACTTGAGAGGCAGCTACGACAGATATAACAAGTCAAGTACACCCTACATATGCAGTTCTAATAGTATACCAGCGGAAAGTAAACATGCAAGTGTAAATAGAGGAGTAAGGTAGGGCGATCAAACGCATGAGGTTGACACAATGATTTTTGGCATGGTTCCGATAGGTGGCGCTATAGTACGTCCATGTTAGTGGAGACTTCAACCCACGCAGGGTAATGGCTGCGAGATTCCATGGAGGGATCCACCCACGGAGGGTCCACAAAGAATCGGCCTTGTCTATCCCACCATGGCTTCCGTCCACGGAGGACTAGCCTTACTCACGGTAGATCTTCACAAAGTAGGCAATCTCCTTTCCCTTACAAACATTTTGGTTCAACTCCACAACACGAAGTAGGAGGCTCCCAAGTGACACCTAACCAATCTAGGAGGCACCACCCTACAAAAGGTAATAGATGGGGTAGATCAATGAACTCCTCGCCCTTGTGCTTCTAAAGGTAGTATCCTCAACACAAATCACTATCTCACAGAATATGAATCGGTAGGAGAGGTTGATTTGGTGGAAAGCAGTTTGGGGAGGCTAGAGATCAAGTTTCAAATGATTGGATTGGAATATCTTGGTCATAACACATGAGTAGGTGGTTCTCTCTCAGAAAATGGATCTGGAAATGAAGTGTGTGTTCTGAGTGTTTCTCCCATGAATGAGAGGTGGGTTAAGGGGTATATATATGCAACAACCAAAATCCAACCGTTACACACAAAAGAGCAAACTCGGTGACACCAAAGTTGGAAACTCGGTGGTACCGACCAACACTAAAGGTGTGAACTTTTGAATCTCGGTGAAACCGATATACACAACTCGGTAGCATCGAAAAGGTGACTATCGGTCAGATGGCCAAACTCGGTGGCACCGATACTCAAACTCGGAAATTCCGATTTTGTGTATCTTGGCATTAGAATGTTGGTCATAATGAACTTGGTAGCACTGATGCAGTTTCGGTTGCACTGATTTGGTGGGAATGGCTAGGATTTTATCTAAGGTTCAAACTCGGTGGCTCCGATGTAGAAATGTTATTGACACCGAATTTGTGAATGTGGAACTTGACAGAGTGAATATTTGGGTAAAATGACTGAGTGTTTTGGTGGCTAACTTTGAGCATTTGAGCAATCAGTTCATTTTACTACCTCACCCCCTTTTAATAGTATTGGTTTTTGTATGGAATCAAAAGTGATTTCTCACAAATATAACATGAAGAGTCTTCTAGCTTGAAGCTTGAGCCAACATTATTCCTTTCTTGCATCAAGGGGCATCTCCACATAAACCTTAAGCCATATCATCTTTTGAACTTTTTTGAAATATACTTGGAAAACACATTAGTCCAATGATGCATATGTTGTGATCAATTATCAAAACCACCCTAGGGAGCATATGTGCTTTCAAAGGTATAAAATGATAATAAAAAACCCAAGAATAATAATATCATAGCATGGAACAAGCAAAAGTAATATATACGTTGGAGACATATCAAGCATCCCCAAGCTTAACTCCTGCTCGTCCTCGAGTAGGAAAGTGCTAAAATGTATTTTTGATTGTGGAATGCTACCCAACATACTTCAAGTTATTTTCATAGCATAGCCATGAGGACTTAGATGATTCAAAGCAATAGTCTATATTTTACTTGAAGACATAGATACTCAAGAAATGCTAACAAGCAACCATGCCTTTCAAAGTAACAATGCTCAAGTAAATTATCCCTAGCCCATTATGCTCAATCATTGATCCATTCATGATGCACTCTCAAATATCAATCATACTCCATGCACACACATGACCACATGACCCCCTAGTTGGTGCTTTTAAAGAGAAGGATGAGACTCAACATAAAAATTTAATAGAAAGGCCCTTTGCAGAGGGAAGCATTGATTTATAGAGGTGCGAGATCTCAAGTTTTAAAAGAGATGAAATTTTTATTTTGGGTGGCATGCTTTTCTCGTCAACGAGAATGACTTAAGGTTCCCAACACTTCTCACATTGGATACATCATAAGCGGTTCCCAAACATAAAGTAAATATTTTTTGTATCTCTATTGCCTCATCATCGTTTGAGTGTCATCAAGACTTTGGTCTTTCTACTGTCACATCCAAGAGAATAAATATTTTTTTCGAGAGTTTTCTCTCTTTTGTAATTTTTTCATTTCAGGAATGGGCATCCCTAATACCACCGTACTCTCGTGCAATGAAAAGTGAATAAACACTCATCATGAGAATGACATATCCAACAAAAAAATATTGGCCACACCTCACCGCTTCATGAGCGATACAGGCATACAAAAGAGAAAATATTTTTGAGATTGTTTTAGAGATGGCACATGCAAATTTACTTGGAACGGAACTGAAATACCACATATAGGTAGGTATAGTGGACACAAGTGGCAAAGCAAGGTTTAAGGATAATGGATGCACAAACAGTATTCCTGCTTAGTACAAATGAAGGTTAGCAAAAAGGTTGAGAAGCGCCCAACTAGAAAATCATAATGATGCACATGCATACCTAAAACATAACCAACATCGAACAATACACCATAAGTAGGAAATAACTTCATTGCATAATTATTGACTTTTCCTGCTTGCACAGGGAATCATAAATCTTAACATCAATATTCATACTAGAGCATAATTGACTCACTAACATAACTCACATATCATCATCTATATATCTCGAAACTATTGCAAAGAATCAAGTTTTTCATCTCCCATAAAAACGTGTATGCTAGTTTTCATTATTCTACTTGAATATTCATCACAAAGGGACCAAACATTTTATCTTGTACCAATTACCAAGATATTTTCACACTCTCAAAAAGATATAAGTGAAGCAAGAGAGTGAATTTCTTCAAAACTTTCTAACATTCTCAAAAAGATATAAGTGAAGCAAGAGAACAAGTTTCTTCAAAACATATAGCATTCTAAATATATATATAATTGAACCTTGAGAACAAGTTTCTTCAAAACATTCGCACCACCGTACTCAAAAAGATATAAGTGAAGCACTAGAGCAACCGCCTAGCTTAAGAAATTTAAGTGAAGCACAAGAAGCAATTCTAACAAATTATGATGACGTGAGGCCATCTCAAGAAAATGTGTTCAGAGGTGATGATTGTGAAAAACTAATAAGCAAAGACTCATATTATACAAGACGCTCCAAGCAAAACACATATCATGTGACGAATACAAATATAGCCTCAAGTGTGTTACCCATAGTCGTTAGAAGAAAGAGGGGATGCCTTCCAGGGTATCCCCAAGATTAGACACTTGAGCCTCCTTAGATATTACCTTGGGGTGTCTTGGGAATACCCAAGCTTTGGCATTTGCATCTCTTCATTCCTTCATCCATCAACGTCACACCCAAAACTTGAAAACTTCAATCACACAAAACTCAACAGAACCTTCGAGAGATCCGTTAGTATAACCAAGCAAATTACCACTATAAGTATTGTTTCAAACACATTAAAATTTTATAATTGCATTATAGTTACTGTATTCTAACTTCCCCTTGGCTTGCACCCCCCGATACAAGTCATAGGTTCATCAAAACAAGCACACAATGTAATGAAAATAGAATATGTCTTAAACATAAAAGTCTGTAGTAATCTTTACTATAACCATACTTATGTAACTCTAAAATTTCTGAGAAATTAGGAAAATGTAAAGAATTTGTAGAACAATACTGTGTTAAAATTTAAGCTCATTATCATGCTTCAGTAAAAAATGAAAATTCGTGCACTCAAGATAGAGTTTCTGTTTCAGATTCAACATTGTTTCTACTCATGTTATGAATCATCCTAAAGGTCTTACTTGGAACAAACACTAAATAAAACATAAAAAAACACAATAATAACAAAATAATAAATGTGTAAACATTAAATAACAGGAAGCAAAAGATAAGAATAAAATTTATTCATTGGGTTGCCTCCCAACAAGCGCCATTGTTTTATGCCCCTAGCTAGGCATGATGATTTCAATGATGCTCGCATAAAGGTAAAGAACTAAAACATAAAGGGAGCATCATGAATCACATGGAAAACATATTTAATTCTAACCCTCTTCCTATGCATAGGGATTTTGTGGGCTAACAAATTATGGGAACAAGAATCAATTAGCATAGGAAGGCAAAACAAGTATAACTTCAAAATTTCCAACACATCGAGAAGAAACTTGATATTATTGCAATATGTAAAAGCATATGTTCCTCTCTGATATTAATTTTCAGTACCATCATGAATAAATTCAACAATATAACTGTCAAATAAAGCATTATTTTCATGATCCACATGCATAAAGTCTGACCATCTTCCAAGGTAGTGGGATTAACATTAACTCAAGTCATGGCCTCTCCAAACCCACTTTTATCAAAAAATTCATAAGATTGAGCACTCTCCAAATATGTGGGATTATTTTTACCTGAAGTTGACACTCTTCCAAACCCACTTTCGATACTATTGCAAACCTTATTATCAATAACATATTCATCTTGAGGATTAAATAAATTTTCAAGACCATAAGAACCACCACCCCAATCTTGATCATTACAAGAGTAGTGGACATGACAAAATTATCATCCCCAAGCTTGTAGTTTTGCATATCATTAACATAATCAACATTAATATAATTTATAGTAAGATCATTGCATTCATGCTTTTCAATCAAGGAGCTATCATGAATCACTTTATAAATTACTTCTTTCAACACTTCATCCAAATTTTCACATTCATGATTTTCAGACAAAACTTCATAGAGATAATCAAGTGAACTCAAATCACTACCAATTGGTTCATCATAATTTGGTCTTTTGAAAATATTAGGAAGTGGATGAGGATCCATATCATTATATTTTTAGCAAGCGAAGATGCAAGCAAATAGAAGGCACATGGAAACACAAGCAAAGATAGAAAACAAGCAAAAAGGCAAACGAAAAAGAGGGCGCATAAAATGGAAAAAAATTGTGAAGTGGGGGAGATGAAAATGAGAGGCAAATGGCAACATAAGAAAATATAGAAAACAAGCAAAAAGTCAAACGGAAAAGAGAGCGAATAAAATGGATTTTTTTTGTGGAGATGAAAAAAAGAGGCAAATGGCAAAGGTAAGAGTTGATAGTGTAGGTACTTGGTAATGGCACCAGAGATTGGCAAGTTGATGATGTTGGCTTGATCCTCCCCAGCAATGGCGCCAAATATTCTCCCCCCTACTTGTAAACTGCGTTGGATTTTTATCCCCGAAGAGGAGAGGATGATGCAGCACAGTAGAGTAAGTATTTCCCTCAGTTAAGAAATCAAGGTGATCAATCCAGTAGGAGAACCAAGAAACACCAGCACCTGCACACACAACGCAAACCTTCGCACCCAACACAGACGAGAGGTTGTCAATCTCTCGGCGGTCAAGAAGCAAGATGAAATGATATATTATAGATTGATAAATAAATAAAATATTAAAAATTGCAGCAAGTATTTTTGGTATTTTTGTATAAGTAAACGAGATTGATCTTATAATAAAAGTAGACCCTAGGGTTGTAGGATTCACTAGTGGCATCTCTCTCAAGAAAATAACATATGGTGGATAAACAAAATACTGTTGGGCAATTGATAGAAAAGCAAATAATTATGAAGATATCCAAGGCAATGATCATGATATAGGTATCACATGCAAATCAAGTAGACCGACTCCTGCCTGCATCTACTACTATTACTTCACACATCGACAACTATCCATCATGCATCTAGTGTATTAAGTTCATAAGAATGAAGTAATGCATTAAGAACGATGACATGATGTAGTCAAGACAAAAGCATATAAGAATTCATCCCTACTTTTTATCCTTAATGGCAACAACATATGCATATCAACCCCCCTTCTGTCCCTAGAACTGAACACCGCAAGATCGAACCCATTACCGAGCACCTCTTCCCATTGCAAGAAGATCTAATCTAGTTGGCTAAACCAAACCAAAACTTCGGAGAAGAAATACAAGGCTATACTAAATCATGCATAAAAGATATCATCAAAGAACTCAAATAAAACAATCATAAACTCACAATACATCGGAGCCCAAGAAACACACCGCACAAAGTCATTACATCGAATGGCTCTCCATGAAGATCATGGAGACCGTTGTATTGAGATAGAAAGATAGAGATAGAGATATATAAATAGAGAGAGAGAGCCATCTAGATACTCCCTACAGACTCGTAGGTCTATGGTGAACTACTCATGCATCATCCGAGAGGCGGCAAGGTTGATGTAGAGCCCCTCCGTGATGAGTTCCCCCTCAGGTGGAGTACCGGAGAAGGCCTCCGGATGGGGTCTGGTGAGAACAGAGGCTTGTGGTAGCGGAAAAAGTATTTTGTGGACTCCCTTGAGGGTTTGGGAATATTGCTGAATTTATAGTGGAGGAGCTAGGGAAAATGGAGCGTGGAGGGGCCCACACAACATTAGGGCGGTCCCCTGGGGCACGCCTTGGTGTTGTGTCTGGCCCTCCGGAAAGATCTTCCTTGACCTCCAAGTTCCAGGTGATCCTTATCTTCAATAAAAGATCCTCAAAAAGTTTTGGGACAATTTGATCTTACCCGATATTGATTTGCCGCGAAACAAAAATAGGGCAGAAAACAGGAACTGACACTTGGCACTAAGTTAGTACGTTAGTCCCCAAAACTGATATAAAAAGGTATAAAAACGATAATAAAACACCCAAGAATAATAGTATCATAGCATGGAACAAGAAAAAATAATAGATACTTTGGAGACGTATCAATCCCCTCGATGCAAGGAACATCTATTAGCAATAAGCATAAAGACTCTACATTTTATAATTTGTGATAAATGACATTTGAGTCAATAGGAAAGCCAATGACATTAAAAGGGGATGATGTGACTATGATGATCTGGTTGCTCACGTGTTTAGAGATTTCCACCCAAAATACTCATGAAATTCTCCCACAAATATTATGTCAAAATCCACAAAGTACAAAATTTGGTGCCACCAACTTCCCATCCGTACCTACTGAGTTTTCCACCAGACAGATCCTATGCCAAAACCCTAGCATCTCGGTGCCACCAACATTACCTTTGGTGGCACTGAAATCAGCGACCACTTTCTGGTTAGGCATTTTCAAAAATCGGAATTTCAAGTTTCCGAAATCGGTGTCACCGATATTTGGAAACTGCCCTTGCTTACCTATATCGGTACCACCAAGATTTCTATGTCGGTCTCACCGAAAAGACAAAAGTCGCCACATTTTGCACTAGTCGGTGCCACCAAGTTTCATTTCGGTTTCACCGAGTTGGGTAATAATGTTGTAATGGTTGGATTTTTGGAGATGCCTATACATACCCATCCACCACCTTCATTCGCACAGGAAGCACTCAGAACACACATACAATTTCCATATCGATTCTTCTAAGAGAGAGTGTAGGATCGGAAGTATGTCTAGAGGGGGGGGTGATTAGACTCCTTGACAAGATAAAAACTTAGCTTTTTCCCAATTTTTAGTGTGGGCCAGTTTTAGCAACTATGACTAGTCAAGTACACCCACACATGCATATCTAAGAGCATTTCAGCAGAAAGTAAAACATGCATGTGTAAATAGAGGGTAAGGTAGGGAGATCAAACGCAAAGGTTGACACGACGATTTCTGGCATGGTTCCGATAGGTGGCGCTATCGTACATCCATGTCAGTGGAGACTTCAACCGACGGAGGGTAACGGCTCCGAGAGTCCACAGAGGGCTACACCCACAAGGGGTCCACGAAGAAGCGGCCTTGTCTATTCCATCACGGCTTTAGTCCACACAGGACTAGCCTCACTCACGATAGATCTTCACGAAATAGGCAATATCCTTGCCCTTAGAAACATCTTGGTTCAACTCCACAACATCAAGTAGGAGGCTCCCAAGCGACACATAACCAATCTAGGAGGCACCACCCTCCAAAAGGTAATAGATGCGGTAGAATGATGAACTCCTTGCTCTTGTGCTTCTAAAGATAGTCTCATCAACACTCAATCGCTCTCTCTCAAATTTGGCAGGGGTAGGAGAGATTTATTTTGTGGAAAGCAGCTTGGAGAGGCTATAAAATCAAGGTTCAAATGGTAGGAATGGAATCTCTTGATCTCAACACATGAGTAAGTGGCTCTCTCTGAGAAAAATGGATCTGGCAAGTGCAAGTGTGTTCTGAGTGCTTCCTCTATGAATGAGAGGTAGGTGGAGGGGTATATATAGGCAACCTCCAAAATCGAACCGTTACACCATAATTGACCAACTCGGCGACACAAAAGTTACAAACTCAGTGGTACCAACTTGCTCAAAAGGTAGCAACTTTGAATCTTGGTGGAACCGATTACACAACTTGGTAGAACCGAAAAGGTGACTAACAGTCAGATGACACAACTCGGTGGCACCGATACAGAAACTCGGAAATTACAATTTTCTGTACCAAGGCAACATAAGGTTGGTGACCCAAACTCGGTAGCACCGATGCAAATTCGGTTGCACCAAAAAGGTATGGTTTGGCTAGGATGTGTCCAAGTGTAAAATCGGTATGGCCGAGTGATAAATGTTGGTGGCACCGATTTTGGATATTTGGCTTGGCACAAATATATTTTGTGGAAGAGTGGATGAGTATTTTTGGTGGCTATGTCTAAGCACTTGAGCAACCAATTCACCATGATACCTCATCCCCTTTCAATAGTATTGGCTTTCCTATGGACTCCCCATTTGAATCTTGATTTCGAGCCTCCCCAAGTTGCTTCCACCTAGTCAATCTCTTCTACCCAAGCTAAATCTATGAGAGGGTGATTGAGTGTTGAGGAGACTATGTTTTAAAGCACAAGAGCAAGGAGTTCATCGTATTACCGCATCTATTACCTTTTGTAGGGTGGTGCCTCCAGATTGCTTAGGTGTCGCTTGGGAGCCTCCTACTCCATGTTGTGGAGTAGAACCAGGAAGTGTGTAAGGGAAAGGAGATCGCCTGATTCGTGAAGATCTACCCCGAGTGAGGCTAGTCTTTCGTGGATGCAAGCCATGATGGAATAAACAAGGTTGCTCTCTATGGACCCTTCGTGGGTTGAGCCCTCCGTGGAATCACATATGCATTACCCTCCGTGGGTGGAAGTCTACATCAACGTGGACGTACAATAGAACCACCCATCGAAACGACGTCAAAAATCGTCATGTCAATCCTTGCGTTTGATCTTCATATCCCTACCCACTATTTTCATGTGCATGTCTTTACTTTTCACTTCTATACTCTTAGACTTGCATGTGTAGGATGTTCTTGACTTACAAAAATTGCTAAAACTTCCCCACGACTAAAATTTGGAAAAGGCCAAGTTTTTATTTGGTTAAGTAGTATAATCACCCCCTCTAGACATACTTCAGATCCTACAAGTGGTATCAGAGCTTTGGTCTCCATTGCATTGGTTTCACAACCTAGGAGAGTATGGCGTCTAGTGAGGGAAATTACCACCGTAGAGGTCCATACTTTGATGGTACAAACTTTGCTAGGTGGAATCATAAGATGAAAATGGATATTCTTGGTCATAACCCCGCCGTTTGGGCTGTTGTTCACGTTGGCTTGCAAGGTGAATTCTTTGGTGATGGAAGGAACCGGATCGTGAAGTGACTACGAAAGAATTGAAGATGTTGCAATACAACGCACAAGCATGTCACATCCTATTCAACTACCTATGCCTCGAATAGTTCAACAAGATTAGCCGTCTTGAGAATGCCAAGAAATTTTGGGACACTTTGGTTGATATGCATGAAGGTATCGAATCCTTCAGGGAATCTAAGTTGGATGTGCTACAAAGTCAGCTTCGCAAGTTCAAGATGAAGGATGGTGAAGGAGTTGCTCAGATGTACTCTAGGCTCGCTCTCATCACAAATTAGATTGCCGACTTAGGAAGCGTAGAGATGACCGACAAATTCACCATCAAGAAGATCCTTAGAGCCTTGGAGGAAAGTACGACACTGTGTGCACATTGATCCAAATGATGCCAAACTACAAAGATCTCAAGCCAACATAAGTCATTGGAAGGATTGTTGCTCATGAAATGTCACTCAAGGACAAAGAAGAGCTTAATAACAAGTCAGGCGGTGCTTACATATATTCAAATGATACTCCCGCTACTTTAAATGAAAACCTTGTCACCAATGAAGAGATAAGCCTCATGGTCAAGAAATTCAACAAGTTCTTCAAGAGTAGAGGCAAAGAGAGAAGCTCCAATTCAAGATATGAAGACAAGCGTTTATCTAGTGGTGACCGAAATTGCTACAATTGTGTAAGGCTCGGATACTACTCCAATGAGTGTTCGGCCCCCACAAAATAAGAGAAGATTCACCTAGAAGAATAAGCTTAAGAGACATGTCACCTCGAAGAGAGAGAAGGAGTAGAGAAGATCGTTATGAAGGAAGACCCTCCCGGAGAAGCAAGGAACCGGAGAAGAATGACAAGTACACCAAGAGCCACTCAAGAAGAAGACATCAAACTCATGTTGGTGAATGGGTATTTGGTTCCGAGTCCAATAACCAATCCGAGAGAAGCTACCACTCCAACTCCGACTATAGTCAAGATGAAGGTGTTGCCGATCTTGCACTCGTATCCTCGAACTCGTATGACATATTTGATTCACCAAATGAAGGGATTGGAAACTTCTTAAAGGATAAAGGCACCAAGGTATCACACCCGAGTATTTTGACTTTAATAGTGACGAGGATGACTTGTTCTTTGATAAAACTAGTTATAGCAATGAAAATGAACTTGATGATAATCATGCTAGTCAAGATAAGTCGTGCGATGATGATAAGAAGGAGATTGAGTGTCTAACTAAAGAATTAAAAACTCTTAATTTAGCCCATGAATTTGCTCTAGAATATCATAAAGAGGTTGCAAGAAGTCATGAGAAGCTACGCTTTGAGAAGCTAAATTTAGAGCAAGAGCATGAGTTTCTAAAAGCAATCAATGATGATATTCGACAGAAGAGTTCTTCTTATCTAGCCAAACTATTACTCTTGTCTACTTTTGTTCCACAAGTTAAATCTAAGGACATGAGTATCAAATGCAAGAAAGTTTCTTCATCTATTAACAATAACACTAATGCTAAACCTAATGATGTTGTTGCTAGTAGCTCTCTTTTCCACTAATGATTCTCTTAGCCAAGTTACACTTGAGCAAGAAAATGATTTATTGAAAGGAATTGTAGAGAGAGGTATCTTCAAGAGTCTTACCGGTAGTAAGCAATTAGAGGAGATTGTACGCAAGCAAGGAGGACATCAGAAGAAACAAGGCATTGTCTACTTCAATGCCAATGGAGTTGAATGGGAAGAAGTTCAATACCCTAACCTAAAGTTTGTTCCCCAAAAGGAGATGTATGATCCTACTCTCCCCAAGGGAACAAATGCTCAAGATGACCTTCCACCACAAGACCACAAGCTTAAGGGCAAGGAAAATCTTCAAGAGGAGATTGAGTCATTTTAAGAAGAATCCCAAGCCATGGTCAAGTGGATTCCCAAGGACACCACTAGCTCTACTTCATCAAGCACTACCTCAACTCCAAGGATCCTCATCAAGTTGACGCGGGTCCCTAAGAAGAATAACTAGAGAAGTTCTTGAGGGGTCACTCCCCCAATCAAATTCACTCCTATTAATTTTGTAAAGATCTATTTGTAATCAACTCCAACCATATGCATTAGTGCAAGGAGTCACATATTCCCTCAAAGGTAAGCAAGGGGTAAGGTGACTAATGTATCAATGGACATCATCTCATGTGAACTTCACTCCATGTCCATAGATATCCTTGTATTTGTTCCTTGTGTGGGAGTAACCCATGTAGGTGAGAAGAATAAGAAACAACAGGGATTGTCCCCAACTCAACATGATCTTCATCAACTATGAGCATCCACCACTACTACACCTACATGAAGTCTTCTATGATAGAACCCAAGGTTAGTTTATTCCTCTTAGGGGGGATGGCACATCAAGGGAGAGCTTTACTCTAAGACTTGAGTTAAAGCATCTCTTTAGATGTGAACACATTGAAAGCTTTTTGTAAAAGTGGCAACCCCACTTGTGCTTAAACGATGAGTATGACATGTGATCAAGTATTCTTGCTTGGCTACTAAGTCAATACACTCATATATATATGACTTCGTCATTGCCAATGTTCTCGGTAGATACTAGAGTGATTGTGCATGATTGCCATGTTTTATTTGACATATTATTATGTGAGCATGTTGGTATGCATATTTTTTATCATTCATGGATATCCAATTGTTGTTGGCTTTTCTTTTTATTTGGCCAATTGGATATACAAGAATGCCTAAGTACCCCTCTCTTGCAATAACTCTGCGAGTTCTTTGTGACTAATGTGAATTCATGGATATATGCACTGTTACCTTTCCAGAATTTGATAGCCTCTACGGTACCGTGCATTGCCCTTTATCACCTCGAGAGATGGTGCAAACTTCATAGGTGCATCCAAACCTCGTGATATGCGTTTCCTATTGGCTATAAATATCCCACCCCCTCCACCACAAGTTGGTGGCTACTCAGATTTGATACCGTTGTTGTCATTTTGGAGCAACCCACCTCGAAGTCATCGAGAGAGAGGGTACTATCCTGTGAGGATAAACCCAAACACCTAGATCCAAAATGATTGAACATTACCGAAGTCATTTTGTTCTGAGAGAACTGAAGACTTGTTACACTTGAAGACTGTGATCTTCCAGACAGTTAGGTGTCGTGGTCTAGTGCATCCAAGAGTCATTATGGATTGTCGGGTGACCATGGTCTAGATCAATCCAAGAGTCATTATGGATTGACGGGTGACCAAGTTTGTATGGGTTTCACAAGTCTCCCCTGAAGACTTACTTGAGTGATTGGGCATTGTCTGAGAGACCTCGGCTCAAGGGGATCAAGGTGAAGACGAAGTCTAAGCCTCCCCAACCGGATGTACAGCTGTCACAACAACTCGAATTGGTACAATAAATCATGTGTTTTCGTCAAGCTATTGGTTCTATCCTTCACTCTCTTTACTTACTATACTGTGAAGCCATTGCTTGATCATCTCAACCCAAAGGCTTTCTGTGAAGACATTCCCAACTGTTGTTTATCTTCACACTACCTTAGTTTATCCGTGATATATCTTAGTGTGCATGATGACTATGCCTTGCATGATTGGTTGTCTTCATAGTATTGTATACTTTTCATAGATCCGTGACACTTATCCCTACTTGATCCTGTATCGCTTCCTCTTAACTTTGAATACATTTATTGTTTTGAAGCTTTTCATGAAAATCGCATATTCACCCCCTCTAGTCTGTAACTACCACTTTCAATTGGTATGAGAGCTAGGTACTCCCTTGTTCTTTGTTCCAGTTTAACCACCTAGAGTTTTAGCTAAGTCGACTGCAGGGATAATCAAGGTTTCCACCACGTGACCTGTATTCGATGAAACTAATTACCCATACTGGAAGAACAAGATGCACATGCATCTTGAAGCCATTGACAATGACCTCTGGTATGTTGTCATGGCTTCTGTTCCCAAGATTGGTGATGGTGTCACTATTGCTGATGTGAAGAGATTTTCTCAACTGGACTCCACCATCAAGAACATCATCTTTGGTCACCTGACCAAAGGACAATACGACCGTGTGAGTGCTCTTGAGATTGCGAATCAAATCTGGGAATGGATATCCAAAGTCAATGAAGGTGTCTCATCAGAGAGGGACTTGCGTGTAGATGTGCTCCGCAACCTGTTCAGCCATTTCAAGAGGCTTGACTATGAAAATTTTCATCTCACATTTGATCGTCTCAATGATATCTCAAATGAGTTGAATGCACTAGGAGCCATTGATATCACCAAACATGAAGTGCTGAAGAAGCTATTCCGATCTCTTGACATTTCCTTTGACACTCTTGCCCTCATGATCCAAGAATGCCCTGACTTGAAGGAATTGGATCCTGCCGATATGCTTGAGAGGCTCAACACTCACGAATTCTAGCAAGCTGAGAAAAGGGAAATCTATGGTTCGAACTATTGTTGTTCTCGTGCAGTGAAAGCGAAGCATGTGTCTTCATCTCAAGGCGAATCTAAATGTACTTCTGATGGTGCGAAAGACTTTGGCAAAGAACTCGCTATGCTTGTTCAAAAGTTCCAAAAGTTTTCCAAGTCAAAACGCTTTGCAAAGTCTTCAAGGCGTGGCTCCAAGAAATCTAGTGAAATGTCTTCGCATGATAGCAAGAAGCAATTCTATCACAAGTGCAAGAAAATAGGTCACGTCATCGCCGATTGTCCTTGATGGGAGAAAGAATCAAAGAAGAAGAGCAAGAACTATGATTCTGATAACAACAAGAAGAATAAGTATCACAAATCTTCATCCAAGTCTTCGTCACATAAGGAGAGCTCCAAGGCACATGCTTTCATTGGCAAGGAGATGGATTTCGATGCTGAATCTGGGTCTGAAGTTAAAGAGGGATTTGAGGAGGATTCTGATTTTAAAGTTGCTGGTTTCACAATGGCTTCTCCATTTGTCCCCTCGTTTGTCTTCGATTCTGAATACAATGGTTACTTCATCAACACTAAAGCTAGTGACAACGACAATGCTCCAGCCTACTGCTTCATGGCAAAAGGCTCCAAGGTATACTCAAAATCTTCATGCTATGACTCTACTAGCGAGCCGAAACTGATGATGACTTGAAACCTAGATATTCTAAAGTTTTAAAAATTGCTACTAAGAAAGAGAATGCTATGGAAAAAATGCAACTAACTCTAGAGAAAAGCGATGATGTGTTGTGCAGCGAAATGAGTTTGGACGAAGATATGGCAAAATATATGCGTGATCTACGTTCAAGGTTTGATGATCTCCAAAATCTTCATGAATATCTCTCAACTGATCATGAGAAGTTTATCTTGAATATCTTTAAAGAAAACTCGATCTTTAGAAGTTGAAAGAGGCTTATGAGGATCTTCGAAAGGAAAACGACTCACTCCTTGCTAAATAGGTCAGTATCGCTCAGGATGAATTTGATGCTCCATACTTAAAATGTCTTGCTCGTGAAGCTAATAATTCCACTGCTAAATGTTCAAATGCTTCCGAAAATGCAATATCTTCAATTGTATTTGTGGTATCTAACCCCTCATCTCAGGAAACCGCTGCTATCTCTGATGACCATGACAGGTTGAAGACATTGTTTGAGACAGGTATGTACAAATGTCTGAAGAGACATCAGATCTTGTGTGATGTCCTCAAGAAGACAACCGTGAACAGAAACCCTAGGAAAGGGGTTTTGGTTTTGAAAGAAACATCAATGATGATGGATCATACTGGAAGCCTGAGCAGTATCCCAAAACCACATGGGTTTCTCCAAAGGGCCCCTCAGTTGATCCATCCACATTATCTGGCTTTACTTGTGCTAATCTGATACGCACATTTTGCATCATGAATTACTATTGATATTTGTGTTGATATTTCATATTATCCATTATTATCATACAATTCTTATGCTTTTCTCTCTAAATATGCAAGGTACATCACTAAGCAGGAAATATGTGGAAACTGGAATTGTGGACCGGGAAACTGAGAAAAAGGCAAAAAAATTAACTTGCTCCTAATGACCTCAAACTTTACCGAGAATTTCTCTGGAATATTTGGGAGCTTTTGGGCCAAAAATATACCAAAGAGGGGGCACCTGATGGGCACAAGCCAACATGACGCACCTTGTGGCCGCACTATGATAGCTTGTGGGGCCCCAGCTGGCCCTCTCGCGACCATATTCTCCTATATGGTGTGTTTTACCCTAGAAAAAATCATAAGTTGTCTTTTGGGACGAAGCGTCACCATCTCGACGCGGAAACCTGGGCAAAGGCCCTTTTTCTCTCTGGCAGAGAGATTTTGCTGGGGGAATTCCCCTCCGGAAGGGGAAATTGAAGTCATTGTCATCACCAATGCTTCCTCCTTTGCGGGAGGACCAATATTCATCAACATCTTCACTAGCACCATCTCATATCCTACCCTAGTTTGTCATGTGTACTCAATCTTTGTCTCAAGACCTCAGATTGGCACATGTGGGTTGCTAGTAGTTTACATCTTGTAGTTGATGCTTGTTGGATTACTTGGTGGAAGACATTATGTTCAAATCCTTAATTATTATTATTACACCTCTAATCTTGAACATGTTGATGTTATGTGAGTAGTAATTTTTGTTCCCGGGGACATGGGAGAAGTCTTGTTATAAGTAATCATGTAAAGTTGGTATTTGCTCGATATTTTGATGATATGGATGTTGTTACTTCTGTTAGTGGTGTCATGTGAACGTCGACTACATGAAACTTCACCATGTTATGGTCCTAAGGGAATCATTCTGGAGTACCAAATAGATGATGGTTTGCGAGAGTGACAGAAGCTTAAACCCCAGTTTATGTGTTGCTTCATAAGGGACTGATTTGAATCCAAATGTTTCATGCTATGGTTAGATTAGTCTTAATTCTTCTTTTGTAGTTGCGGGCGCTTGCAAGAGGGTGTAATCATAAGTAGGTTGTTAGTTAAAGTAAGAATAACACCTTAGCACTGGTCCACCCACATATCAAATCATCAAAGTAGCAAACACGAATCAACTTAATATGATGAACATGACTAGATCGAAATTGTCATGTGTACTCGGGAGCGCTTGCTTTATAGAAGAGAACTTTCAAGCCCGTCCTTTGCTATAAAAAGGATAGGGATACCTTGCTGAACCTTTTATACTATTGTTACTTGTCACTTTTTACGAATTATCTTGCTACAAAACTATCTTGCACTGTTACTTACAACACTTGCACATAATCCCTTATTGAAAACTGCTTATCATTTCCTTCTGCTCTTCATTTGGGTTCGACACTCTTAATTATTGGAAGGACTACGATTGACCCCCTATACTTGTGGGTCATCAAGACTCTTTTTTGGCAAAATTTCCGGGGATTGAAGCACCGGTAAGTGGAAATTGGTATGGAAACATTTTGTTTACGTGCTGAAATTTACTGTTGCTTATCACTATGAACGATCATCCTTTGAGTGGCTTGTTCGGGGCATCTTCGCCTCGAACAGAAGTTGAGGAAATTGTTCCTCAACCTGTTGAATCTACTGAAAATATTTATTATGAGATTCCTTCAGGTATGGTAGAGAAACTGCTGGCTAATCCTTATAACGGTTTAACTCATCCTAATTACCATTTGATATATGTCGATGAGATTTGTGGATGTTTAAGCTTTCAGGTTTACCAGGAGACAAAGTTAAGAAGAAATTTATCCCTTTATATTTGGAGGGAAAAACACTAATGTGGTACATGCTATTGGATGATATTGGATCATGGGATTGGAATCGCTTGAAGCTGGAATTTCATCAGAAGTTTTATCCTATGCATCTAATTCATCATGATCAGAATTTTATTTATAATTGCTAGCCTCATAAAGGAGAAATCATCGCTCAAGCTTTGGCGGGGGGGGGGGGGGGGGCTTAAATCTATGATGCACACTTGCCCCAACCATAAGCTCTCAAGGGAATTGATTATATATAATTTTTATACTCGACTTTCTCATGATGATCAAACATTACTTGATGCTTGTGTTGTCAGTTCCTATATGAAGAAGACTATTGAACTCAGATGAGATCTTATGGAAAATATTGAACACAACGCTTAAGGTTGGGAACTTTATGAAGGTAAAGAGTTAGGTATAAAGCTTAATTTTGATTGTGTCAAATCTTTTATGGAAACTTTTGCTTTTCATGAGTTTAGCAACAAATATGGCCTTGCCACTGAGAAAGTAGCTTCTTTCTCTGAATCTTTTGCTACCTATGTTCACCTGCCAAAGGAAAAGTGGTTAAAATATCATCCTCCCATTGAAAAATCACCCCAGGAACCTGTTAGAATTAAGAAGGAAGAAATCATTGTTAACCATGTTGATCCTATTGTTCCGATTACTTACAGTGAGAAACCTCCTTTCCCTGCTAGGATTAGAGAACATGCTAAGGCTACAACAATGGTTAATAAGAGTTATGTTAGAATACCTATACCTTCTGAACAAATAAATGTTGAGCCTAATGTTGTTACAGTTAAGGATCTCCTAGTTGATAATATTGATGGGCATGTTATTTACCTATGTGATGAAGCTGCTAGAATTGCAAAACCTGTTAGAAACAAACAAGATGAACTAGATAAAAATAAATCGGAAGGTAGGCAGACCTCTCATCTTAGTTAAAATTGGAGATCATTGCTATCATGGCCTGTGTGATATTGGTGCTAGTATTAGTACTATACCCTTTACATTATATCAACAAATTATGCATGATATAGCAGCCTCTGAAATTGAAGATATTGATGTGGCTATTAAGCTTGCAAACTGTGATACTATTTCGCCACTTGGGATTGTTAGAGATGTTGAAGTCTTGTGCAGAAAAGTCAAGTACCCCACCGATTTCTTAGTACTTTGTTCGGAACAAGATAACTTTTGTCCCGTCATATTTGGTAGACCATTCTTGAAAACAGTTAATGCTGAAAGTAATTATGCTACTAAGAAGGTTAAAGTGAGCTTTGGTGGTATTTCTCATGAGTTTAACTTCTCTAATTTAGAAAGCAGCCACATGAAAAAGAATTGCCTAGTAAGGATGAAATAATTGGTCTTGCTTCTATTGTTGTACCTCCTACTGATCCACTAGAACAATATTTGCTAACTCATGAGAATGATATGCATTTGAATGAAAGGAATGAAATAGATAGGATACACCTTGATCAACAACCTATCCTCAAGCACAATTTACCAGTTGAAATTTTAGGTGATCCCCCTCCACCCAAGGGAGATCACGTATTTGAGCTTAAGGCTTTACCCGATACTTTGAAATATTCTTATCTTGATGACAAGAAGATATATCCTATTATTAGTAGTGCTAACCTTTCAGAACATGAAGAAAGTAGATTACTCAAAACATTAAAGAAGCACATGGATGCTATTGGATATACTCTAGATGATCTTAAAGGCATAAGCCTCACTCTATGTTGGCACAAGATTAATATGGAACCTAATGCTAAACTAGTTGTTGATCATCAACTCCATCTCAACCATAAGATGAAAGAGGTGGTAACAACTGAAATACTAAAACTTCTCGAGGCAGGTATACTATGAGGGTGTTTGTTTCCAGGGACTTATTGGTTTAGGGACTTAAAAAAGTCCCTATAAGTCCCACCTAAACCAAACACAAGGGACTTATTGGGACTTATTGTGGTGATTTGGGACTTATCAAATAAGACTCTCAGGGAGGAGCTTATTGGGACTTATCCCGGGCCGGACCTACCCCACGTCGCTCCAGGCTAGGTCCAAGCACGCCGCCCCGCCTCTCGATCCAATCGCCGCCCCCGCCCCGCCTCTCGCCCCGTCGCAGTCCCGCCTCTCGGTCCAATCGCCGCTGCCACCCCGTCGCCGCCCCGCCTCTCGGTCCAATCGCCGCCGCCGCCCTATCGCCGCCCCGCCTCTCGGTCCAATCGCCGTTGCCACCCCGTCCCATTAGTTCCGTCGCGCCGTTTCTGCCTCGGTTCGTCGCCCCGTCCCATTCGTTTCGTCGCCCCGTTTCTGGCTCGGTTCGTCGCCCCGTCGCCGCCCCGTCCCGTTCGTTCCGTCGCCCCGTTTCTGCCTCGTTGCAGCGGTGCTTATCCTGTGTGCCGTACGCTTTGGCTGATGATGATCCATGTTGACTACAGGTTATGTGAACAAGTGTATTATTAGGTGCAACATGGACTTATAAGTCCTTGTAAACAAACAGGTAGGGACTCGGGACTTATAAGTCCCTGTAAACAAACAGGTAGGGACTTATGACTTATAAGTTGGGACTTATGAAACAAACAGGGCCTATATCCTATTGTTGATAGTAGATGGATGAGTCTTGTTCATTGTGTTCCTAAGAAAGGTGGTATAATTATTGTTCCTAATGAAAAAAATGAACTTGTTCCACAAAGGATAGTAACTGGTTATAGGATGGTAATTGATTTCAAGAAATTGAGTAAGGCTGCTAGAAAAGATCATTACCCCTTGACTTTTATTAATCAAATATTAGAAAGATTATCTAAGCACACACACTTTTGATTTCTTGATGGTTACTCCGGATTCTCTCAAATACTTGTGTCAAAAGAGGACCAAGACAAAACTACCTTTACTTGCCCTTTGGAACTTATGCTTATAGGTGTACGCCTTTTGGTCTATGCAGTTCACCTACTACCTTCCAAAGATGTATGACTCCTATATTCTCTGATTTTTATGAAAAGATTGTTGAGGTCTTCATGGATTATTTTTCCATTTATGGGACTTACTTTGATGATTTCTTGAGCAACCTTGACCGAGGTTTGTAGAGATGTGAAAAAACTAATCTTGTCTTGAATTGGGAGAAGTACCACTTTATGGTGAATGAAGGTATAGTGCTTGGGCATAAAATTTCTGAACGTGGTACTGACGTGGATAAGGCCAAAGTTGATGTAACAAAGAAAATGCCTTGCCCAAGAGACATCAAAACAATAGGAAGTTTCCTTGGTCATGTTGTTTTCTATAGGCGTTTCATTAAATATTTCTCAAAGATTTCTAGGGCATTAACTAATCTTCTCCAAAAGATGTTCATCATTGTGTAGAAGCCTTTGAAATACTTAGGAAAGCCTTAATTTATGCACCTATTGTTCAACCAGCTGATTGGAACCTACCCTTTGAAATTATGTGTGATGCTAGTGATTATGTTGTAGGTGTTGTTCTAGGACAAAGAGTATAAAATAAATTGAATGTTATTCATTATGCTAGTAAGACCCTAGACACCACTCAAAGGAATTATGCTACTACTAAAAAGGAATTTTTAGCAGTTGTGATTGGATGTGGTAAGTTTAGGCCTTACATTGTTGACTCTAAAGTAATCATTCACACTGATCATGGTGCTATTAAATACCTTATGGAAAAGAAAGATGCTAAACCTAAACTCATTAGATGGGTGTTACTACTCCAAGAATTTGATTTGCATATCGTTGATAGGAACGAAGCTGATAACCCTGTAGCAGATAACTTGTCTAGGATGGAAAATGTTCTTGATGACCCACTGCCTATTGATGATTATTTTCCTCATGAGCAACTTGCCATTATAAACACTTCACGTAGTACTCCTTGGTATGCGTATTATGCTAATTACAATGTTGCTAAATATATTCAGCCTAGTTTCACCTATCAACAAAAGAAAAAAAATTCTTCTATGATTTACGACATTACTTTTGGGATGACCCATATCTTTACAAAGAAGGAGTACTTGGTGTTATTAGACCTTGTATACCTGAGCATGAGTAGGAACAAATTCTAAGTAACTGTCATTCCGAGGCCTACGAAGAACATCATGCTGGTGACAGAACTGCACACAAGGTATTACAATCTGGTTTCTATTGGCCTACTCATTTTAAGGATGCTCGTAAGTATGTACTTTCTTGTGATGAATGCCAAAGAGTTGGTAATATTGGAAAACGCAAGGAAATTCCTATGAACTATTCACTTGCTGTTGAACCATTTTATGTGTGGGGTTTTGACTTTATGGGACCTTTTCCTTCCTCGAATGGATATACCCATATTCTAGTTGTCGCTGATTACATTACTAAGTGGGTAGAAGCTATTCCAACTAGTAGTGCTGATCATAACACTTCTATTAAAATGCTTAAAGACATTATCCTTTTGAGGTTTGGTGTCCCTAGATATTTAATGACGCATAGTGGTTCACATTTTATTCATGATGATTTCCGTAAACTGCTAGCTAAATATGATATTAACCATAGAATTGTGTAACGTTATCATCCTTATTCTATTAGTCAAGTCGAACTGAGCAATCGTGAAATAAAATTGATCTTGCAAAAGACTGTCAATAGGTCCAGAAAGAATTGGACTAAGAAAGTTGATGATGCTTTGTGGGCTAATAGGACCACTTATAAGAATCCCATGGGGATGTCCCTATATAAAATGGTCTATGGAAAAGCTTGTCATTTACCTTTTGAGAACAAAAATCTTACTGGGCAATTAAAGAACTTAATAAAGATTTTAAACTTGTCGGTGAGAAGAGGTTATTTGATATTAGCTGACTGGATGAAGGGAGTACACAAGCTTATGAAAATGCTGAGTTGTTCAAGGAAAAGGTTAAAAGATGGCATGACAAAAGAATTCAAAAATGAAAATTCAATGTAGGAGACTTAGTACTTTTGTACAATTCTCGCTTCAGATTTTTTGCACGGAAACTCCTCTCCAAATGGGAAGGACCTTATGTTGTCGAGGAGGTTTATCGCTCCGATGCTATAAAAATCACTAATTTCGAAGGTAAAACCCGAGAGTGGTGAATGGGGAAAGAATCAACAATTATATTTGAGGTACTCCCATTAATGAGGAAACTAATGTCATCCAAGTCATAACATTGGAGGAGCACATAAAGGAAGCCTTCCGGAACACTCGAGAAACCTGAAAAAGGGGCAGTTACTTGGTACGGTAAGTAAACTGACTCCAAAAATTCCAAAAAGGTAATTTCACTAGTTTTGATATTTTACAAAAAATACATAAATAAAACAGAGTCGAGGGGACCCACAAGGGAGGCACAAGACAACAGGGCGCGGCCCCGTGGCCTCGCCCTGATAGCTTGTGGGGCCCTCATGCGGCTCCGGGACTCTGAATTCTTCCCGAGAACATATTCTTACGTGGAAAAATTTATTATATATTCTCCTTTGTGTTTTGACCACCGGATCGTGAGATTTTCCACTGTTCTAGTTTCGAGCTGTTTTTCTAGCAGATTTAGATCACCATGACTCCACCAAGCCCTTCCAAGGACAAGTTCTTCAAGAAGGTCATCAACACCTACGTGTTGGAGGTGATGAAGCACCCTAAAGCCATTTAGACGCATGAAGGGGTGCTTCACATCTGGGATGTTCAAGGCCCCAAGAAGGAGGGAAGCGAGAAGGCCAGGCTTGCAGTGGTGCAACGAGAGATCCTCAAGTGCCAAGTGATGGTGTAGCATGGTGTGAGTGCTAACCACTCCATGATCACAGATTTCATCCGGAAAAACAAGATGGCCATCAAGAACGTGGGCGAGATTATCTCTAAGCTTCAAGATCGGGCCGATCACCTCCAAGATCAAATCTAAGAACTCCAAGGTCAAAACTGTGAGTAACAATCTTGGTTTTAGAGAATGAGCTTCGCTGCTGGTTCAGGACTCCTGAGGCAAAACTTTCTTTCTGTGATGGGGAGTCTACACCCTGGAGTAGTGAGGACATGCCTAATACACTACCACCATCACCTAAAGAGGACACTTGAGTACATGGGTATGGGCACCAACCTTGGCTTGTTCCAAGCTTGGGGAGGTGCCCCCGTATCGTATCACCATCACTTCCATCATTACTATCTATCTTCGTTCGATCCTTAGTTGTTTCGTGATTCAGAGAAATAAAGTTCAGATTTGCTTTGCTTAGGGTTTTTTCTTTGAGTTCCGTCTATCCTTATAATCAAGTATGTGATATATATAATAAAGATTACTTTAGTTTTTTTGGTTTACCCATGGGCACCCATCATCATAGCGTGTCAACAAAAAGAAAGATAGAGATCATATGCACATCTCACGAAACGTAATGACTTCACACAAAAATGGTATGAGTGGTAAGAGTTGCTGATAGTAAACAAACATAGTATTAGTCTTTGTTGCAATCTAAACAAGATTATGATATAGGAGAGGAGACCCACATATAAATACACTATCGTGGACATATTTTATGATTGTGAGCCTTTATCAAATATTATATCATGATCAAGTGTTGACGTTCGACATGGAGGACAAGGTATTGATCATGATAGTTTATATTCACTCAGAAGTTATATGGTCTTGGACCCTTCAACATGTGATGCTTGCCTTAGATCCTTTGCTAGCCCAAATATTCTGCACCAAGTAGAGATACTACTTGTGCACCCATAACCCTGAAACCCAATTCTTTCCATGAGAGTCCACAATACCTACCTAAGGATTGAGTAAGATCCTTCAAGTAAGTTCTCATCGCTGAATCAAGCAATAAAAAATGGTCCCAAAAATCTATGATCTTTTATTGCAAGGGAAAATAAGCTTTGTGCGATCTTGTGATGTCAAAGAAATAAAAGCGACATAGTGCATAATAAAGTTTGCTATCGTAAGGGGAAATATAAAGTGACGTTCCCTTGCATTAAGAGTTCACACATCCAACAAGTTAAAAGCGCATGACAACCTCTGCTTACCTCTATGAAGGGCCTGTCTTTTACTTTCAACAGTTTAACTTTGTGCTTGAGTCAATAAATCTTGTTCCTCTTTCAACCTACTAATTCTAGAGTGGAAAACCTCACGTGTTGGGGAAAGATTTAGATTTATATATCCAAGTGGATGCAGATGATCTTGATTTACCATTGTTGACATTATCCTTGAGATAAATAAGTTGGGTGACAAATCATTTAAGCCCCTATCTTCCTATGTGTCCTACGGAAACATGAGCTCCAAAAATATGCCTTGAGTGTGAGCAACCATAGAAGATTAAATGATAGTTGAGTATGTGAATTTGACAAAAATAAAGCTCTTATATAGACACTCCTCTGGATTATGATGAATTATGATTGCCCTAATGAATGAGAACATAATTTTTTGATTTTCAATAAAGTTTATGCTCCATACTCCAATAGTTATGAAAGGATTGTTACTTGTTTATGAGAAGTTATATGATAAAATACTTGTTGTTGTGTTAATATTCGTGATGCTCTCATGCTTGTATTCTATTTTTATTGAGATCTCTCTCAAAACACGTGGTCATTATTTTCGAGCTCGGCTTCCGCTTGAGGAGAAGCAAGGTCTAAGCTTGGGGGAATTAATCCGCTCATTTTGCATCATGAATTAATATTGACATTTGTGTTGATCTTGTCCATTATCCATTATGATCATACAATCTTATGCCTTTTCTCTCTGAATATGCAAGGTACACCACTAAGAGGGAAAATCTAGAAAATGGAATTCTGGACGAGGAAACTGAGAAAAAGGCAGAAAAATTAACTTACTCCAACGTGAAACTTTACGGTGATTTTTTTCTTGAATATTTGAGAATTTCTGGTGCAAAAATATATAGGAGAGGGGTCACCAGCTAGGCACAAGCCAATAGGGCGCCCACTGGTCGTGCCGTGATAGGTTGTGGGGCCCCAGCTGGCCCTATGGCAACCATCTTATCCTATATGGTGTGTTTTACCCTAGAAAAATCATAAGTTATCTTTCGGGACGAAGCGCTGCCATATCGAGGTGGAAACCTAGGCATAGGCCCTTTTGGTCTCCGATAGAGAGATTCTATCGGGGGAATTCCCCTCCGGGAGGGGAAAATTGAAGCCATCATCATCACCAACGCTTCCTCCTTCATGGGAGGACGAATATTCATCAACACATTCACCAACACCATCTCATCTCCAACCCTAGTTCATCACGTGTATTTAAACTTTGTCTCAAAGCCTCAGATTTGGACTATGGGTTGCTAGTAGTGTTGATTTCATCTTGTAGTTGTTGCTTGTTGGATTATTTGATGGAAGACATTATGTTCAGATCCTTAATTATTATTGTTACACCTCTGATATTGAACATGTTGATGTTGTGTGAGTAGTAATTATTGTGCCTGAGAACATGTGAGAAGTCTTGTTATAAGTAACCATGTGAAGTTGGTATTCTTTCGATATTTTGATGATATGGATGTTGTTACTTCTTTTAGTGGTGTCATGTGAACATCAACTACATGACACTTCACCGTGTTATGGGCCTAGGGGAAGTCATTGTGGAGTAACAAATAAATGCTGGGTTGTGAGAGTGACAGAAGCTTAAACCAAGTTTATGCGTTGCTTCATAAGGGGCTGATTTGGATCCACATGTTTCATGCTATGGTTATATCATTCTTAATTCTTCTTTCGTAGTTGCGGACACTTGCGAGAGGGTGTGACCATAAGTAGGTTGTTAGTTCAAGTATGAATTGTACCTTAGCACCGGTCCACCCACATATCAAATCATCAAAGTAGCAAACACGAATCAACTTAATACGATGAACATGACTAGATAGAAATTCCCATGTATCCTCGGAAGTGCTTGCTTTATACAAGAGAACTTTCAGGCCCGTCCTTTGCAATAAAAAGGATTGGGCTACCTTGATGCACCTTTGCTCCTATTGTTTCTTGTCACTTGTTACAAATTCTCTTGCTACAAAACTATCTGTCACTGTTACGTACAACGCTTGTAGCGAATCCCTTGTTGAAAACTACTTATCATTTCCTTCTAATCCTCGTTGGGTTTGACACTCTTACTTAGCGAAAGGATTACGATTGATCCCCTATACTTGTGGGTCATCATAATCCTATCATCATTGATGAATCCTTTGATTCCAACTATAAAATTTTCAAATGTGAAAATGGTGAAGTATTTGCTAGGTTCATTGGCACTAACTGTCGGAATGGTTCACTCATGAAGAGGATCTGGATTCCCAAATGACTTCTTAATAAGCTTCCTGTGAATGTCACGGCAACATCTCTGAAGAAGAAGGCATTGCCAAGATTAATGTATTTGAGAAGACAAAGGTCTTCATATGATCGCACTAACAACTATGTTTCGCAGGGAAGAACTCAAAAGACTCATGAATATCGGCACTATGGCATGAACCCTTACGTTCAACCATCTAAGAACTTTTTTGCATATTCATTTGAGTATTCTAACACTCCCGTGAAATGTGCTATTAGGGCAACATTACCAAAATTCTCTAATGCTGCTTTACGTCTTATTGCTTCTAAGCCACCCCTTAGGATGTGGGTGGTTAAGAAGAACTAATATCTTCATGCAGCATCGGGTCTCTAGAGGGAATGAAGCCTAACTCGAATACTATCTCTAGAGACCCAAAACCATTCTTGTCTGGACACAATAAAACTAATGAAAATGGTGTTACCATTTATTTCGTCCAGTGTTACTATTTCTATCACCAGAATATCTTCATGAATGCATGATGTTGATGCATGCCTTGGTGAAAAAGACTAATTCTCAATGCAGGAAGACAAATCCTGCCCAACCAAATGGATCATGGATAGTGGATGCACTAGTCACATGACTGGTGATCGAAGCCTATTGATGGAGTCAACTCTTCGACCTCCAACCAAAGATCACATCATATTTGCCGACAAAAGCAGAAGCAAAGTGCTGGGACTAGGTAGAGCTGCTATATCAAGGGATAGGCACATAGAAAATGTGATGCTTGTCGAATCCCTTGGATACAACTTAATGTCTGTGTCAATGCTCTCTGATCTACACATGTGTCGGATTTCGGGCTACGCAGAACCCTAAAGATTCGAACTCAGGGACGTGTACGAAGATCTCTCCCTGCTTGACCTTTCCTAGCACGCTACTCAATGGGAACGATGAAGGACTCACTCGATGGTGAGGAAAACACAGAACACACCCGTTTACCTAGGTTCAGGCCGCTGCGAAGCATAAAACCCTACTCCTTCTTTGGTGGATTGTCTCTCTGGGAGATTGGTGGATGAGCTAGTACAATGCTCTCGAGCCTTCGGAGGCTGGGTGGCTTTGGGTGTTGTTCAAGGGTCAGAATGAACTCCCCTCTACGAAATATCCTACCCTCTCTATTTGTAGTGGAGGCCCGGTTCCTATTCCCTCATCGTTTCAGCGGGAAGGGATTCCACAATGGCCAATTTTGAAGGGGGGGGACAAGGGAACATGCTTCCCCTGTCAAAAGTGGACTTCGCCTGCAAAGTAGCGGCCTGCGCTGCTGGGGTGGGTGAAGCGATGACGTCCGTCCTGCCGGTGGGCGGCCATGGTCTTGTTGCACCAAAAGGGAAACCTTTATGAGATGCCTTGGGAAACAGCGTTCCTTTGCCCTCTTTGCACCAAAAGGGAAACAACACCGCCTGCTGCCTGCTACTCGCTTGTCCTCCCTCTATGTTAGCCTTGAGTCCTGAGGTTGGGCCCCGCCTCGGAATATCCGCCGCTTCGGAGGGGTCATGAGGAGCCCCCCTCCGGGTCTTGATCCCGCTCCTCCTCGCGAGGCCTGACCCCTCACGAGGGCCTTGTCCTAGGTGGTACCATGCCAATTGATCTTATGTTGATGAAGTAGGCCAGCCCTAGGCAGGAGGCAGGCAGGTCTGGGTAACCCCATTCCCAGAACGCCGACAATAGCTCCTGGGCCCAAGGCGCGCTTGGGTTGGCTTCTGAGCGAAGCCTTGAGGGCGTCCCGAATCATCGCGGGCCCCATTTTCCCGCGGGCCAGGCGACTCACATGTCCTACAGCCGCGTGGTGACGCTCTCGCTCCTCGAGGCTCCCGGGTTGCGCGAGGCCACGATGGTACAATCCCCAAGAATCGTTCAGGCCATCATTGCTCATTGAATGGCATGGGTGTGGCCTGACCACACCCAACGGCCCTCGCGGACGTGACCGCTCGGTGGTCACGTGAGGCGACGTGGGCGGCAGCGCTCCTGTCGGACCACCTCGCGACCCTCGTGGGGCGCGCGACGCTGGCGCTCCCATGACAGTTGGTGACCGTGACGATGCGTGGACGGTCCGCCTATAAATTTTCCCAGCCTCGTCGGGGGTGGGGGGAGGCACCTCAACCTCGAGCTTCTTCTCTGCTTCCTCTGCTTTCCGCAAGAAAACCTCCTCCCCCCTGCTCTTCATCTTCATGGCGTTGCCCGGAGATGGTTTTGACCCGGGGAAGCGCGCGGCGCAACTTGCGCCTTCGTCTGGCTCCGGAGGCAGCGACGGAGGGCCCTCGGGGCCCCCGCACATCCACCACCGCTTGGATATGGCCGACGAGTAAGTCTGTCATTGCGTCTCCTTTACTTGTTGCATCATGTGCTGCTTGGTGGTTGATCTTCCTTCTTATCTAACGCGCCCTCCTCCATGAAGCCCAAGCTTGGCGAGCTCCAAGAGGAGGTGGTGGGGTTGCGACTCAACTTGAGAGCGCTGAGGCCGCCCTCCACGCTGTCCGCCAGTGCGAGGCGGAGGCCAAGGCAGAGCTGGTGTCGCTGCAGCTGCAGGTCAAGGTGGCGACCGACGCCGTGCAAGCCGCTCAGGATGAGGCGTCGTATGCCCGGCTGATGGCGTCCTAGCGCGGCAAGCAATTCGCGGACATCGCCGGCGAGCGGCCGCCGTGGCGCGCCGATTTGCGGGGGAGACCCTGGCGCTGCCTAACGTGAGGAGCGACGGGGGCTACCTCGCCTTCTTCCAGAGGGTCGTGGAGGTGATGGAGGCTGGCGTCTCCCCTATGGAAGAAGACAGAGTGTCCAGCGTGCGCGAGCTTCTGGGCCTTGCCATGACGCTCGTCTTCTCCAACCTGCGCCGCCTCACTCTCGAGCTTGACCTTCGGCGTGTCGTTGAGCCGGCGGCTGCTGAGTCCCATCGTCTTCGCTGGGACGAAGTCCGCCCGCACGTGGACGCCCTGGTGGAGTGGTACGTCCAGGTGCCCGCCTCGAGCGAGGAGGGGGTCCCGACGCCGAGCCGGCAGGTGCCATGGGTGGCATCGGCAACCCCTCTCCTTAGGCGTGCATAGGTTCTGTTTACCCGCTTCTGTAACAGTGGATCAAGAACTCTGCCCTGCCGGGCGTTAAGCTTTTGCTGTTATTACCTCTGTCGTTCTCCTTTTTCCCTTTGCTCCTGGATTGATGGCGTCGGGGGTAACAACAGTAGTAGCAACAATAGCAGCAGAGCAAGACAAGTAACAACAGTAGCAACAGTAGTAGCAGCAGGAGAGCAAAACAAGTAACATCAGCAGTAGGACAAACTGGTAGGCAATGGGTCGGTGATTTGTTTGGATGATATTCATCATGCAACAACTATAATACGGAGAGATATACGGCTAGCTCCCGTTCGTCAATGTGATGTAGGCATGCATTCCGTGTGTCGTCATACGTGCTTAGGGAAAAGAACTTGCATGACATCTATTGTCCATCCCTCCCGTGGCAGTGGGGTCCAAAAGGAAACTACGGGATATAAGGTTCTCCTTTTAATAAAGAACCGGACGAACACAATAGCAGTTGGTGAACACATGAACTCCTCAAACTATGGTCATCACCGGGAGTGGTTCCGGTTATTGTCAGTCCGGGGTTGCCGGATCATAACACATAGTAGGTAACTACAACTTGCAAGATCGGATCTAAAACACACATATATAGGTGACAACATAATAATTTCAGATCTGAAATCATGGCACTCGGGCCCTAGTGACAAGCATTAAGCATGGCAAAGTAGTAGCAACATCAATCTCAGAACATAATGGATAGTAGGGATCAATCCCCATCAAAACTAACACGATTACATAATAGATCTCATCCTACTCATCACCACCCAGCGAGCCTATGAATAGATTACTCACGAACGACGAAGAGCTTCATGGAATTGGAGAGGGAGGAAGGTTGATGATGACGATGGCGACGATTTCCCCTCCCCGGAGCGCAAGACGGACTCCAGATCTGCGCTCCAGATGAAGAACAGGTGGTGGCGGCGCCTCCGTATCGAAAACGTGATGAAAACTTCTCTTTTTATTTTTTCTGGGACGGAAGGCAACTTATAGAGCTGGAGATGGGGGCGGTAGGGCCGTGTGGGCCCCACAAGCCTGTCCACCGCCACCAGGGGGTGGTGGCGGAGTAGGAGCTTGTGGCCCACTGGCCCACCCCATGAGGTGGAGCTTGGCACAGATATTTTTGATATTTTTCAAAACTGCTCCCCGCAAATTTTCAGGACGTTTGGAGAACTTTGATTTCTGCACAGAAATAACGCCAAGACAATTCTGCTGAAAACAACGTTAGTCCAGGTTAGTTCCATTCAAATCATGCAAATTAGAGTCCAAAACAAGGGCAAAAGAGTTTGGAAAAGTAGATACGATGGAGACGTATCAACTCCCCCAAGCTTAAAACCTTGCTTGTCCTCAAGCAACTCATTTGACAAACTGAGAGAGAAAGAAAAACTTTGACAAACTCTGTTTGATCTTGTTGTTGCAACTATGTCTAACTCATAACCAGAATTTCAGCAAGATCACAAGTTAACCACAAAAGCAAATGACACAAAGGTCTCATGGTAAACTAATATCAATGGCATAATTAGCTAACGAGTAAATAATAATGAGTTTCAAATTCCAACACTTCAATCAAAACAAGCATGAAGCAATATAAATAGGTGGTATCTCACTAGCTCTTTCTGAGACCGCAAAACATAAATGCAGAGCACTTTCAAAGATCAAGGGCTGACTAAACATTGTAATTCATAACAACGAAGATCCAGTCATAGTCATATTCAATATCAATCAAAAGCAAAGCATAAAAATGATAGAGGTTCTCTCTAATTGGTGCTTATATAAGAGGAGTATGACTCAATAGGAAAATAAATAGACATGACCTTCGCAGAGGGAAGCATTGATTTGCAGAGGTGCCAGAGCTCAAACTTTGAAAACATAGATAATAATTTTGGGTGGCATGCTTTCATTGTCAACGCAATGACCAAGAGTTCTCAATATCTTCCATGCTACTCATGCTATAGGCGGTTCCCAAACAGAAAAGTAAAGTTTTAACTCCCCCACCACCAATCAATCACACTCCACGGCTAGCCGAATCCTCGGGTACTGTCCATACTAACATCAATCGGGGGAGTCTTGTTTTACAGTTATGTTTTCGATTTAAGCGTGGAACTGGGCATTCCAAATACCGGCCGCTTTCTCGTGAATGACAGTGAATAAACACATGTCGAGGATAACACTCCTAGCATGGAAGATAGCAATAGCCCTCTGTCACCACATGAGCGGTTCGGGCATGCAAAACAGATTATTTCTTGAAGGTTTAGAGAATGGCACATGCAAATTTACTTGGAACGGCAGGTAGATACCGCAAATAGGTAGGTATGGTGGACTCTCATGGAAAAACTTTTGGGTTTATGGGAGTGGATGCACAAGCAGTATTCCCTCTTAGTACAAGTGAAGGCTAGCAAAAGACTGGGAAGCGACCAACTAGAGAGCGACAACAGTCATCAAGATGCAATGAGTTTGACTAACATTAAATGCAAGCATGAACATGATATAAATCACCATGAACACAAATATCATAGAGGCTATGCTGATTTTGTTTCAACTACATGCATGAACATGCGCCAAGTCAAGCCACTTGAAACATTCAAAGGAGAATACCAACCTATCATACTACATCATAGTCATCTCAAAATCTATGTTGGCATTCAAGACAAACCATTATAACTCTAAGCTAAATAAGCATGGCATCAGAAACTATGATCTCTAAGTTGTCATTGCAAAAATGGTTCTCTCACAACAAAGCTAAATCAGGGTCGACAAGCTAGTCATATTTACAAAAACAAAATAGATAGAGTTCATACCAGCGTTTCAGTCTCAGTCACTTCATCATATATCATCATTGTTGCCTTTCATTTGCACGATCGAACGATGAGAACGATAATAAGCGCATTGGACTAAGCTGAATCTGCAGGCAAACACAAAGAAGAAGACAAAGTAATATGGCTCTTTGAAAGCTAAACAGGTAAGCATGCAAGAACCAATAAACATTGTAACCAATATCTTCTACCTTGACACAAAGAAAAAGAAAACTATTTACACGGGAAAGCTCCCAACAAGCAAAAGAAGAAAGAAAAATCTTTTTGGGTTTTCTCAAAAGGACACAAAACAAGAAAACAAGAAAACAAAAAGAAAATAGCATGGATAATACAGTGGCACAGTGTAAACACCGGCTAACAAAGTGAAAGCATAAGCATGAATGTAAAGTCGATGAGAACACGTACTCCCCCAAGCTTAGGCTTTTGGCCTAGTTTGGTCTACTCCCAAGGTGGGAAATAACCAGCTCCAGGATACTCCGGAGCAGACTGTGGATGCCACTGCTGTGTGAGCTCCTCTGGCTCCCACTGATAAACTGGCGTCTGGTACTCGACTGGCGGCTCGGGCATGGGCGCCTGTGGTTGGGCCAAGCCCCAATATACGTAGATGTCCGCGGGCATAATAGTGTACCTGCCTGCATGAAGATCAAACAAAGAAGGAGCAGGCAAAGTAATAGTCTCTTGAGTACCCTGACTAAACACCAGGTTATTAATCATACGTCTACTAGCATCTCTATCCAGAAAATCATGGCGAACCATGCTGTCATAATCCAGATATCTCTCAGGGAGAAGCATCTCTCCTTCCTCTCCCAGTTTGATGGGTATCTCAAAGTGTGTGGCAAGACGGGTAGCATAGATACCTCCATAGACAACACCTTTAGAACAGTTCAGGTTCAACCATTGAGCTACTATAGCGCCCAAGCTATAAGTCTTATCGTTATAAAGGCCTTCACGCAAAACCGCAAGGTCTGGAGAACTAAGTGATCCAGCCTCCCCACGGCCAATCAAACATTTTCCCACAAATAGTGAGAAGTACCGAAGCACGGGAAAATGTATCCTAGCAATTCTAGCGCGAGACACTCCTCTCTCCTCTCCAATAGAAATAGAACCAATGAAATCCTCCAAGTCCCGTGGACGAGGGTCACACATATCCCCAACATAAGGTAATTTTCATACATTGCAAAGATCCTGTAGCGTCATGCACTGGGGGACATCGTATATCATGAACTCAACCATGGGAGGATTCTTCCTTGGATAAAAGTTGAAGCTTTGAACGAAAGTATTGGTGAGGAGGAGATATTGTGGGCACTTATCTTCAACGAACGCAGTAAGACCTGCGTTCTCCACCAAGTAATAAAAGTCTTCATAAAGTCCGGCGGCGCGCAAAAATTCATCACTTGGCCACTCGCACGCTCGAACTTCTATGACTCGAGGGACTACGTACTTGGGGTGGTTCTTCTCATCCTCCTTGTGGTTACGGCTTGAAGAGCCTCTCAAGAACCTCCTCATCTTTTCCTTTTTCTAGCTCTAAAAAATTCTGAAATTTTTAGAGACTTCGAAAGGAAAGTAAATAAGGATTAACCCAACTTGTAGCAACTACTCCTACTAGCGCCTAGAGACCGTATCACGTGCTAAAACTACTTGGAACTAGCTAAACTCAACATTTATAGCTCAAGAACAGGGTCACCAAGGTAGCAAGAATACGCGAAGGATAAAGCACTAGAGCAAAAACTAATTGGACCAATGGAGGAGTCACTTACCAAGGAGTAATTTCCTCAAAACAGTTCGGAGAATGGTGCTTTGAGCAAGGAGATCAAAAATCACAGCCAAATGAGCAAGAACACGGGTTTGAGCTGCGAAACAATTTCTTCTGGAGGTGGAAGAAGAGACTGAGAGCTGGAATGAGTGGAGGGGGTGCCTGTGGGCCCCACAAGCTTGCACACCGCCACCAGGGGGGTTGGTGGTGGTGGGAGGGCTTGTGGCCCACTGGTCTGGCCCCCAGGCCAGCTCTCAGGCCCAGAAATTTTCAAAAATTCTAGAAAAAATCATACTAAATTTTCAGGACCATCGGAGAACTTTTATTTTCGAGGTATTTTTCTCCGGGACGCTAAAACAGAAAACAGGAAAAATTAAACTAATTCTATCATTTTTTCTTCTAAGAAAAAGAAAAGGAAAACTAAAAACAGAGGTATGTGACTGTTTGATTCATCCGTTTCATGGTCATCGAAAGAAATCCGTCAATGGGATTAATCAAGTCCTTATGACAAAACTTTCTCGAATCACAAGAGAGAATGAAGAATTTTTGAATAGCCACTAAGTCACCTCAATGGGGATATGTATCTCCCCAACAAGCAAGTCATACTTCATCTTGACACGAGGAATAGGGCATTCAAAGCTCCCAATGAGAATCGATGAAGTCTTTTCGATAGCATTGATGCAATGTACTGGATATCATTTCTTCGGAAAGTGCACTGTGTGCTCATTACCGTCGACATGGAAAGTGACATTGCCTTTGTTGCAATCTATAACAGCCCCTGCATTGTTTCAAAAGGGTCTTCCGAGGATGATAGCCATGGCATCGTCCTCGGGAATATCCAAGATAACAAAGTCTGTTAAGATAGTGGTGTTAGCAACCACAACAGGCACATCCTCGCAAATGCCGATAGGGAAAGCAGTTGATTTGTCGGCCATTTGCAGAGAAATTTCAGTTGGTGTCAACTTATCCAACTCAAGTCTAAGATAAAGAGAGAGCAGCATAACACTAACACCGGATCCAAGGTCACATAAGGCAGTTCTGACATAGTTTCCTTTAATGGAGCAAGGTATAGTGGGCACCCCGGGATCACCAAGTTTCTTAGGAGTTCCACCTATGAAAGTGTAGTTGGCAAGCATGGTGGAGATCTCAAGATCTGGTATCTTCCGTTTATTAGTCACGATATCTTTCATGTACTTGGCATACAGAGACATTGAGCATATCAGTTAACCGCATCTGCATAAAGACGGGTCTTATCATCTCAACGAAGCGCTCAAAATCCTCATCATCCTTTTTCTTGGATGGCTTAGGAGGAAAGGGCATAGGTCTCTGAACCCATGGCTCTCTTTCTTTACCATGCTTCCTAGCAGTGAAGTCATTCTTATCGTATTTCTTAAGTTGTGGATTATCAGGATTAACCGTAGGTTCAATCTCCACATCCTCATCATGGCTAGGTTGAGCATTATTATGAACATCACTGTCCATATTGTCACCAGGTTCATGTTCATCACCTGATTGTGTTTCGGCATCAGACGCAGAAATATCATTAGGTTCTTCAGGTGTGACAGTATTTGGTGAACTGGCGTGTAGGCTTCTATCATCCTTCTTCTTCTCCTTAGGATGACTAGGTGTATCAGCATTGATTCCTTGAGAATCTTGATCAATTCTCTTAGGATGACCTTCAGGATACAAAGGTTCCTGAGTCATTTTGCCTCCTCTAGTAATGAATCTGACAGAGTTGTCATTTAATTCATTGAGTAGGTCATTCTGAGCTTTAAGTACTTGTTCTACCTAAGTAGTAATCATAGAGGCATGTTTACTCAGAAGCTTCAGAGCATTGACATTTCTGTCTACGCAAGCAGTTAAATGGCTAAGCATACGAGTAATTTGTTCCAAATGTCTGCTAACATAATTATTGAAACTCTGTTGTTTGGCAACAAAGTTGTCAAATTCATCAAAGCATAGGCTAGCAGGTTTATCAAAAGGAATATCACTCTCGTCAAACCTACGCAGAGAATTCACTTCCACTACCTGTATCGGGTAATCGAGACCATGGATCTCTTCGATAGGTGGTAGATTTTTGACATCTTCAGATCTAATGCCTTTCTCTTGCATAGATTTCTTGGCTTCTTGCATATCTTCGGGACTAAGGAATAGAATACCTCTTTTCTTAGGAGTTGTCTTAGGAGGTGGTTTGGGAATAGTCTAAGCATTATCGTTGATCAAGAGGTTATTCAGTAGAGTCTCAGCTTGTTCTACAGTTCGTTCCCTATAAACACAACCGGCACAACTATCTAGGTGGTCTCTAGAGGCATCGGTAAGTCCGTTATAGAGGATATCAAGTATCTCGTTCTTCTTAAGAGGGTGATTAGGCAAAGCACTCTGTAGCTGGACGAGCCTCCCCCAAGCTTGTGGAAGACTCTCTTCTTGGAGTTGAGCAAAGTTGTATATTTCCTGCAAGGCAGCTTGCTTCTTATGGGCAGGGAAATATTTCTCACAGAAGTAATAGACCATCTCCTCGGGACTACGCACACATCTAGGAGCAAGAGAGGTGAACCAGACTTTGGCGTCATCCTTTAGAGAGAAAGGAAACAGCTTAAGGATATAGTAGTGGCGGATCTTCTCCTCATTAGTGAAAAGGTTGGCTATTTCTGATAGTTTAGCAAGATGGGCTATGACCGTCTCAGACTCATAACCGTGAAAAGGATCAGATTCGACTAGATAGATTATCTCAGGGTCGACAGAGAATTCATAATCCTTATCGGTGACAAAGATAGGCGAAGTGGCAAACTTCGGGTCATTTTTCATCCTAGCTTCCCGAGATTTTTCCTTCCACTTGAGAAGTAATTTCTCAGCGTCATAGGCATCCTTACACGCAAGAAAATCCTCAGCTATGTCTCCCTCCATAACGTAACCCTCAGGTATATCAGGGAATTCATATCTAGGAGAGCTAGATCTAGCAGGAGCAAAAGCAGGTTCTATCTCAATAGTATCGGCAGTTTCAGAAGCATCACGAGCATTGGTAGTAACTCTAGAAATATGAGCATCAAGGAACACCCCGAGTGGAACATCAGGAAAAGTAGCATCTCTAGCAGTATCAAGCATAGCATCATCAGGCAAAATAGCAACTCTAGCATCATCAGGTAAAGCAGTCTCAAGCATAGCATCTCTAGCAGTATCAGGCATAGTATCAAGCATAACATCTCTAGCAGTATCAGGCATATTATCAAGCATAGCATCATTAGGCATAGTATCAAGCATAGCATCATCAGGCATAGTATCTCTAGCAGTAGTATCACAAGCATCATCAAGCACAGGCGACATATCAAGATCTCTAGCAGGAGGTGATGTCGCAAACTTACTCATAACTGAAGGTGAATCAAGTGCAGAGCTAGATGGCAATTCCTTACCTCCCCTCGTAGTTGAGGGCAAGACTTTGGTCTTCGGATCCTTCAGATTCTTCATAGTGATCAGCAGATATAAATCCCAAGTAACTCAGAGAATATAGCAATACTTCCCCGGCAACGGCGCCAGAAAAATGCTGATTTGCAATCTCTGGCGTTAGCTAGACGAATGCTAATGACAACAAACCTTCTCCTGCAACGGCACCAGAAGAATGCTGCTAGCACTCCCCGGCAATGAAACTAGAAGAATGTTGTTGATGGCCCACTAGCGCGTGGGTTCGCAGCAGTTTTTGAGGGTAGAGTATTCAACCCAAATTTGTTGATTCGCACGACAGGAGGTGAGAGAATACTCTCAAGTATTAGTAGCTGAATTTGTCAGATTCAACCACACCTGGAAGATTAGTATCTGCAAGAAAAGTAGTAACAGCAAAGTAGCGAGTAACGACAGTGTAGCGAGCAATAGCAGTGGCAAGGAATAGCAGTAGTGACAGCAGTAGCAAGTAGCAACAGTAGCAAGCGATAGTAGTAGCAACAGTAGCAGTAGAGCAAGACAAGTAACAACAGTAGCAACAGTAGTAGCAGTAGTAGAGCAAAACAAGTAACAACAGTAGCAACAGTAGTAGCAGCAGCAGAGCAAAACAAGTAACAACAGTAGCAACAGTAGTAGCAGCAGCAGAGCAAAACAAGTAAGAGCAGCAGTAGGACAAACTCGTAGGCAATGGGTCGGTGATTTGTTTGGATGATATTCATCATGCAACAACTATAACACGGAGAGATATATGGCTAGCTCCCGTTCGTCAATGTGATGTAGGCATGCATTCTGTGTGTCGTCATACGTGCTTAGGGAAAAGAACTTCCATGACATATATTGTCCATCCCTCCCATGGCAGCGGGGTCCAAAAGGAAACTACGGGATATTAAGCTTCTCCTTTTAATAAAGAACCGGACCAACACATTAGCACTTGGTGAACACATGAACTCCTCAAACTATGATCATCACCCGGAGTGGTTCCGGTTATTGTCACTCCGGGGTTGCCGGATCATAACACATAGTAGGTAACTACAACTGGCAAGATCGGATCTAAAACACACATATATTGGTGACAACATAATAATTTCAGATCTGAAATCATGGCACTTGGGCCCTAGTGACAAGTATTAAGCATGGCAAAGTAGTAGCAACATCAATCTCAGAACATAGTGGATAGTAGGGATCCAGAATTTGGAAAAGTAGATACGATGGCGATGTATCAACCCTCAGGAGGCCCAGTCCTCCCGAGGCACCGCTCGTGCCGTCACGCGCTTGGCCGACGACCTTGTTCTTTGCTGCAGCCGAATCCTTAGGCTCTGCATCCCTTCGTTAGCGCGCATGTTTTTAATTCATTGTTAGTTTGACGTGAGGCCAGAAGGTTCCGGTCCGGGTCTGCGGGGTACTTAGCTCGTGGGTTTGTGTCGGTCCCTCGTGTAGCCGCTCCTGTGTAGCTCGTGTTTCGTAGGTGGGACGGGGTGAAGACCCTTTCAGCACTCTATGTCTGCAGGTCCCGGTCCCGCGCATTTCCCTGCCTCCATAAGTCGCAACCCGTTACCAAGGTTGTCCCCCACAGGGCGAGGCCCTAACCTGAAGGCCAGGTGGCCTTATGACCGGTAAGGCTCCTTAGGCGTGCTGCTCTGCATCGTCAGGCCCCGGCCCCACACATTTACCCATCGTCGTTAGGCTCGCGCCTCACAGGGCGGGGCCCTGACATTCCCGACACCGACTGGGGATTCCGAACGGTGCCAACAATGGCAAGTGGCATTATGGCCAGTAAGGCTCCTAAGGCGTGCCTAGGAGCCCCCTTTCCGACACCCGAGCAATTCCGCACTCCGTTCCTTTGTTCATCGCCCCAGGGGGCCCTCAGGCATCCTGAGACTCTCTATGGTGGTATCAAGATTCGGTCCGGACCCCCGAGCGGGGGTTGACTACTGAAAAACGTTTGCCCCCAGGGTAGCAAGTCCTTGATTTCATGCTCCTTGACTCCTAAGGGTGGTGTGGAGCAGTTATCTCCAAACACGTCCGCCAGACGAGGGATTTTCAAAATCAGTGAAACAAGAAGACACCATAGAAAGTTTTCCCCCCTTTTGTTTTTCGAACATCACTCACTCAAAATTATAAAACACCATTTGGAACCGTCAAGGTTAAGTTTAGTGAAAAACAGTACGAAATCCAAGAAAAGCAAGCAAACGCCGCATCCGGCAGTCAGGCTGCCATAGTCATTGGCGGACTATATGGGTTTCCTTGCCAGCTGCGGGCATGGTCATTGGTGGACCGTGCCGATTTCCTTCGTCTTCTTCCCAGCGCGGAGTGTAGGGCTGCCACTAGGCGTGGGATGGACCCCTTCCGCGTCCTTGGGGGGCCCTGGGCGTATACAGCCTCGGCTCGTTATTACGTGAGAGTGTCACGATGGGGGTGTATATGGGAGGTCGCGAGGACACTTTGGCCTCATGAGTGTCCCTACCCCGAGGCATAGGCGTCTGATTCCGGAAGTCATTGGTGGACTGTGTCGATTTCCTCCATCTGTACCCAACGCGGAGCATAGGTCTTCCACTAGGCGTGGGGTGGACCCCTTTCGTGTCCTCGGGGGGCCCTGGGCGTATACAGCCTCGGCTCGTTATTACATGAGAGTGTCACGGGATGAAGTAGGTTCCCGAAGGATTGAAGGACGATGCAGAGGTGCGGCGGGTTGTTGCTGGTCCTGCGTGCTCCTTCCTCGGAGGCCAGTTAAGGGCTTTTGATGGCTCTACGTTTTCAGGTCCCAGCCCCACACATTTCCCTGCCATCGTGAGGCACCTCACGAGGCAAGGCCCCGACATTCCTCGATACCGACCAAGCCTGGACGACACCAGGGTAGTCAAGTGGCTTTGTGACCGGTAAGGCTCCTGAGGCGCGATGCTTAGGGGCCCCCCTTAACGTTCAAGCGGCTCTACGTCACCATGATCCAGTCCCGCACATTTCCCAACCACCGCCGCGTGTGACCGAGTGAACGGATGTAGCTACGGGGTCAGGCCCTGCCATCCTGGTAACGACCAAATCACCGAGGATGATAGCAAGGGCGGCAGGTGGCCTTGTGACCGGTAAGGCCCCTGAGGCGCGATGCTCAGGAGCCCCCTTTTGACGTTCAAGCGACTCTATGTCGCCAGGACCTAGTCCTGCACATTTCCGAACCGCCGTCGCGTGGCACCGAGTGAACGGATGTAGCTACGGGGTCAGGCCCTGCCACCCCTGACAACG
This sequence comes from Hordeum vulgare subsp. vulgare, assembly GCF_904849725.1. Taxonomy (NCBI): domain Eukaryota; kingdom Viridiplantae; phylum Streptophyta; class Magnoliopsida; order Poales; family Poaceae; genus Hordeum; species Hordeum vulgare. Next base: position 254,737,745 of record NC_058522.1, on the reverse strand, counting down.
ACCGGATAACCGAGGACGCTGCCAAGGGCGACAGGTGGCCTTGTGACCGGTAAGGCCCCTGAGGCGCGATTCTCAGGATCCCCTTTTTGACGCTCAAGCGAGTCTGATTTTATCCTATCGATTGTGGTCCTGGGGAGCCGCGGGCTTCCCAGTCCCGTGTCGGGGCGACGCGCACCAGCCGGAGTCCCCGAGCGAGGGAGGTAGATCGCACAAAGATGCAAGCAAGGCAATGTGTCAGGTTGCCCAAAGATGCAGCATAAATTATAAAAGATTACGCAAATGATACGATGGGCAGAAGCATGCCCTGAATATTTGAAGCCCTTGCGGTCAGCAGACACTTCCTAAGGTAGTAAATCCAAAATATTACCTCGAATAGCTCCTTTGTGCCTGACGAGCGCCTCGCGAGGCCCGGCCATCGGCGCCCACGCTTGCATCGTGGTTGCCATGGCTGACCCGTGTCACTTGCATCTCGTCGTTGCACTCGACTCATCCTCCTGAGGCCCGAGGTTTGCCCCGTGTAGTTCTTTCATGGAGGAGGCGGCTGGCGCCACGTCCCGCGGCTCGAGGGCGCCTCCCTGCCCGCGCCTCCTGGGCCCGGCTCAAGGAGTGGCCCCGAAGCGTTCCTCACTCCCGAGTAGGGTAGGCGCCTGGGGGGACGCCTGAAGCTCTTCCTCGTCGGAGGGTCAGGTGATGCCGCATACTCTGGCACGTACGGCTCCATGTAGGCTTTTGATCACCCATCATGTCCGCTCAGCAGTGTGACGGTGGAGGTCCCTCTCGGTGGTGGAGGGGGATCTCCCCGGCCATACTGCTCGAAAAACTTCCTGTGATAAGCCTCCGCACGAACTTGCTTGTTCCTGTTGCTGCCGTTGGCTGGTCCTGGCACCGCCCTGTGCTGATTCCCTCCTTGGTGCCCCGGCATGTCTATTGTCGTAGTTCGCCCCCGCCTGCACCTCCATTCTCTACTAGCTGCACTGGAGGGAGCACTCTTGTCTGGCCGCCCCGGGCTGTCGGGGGCTGACCTGGTCTTGGTGATGCACACCGGCGTGTGCGTCGGTCATACCGCCATCCTCTTCACGCCCCTAGTGGTTGTCAGCTTGATGTGCCTCGGGGCCGGCCACCGGAACCTGGAGGAGGAATAGGGCTGCACGGGACGCGTCTCTCTTGGCCCCGCCCATCATAGGAGGGGCCCTGTTGCTCGCAGCCCGGGGGGCCGGCATGAGGTGCGAGCCCCCGGCGCCCGATGCTGGTGGCCTTGAAGAAGAGCGGGGTTGGACGGTCTTCTGGGCGATGGCGATCAACTCCATGATGTGGTCTGCCCAGGCGTCAAAGCCCCCTACATCGGTCGTTGACGGAGCATCTCGCTCGCCATCTGCAACGCGTCGTGAGTGCCGAGATCCTGCAAGTTGATGCGTCATGAGTGCCGAGGGCACCTCCCAGCCGTCGGGCGCCTGGGTGGCACGGGTGGTGGCGACGGTGGAGACGATGTTGACGATCTGGTACGAGCCGCCCGGTACCACAACGCCGGCGTGTGCACTTCCGGTCGCCGTGACGTAGTGGTTTGCGGCCATCTCGATAAGGCTCAAAGAAGCCGGGTGGTCGCTGGCCATCGAAGGAGAGGGCCTGGGAAGGAGGAAGCTCGGAGAAGACCTTCACACGCCCCCTACCTGGCGCACCAAATGTCGGTTTTCGGGCTCCGCAAAACCCTAATGATTCAAATTCAGGGGCGTGTACGAAGATCTCTCCCTGCTTGACCTTGCCTAGCACGCTACTCGATGGGAACGACGAAGGACTCACTCGATGGTGAGGAAAACATAGAACACAGTAGTTTACCCAGGTTCGGGCCGCTGCGAAGCGTAAAACCCTACTCCTGCTTTGGTGGATTGCCTCTCGGGGAGGTTGGTGGATTAACTAGTACAGTGCTCTCGAGCCTCCGGAGGCTGGGTGGCTTTCTGTGTTGTTCAAGGTCAGAATGAACTCCTCTCTACGAAATATCCTACCCTCTCTATTTATAGTGGAGTCCCGGGTCCTCTTCCCTCATCGTTTCGGTGGGAAGGGATCCCACAACGACCAATTTCGAAGGGGGACAAGGGAACATACTTCCCCTATCAAAAGTGGTCTTCGCCTCCAAAGTAGCTCCCTACGCTGCTGGGGTGGGCGTAGCGATGACGTCCGTCCTGCCGGCGGGCGGCCATGGACTTGTTGCACCAAAAGGGAAACCTTTAGGAGATGCCTTGGGAAACATCGTTCCCCTTTTCCCTCTTTGCACCAAAGGGGAAACTGCACCGCCTGCTGCCTGCTGCTCGCCTGTCCTCCCTCTATGTCAGCCTTGACTCATGAGGTTCGGCCCCGCCTTGGAATATCTGCCGCTCCGAAGGGGTTCTTAGGAGGCCCCCTCCGGGTCTTGATGCCGCTGCTCTTGGCGAGGCTTGTCCCCTCGCGAGGGCCTTGTCCTAGGTGGTGTCGTGCCAGTTGATCTTATGTTGATGAAGTTGGCCAGCCCTGGGCCGTAGGAAGGTCTGGGTACCCCCATTCCCAGAATGCTGACAACATGCTTGTCATCTTTGGCAAATTTGTATGCATTGTACTAATGGCCTCTGACAAACCAAAGTCTTCGAAGGGTTTTGAAGAGGTAATCTATACATGGTAGTCTTCTGTGCAGGACCACACGTCGTCACATGTCTTGTAGCAAAGGCTTAAGAATGCTAGCTATGACATCGACGGCTAGGACATGTTGGTATGAGGAACTTGTATACACTCGCCACAAAGAATCGATGCACTGTCATCGAGGGTGTCAAGTTCAAGAAGGACCATCTGTGCGGTGCCTCCGAAGCCGGGAAGATGACTACGGCCAAACATCCCTCGAAGACTATCATGACAACTTCAAGTCCCTTCGAGCTGCTCCACGTGGACTTATTCGGCCCTACTCACTATTACACTTTCTCTACCACTACAATTCTATATGGCTTCATAATTATTGATGGTTACTCTAGATATGCCTGAGTGCACATCTTACTTTATAAGAGTGAAGTGCAGGATGTCTTCACGTGCTTTGCAAACAGGTACATGATCAACTACAACGTCAAGATCAAGCATATCAGGATTGACAATGGAACAGAGTTCAAGAACATGGGTCTGGATACCTTTCTTGACTCACTTGGTATCACTCACGAGTTCTCTGCTCCATAAACACCACAGGACACTAATTGAGATGGCTTGTGAAAGCACATATGCTCCCTCGGTGATTTTGATAATTCATGACAACATACATTGTCTCTTGGACTAACACTTTTTACCTAGATATTTTAGGAAAAGTCCATATAGAGCATTCACTAAAGGTGTATGAGGAGTGTGGGGACCCCGACTTACTAGCCAAGATCGCCAATGAACGTGCTCAGTGATCCCAGAGATCAATGCTCACCAAACACACGAATAATGAATAATAAGAGTCTTACATTCAAGTATCGAATTATTACATCGCGTGACCGAATGTTCAACTTCACAAGGTAGGGCCTATAAGGCAAAATCACACGGTTAAAACTAGTAGCGGAAATCTTAGGGCTAAGCGAGCGCCCATGCCATCAACCTACACCAACAGGCATTCTGACGGGGAAGCATCCTAGTTCGCAGGGGTGTCTCCGAAGACATACTCTTCTCCAAACTCCGCTCCTTCAAGTCTGGTCAATAATATAACCAGTGGCAAGCCAATGAGTACTTTTGAATGTACTCACAAAAAGCCCATGATATGAACAATGCAAGTGAAGGATAACAATAATATGCATCTTTGGTGGATAACATCTTTGTTGTAAATAGACATGATCATGGGTATGCAACGTAAGTTAAATGTTATTTGAAGAACAGGTTACAAATACCAATATATCTGTCGAGGGCTGAACACTCTGGGTTCACCTTATATGACAAGTCAACAAACTTGGTCATATCAACTCGTTCATGTTAACTTCATTTACCACACACTCACACACACATGGTTTTTGCGGAAACGACTAAACGTAGTTTAAGTAGGATTACCCAACTGTCCTTGACCGTGGACACAGCTATTCGAATAGTTTTGCACTCTGCAGAGGTAGTATGTTTGACCCACGAGATCCGGGAAACTTCCGTGTCATCCACGAATCGCGGTATATAACATACCCGAGGTAAGTACCCGATCAATGCCTTTCCCCTAACGATACTAGACAAAGAGGTCCACTCGATCGGTACCCAGCCCACATGTTGTATGTCTTACGAGCACCAACTCTGGACAGTATCAACCATGTGGGGACCAATGGTGTGCGTGGAACACGTAAAAACGGCATAGTCGCCCTACCTGACACGACCCCATCAGGAGAGTGACCACACATCACTCCCGCCACTAGTAATGTGGCTCTTTGCTAGCATTGACCAGAGTAATCAACACATCCCCGTCCCATAAAGGGGTAACGTGGTCGTACATGTAAGGTTGGGACGGTCGACACATCATAAATCTAATCCCATTTCCGAAACCATACACACACAAATACCCGGTGCACCACTTCACCAGAAGTGGCCACCTAACTCATCATCACGCTCGTGCATTAGTGGCACCCGACGGGGTTTTCATAATTCTTTGATTTATACCAACAACATGCTCATGCTACTATGCTTAGATCTACTTGTCAACATGATATTAGCGTGACCCTCATAAGTGGTAGGATCATGCTCCAAATGGAAGTGCTCCGGAGGAGCCTTCGGTAACATCACTTCAATGATTTACCGAATACTTAAGATCACATGCAACGGAAATACTTGCTACACTAGCATGCAATATAACATATGCTCAGTCATGGTCAAAGGGCTGCTTGCCTTGGTCAGCTAGGTATCGGGTCTTCGAGGTCTTCTGCTCCGACTCCATCATAACACGGGTTTTATGATGACGGTCGAGATGACGGCGGAGGGGCTCAGGTTCACCGGCAACGAGGTAGCCTTGGCGGAGGGGCTTCGGCCGAAGGTGGAGGTGGTAGCTAGGGGCACAAATTTTCTCGAGGAAGAGAGGGGAAAGCCTCCTGAGGTCACGGGGAGTGGTTTGGTGGGCAGAGGAACGCGGGAGCCGACGTGTAGCCGGAGATCGACCGGAGCTCCGAGGCGGAGGGGCCTCGGTCGATCTCAAGTACCGGGACTTTGCTTGCTCAAAGAGGAGACTAGGGAGGTGATTGAAGTTGCTGCGATGAGGAATGAGGGGTGCTGGAGCGAGGGGAGAGACTATATATAGGCCCGCGACTGTGAGATGACTCGGGAGCGCCGGTGATTCACCGTGGCGCGCATGGGGGTGCAGAGAGAAGCTGGGGTCAAAACTACAGTCACAGGATGTGGTTTTGGACCTCCAGAACTCAACGCGAGAGAGAAGGAGAGGGAAGAGGCGAGCTACCTTGGCCACACATCTCGGGCCGGTTCTGGTGCGCGCGGGCATGCGTCGCACCAGCTCTTAGCGAGGGAGAGAAGGGGCCCTGATGGTCTCCTGATGCAGAGGGGTTGTCGGGGAAGAGGATAGACACTTCGGGGGAGGCTGGAACTGGTCTAGAGCATCGCCCCCACCTCGGTGGCTCCCTGTAGCGCGCCCAGAGTGCAACTTTGGCATGCCACAGCATGCTGGCGCGCCCTGGGGTGCCTTGGACGTGTCTAGCGTGTCCTGGGCACTGGGTGAGAGATGCCTAGCCGTTGGAGACCCGATTGAGCTTCGGCTGGTCAATGGGGACAAGGAAAACAGGTGGTGTCAGCCTTTTGCTAAAGCTTAGATTGGGTTTTTGGCATTTCTACTTTGAACCAGAGAGGGGAAAGCTGACTGGGGCTTGGCATTGATGCTAGCTACCTAATCCGAGAGTTTGGGAGAAAGGGCTGGGGTTTAGCTAAGGTTAGGAGGGGTTTCACCCATCTGTCAGAAGGTGCTCGACAGTGGTTTGGGGTGGTTGAACCCCACCACTGGCTCTGCAACTTAACAGGATTGGGTTTGGTGCTAAAACAGGGGGCTTCACCAAGTTTGAGCTCCATTGGAGAAGTTTAACTTTGTAAACTTGAACACATCACCAAATGACCAAATTTGTTCCTTCCAAAGAGAGTGTGGGCAAATTAAGTCCCACAAATCCCATTTTTGGCATGGAGCCCTCATTTGAGGTATTAGGCACACCTGCAAAGTTTCAACTCCATTGGACAAACTTCACTATGTAGAGTTTCTCTAACTTCATTCTAGACAGAAGGGGTTTTTCAACTATTTGTTGTCCTTAATCACCTTGGATCGAGGTGAAATTTTATATGGACACCAAATATGGCTTAGGGATACCACTCGAATTATCTAGGAATTTATTGAGAATATTTCCTTTGGAAATATTTCAAAAGGTCAAAATAGGCAAAAAGGGTTTTCAAGGTTTTACTCAAATAATAATAATATGAATATGGGTTGAAAATCTTATGTATGGAAATATATGTCCTTCTGATCATCTCCAAATTTTCTCAGTTTTTTCTAAGGCAGAAAAGTATTTTTCCATATAGGAATACCATTTCTGGCCTCAGAAATGGACATGCAATTAAATTAGAAAAATAATTCATAAAATAATTATTATATTGTTTTGGTGCTCTAAAATGGTGCTAGAACCAGATAACCAACTTTGGGTAAGAACACTCCTTGCCATCAAGGACTTTTAGTGCAACCCAAAGCAGGGTTTTGCTTTAATCAAAAAAAAGAAAAAGGTCTTGAAATTAATTAAGTCATGAGAAATGTGGTTTTTAATATCACATGATCAAGCATACAAACATACAATGACAATCATGGCACTCACAACATTAGTTTTGAAAAAGTTTTAATAAACTCAAAATTTTAAATTACAGAAAAAGTGGTAGTGAAAACAGGGTGTGACAAACCTATCCCCTTACAAGAATCTCGTACCCGAGATTCCTAAGCTAGGTGCTAAAAAGGTACGGAAACTCAGATCGGCGATAGTCTTCACGCTCCCATGTTGCTTCTGCTTCAGTGTTGTTGCTCCACTTAACCATGAAATACTTGATGGTGCGGCTTCTGGTGCAACGCTCTGCTTCATCCAGGATGCGGATCAACTTCTCGCGGTATGTGATATCTGGCTGAAGGTCGATGGCCTAATGGTCAATGTCCTTGTAAAGATCAGTATGTTTGGCGCTTGAAGACACTTCCGAAGTTGTGACACGTGGAAGACGTTGTGCACACCTGAAAGTTCCGGAGGTAGCTCCAACTGGTAAGGAACTTCTCCACGCCTTGCCGTGATCTTAAAAGGTCCAATGAACTTTGGAGCAAGTTTCCCTTTAACGTGGAAACGCTTGGTTCCCTTAAGAGGTGTGACATGGAGGTACACCTGGTCTCTTGGAACGAACTCCACTTCTCTGTGGTGAGAATCCGCATAGCTCTTCTGTCGCGACTTGCCTGCCTTCAAGTTTTCTCGAACAAGCTGCGCCTTATCTTCTCTTCTTGCAGAACTTCCGGCCCGAAAATCAACCCTTCACCGGTTTCGGACCAGTTGAGTGAGGTGTGACACTTCCGTACGTATAACACTTCAAATGGGGCCATTTTGAGACTAGACTGGTAGCTGTTGTTGTATGAGAACTCAGGAACGGTAGTCAGTCTTCCCATTTGGCACCATACGCGAGGACACAAGCGCGGAGCATATCTTCGGGTATCTGATTTACTCGTTCTGTCTGTCCGCCCATTTGCGGGTGGAAAGAGGTGCTGAAAGAGAGTTTGGTTCCGAGGGCTTCTTGGAACTTCTTCCAGAATCTTGAGGTGAACTGCGTGCCTCGGTCAGACACAATCTACTTGGGAACTCCATGAAGGCACACAATACACTCAATGTAGAGGCTAGCCAACTTGTCGCCACCATAGGTGGTGCTGACCGGAATGAAGTGAGACACCTTGGTCAGATGGTCGACGATGACCCATATAGAGTCATGGCCTCTGTTAGACCTCGGTAAGCCGGTAACAAAGTCCATGCCTACTTTGTCCCACTTCCATTCTGGCATTTGGAGAGATTGTAGCAGTCCAGCAGGTCGCTGATGCTCAGCCTTGATTCGCTGGCACACATCGCACTTGGCAACATATGAGGCTATTTCCCTCTTCATGCCATGCCACCAGAATTTTTCTGGAGATCTTGATACATCTTGGTACAACCGGGGTGAATAGAGTAGGGTGTGTCATGTGCTTCCTGCAGGATCAAATCCTTGAGTTATGCCTTGTTGGGTATGCATAAACATTTCCCAAACCACACTACTCCTTTCTCATCCACTGAGAATCCTGGGGCTTTGCCTTCTTGGATCTTCTTCTTGATGCCTTCAATGCTCTTGTGCCCCTTCTGGGCCTCCTTGATATCGACAGCCAGCGTTGGTTTGACTTCGAGGTTAGCTAGGAATCCTGATTCCACTAGCTCCAACCCGAAGTTCTCCATTTCTTCATATAAGGCGGGTAGCCTTTCCTTGAGTATAACGTTCAAGGTGCTGGTCTTTCTGCTTAAGGCATCATCCACTACATTGGCCTTACCGCGGTGATATTGAATGCTGAGATCGTAGTCTTTGATTAACTCCAACCATCTTGCCTCATATTCAATTCCCTTTGAGTGAAGATATACTTCAGACTTTTGTGGTTGGTGTATATTTCACATCGCTTCCCCAGAAGGTAATGTCGCCATGTCTTCAGAGCATGCACTACTGCTGCCAATTCGAGATCATGGGTGGCATAATTCTCCTCATGTGGGCGCAGTTGCTGTGATAGATATGCCACGACCCTACTGTATTGCATTAGGCTTCCATCGAGCCTGGTTCTGGAGGCATCACAATAAATCACAAACTCCTTGCTGATATCTGGTGTAGCCGATACCGAGGCGGTAGTCAATCTCTTCTTCAACTCCTGGAAGCTCACTTCACACTTCGGCTTCCATTCGAACTTCTTGCCTTTCTTCAAGAGCTGAGTCATGGGTCGCGCGATGCGGGAGAATCCTTCTACGAACTTGCGGTAGTATCCCGCGAGCCCGAGGAAGCTCCGGACTTCCTTCACATTGATTGGCGACTCCCAGTTGGTTACCGTAGTAATCTTGGAGGGATGGACTGCCAACCCACTTGTTGTCATGGTATGACCCAAGAATCCAACTTTGTTCAGCCAGAATTGGCATTTGCTGAATTTGGCATAAAGTTGGTGCTCTCGAAGCTTCTCCAACACTAACCTCAAGTGTTTCTTATGTTCTTCTTCGGACTTGGAGAAGATTAATATGTCATCAATAAATACGACGACAAACTTATTCAGGTATTCCATGAAGACCTTGTTCATGAGGTACATGAAGTAAGCTAGGGCATTAGTCAACCCGCAAGACATGACAGTGCATTCGTATAGTCCGTACCGAGCCACGAACGCAGTTTTTGGTATGTCTTCAGGTCGGATCTTCAGTTGATAATATCCAGATCGGAGATCGACCTTGGAGAATACCTTAGCTCCATTTAACTAGTCAAACAAATCTTCAATCTTGGGTAGTGGGTACTTGTTCTTGATCGTGACTTAATTGAGAGAACGGTAATCGACGCAGAGTCTGATAGTTCCATCCTTCTTAGACACGAACATAACAGGTGATCCCCAAGGTGATGTACTCTGATGAATGAACCCTTTCCTGAGTTGCCAATCCAACTGCTTCTTCAGCTCTGCTAGCTGTTCGGATCCCATCCTATAAGGCTTCTTATAGATAGGCCTTGATCCGGGCATGAGCTCAATGGTGAACTCGATGTCTTGGTCGGGAGGCATCCCTGGTAGCGCACCAGGAAAGACGTCCGGGTACTCATAGACTATCGGTACTCAGTCCAGCTCTTCTCCTGACATGCTGTTAACCTGCGGTACACGAGTGGTTACTGGCTCAGAGACATACTTGACTTTGACCCCTTGGTCTCTTGTCATGGTAATAGCCTTGTTGGCACAGTCCAAGATGCTGTGGTGTTTGGCCAACCAATCCATGCCGAGAATTACTTCTAGGCCTTGCGACTTAATGACGATGAGATCTTCTGAGAAGCTTATCACATTGATAACAATCCTGAATTTCCTACACCCTAGGTTGGTCCTTAACACCGCTCCCGTGGTTTGTATTTCCATTTGCCCCTTAAGCAGGGTATGCTTTAAACCACATTTTTCTGCAAATCTTTGCGTGACAAAAGAATGCGAAGCACCACAATCAAACAATATTGTTGCTGGGGTGGAGTTGACGAGGAACGTACCCAGAATGCAATCTGGGTCTTCCTGTGCCTCTTCTGCGGAGATATGATGGGTCCACCCCATGCTATGATACTGCTGGTTGCCGGGAGCTTAGTTCCTGCGTGGTGCTCCTTGTCCTTGGCTTGGCGCATTGGGGCACGGTGCGTCGGGCTTCTTCTTGGGACACTGCCTGGAATAGTGCCCAGTCTGTCCACATCCAAAACAGGTAACTTGTGCTGGAAGGTTGGTCTTAACTCCACTGTTGTTCGGTGGGTTGAATGCTGGCTTGTTGTTGTCTTGCTGCTGAGGCCAGTAGTTCTAGCGAAATGTTGGAGACTTGTACTGTTGCTGCTGGTAACTGGGTCTTGCTGGAGCTGACTGCCATGGGCGTGGCTTCAGATTACTAGGTCCTCCACTACCCATCAGCTTGTGCTTACGGGTGTCGTCCATTGCACGACGCTTATCCTCCAACATAAGGGCCTTGTTAACCAGATCACTGAAGGTCTGGCATTCACAAACAAGCAGTTGATACTGGAGTAACTACTATAGTCCTTCCATAAAGCGTTCCACTTTAGCAGCCTAAGTGTTGACATCCTGTGGTGCATATCTTGACAGGAGGTTGAACTTCTGCAAATATTCCTTGACGGATCCACTGCCTTGACTTGAAGCTCGGAATTCACGCTTCTTAATGGTCATCATCCCGGGAGGAATGTGAGCAGCGCGGAATCCTTCCTCGAACATTGCCGAGGTGATGACTTGTCCTGCTTGCATGATCTGAAATCCACCCCACCAAGCTCTAGCCGTGCCTCCGAGATAGTGAGATGCATAGAGAACTTTCTCATGATCATTAGTGCATTCGACTAGCGCGGATCCAGTCATCGACATCCAATGGTTCAGTCGTCTCCGTGAATATGGGTGGCGTAATCCGCATGAACTCAGAGAGAGTAGAGCGACCATTGCTATTCCCGTTTTGTGGTGGGTTGTTCACCAAGACTTGAGCCAGCTGCTGAATAGCAGCATTATTGGCTTGACGTTCCTCGTGGAGAGCTTGAAGAAACTGAGCCATAGTCAAGCTTTCAGGAGGAGGCGGCGGTGGTGGAACATCGTCTTACTGCTCCTCGTGGTGATCTCCAGCTTCAGCGTCCCCTCTGGTTCCCTGCTGCTGACCTGAAGAGGCAGAGCCGGGGTTGCCAAATGTCTTGGTGCGAGTTGCAATCACCATCCTATTAGGGGAGTAGACAGGTTAATTTGCCGAACCGGATGGAATCATAAGGGAGGATGCTCTAGTAAAGGGGTCTGGTGTTGTGCTGGTGTGAGATTTTTAAGCCAAAGATTTTTGGAAAAGACTAATGCATTAGATTAAATCAAGCGATGTAGTCGCTTACAAGCTGCCTAAGGCGGAATGCGACTTGCATCCAACAAGCTCACAACATCATGGTTCGCATGAACCGATAGATAAACATACTACGTTTGGGAATCTCCTAACTGCCTAAGGCGGAATCCTATGCGGCGGACTGCTCGATTTCGTAGGCGGGTTCTGCAGGGTCTTCTTCTTCGTGTTCATCGGTACTTTCCTCCTTCAGAGGGGTGGGATAAGGAAACGGTCCATCACGACGTCTCTTGGTTGGCGAGGCAGCGAAGAGTTCAGTGTACTCTTCTGCGGTCAGGCGACGACTCTGAATAGGAGTGGCCTACAGCGGTGGTACTCCTCCTCGGAAAGCAACGGTTGATCGTCCTTCAGGTGCTCCTTCCTTCTTCACCTTGTGGGTCTTCATCTTCTCCATGCGGAGCAGATCCTTGACTTGGTGCAGTTCTTGGCGAATCTTTGTTGACTCCTTGATCAAAAGGTGCGCAAAGTGTCTGAGGAGAGGATGAAGCAGGTCTAACAGCTTAGTTGCGTCCCGTCCTCCGAAGATGGGTTGAGTGTCCAACTCCCGTCTATCCCATCCTTAATAAAAGGTAGGTGATGAGTAGCTGAGTCGTTAGCCATCTCGGGAAGGATGTCGCGGAGACGCACGAGCGCTTCTCGTGTGGCTGTCTCCACTGCCAGCATCAGATCCTCCATTTGTGGTACTTTGAAGAACCAACTAGTCGGGGAGTCATTAGCCTTCACTATCACATCCACGTGATATTCCTTGGTGTCGGCGTTGACCCAGTGCTCGTGGTAGAGGAAGATGGGCGTGCGGCATACTTGGCACTTCTCGAGGCTATCACCCAAAAGTAGGGGAAAGCCCGTCTCCAGAAGCATCTCAGGTACGACGGCCATCTACAAGATGTAGGAGAGAGTGTAAGAAAGTTTTTAGTGGGTGCAGAATCTCAGGTTAAGGTTTAGGTGCACTAATCGTCTCGGCTATCGTCCATGATACCTAAGGCTTCCTATAGTCAGGATGGCTCTGATACCAGCTCTGTGGGGACCCCGACTTACCAGTCGAGATCGCCAATGAACGTGCTCAGTGATCCCAGAGATCAATGCTCACTGAACACACAAATACTGAATAATAAGAGTCTTACATCCAAGTACCGAATTATTACATCGTGTGACCGAATGGTCAAGTTCACAAGGTAGGGCCTATAAGGTAAAACCACACGGTTACAACTAGTAGCGGAAATCTTAGGGCTAAGAGGGTGCCCATGCCATCAACCTACACCAATAGGCATTCTGACGGGGAAGCGTCCTAGTTCACAGGGGTGTCTCTGAAGACATATTCTTCTCCAAACTCCTGTCCTTCCATGTTTGGTCAATAATATAACCAGTGGCAAGCCAATGCGTACTTTTGAATGTACTCACAAACAGCCCATGATATGAACAATGCAAATGAAGGATATCAATAATGTGCATCTTTGGTGGATAACATCTTGGTTGTAAATAAACATGATCATGGGTATGCAACATAAGTTAAATGTTATTTGAAGAACAAGTTACAGATACCAATATATCTGTCGAGGGCTGAACACTCTGGGTTCACCCTATATGCCAAGTCACCAAACTTGGTCATATCGACTCTTTCATGTTAACTTCATTTACCACACACTCACACACACTTGGTTTATGCGAAAACGACTGGACGTAGTTTAAGCAGAATTACCCAACTGTCCTTGACAGTGGAGACGGCTATTCGAACAGTTTTACACTCTACAGAGGTAGTACGCTGGACCCATGAGACCCGGGAAACTTTCGTGTCATCCACGACTCGCGGTATATAACAGACTCGAGGTAAGTACCCGATCAATGCCTTTCCCCTAACGATACTAGACAAAGAGGTCCACTCGATTGGTACCCATCCCACATGTTGTACGTCTTACGAGCACCAACTCTGGACAGTATCAACCATGCGGGGACCAACTGTGTGCTGATACGTCTCAAATGTATCTATAATTTTTGATGTTTTCACGCTGTTATGTTGCCTTCTTTGTATGTTTTATGTACCTTTTTATATCTTTTTGGGACTAACTTATTAATTCAGTGCCAAGTTCCAGTTCCTGTTTTTTCCATGTTTTTGACTCTTTTCAGATCTGATTTTGGAATGGAGTCCAAACGGAAGAAAAACCCCGAAATGATTTTTTCCAAATGGAAGAAGTCTAGGGGGCTTTTGGGCCAAGCCAAGTGGGCTCCACGGAGCCCACAAGCCCCCACACCGCCACCACGGGGGAGGCGGCGGTGGGCAGGATTGTGGCCTCCCTGGCCGCCCCATGACCTAGGTCTTTGGCCTATAAATTCCCAAATATTCCGCAAAAAATCAGGGGAGCCTCGAAAATACTTCTCCGCCGCCGCAAGCTTCCGTTTCCGCGAGATCTCATCTGGAGACCCTTCCCGGCACCCTGCCAGAGGGGACTTTGGAGTTGGAGTGCTTCTTCATCATCATCATCGCCACTCCAATGACTCGTGAGTAGTTTACATCAGACCTACGGGTCCGTAGTTTGTAGCTAGATGGCTTGTTCTCTCTCTTGGATGTTCAATGCAAATTTCTCCATGATCTTCATGGAGATCTATCCGATGTAATCTTCTTTTGCGGTGTGTTTGTCGAGATCCGATGAATTGTGGACTTGTGATCAGATTATCTATGATATATATTTGAGACTTTGCTGATTTCTTATATGCATGATTTGATATCCTTGTAAGTCTCTCTGAGTCTTGGGTTTTGTTTGGCCAACTAGATCTATGATTCTTGCAATGGGAGAAGTGCTTGGTTTTGGGTTCTGCCATGTGGTGACCTTTCCCAGTGACAGTAGGGGCAGCAAGGCACACATCAAGCAGTTGCCATCAAGGGTAAAAAGATGGGGGTTTTATCATTGGTTTGAGATTATCCCTCTACATCATGTCATCTTGCTTAAGGCGTTACTTTGTTCTTCTGGGCTTAGTACACTAGATGCATGCTGGATAGCGGTCGATGTGTGGAGTAATAGTAGTAGATGGAGAAAGTATCGGTCTACTTGTTTCGGACGTGATGCCTATAGAAATAATCATTGCATAGATATCGTCACGACTCTCCACAGTTCTATCAATTGCTCGACAGTAATTTGTTCACCCACCGTCTACTTGCTTTCATGAGAGAAGCCACTAGTAAACACTACGGCCCCCGGGTCTATTCACATCCATTGTTTACATCTCTGCTTTTACTTTGCTTTGTTACTTTGTTGCTTCCAGTTCTCACTTGGTAAACAATCTATAAGGGATTGACAACCCCTTCATAGCGTTGGGTGCAAGCTTTTGTGTTTGTGCAGGATCTTGAGATACTCTTCCGCCGGATTGATACCTTGGTTCTCAAACTAAGGGAAATACCTACCGTCGCTGTGCTACATCACACTTTCCGCTTCGAGGGAACACCAACGCAAGGCTCCTAGGCCACGGAGGAAATCCTTTGGCTACTTGCCTAGGAAGTCCCTTAAGGCGTAGCCGTAGCTGAAGGATTCCTGGTGTCGTCGACACAACTATTTCTAGCGCTGTTGCAAGGTATACACAGCAAACATCAGAAGTATTTCTGGCGCCATTGCCCGGTAGGAGAAATCAAGATCTATCCAAGTAGGTCTCACAAACTCTTCTCTTGCATTTACTTTTGTTGCCAGTTGCCTCTCGTTTTCCTCTCCCCCACTTCACATTTGCCATTTTCATTCGCCTTTCTCCTTCGCCGTTTTCTCTTGCCCTTGTTGTTTTCCTTTGCCGGTTTCTTGCTTGCTTGTGTGCTTGTTTGTTTGTTGAAGACATCATGTCTGAAAACACCAAACTTTGCGACTTCTCGAGCACTAATAATAATGATTTTATTAGTACTCCGATTGATCCCGCCACTAGTGCGGAATCGTATGAAATCAACGCAGCTCTGCTGAATCTTGTTCTGAAAGAGCAATTCTCTGGCCTTCCTAGTGAAGATGCCGCATCCCATCTCAATACCTTCATTGAGCTTTGTGATATGCAAAAGAAAAGAGATGTGGATAATGACGTGATTAAGTTGAAACTTTTTCCTTTCTCGTTGCGAGATCGTGCAAAAACTTGGTTTTCTTCTTTGCCTAAAAATAGTATCGATTTTTGGGATAGGTGCAAAGATGCTTACATATCCAAGTAATTTCCGCCGGCTAAGATCATCTCCTTACATAACGATATCATGAATTTCTAGCAACTTGATCATGAACACGTTGCACAATCTTGGGAGAGGATGAAGCTTATGATTAGAAATTGTCCTGCTCATGGCTTGAGTTTGTGGATGATTATACAAATCTTTTACGTTGGCTTGAATTTCGCTTCTCGCAATATCTTGGACTCCGCCTCAGGTGGAACGTTCATGGAAATCACGTTAGGAGACGCTACAAAACTCCTAGACAATATCATGACCAACTACTCTCAGTGGCACACTGAAAGGTCGCCTGCTAGCAAAAAGGTGCACGCTATAGAAGAGATTAACTCGCTTAGTGCTAAGATGGACGAGTTGATGAATTTGGTTGCTAGTAGAAACGCTACCATAGATCCTAATGACATGCCATTATCTTCTTTGATTGAGAGTAGCAACGCTAGTTTGGACGTGAATTTTGTTGGTAGGAACAATTTTGGCAACAATAATGCTTTTAGAGGAAACTATGTTCCTAGGCCTTTTCCTAGTAATTCCTCTAACAATTATGGAAATTCCTACGGCAACACTTATGGAAATCATAAAAAATTACCCTCTGATCTAGAGAGTAATATCAAAGAGTTCATCAACTCTCAAAAGATTTTCAATGCGTCCATAGAGGAAAAACTACTCAAAATAGACGATTTGGCTAAGAGCGTTGATAGGATGTCTTGTGATATTGATGCTTTGAAAGTTAGATGCGCTCCTCCCAAGATCAACTTGGATGAAACTTTGAAAGCTATGTGTATCTCCATGAATGAGAGCAAAGAAAGAACCGCCCAAATTCGCGCTAGACATGAATGGTTTAAAAGGGTGCGTTCTAGTGATGCAAATCACGAAGATGTTAAAGTGCTTGGTGTGTCTCCTCTTGAATATTTGTTTTCGCGTGTCAAACCTACTTATGGAGGGGCTGGATATGAATCCACTTTGGTTGAAAAATTCCCCAATGATTCGGAGTCCACCTATCTTGATGATAAAGGTGTGGAGAGTGGAGTAGAAGAAGTCAAAAATTTGGGTAGTAATGAAACTCCCACTTTGGATTTCAAGGAATTCAATTATGATAACTGCTCCTTGTTTGAATGCATTTCTTTGATGCAATCCATTGCAAACTCTCCACATTCTTATAGCCAAAGCAAAGCCTTTACCGCGCATATCGTAGATGCTATGATAAAATCTCTTGAAGAGAAGCTCGAACTAGAAGTCTCTATACCTAGAAAACTTCATGATGAGTGGGAACCTACTATCAAAATCAAGATAATAAACTATGATTGCAATGCTTTGTGTGATTTCGGTGCTACTGTTTCCGCGATTCCAAAGTCTTGATGTGATATTCTTGGTTTTCATGAGATTGAAGAGTGTTCTCTTAATTTGCATCTTGCGGACTCTACCGTCAAGAAGCCCATGGGGAGGATTGATGATGTTCTTATTTTTGCAAATAAGAACTATGTACCCGTGGATTTCATTGTACTTGACATAGATTGCAATCCTTCATGTCCCATTATTCGTGGTAGACATTTCCTAAGGACTATTAGTGCTATCATCAATATGAAGGAAGGGAATATAAGATTTCAATTTCCCTTAAAGAAGGGCATGGAGCACTTTCCTAGAAAGAAAATAAGATTGCCTTATGAATCTATGATGATTTCTGTTTTGTGTTTTCCACACTTTCATAGTTCTGTTATGATTGTGGTTTTTGTGTTTCTTTTTGCGTTTGTGCCAAGCAAAACCGTTATGATTAGTCTTGAGGATGATCGTTTGGTCACGCTGGAAAAGACAGAAACTTTCTGCTCACGAAAAGAATTTTCCTTTGTTTTCTGTAAGAGCTTTTGAGTTGATTCTTTTTGCTGCTGATTGCTACGCAAATTCTTCAAACTGTCGTAATTTGTCAGAATTTTTGAAGTACCAGGGGTATACGAAACATACAGATTGCTACAGAGTGGTCTGCTGTTAACAGATTCTGTTTTTGTTGTGTTGGTTGCTTATTTTGATGAAACTATGGATAGTATCGGGGGGTATTAGCCATGGAAGATTGAAAGTACAGTAACCCAACATCAGCACAAGTAGAATTTAATTTTTCTACAGTACATAAGGAAGTGGTGGTTTGCTTTCTTGTACTAATGTTATCACAAGTTTCTGTTTAAGTTTCGTGTTGTGAAGTTTTCAAGTGTCGGGTGAAGTTCTTATGGACAAAAATATAAAGAGTGGCAAGAGCTCAAGCTTGGGGATGCCCAAGGCACCCCAAGATATTCAAGGTTGCCGTAAAAGCCTAAGCTTGGGGATGCCCCGGGAAGGCATCCCCTCTCTTGTCTTCAATCCATCAGTAACGTTACTTGGGGCTACATTTTTATTCACCAGATGTTATGTGTTTTTGCCTGGAGCGTCTTGTATCGTAGGAGTCTTTATATTTTTGTTGTGTCACAATCATCCTTGCTGCACACCTAGAGAGAGATACATGCACACACCGTGATTTTTTCGAGCTTCACTTATATCTTTTGGTAGACAATTCAGCTCACATGTGCTTCACTTATATCTTTTGAGCTAGATACTTTTGCTCTATGTGCTTCACTTATATCTTTTAGAGCACAACGGTGCGTGGCTTGGTAGTTGATCTATGCTTTGAAAGTAGTCTCAAAAGGGGTAGTTATCCAAAGGGATACGAAAACTTCCACCTTCATGTGCATTGAATAGTTAGAGAAGTTTGATTCATCTCAATTAGTTTTGAGTTGTGGTTATGGTAATATTGAAGTCATGCTAGTAAGGTGTTGTGGATGTAGAAATACTTGTGTTGAAGTTAGTGATTCCCGTGGCATGCACGTATGGTGAACTGCTATGTGATGAAATCTGAGCATGATTAGTCTATTGATTGTCATCCTTTGCGTGGCGGTCGGGATCGCGGGATGGTTTATACCTACCAACCCTTCCCCTAGGAGTATGCATTGAATGCTTTGTTTCGATTACTAATAAAACTTTTGCAACAAGTATATGAGTTCTTCATGACTAATGTTCAGTCCATGGTTTAGATGCACTTTCACTTTCCACCATCACTATCTTCTTAGTGCCGTGCAACTTTCGCGGGTGCACAAAACCCACCATTAGCCTCCCTCAAAATAGCCACCATTCCTACCTACTATGGGTTTTTCAAAGTCATTCCGAGATATATTGCCATGCAACTACCACCATGACATGTGCCACCACGTCTACATTGCCATTGCATGATCGTAAGATAGCTAGCATGATGTTTCCATTGATGTCTATGCCATGCTAGATCATTGCCACGGTACACTACCGAAGGCATTCCATATAGAGTCATAGTTGCTCTAAGTTTTGAGTTGAAAGTGTGACGATCATCATTATTGGAGCATTGTCCCATGTGAGGAAATAAAAGAGGCCAAAGAATACCATAAAAAAGGAGGCCAAAGAGCCCATCAAAATAAAAAAATGAGAGAAAAAGAGAGAAGGGACAATGCTACCACTTTTTCCACACTTGTGCATTTTGAGCACCATGATCTTCATGACTGAGAGTCTCTCGTTTTGTCACCACCATATAGCTAGTGGGAAATTCTCATTACATAACTTGGCTTGTATATTCCAATGATAGGCTTCCTCAAAATTGTCTTAGGTCTTCGTGAGCAAGCAAGTTGGATGCACACCCACTAGTTTTCTTTAAGAGCTTTCACATACTTGTAGCTCTAGTGCATCATTTGTATGACAATCCCTACTCATTCACATTGATATCTATTGATGAGCATATCCACAGCTCATTAATATGCCTAGTTAATGTGACTATCTTCTCCTTTTTGTCTTGCAACCTCCACCACATTCCACACCATTTATAGTGCTATAACCATGGCTCACGCTCATGCATTGCGTGAGAGTTGAAAATGTTTGAGAAAGTAAAGGTGTGAAACAATTAGTTGGCCAATACCGGGGTTGTGCATGATTTAAACTCGTTGTGCAATGATGATAGAGCATAGCCACGCTATATGATTTTGTAGGGATAACTTTCTTTTGGCCTTGTTATTTTGAAAGTTCATGATTACTTTGCTAGTTTGCTTGAATTATTATTGTTTCCACGTCAATAGCAAACTATTGTTTTGAATCTAATGGATCTATACATTCACGTCACATAAGAGGAATTACAAAGGACACCTATGCTAGGTAGCATGAAAGCATCAAAAATTCATTCTTATCACTTCCCTACTCGAGGACGAGCAGGAGTTAAGCTTGGGGATGCTTGATACGTCTCAAATGTATCTATAATTTTTGATGTTTTCATGCTGTTATCTTGCCTTCTTTGTATGTTTTATATACCTTTTTATATATTTTTGGGACTAACTTATTAATTCAGTGCCCAGTTCCAGTTCCTGTTTTTCCGTGTTTTTTACTCTTTTCAGATCTGATTTTGGAACGGAGTCCAAATGGAAGAAAAACCCCGAAATGATTTTTTCCCGAACGGAAGAAGTCCAGGGGGATTTTGGGCCAAGCTAGGTGGGCTCCAGGGAGCTCACAAGCCCCCACTCCGCCACCAGGGGGAGGCGGCAGTGGGCAGGCTTGTGGCCTCCCTGGCCGCCCCTGACCTAGGTCTTTGGCCTATAAATTCCCAAATATTCCGCAAAAAATCGGGCGAGCCTCGAAAATACTTTTCTGCCACCGCAAGCTTCCGTTTTCGCGAGATCTCATCTGGAGACCCTTCCCGGCACCCTGCCAGAGGGTACTTTGGAGTTGGAGGGCTTCTTCATCATTATCATCGCCCCTCCAATGACTCGTGAGTAGTTCACTTCAGACCTATGGGTCCGTAGTTAGTAGCTAGATGGCTTCTTCTCTCTCTTGGATCTTCAATACAAATTTCTCCATGATCTTCATGGAGATCTATCCGATGTAATCTTCTTTGGCGGTGTGTTTGTCAAGATCCGATGAATTGTGGACTTGTGATCAGATTATCTATGATATATATTTGAGTCTTTGCTGATTTCTTATATGCATGATTTGATGTCCTTGTAAGTCTCTCCGAGTCTTGGGTTTTGTTTGGCCAACTAGATCTATGATTCTTGCAATGGGAGAAGTGCTTGGTTTTGGGTTCTGCCATGTGGTGACCTTTCCTAGTGACAGTAGGGGCAGCAAGGAACACATCAAGCAGTTGCCATCAAGGGTAAAAAGATGGGGTTTTTATCATTGGTTTGAGATTATCCCTCTACATCATGTCATCTTGCTTAAGGCGTTACTCTGTTCTTATGGGCTTAATACACTAGATGCATGCTGGATAGCGGTCGACGTGTGGAGTAATAGTAGTAGATGCAAAAAGTATCGGTCTACTTGTTTTGGACGTGATGCCTATAGAAATAATCATTGCATAGATATCGTCACGACTCTGCACAGTTCTATCAATTGCTCGACAGTAAATTGTTCACCCACCGTCTACTTGCTTTCATGAGAGAAGCCACTAGTAAACACTACGGCCCCCGGGTCTATTCACATCCATCGTTTACATCTCTGCTTTT
Organism: Hordeum vulgare subsp. vulgare; assembly: GCF_904849725.1. Lineage (NCBI taxonomy): Eukaryota > Viridiplantae > Streptophyta > Magnoliopsida > Poales > Poaceae > Hordeum > Hordeum vulgare. The sequence goes on along the minus strand of NC_058522.1, from coordinate 254,716,431 downwards.
ACTTTGCTTTGTTACTTTGTTGCTTTCAGTTCTCACTTGGCAAACAATCTATAAGGGATTGACAACCCCTTCATAGCGCTGGGTGCAAGCTTTTGTGTTTGTGCAGGATCTTGAGATACTCTTCCGCCGGATTGATACCTTGGTTCTCAAATTGAGGGAAATACTTACCGTCGCTGTGCTACTTCACCCTTTCTGCTTCGAAGGAACACCAACGCAAGGCTCCAAGGCCATGGGGGAAATCCTTTTCCTACTTGCCTAGGAAGTCCCTTAAGGCATAGCCGTAGCTGAAGGATTCCTGGTGCCGTCGACACAACTATTTCTGGCACCGTTGCAAGGGATACACAGCAAACATCATGTGCCTGGAACATGTAAAACGGCATAGTCGTCCTACCTCACACGACCCCATCACGAGAGTGACCACACATCACTCCCGCCACTAGTAATGTGGCTCTTTGCTAGCACCAACCAGAGTAATCAACACATCCCCATCCCACAAAGGGGTAACGTGGTCGTACATGTAAGGTTGGGACGATCGACACATCATAAATCTAATCCCATTTCCAAAACCATACACACACAAATACCCGGTGCACCACTTCACCAAAAGTGGCCACCTAACTCATCATCACCCTCGTGCATTAGTGGCACCCGACGGCGTTTTCATAGATCTTTGATTTATAGCAACAACATGCTCATGCTACTATGCTTAGATATACTTGTCAACATGATATTAGCGTGACCCTCATAGGTGGTAGGATTATGCTCAAAATGCAAGTGCTCCCGAGGAGCCTTCTGTAACATCACTTCAATGATTTACCGAATACTTAAGATCACATGCAACAGAAATACTTGCTACACTAGTATGCAATATAACATATGCTCAGTCATGGTCAAAGGGCTGCTTGCCTTGGTCAGCTAGGTATCCGGGGTCTTCGAGGTCTTCTGCTCCGACTCCATCATCACACGGGTTTTCTGATGATGGTCAAGATGACGGTGGAGGGGCTCAGGTTCACCGGCGATGAGGTAGCCGTGGCGGAGGGGCTTCGGGCGAAGGTGGAGGTGGTAGCTAGGGGCACGGATTTGCTCGGGGAAGAGAGGGGAAAGCTTCCTGAGGTCACGGGGAGTGGTTTGGTGGGCAGAGGAATGCGGGAGCCGACGTGTAGCCGTAGATCGACCGGAGCTCCGAGGTGGAGGGGCCCCGATCGATCTCGAGTACCGGGGCTCTACTTGCTCAAAGATGAGGCTAGAGAGGTCATTGAGGTTGCTGCGATGAGGAATGAGGGGTGCTGGAGCGACGGGAAAGGCTATATATAGGCCCGCGATGGTGAGCTGACTGGGGAGCGCCGGTGATTCACCATGGCGCGCATGGGGGTGCACAGAGAAACTGGGGTCGAAACCACGGTCTCAGGACGTGGTTTTGGATCTCCACAACTCAATGCGAGAGAGAGGGAGAGGGAAGAGGCGAGCTAACGTGGCCACGCATCTCCGACTGGTTCGGGTGCGCGCGGGCACGCGTCGCACCAGCTCTTAGCGCGGGAGAGAAGGGGCCCTGATGGTCGCCTGATGCAGAGGGGTTGTCGGGGAAGGGGATAGAAACTTCGGGGGAGGCTCGAATTGGACGAGAGCGTTGCCCCCACCTCGGTGGCTCCCTGTAGCGCGCCTAGAGCGTAGCTTTGGCATGCCACGGCATTCTGGCGCGCCCTGGGGTGCCTTGGACATGTCTAGCATGTCCTGGGCTCTGGATGAGAGACGCCTAGCCGTTGGAGACCCATGGGAGCTTCGGCTGGTCAAGGGGGACAAGGAAAACAGGTGCTGTCAGCCTTGAGCTGAAGCTTAGATTAGGTTTTTTGGCATTTCTACTTTGAACCACACAGGGGCCAGTTGACTGGGCTTGGCATTGATTCTAGCCACCTAATCTGAGAGTTTGGGAGAAAGGGTTGGGGTTTAGCTAAGGTTAGGAGGGGTTTTACCCATCTGTCAGAAGGTGCTCGATAGTGGTTTGGGGTGGTTGCACCCCACCATTGGCTGAGCAACTTAACAGGATTAGGTTGGTGCTAAAACAAGGGTCTTTACCAAGTTTGATCTCCATTGGACAAGTTTAGCTTTGTAAACTTGAAAACATCACCAAATGACCAGATATGTTTCTTCCAAAGAGAGTGTGGGCAAATTAAGTCCCATAAATCCCTTTTTTGGCATGGAGCCCTCATTTAAGGTATTAGGCACTCGTGCAAAGTTTCAACTCCATTGGACAAACTTTGCTATGTAGAGTTGCTCTAACTTCATTCTGGACAAAAGGGGTTTTGCAACTATTTGATGTCCTTCATCACCTTGGATCAAGGTGTAATTTTATATGGGCACTAAATATGGCTTAGAGATACCACTGGAATTTTCTAGGAATTTATTGAGAATATTTCCTTTGGAAATATTTCAAAAGGTCAAAACAGACAGAAAGGGTTTTCAGGATGTTACTCAAATAATAATAATATAAATAGGGGTTGAAAATCTTATGTATGGAAAATAAATGTCCTTCTGATCATGTCCAAATTTTCTCAGATATTGCTAAGGCAGAAAAGTAGTTTTCCATATAGGAATACTCTTTCTGGCCTCAGAAATGGACATGCAATTAAATTAGAAAAATAATTGATAAAATAATTATTATATGGTTTTGGTGCTCTAAAATGGTGCTAGAACCAAATCACCAACTTTGGGTAAGAACACTCCTTGCCATCAAGGACTTGTAGTGCAACCCAAAACAGGGCTTTGCTTTAACCAAAAATAAGAAAAAAGTTTTGAAATTAATTAAGTCATGAGAAATGTGGTTTTTAATATCACATGATCAAGCATACAAGAATACAATGACAATCATGTCACTCACAACATTAGTTTTGAAAAAGTTTTAATAAACTCAGATTTTTGAATTATAGAAAAAGTGGTCGTGAAAACAGGGTGTGACATGGAGACACCCGTGGATGTAAGAAAGGAATAATATTGGCTGAAGCTTCAAGCTAGAAGACTCTTCATTTTATATTTTTGATAAATCACTTTTGAGTCCATAGGAAAGCCAATACTATTAGAAGGGGTGAGGTAGTTGAAAGGACGTGGATGTCGCCTAGGGGGGGGGGGTAAATAGGCGCTTTAAAATAATTACGGTTTAGGCTTGAACAAATGCGGAATAAAACTAGAGTTTAATTTGTCAAGCACAAAACCTAAAACAACTAGGCTCACCTATGTGTACCACCAACTTATGCTAAGAAAGATAAACAACTAAGTGATAGCAAGATATATGACAAGAAACAATATGGCTATCACATAGTAAAGTGCATAAGTAAAGGGTTCGGGTGAGAGATAACCGAGGCACGCGGAGACAATGATGTATCCCGAAGTTCACACCATTGCGGATGCTAATCTCCGTTTGGAGCGGTGTGGAGGCACAATGCTCCCCAATATGCCACTAAGGCCACCATAATCTCCTCACGCCCTCGCACAATGCAAGATGTCGTGATTCCACTAAGGAACCCTTGAGGGCGGTCACCGAACCCATACAAACAAGGTTGGGCAAATCTCCACAACTTAATTGGAGGCTCCAAACAACACCATGAAGCGTCACCACAATGGCATATGGCTTAGAGGTGACCACAAATGCTCGAGGCAATATCCACAACTTAATTGGAGACCTCGACGCTTTCCCGGAGCTTTACACCATAATGATTGAGCTCCGGGGCACCACCAAGCTTTTAGGGGTGCCAAGTACCCAAGGGTAATAAGCTTCTCAACTTCTCACTTCTACGTATCACCGTGGAGAACTCAAACCGATGCAACTAATGCAATGGCAAGAACACATGAAGTGGTAAAGTACCTCACACTCAAATCCCTCCACAACAACAAAAGGTATGGAGAAATATGAGAGGAAGAACAATGAGCTCATAAAGAACTCCAAGATCAAGATCCAAGGGGTTCCCCTCACATAGAGGAGAAAGTGATTGGTGGAGATGTGGATCTAGATCTCCTCTCCCTTTTCCCTCAAGAACAAACAAGACTAATTGGAGGGATTGAGAGTTAGCAAGCTCTAAGAAGGTCAACAATGGGGGAATAACATGAGCTCAATGGACAGATAAGGTCCAATGGGGAAGAAGACCTCCTTTAAATAGTGGGGGAAAGAATCCAACCGTTACACCCACTCACTGCCCGACCGGAGCAGTACTACCGCTCCCAGAACGTCTGAGGGAGCGGTAGTAAAAAATTACTACCGCTTCAGGGCGGTACTACCGTTGGATACTGAAACTGCCATAACTTTCGCATACGAACTCTGAATCGAGCAAACTCAAGCTTGTTCAATTCATAATGACAAGAACTATGCAACAACGACATAAAATCTTAAGAACATACAGTTATTAAAATGCCAATTATATAGAGATGTGAGACCTCTATGAATGAAGAACCGACAAAAACCTATCAAGCTACTCACTTGAGAGCCCCCCTTGACAGTACGACAAACTATCCTGTAATAGAAAAACCTATCAAGGGAAAACCTATATCTTGCACCAAGTCCTCTTGAGCTAGATGATGATGATCTTGGATTCCTCAAGATGGACCACCTTTCTTTATTGCTCCCCCATACTCACTATGGGTGAGCCACTCTTCAACACATTCTTCACAAGTCCATTGACACCACAATGGACGGCAAGCTTCAAGCATGATATCTTCGAGATCCTTCACTTGAACTTGCACACTGCAATCTTGATGACGATCACCACTTGATGTCATCCTTCATAGGTTGAATGAGATCTTTCTCTTGACGCAAACCCATGGAAACACACCTAACCCCACATAGAACTCTCAAGAAGACATGGGTTAGTACACAAAAGCGTTATGGACAATACTTACCATACCATGGGATCACTTGATCCTTCTTGATACATCTTGTACGCTTTGTGTGTTGATCATCTTTATTTACTCTTTGCTTAGTCTTCATCAACCTTGTGTCTTTATGACCAATCTTTGGATAATACTTTGAATACCACCTTGGTCATCATATAAACTCCTTAAAACCAACAGATGGACTTCAAGAAGTGCCTATGGAAAAATCCTTTGATTATAACTTATGGCAACCATTAGTCCATAGGGATTGTCATCAATTACCAAAACCACATATGGAGAAATATGCTATAATAGTAGTAAAATGAACTGATTACTCAAATGCTCAAAGTTAGCCACCAAAACACTCAGTCAGTTTCCCCACATATCCACTCTGTCAAGTTCCACATTCACAAATTCGGTGTCACCAACATTTGCACATCAGACCCACCGAGTTTGAACCTCAGACAGAACCCTAGCCATTCCCACCAAATCGGTGCAACCGAAACTGCATCGGTGCTACCATGTTCAGCGTGACCAAAATTCTGTTGCCAAGATACACAAAATCGGAATTTCCGAGTTTCAGTATCGGTGCCACTGAGTTTGGCAATCTGACCATTAGTCACATTTTTGTTGCCATCGAGTTCTATATATCGGTCTCACCGAGATTCAAAAGTTCACACCTTTAGTACTAGTCGGTACCTCCGAGTTGTCCACTTCGGTGTCACCGAGTTTGCTCTATTGTGTGGAACGGTTGGATTTTGGCTACTGCCTATATATACCCCTTCACCCACCTCTCATTCATGGGAGAAGCACTCGAAACACACACTTCATTTCCAGATCCATTTTCTGAGAGAGAACCACCTACTCATGTGTTGGGACCAAGATATTCCAATCCAATCTTTTGAAACTTGATCTCTAGCCTCCCCAAATTGCTTTCCACCAAATCAACCTCTACTAGCCATGCATATTCTATGGGAGAGTTATTTGTGTTGAAGAGACTATCTTTAGAAGCACAAGAGCAAGGAGTTCATTAATATACCACATCTATTACCTTTTGGAGGGTGGTGCCTCCTGGATTGGTTAGGTGTCGCTTGAGAGCCTCTTACTTCATGTTGTGGAGTTGAACCAAGATCTTTGTAAGGGCAAGGAGATCGCCTACTTCGGTAAGATCTACCGTGAGTAAGGCTAGTCCTCCGTGGACGTAAGCCGTGGTAGGATACACAAGGCCTCTTCTTTGTGGACCCTCCATGGGTGGAGCCCTCCGTGGACTCTCGCGGCCGTTACCCTCCGTGGGTTGAAGTCTCCACTAACATGGACATACGATAGCGCCACCTATCGGAACCATGCCAAAAATTGCCGTGTCAACCTCATGCATTTGATCTCCCTACCTTACTCCTCTACATTACACTTGCATGTTTACTTTCCGCTGCTATACTCTTAGAATTACATCTGTAGGGTGACTTAGACTTGTTACAACTACTAGATTTCTACCCTCCTAGAAATTAGGTTAGGCTAGTTTTTTATCTTGACAAGTAGTCTATTCACCCCCCTCTAGACACATCTTATATTGATCCCTTAATTGGTGTCAAAGTAAGGTCTCCAAAACCTTGGTTTAACCGCCATTGGAGGAAGATGAATGTGACTAGTTCCCAGATTTTCAGTTGTAAAGTGCCTATTCTTGATGGGGAGTACTTTAGACAATGGAAAGATGAAATGCTTGATATATTCGATGAGTTCCATTTGCGCAAGTATATTGAATACCCCTATGCGCCTCCCATTGAACCCATGCATCATTCTCATGATGATGAAGTTAATATGCTTGGTAACCTTAACAATGTCAATCTTATCATTAGAGGTTTACCTAGAAATGTTCTTAATCAGTTGCAAAACTTTGAGTGCGCTCCTACCTTGTGGAAAGACTTAGAGAAAAGATATCCAAATTACTCCTTCAAAAATCTGGATATCATTGTTAACAAGTACATTGCTTTCCATAAGATGAAGCCAACCGATCCTAACTTCGATAAATGCCTATTTGAGATTCGTGACCTCATGTGTGCTAAAGGAAATGTAATTTCCATCAACAATATCATTGTTGAAGCCATTCGAATGCATAAACTTGAACATTGTAATAGTCAAATTTCTGATGAAACTTTTGTCTCTTACGAGGAAACTTCATCCGATGATGACTATGCGGAACATGGCTACTACGATGATGATGAGAACTTCGACACCGAGTATGAGCAGACCATGAAGTACCTTAGTCTTATGGCTAACCTTAAAGACTACATGGTCGGTGGTAAGGAGTGGGTTCTCGAAAGTGGATGCACCAATCACATGACCAGAGATAAAGACATGTTCCATGAGATTACACCAAACCGTGGACCTCAGAAGTATGTGACTTTTGGAGACAACTCTAAAGGTAAGGTACTTGGTCTTGGTAAGGTGGACGTATATCATGCCAGTTCCATTCAGAATGGCATGCTTGTTGAATATCTTGGCTACAATCTTCTTTCCCTCTCTAGACTAGTAGACTTTGGTTTCGATGTGTTATTTACGAAAGTTGAATGCCGGGTATTTCATAGCGACAATCATAACATCGTCTTTACTGGTTTCCGTAGAGGTGATCTATACATTGTTGATTTCTCTAAAATATCCAAACCCCGTACATGTCTTATTGCAAAATCTTCTAAAGGTTGGTTATGGCATAGAAGGCTTGGACATGTTGCCATGCGTAATCTTGATAAACTTATCAAAGGTGATCATATTCTTGGTGTTAAAGATGTTATCTTTGACAAAGATAGACTTTGCAGTGCTTGGCAAGCAGGAAAACAAGTTGGAGGAAGTCATCCCATGAAGAACATCATGACCACAAGAAGACCCCTCGAGCGGCTTCACATGGATCTCTTTGGTCCCAATGCTTATAAGAGCCTCGGTGGAAATTCTTATGGTCTAGTTATTGTTGATGATTTTTCCAGATTTACGTGCATGTTCTTTCTCAATGATAAGTCGCAGGTACAAATGATCTTCAAGAACTTTGCACGAAAAGCTCAAAACCATTTTGAAGTGAAGATCAAGAAGGTTCGGAGTGACAATGGAACGGAGTTCAAGAACACTAATGTGGATACTTTTCTTGATGAAGAAGGTATCTTACATGAGTTCTCGATGACATACACACCTCGACAAAATGGAGTTCTTGAGAGGAAGAACCGGACGCTCATAGAGATGGCAAGAATGATGCTTGACGAATACAAGACTCCAAGACACTTTTGGGTAGAAGCCATGGAAACATCTTGCCATGCCATAAACCGACTCTATCTGCACAAGCTTCTCGATAAAACGGCATACAAGCTGCTCACCAGTAACAAACCCTAAGTTGGATACTTTCGAGTATTCGGCTCTAAGTGCTATATTCTTGATAACCATCGTCGATCTAAATTTGCACCTAAATCTTATGAAGGTTTCCTTCTTGGTTATGGATCAAACTCTCACGCTTACAATGTCTACAACGACTTCACTAGAAAAGTTGAAGAGACGGTAGACGTGAAGTTTGATGAGACCAACGGTTCACAAGTCGAACAATTGCCAATTGATATAGGAGATAAGGAACCTTCAGAAGCTATCAAATATTTGTCCATTGGCAAGATTCGTCCCATGGAGGTGAAGTAAAGCACTTCATCAAATCAAGTGGAAGCTCCTACTTCGCGTCAAGGCAAACCGCAAAACGACGTGGAAGCATCCACAAGTGGTACACGACATGATGAAGAAGAGGGAGAGAAACATCTTGATGATCCACCTCAACCTTCCTCACCACCACCTTAAGGAGAATATGATGCCAGCAAAAATTCTCAAGATGATGATGATGAAGAAGAAGCTCCTCCATCCAACAAGAAGAAGTTATCAAGAGTTAGATCAAGAGTGGATAGAGATCATCCACTGAAAAAAATCTACCGCGACATAAACAACGGGAGAATCACTCGCTCTAAATATCGTTTGGCTAACTTTTGTGAGCATTATTCTTTCATATCCAACATTGAACCCTTGAAGGTAGAAGAATCTCTCCAAGATCCAGATTGGGTGAATGCCATGCATGAAGAGCTACACAACTTCGAGAGGAGCCAAGTATGGACACTTGTTGAAAAACCAGAGGTAGAGCAGAATATCATTGGTACAAGATGGGTGTTTTGGAACAAGCAAGATGAAGACGGACAAGTTGTACGCAACAAAGAATGTCTCGTAGCCCAAGGATACACGCAAGTCAAAGGTATGGACTATGGTGACACTTATGCTCCAATTGCTAGACTAGAAGCCATTCGTATTCTTCTAGCTTATGCCAATCAACATGATATAACTCTCTACCAAATGGATATTAAAAGTGACTTTCTCAATGGAGAAATTGAAGAGGAAGTTTATGTTAAACAACCTCCTGGTTTTTTGAACCCTAAGAAACCTGATCATGTTTACAACTTCGTAAAGCATTATATGGTCTTACACAAGCACCTAGAGCTTGGTACAAATGGCTAATGAAGTTTCACATTGAAAAGGGTTTTGAGGTTGGCAAAATTGATGCAACCTTATTCATTAAAAGAGTATATGGCGAACTATCTGTTTGTCTAATATATGTTGATGATATTATCTTTGGCTCTACTAACCCACATTTTAGTGAAAAGTTTGGAAAGCTGATGTCACAGAAGTACGAGATGTCCATGATGAGTGAACTGAAGTTCTTCCTTGGACTGCAAATCAAACAATCGAGAGAAGGAACGTCATCTCTCAAACCAAGTACACCAAGGACTTGATCAGGAAGTTCAACATGCAATAATGCAAAGGTATGAGAACCCCCATGCCTACTAGTGGACATCTTTACCTCACTAAGGATGATGGACCCGTTGATCAAAAGGTTTATGGATCAATGATTGGATCATTGTTATATCTATGTGCCTCTCATCCTGATATCATGCTAAGTGTTTGCATGTGTTTCCGCTATCAAGAAACACCTAAAGAGTGTCATCTATTGGCTGTGAAAAGGATAGTGAGATACCTTATACATACACCAAACTTTTGCATATGGTATCCCAAGGGTCTTCCTTTGATCTTGTTGAATATTTTGACTCGGACTATGCTGGAGACAAGGTTGATAGGAAATCCACCTCGGGTACATGTCAATTTCTTGGGAGATCTCTTGTCTCTTGGACATCCAAGAAACAAAACTCGGTATCCTTATCAACTGTCGAAGCTGAATACATTGCCGCTGGATCATGCTCTGCTCAATTACTATGGATGTCTCAAACGCTTAAGGGTTATGGCATTCATGTTAGAAAAGTACCATTGTTGTTTGACAATGAAAGTGCTATTAAGATTGCATATAATCTTGTGCAACATTCTAGAACCAAACACATCCAAGTGCGACATCATTTCATCTATGATCATGTTGCCAAAGGAGATATCGATCTCAGGCATGTTCGTACTGACAAATAGTTGGCTGATATTTCCACCAAACCACTTGAGGAGAAAGTGTTCTGTCATTTGAGGAGTGAGTTCAACATCATTGACGCTTCAAAGTTGAGCTAGACTCACTCGGATGCATGCAAGGGCATGAGCTTGACTGACTGTGCCTTGATGCCATTGATATGACTATCTTATGTCTTGGAAACTATGCCCCCTTGTATTGCATCTAACCTTTTGTAGGTACTTGGAAGAAACACACTCCACAAGATTGCAAACGAACTCTAATCAAAAGCAATCTTAACATGGCCAAGTATCAACAAACTTTTCTTCGGAAATGAAGGAAGAAGACAACAAAATCATATCCTTGACAATTCCATGATATTGAATTTCACTGATGTCACGTGGATATATTAAGTTCTTCCTTGCATGACTAACCATTGTAGGTAAAAAGTGAACCAAAGCGTCATGGATAGCTCCCAACTCAAGATGATCATCATCAACATTGAGCATCTAGAGCAAGTTCACTTACATGCTACACCATCAACATCATTCGAAGGTATGTACTCATATCCTTGATAAAGCTCTACACCAATTCATGGAGTAAAGCAATTCACGTGATATGAAGACATTAAAATGCTTAATAAGAAAATGGCAACCTCATTTCGAGCTTAACGATGAGTATGACCTATGATCAAGCATCCTTGCTTGACTGCTCAAGTCAAATACTCTAATATAGGTGACCTAGTCACCGCCCCACATCTAGATGGAGAATATTCTATGGTTCACATTTGATCATTCACATTCTTAGAACCATTCCACTCTCATCTATATGTGTGTATTTTCAAAAAAAATTATACTTCTTACTTTTGTTTAACTATCTCAGTTGGAATTATCATTCTTTTGGACTCTTGACCTTTTGAAACAATTCTTACAATCATCTTATTTTCTGTTTAAGAGTTGACTATCATTGCAACTCGGTTTCACCAAATTGGGAAACTTGGTCCAACCAATTTCTCCAAGAGGCCTAAATATCAATCTCGGTTCTACCGAATCATTACGCATCGGTGACTCCGATTTTTCTGACTTTGATGCTGTGATAATATCTTCCGGACTATTGTCTTAGGGGGAGACAACTTCTCTAGGGGAGAAAATCTCAGTGATCCCATGCAATATAAGAGTGAGAATCTTCTAGGATCTCTAACTTAGGGGGAGATCATTCAAGGAACTCTTATCCATATCTAAGGGGGAGAACATTCAATGAACCCTACAAAATATCTAAGGGGGAGAAAAGACAAATTCCAGGAACCCTTACAAAAGAGAGAAGTATCCAAGATCCCTCTATTTTGTCACAATGAGCCCTTATCCTCTGACCTTTCTTTTTGGTAATTGTGCCAAAGGGGGAGAAATATCAACAAAGCTTCCACTCAGTGAACCTATTTATAGGGGAGAAATACTATCATATATTACCAAGAAGCTTATACAAAAGAGGGAGCAAGAACACTAAAGGGAGATACTTGTATCATACCCTATACATTAAGGGGGAGAGAAATAAATACCATTTTAATTGGCTTTATTGGTTTGAACTTATTTTCCCTACCTACTCCCAATATCTAATGCCATGATTCAAGGGGGAGAGGAAACTTTACATACTCATTTTTTAGGGAGAAAAAGTCCTTGTTCCTTCAAGACATATTCTTACATCAAATCCTATCTTAACTATGTCTTCAATTTCTTGGTACTTTTGAATTTCTTTTGCATATTTACAATAGGGTAATCTTGTGTTATCTAACATTTGTTTTCCCAAGTGTACTCCTATGTCAAGTCGCTCAAGATCCTCAAGGTAAGTATATGCATCACATCCTTGTTCATGATGACCTCTTGTTTCTTGCACATACTGTTTGCAAGAGGGAGTCATAAACATGGAAGTCTTTCATTCACATATGTTTGATGCATATAGCCAAGATTCCTATGACATGACTTCTCCTTCTACCTTGTGTGTGCCCATGCATTCCAAAGCAACTATCCTTTAAAGGGATTGCACACATTTAGGGGGAGCTTATACCAGTCATTTTTCCTTCAAAGTTGTCATATCCCTATGAGTATATTTATTTGAAGCTTTGATTGTATGTTGTCATCAATTACCAAAAAGGGGGAGATTGAAAGCACATATGCTCCCTTGGTAATTTTCATAATTCATGACAACCTACATTGTCTCTTGGATTAACACCTTTACCTAGATATTTCAGGAAAAGTCATACATTGTCTCCCTAGATGCAAGAAAGGAATAATATTGGCTCAAGCTTCAAGCTAGAAGAATCTTCAATTTATATTTGTGAGAAATCACTTTTCAGTCCATAGGAAAGTCAATAGTATTAAAAGGGGGTGAGGTAGTAAAATGAACTGATTGCTCAAATGCTCAAAGTTAGCCACCAAAACGCTCGGTCATTTTTCCCACATATTCACTCTGTCAAGTTCCACATTCACAAATTCGGTGTCACCAACATTTCCACATCATACCCACCGAGTTTGAACCTCAGATATAACCCTAGCCATTCCCACCAAATCGGTGCAACTGAAACTACATAGGTGCTACCGAGTTCACTATGACCAACATTCTCTTGCTAAGATACACAAAATCGGAATTTCCGAGTTTTAGTATCGGTTCCACTGAGTTTGGACATCTAACCTTTAGTCACCTTTCCGGTACCTTCAAAAGTTCATACCTTTAGTACTAGTCGGTCCACCGAGTTGTCCACTTTGGTGTCACCGACTTTGCTCTTTTGTGTGTAACGGTTGGATTTTGGGTGTTGCCTATATATACCCCTTCACCCACCTATCATTCATGGGAGAAGCACTCAGAACACACACTTCATTTCCAGATCCATTTTGTGAGAGAGAACCATGCTACTGCAACAAAAGACCTTCCAACGGCGCTAGAAACACGTGCTGACGGGAGACTATTCTTGTCTTGATTCTCCTCATCAACGGCACCAGGAATCCTTCTGCTACGGCTACGCCTTTAGGGACTTCCTAGGCTAATATGCAAAGGATTTACCCCGTGGCCTTGGAGCCTTGCGTCGGTGTTCCCTCGAAGCGGAAAGGGTGATGTAGCGCAGCGGTGGTAAGTATTTCCCTCAGTTTTGAGAACCAAGGTATCGATCCAGTGAAGGAGTTGTAAATACCTTATAGATTGTTTGCCAAGTGAGACCTGAAAGGACCAAAGTAACAAAGCGCAGTAAAAGGAAAAGTGGAAACGATAGGTGTGAATAGACCTAGGGGCCGTAGTGTTCACTAGTGGCTTCTCTCATGAAAGCAAGTAGACGGTGGGTGAACAAATTACTGTCGAGCAATTGATAGAACCGCGCAAAGTCATGACGTCATCTATGGCAATGATTATATCTATAGGCATCACGTCCAAAACAAGTAGACCGATACTTTCTGCATCTACTACTATTACTCCACACGTCGACCACTATCCAGCATGCATCTAGTGTATTAAGTCCAAAAGAACAGAGTAACGCCTTAAGCAAGATGACATGATGTAGATGGACAATCTCATATCTACGACAAAGCCCATCTTGTTACCCTTGATGGCAACTACACGATGTGTGCCTTGCTGCCCGTACTGTCACTGCGAAAGGTCACCACACGGTATGAACCCAAAACCAAGCACTTCTCCCATTGCAAGAATCATAGACCTAGTTGGCCAAACAAAACCCAAGACTCTGAGAGACTTACAAGGATATCAAATCATGCATATAAGAAATCAGCAAAGACTCAAATATATATCATAGATAATCTGATCACGAATCCACGATTCATCGGATCTCGACAAACACACTGCCAAAGAGGATTACATCGGATAGATCTCCATGAAGATCATGGAGAAATTTGTATTGAAGATCCAAGAGAGAGAAGAAGCCATCTAGCTACTAACTACGGACCCGTAGGTCTGAAGTGAACTACTCACGAATCATTGGAGGGGCGATGACGTTGATGTAGAAGCCCTCCAACTCCAAAGTCCACTCCGCCACGGCACCTGGAAGGGTCTCCAGATGAGATCTCGCGGAAACGGAAGCTTGCGGCGGCGGAAAAGTGTTTTCGTGGATTCCCTGATTTTTTTTTCTTTATTTTAGGGAATATATAGGCGAAGGAGCTAGGTCAAAGGGGCGCCAGGGAGGCCACAAGCCTGCTAGCCGCCGCCCCCTGGTGGCGGCTACAGGGCTTATGGGCTCCCTGTAGCTCTCCTGCGTTGGCCCTCAAGCCCCCTGATCTTCCTGTTAGGGAAAAATTTATTTGGGGTATTTTATTCCGTTTGGACTCCATTCCAAAATCACATCTGAAAAGAGCCAAAAACACAGAAAAACAGGAACTGGCACTTGGCATTGAATTAATAAGTTAGTCCCAAAAAAAAAACATCCAAAGATGACAAGATAACAACATGAAACCATCAAAAATTATAGATACGTTTGAGACGTAGCTTAACTCCTGCTCGTCCTCGAGTAGGGAAGTGATAAAGAATGAATTTTTGATGCTTTCATGCTACCTAGCATAGGTGTCCTTTGTAACTCCTCTTATGTGACGTGAATGTTCAGATCCATTAGATTCAAAACAACTGTTTGCTATTGACGTGGAAACAATAATAATTCAAGCAAACTAGCAAGGTAATAACGAACTTTCAAAATAACAAGGCTAAAAGAAAGTTATCCCTACAAAAGCATATAGTTTGGCTGTGCTCTATCATCATTGCACAACGAATTTAAATCATGCACAACCCCGGTATTGGCCAAGTAATTGTTTTCACACCTTTACTTTCTCAAACCTTTTCAACTCTCACGCAATATATGACCATGAGCCATGGTTTTAGCACTATAAGTGGTGTGTAGTGTGGTGGAGGTTGCAAGACAAAAAGGAGAAGATGATCACATCAACTAGGCATATCAATGAGCTGTGGAGATGCTCATCAATAGATATCAATGTGAATGAGTAGGGATTGCCATACTAATGATGCACTAGAGCTAAGAGTATGTGAAAGCTCTTATAGAAAACTAGTGGGTGTGCATCCAACTTGCTTGATCACGAAGACCTAAGGCAAATTTGAGGAAGCCTATCATTGGAATATACAAGCCAAGTTATGTAATGAAAATTTCCACCTAGCTATATGGCGGTGACAAAACGAGAGACTCTCAATCATGAAGATCATGGTGCTTAATAAGCACAAGTGTGGAAGGATAGTAGCATTGCCCCTTCTCTATTTTTCTCTCATCATTTTTTTGGTGGGCTCTTTGGCCTGTTTTTTTTGGTGGGCATCTTTGGCCTATTTTATTTCCTCACATGGGATAATGCTCCATCAATGATGATCATCACACTTTCAACTCAAACTTAGAGTAACGATGACTCTATATGGGATGCCTTCGGTAGTGTACCGTGACAATGATCTAGCATGGCATAGACATTAATGGAAACATCATGCTAGCTATCTAACGATCATGCAATGGCAATGTAGAAGTGGTGGCACTTGTCATGGTGGTAGTTGCATGGCAATATATCTCGGAATGACTTTGACAAAGCCATAGTAGGTAGGTATGGTGGCTGTTTTGAGGGAGGCTAATGGTGGGTTTTGTGCACCGGCGAAAGTTGCACGCCACTAAGAAGATAGTGATGGTGGAAGGTGAAAGTGCAACTAAACCATGGACTCAACATTAGTCATGAAGAACTCATATACTTGTTGCAAAAGTTTTAGTCGTAATTGAAACAAAGCATTCAACACATACTCCCAGGGGAAGGGTTGGTAGGTATAAACCATCACACGATCCCGACCGCTACGCAAAGGATGACTATCAGTAGACCAATCATGCTAATATTTCATGACATAACGGTTCACCATACGTGCATGCTACGGGAATCACTAACTTCGACACAAGTATTTCTAGATCCACAACACCTTACTAGCATAACTTCAATATTACCACAACCACAACTCAAAACTAATTGAGATGAATCAGACTTCTCTAACTATTCAATGCACATGAAGGTGGAAGTTTTCATATCCCTTTAGATAACTACGCCTTTTGAGACTACTTTCAAGGCACAGATCAACTACGAAGCAACGCACTATTGTGCTCTAAAAGATATAAGTGAAGCACATAGAGCAAAACCAACTAGATCAAAAGATATAAGTGAAGCACGTGTGAGCTGAATTGTCTACCAAAGGATATAAGTGAAGCTCGACAAAATCACGGTGAGTGCATGTCTCTCTCTCTAGGTGTGCAGCAAGGATTATTGTGACACAACAAAAATAAAAGACTCCTACGATACAAGACGTTCCAAGCAAAACACATAACATGTGGTGAATAAAAATATAGCCCCAAGTAACGTTACTGATGGATTGAAGACGAAAGAGGGGATGCCTTCCCGGGGCATCCCCAAGCTTAGGCTTTTACGACATCCTTGAATCTCTTGGGGTGCCTTGGGCATCCCCAAGCTTGAGCTCTTGCCACTCTTTATCTCTTTGTCCATAAGAACTTCACCCAAAACTTGAAAACTTCACAACACGAAACTTAGACAGAAACTCGTGATAACATTAGTATAAGAAAGCAAACCAGCACTTCCTTAGGTACTGTAGCAAACTTAAATTCTACTTACGTTGATGTTGGGTTACTGTATCTTCAATATTCCATGGCTAATACCCCCGATACTATGCATAGTTTCATCAAAATAAGCAACCAACACAACAAAAACAGAATCTGTTAACAGCAGACCAGTCTATAGAAATCTGTATACTTCGTATAATTTTGGTACTTCAAAAAATCTGAAAACTTACTACATTCTGAAGAATTTAGGTAGAAATCAGAAGCAAAAATAATCAACTCAAAATCCTTTACAGAAAAAAACGAAAATTCTTTTCGTGAGCAGAAAGTTCCTGTCTTTTCCAGCATGACCAAATGATCATCCCCAAGACTAATCATAACGGTTTTGCTTGGAAAAAACGCAAAAAGAAACACAAAAAACACAATAATAACAGGATTATGAAAGTGTGGAAAACACAAAACAGAAATAAAAAGGATAGATTCGTTGGGTTGCCTCCCAACAAGCGCTTTTGTTTAACGCCCTTAGCTAGGCAAAAGGTGATGGAATCACGTATAGTCATCTTTGGTGCTCAAACCATAAGTAGTGTGATCATTTATCATCTTAAAATATTCATCTTTATTGGATGACTCACCACTAGCTTTAGGAACAAAAACAGACTTGACGGTCTTTTTGAGAGTGAGATTTGGAGTATTTTGCATAGTGGCAAAAGCGGAACCCAAGTTGGTTATGACATCTTCTAGTTTGCCAATTCTAGAAGAATCATTAACTATAAGTTCCTTCTCCCTTCAATTTTTCAAAAAATTTCCCACTTTGGATCCGTACTGAGTAATTCGATTGTGGATCTTTCTATCCAAACCCTCAATAAGTTCAACTGTGGCAATTTTGTTTTCAATAGCATCAAGCCTTTGCATCACGTGTTGCAAGGTCAAGGTAGTTCCATTAACCATGAGCGGGGGTGAGCCTACCAAATTCATGATAGCTCCATATGAGTCAACAGTATGGCTCCCCAAAAAGTTCCCGCCTACAATGGTATCAAGGATATACCTATTCCAAGGAGAAATTCCAACATAGAAACTGCGAAGAAGAACGGTAGTGGATTGCTTACGAGTAGATCTACTTTGAGCATTGCAAATCCTGTACCAAGCGTCCTTTAAATTTTCTTCCTCATTCTGCCTAAAATTGAGAACTTCATTCTCAGGGGTACCGTTTGGAGTGGTAGGCCTAGCCATTGATGGACTATCTGACACACAAACGAGCAGGAAGAGAGAGTGAAACGGGCAAAAGAAAACGGCAAAGGAGAAATGCAAATGAAAATGGCAAAAGTGAAGTGGGGGAGAGGAAAACGAGAGGCAACTGGCAAAAAAGTAAATGCAAGAGATGAGTTTGTGAGACCTACTTGGATAGATCTCTCCTTCCCCGATAACGACGCCAGAAATACTTCTTCTACTGCAACAAAAGACCTTCCAACAGCGCGAGAAACACGTGCCGACGGGAGACTATTCTTGTCTTGATTCTCCTCAGCAACGGCACCAAGAATCCTTCTTCTACGGCTACGCCTTTAGGGACTTCCTAGGCAAATATGCAAAGGATTTCCCCTGTGGCCTTGGAGCCTTGCGTTGGTGTTCCCTCGAAGTGGAAAGGGTGATGTAGCGCAGCGGTGGTAAGTATTTCCCTTAGTTTTGAGAACCAAGGTATCGATCCAGTGAAGGAGTATCACAAGTACCTGCACAAACACAAAAAGATTGCTCCCAACGCTATGAAGGGGTTGTCAATCCCTTATAGATTGTTTGCCAAGTGAGAACTGAAAGAAACAAAGTAACAAAGCAAAGTAAAAGCGAAAGTGGAAACGATAGGTGTGAATAGACCTGGGGGCCGTAGTGTTCACTAGTGGCTTCTCTCATGAAAGCAAGTAGACGGTGGGTGAACAACTTACTGTCGAGCAATCGATAGAACCACGCAAAGTCATGACGTCATCTATGGCAATGATTATATCTATAGGCATCACGTCCAAAACAAGTAGACCGATACTTTCTGCATCTACTACTATTACTCCACACGTCGACCGCTATCCAGCATGCATCTAGTGTATTAAGTCCAAAAGAACAGAGTAACGCCTTAAGAAAGATGACATGATGTAGATGGACAATCTCATATCTACGACAAAGCCCATCTTGTTACCCTTGATGGAAACTACACGATGTGTGCCTTGCTGCCCCTACTATCACTGGGAAAGGTCACCACACGGTATGAACCCAAAACCAAGCACTTCTTCCATTGCAAGAATCATAGATCTAGTTGGCCAAAAAAAACCCAAGACTTGGAGAGACTTACAAGGATGTCAAATCATGCATATAAGAAATCAGCAAATACTCAAATATATATCATAGATAATCTGATCACAAATCCACAATTCATCGTATCTCGACAAACACACCGCCAAATAGGATTACATCGGATAGATCTCCATGAAGATCATGGAGAACTTTGTATTGAAGATCCAAGAGAGAGAAGAAGCCATCTAGCTACTAACTACGGACCCGTAGGTTTGAAGTGAACTACTCACGAATCATTGGAGGGGCGATGATGTTGATGTAGAAGCCCTCCAACTCCAAAGTCAACTCCGGAAGGGCACCGGGAAGGGTCTCCAGATGAGATCTCGCGGAAACGGAAGCTTGCAGCGGCGGAAAAGTGTTTTCATGGATTCCCTGATTTTTTCTGTATTTTAGGGAATATATAGGCGAAGGAGCTAGGTTAGGGGGGCGCCAGGGAGGCCACAAGCCTGCTAGCCACCGCCCCCTGGTGGCGGCTACAGGGTTTGTGGGCTCCCTGTAGCTCTCCTGCCTTGGCCCTCAAGCCCCCTAATCTTCTTCCGTTCGGGAACAATTTATTTCGGGGATTTTATTCCGTTTGGACTCCGTTCCAAAATCAAATATGAAAAGAGCCAAAAGCAAAGAAAAACAGGAACTGGCACTTGGCACTGAATTCATATGTTAGTCCCAAAAAAGATATAAAAGGTACATAAAACATCCAAAGATGACAAGATAACAGCATGAAACCATCAAAAATTATAGATACGTTTGAAACGTATCAAACCACCTACTCATGTGTTGAGACCAAGATATTCCAATCCAATCTTTTGAAACCTGATCTCTAGCTTCCCCAAACTTCTTTCCACCAAATCAACCTCTCCTACCCATGCATATTCCATGATAGAGTGATTTATGTTCAGGAGACTATCTTTGGAAGCACAAGAGCAAGGAGTTCATTGATCTACCACATCTATTACCTTTTGGAGGGTGGTGTCTCCTAGTTTGGTTAGGTGTCGCTTGAAAGCCTCCTACTTGGTGTTGTGAAGTTGAACCAAGATGTTCGTAAGGGAAAGGAGATCGCCTACTTCGTTAAGATTTACCATCAGTAAGGCTAGTCCTCCGTAGACGTAAGCCGTGGTGGGATACACAAGGCCTCTTCTTTGTGGACCCTCCATGGGTGGAGCCCTCCGTGGACTTTCGCAGTCGTTACCCTCCGTGTGTTGAAGTCTCCACTAACATGGACGTACGATAGTGCGAGCTATCGGAACCATGCCAAAAATTGTCGTGTCAACCTCATGTGTTTGATCTCCCTACCTTACTCCTCTACATTAGACTTGCATGTTTTACTTTCCGCTGCTATACTCTTAGAACTGCATGTGTAGGGTGACTTAGACTTGTTACAGCTGCTAGATTTCTGCCCTTCTAGAAATTAGGTTAGGCTAGATTTTTATCTTGACAAGTAGTCTATTCACCCCCCTCTAGACACATCTTCTATCGACCCCTCAGCTTGCACTATGCTTGATGAATATAAGACGGCAAGAAAACTCTGGCCTGGAGCCATTAACACTACATTCCACATCATCAACATGGTATATCTTCATAAATTCCACAAGAATACCTCATATGAGCTACTGGCTGATAAGAAACCCAATGTAAGTTATTTCAAAGTCTTCGGTGCAAGATGTTGGACTAGAGATCCACACCACACGTCAAAATTTGCACCGAAAGCACATGAGGGCTTCATGCTTGGTTATGGAATAGATTTGCACAACTACATAGTCTTCAACATTTTCCATAATAAATTGTTGAAATCATATATGTGTGGTTAGATGAAACTAATGGCTCGCAAAGATAGCACCTGCCTCCCGTGCTACATGAACTTCCTTCTGATGAAGCTATTAGGCTGATGGGCACTGATGCAATCATACCCGAGGAACCAGTTGTTGAAGAAGTCATCATTCCTCCACCAACCCATCATGAAGACAATGATGCTCCTCAAGATAATGCTCCTGACAAATACAATGCTCTGCAGCAGAACCAAAGTCTTTGACCAGCTCATCCTTGTGTGTCAAATGAATTTCAAAACGAGAAGATGATCGATGGCATTAATGCAATAGGTCCTCTCACTCACTCAAGAGCTAACCAGTTGGCTAACTTTTGTGGAACTTTTCCTTTGTGTCTATCTCAGAGCCCACTAAAGTAGATGAAGCCTTCATGAGATTAGAATAAATTCAAGCCATGCAAGAAGAGCTTCATCAATTCAAGCTCAACAATGTATGGGAGCTAGTTAATCGTCCCATTCCACGCAAGTACAATGTCATCAGCACAAAGTGGATCTACCGCAACATGCAAGATGAATCTGTCCAAGTGGCCAAAAAAAAGTCTCGGCTTGTCACTCAAGGCTACACACAGGTTGATGGTATTGATTTTGATGAAACCCTTGCACGTGTGGCCAGACTTGAAGCCATACTAATATTGCTTGCTTATGCTAACCATCATGATATATGCTTATAACAAATGGATGTCAAAAGTGCATTCCTTAATGGTAAGATTGAGAAAGAAGTATATGTTGCTCAACCACCAGGGTTTGAAGATCCAAAACACCCTGATATGTTCTACAGGCTCAACAAGGCATTGTATGGCCTCAAAAAAGCACCAAGTGCGTGGTATGACACTCAAGGAATTTATCAAGGAAGAAGGCTTCCAGCTAGTTCACTCGATCCTACCCTTTTCACTAAATCATATGATGGGAACTGTTTGTATGTCAAATCTATGTTGATGACATTATCTTCGGATGTACTAACAATCAATACAGTGATGAGTTTAGCTTCATGATGCAAGAGCATTATCAGATGTCTATGATGGGAGAGCTGAAGTTCTTCCTAGGGCTTCAGGTACGACAACAACCAAATGGGATCTTCATATGATGGGAGAAGTACCTTAAGGACTGCCTCAAGAAGTTTGGCATGCAAGATTGTAAAGGCTACAAGACGCCAATGCCACAAATGACCACCTGTGCACTAACGAAAATGGTAAATAATTCTATCAAAAGGTATATCGCTCTATGATTGGCTCTTTATTGTGCCTATGTGCATCTACGCCAGATATAATGCTTAGTGTTTGCATGTGTGCTCGATTCCAAGCGGCACCAAAGGATTCGCATCACCTCTCGGTGAAGCGAATACTTTGATATTTGGTGCACATCTCAACGCTAGGATTATGGCAACCAAAACTCTCCAAGTTTGATCTCATTGGCTATTCAGGCTCAGATTTTGCTGGTGACATAGTTCATCGCAAGTCTACATCAGGCACTTGTCAATTTCTTGGACGATCACTATTGTGTTGGTCTTCGAAGAAGCAAAACCGCGTCTCACTCTCCACTACCGAAGCTGAATACATTGCTGCTGGCGCATGCTGTACACACCTTCTCTGGATGAAGCAAACTCTCGAGGACTACGACATCAACGAGAAGAAAGTACATCTCTACTACGACAATGAGAGTGCTATCAAGATTGCCTACTATTGGAAATATTCCCTAGAGGTAATGATAAAATAGTTATTATTATATTTCCTATTACAATATAATTGTTTATTATCCATGCTATAATTGTATTGAATGAAAACATAGACACATGTGTGGATATATAGACAAAACAATGTCCCTAGCAAGCCTCTAGTTGGCTAGCTAGTTGATCAATGATAGTCAAGGTTTTCTGACTATATGCAAGTGTTTTCACTTGATAACTGGATCACATCATTAGGAGAATCATGTGATGGACTAGACCCAAACTATAAACGTAGCATATTGATCGTGTTATTTTGTTGCTATTGTTTTCTGCGTGTCAAGTTTTTATTCCTATGACCATGATATCATATAACTCACTGGCATCGGAGGAATACCTTGTGTGTATCAAACGTTGCAACGTAACTGGGTGACTTTAAAGGTGCTCTACAGGTATCTCTGAAGGTGTCCGTTGAGTTAGTATGGATCAAGACTAGGATTTGTCACTCCATGTGACAGAGAGGTATCTCGGGGCCCACTCGGTAATACAACATCACATACAAGCCTTGCAAGCAATGTGACTAAGTGTAAGTCACGAGATCTTGTATTACAGAACGAGTAAAGAGACTTGCCTGTAACGAGATTCAAATAGGTATGCGGATACCGACGATCGAATCTCGGGCAAGTAACATACCGAAGGACAAAGGGAATGACATACGGGATTATATGAATCCTTGACACTGAGGTTCAACTGATAAGATCTTCGGAGAATATGTAGGATCCTATGGTCATCCAGGTCTGTAAGTGCATCTAGTGCCCCTTAGTGATTTTGGTGGTTTGAAGACTTATAGGTTAAGTATCTAATGTGTTTATGAGTGTATACAAGATCTATAAGTCACTAAGGAGTTTGAAATATTTGATGAATATCGACCCCTAAAAATATATATCATCGGTTGAAGAAATTGGTCTGAAGCTGAAGAATTGAATCGCGAAGATTCTGCGATAAAATTGACATTCCTGTTGGGGTTATAGTCCTAGGGTAGGGTCATAGGCCTGCCCTGTGAGTCCTACCCAAGGACTACCCCTCATAAGGGACAAGGCCCTTAGTCAGTTCCGACTGAACTAAGGAGTTCCCATCATCCAGTCGGTAACCGATCCTCGACCATCCAGTCGGAGATTAGCATTCAGAGTATATCAAACTAACCGACTGGATTCCACTCTATGCATCGTAACCCCACTGGAGGGAAACGGTCATACGTTTCCATGTGCCTTTATTAGCATTTAAGACGTACATTACCTGTAACGTAGGTATTTATTCGCCACTACTCCACCCCCTGTGCACTGAACCGTTGTGGAGGGCAGCGCACTCTATATAAGGCACCCTCCCCCACTGGTGCAGGGGTTAGCAATTCAGTGTATTCTATATTCCACTCGAGAACAAGCTCCCAGAGCACTGAGATGTAGGGCTATTACCTCCACCGCAGAGGGGCCTGAACTCATACAACCTCGCCGTAGCTAAGGCTTTGCCCATCCTTTCGTAACCTACACATCTACTGTCAGACTTATACCCACGACAGTTGGCGCCCACCTTGGGGCAGGCGTCTAAGCGACTTCCGGCGAGTTTGCGACTACATCGTTTCGTCATGTCGTCCGGTGGAGATTCGAGCATGGGTCACGAGATCCTCTTCGGAGCTCTCTCCTTCACCGTCGACGATTCGGCATGGCTTCGGGATGCTCCTCTCGACATCGAGGCGCTTCCCCGCCGTGGGGTTACGCACTTCCGTGCCGGCGCCCCGGCATTCTTCTTCTCCAGCAGTCGGCTATGGTGTCGACCTACACCGCCGTCACGCGCCGCAACAAGCGGTCCCGCCGTCCGCGGCTCCAGCGTTGGGTGCAACACGCCCAGGCGCGCCAGAACGCGTCTTCACAAGTGGCGGTCCTAGAGTCGGTTATGGTCGCCCCGCCGTCCCAGCGCTCGAACTCGGTTCCGACTGAGTTTCCTTTCGAGTACGCGGGCCACGGGCCTGCAGAAGAAGTACACATGGCCAACTCCCATGAAGATCCCCGTCAAGCTGGCCGGAACGAGCACGAGATCGGCATAACATCCGGCGCGCATCGTCCGCCTCGCTGTTCTGCCAGTCGGCACACTCGGCGGAGCAACGTGTTGTTGTTCCGCACACCCATCCTCAACTTGGTTGCGGCTGCCAAGATAGCCGATTCCCTTCAGCCGACTGATTCAGAGGCTGGCAGAGGGATCGAGCAAATCCGCGCCCTGTTGCACACGGCGCAGTAGCAAAATTCGGCGGTCTCCCAGTCGCACAACAGGATCCACAATAGTTCCGTTCATGCGAACATGCATCGGTCAGTTCACAGCCCTGGTTCTCATCAGCGACACAGGGGAGGCATCCGTTCCATAAATCCCGAAGATCGTCGCCGTTCACGCGCCCCTCCGCGGGGTGGGCCCTACGGGCCCCGACATCATGATGATCGACGTTCAGTCGGTGACACTTACGACCCAAGGCCCGACGCGAGAGGGCATATCGCCCAGCGGAGGGTCGACAGGGGCCGAGCCCACCGCGATGGTTATGATATTGACCGTCAGAGTGGAAGCAGGACCATCGTTTCTGGTCCCGAGTGTTTCATTCGAGCCATCCGTTCGGCTGACATCCCTCCCAACTTCCGATTGGCGATGGGAATCAGCAAGTTTACAGGAGAGTCCAAGCCAGAAACGTGGCTGGATGATTACCGAGTGGCAGTCCATATCGGAGGAGGGGACGACCATGTCGCCAAGAAGCACATCCCTCTAATGCTCGACGGCTCGGCACGAGTGTGGCTGAACCAGTTGGCCCCCTCAAGCATCTACAGATGGGCATATCTGGCCCGAGTGTTCATCAGGACCTTCGAAGGGACGTGCAAGCGCCCTGCTGGCCTCGTGGAGCTCCAGCATTGCGTCCAGAAGCAGAATGAGCCCCTGCGTGATTTCATTCAGCGTTGGACAACCCTCTACCACACTGTGGAGAACGTCACAGAGCATCAAGCAGTCTGCACCTTCAAGGCAGGCGTGCGGTACAGGGATCTGTACCTGAAGTTCGGCCGAACAGGCGACATCTCCATGAGCAAGATGATGGAGATAGCAGCACGCTATGCAAATGGTGAAGAAGAGGACCGGATCCGAAGCGGCAAGCGCAAAACAGTCGCCGATGGAGATGGGAGTGACACTCGGAAGCAGAAGCAGAAAGCTCCGTCCACTCCGCAGGCAGAAGCTGCAACTGTAACCAATGCCAAGTTCAAGGGCAAAGGGAAGGCTCAGTCCACCCCCAGGAAGAAGCAGTTCAATAATCCCATCCTGGACCAGCCATGTCCGATTCATACGAAGATGGATGAAGAGGGCAACCCCATATATCTGAAGCATACCACTCGACAGTGTCGCCTCCTGATCCAGGGGTTCGGCGAAGGGCAACCGAGTGAAAAGGACAATGAACAGGATGAGGAGGATAAGGAGGATCCGTTCCCCCAAGTCCATGCAACACTGATGATTTTTGCTGACGTTGAGAGCAAGAGTCGACTGAAGGTGGTGAACAGGGAGGTGAACAAGGCCACCCCTACCAACCCCAAGTTCCTCAAATGGTCTCAGACTGCGATCACCTTTGACCAGTCGGATCATCCGGCACACGTACCCACCCCAGGGAGACAGGCTCTGGTCGTCGACCCGGTGGTGGAAGGAGTCTGACTACGCAAAGTCCTCATGGACGGTGGCAGTGGCTTGAACATCATGTACGCCGACAATCTCAAGGGGATGGGCATTCCGATGTCCAAACTCAGCGAGAGCAGCATGTAGTTCCATGGAGTCGTCCCTGGACGGAAGGCCAAGTCACTCGGCCAGATGGCGTTGGACGTCGTTTTCGGCTCCGACAAGAACTTCCGCAAGGAAAAGCTGACGTTCGAGGTGGTGGACTTCCAGAGTGCTTACCACGCAATTCTGGGCTGCCCGGCGTATGCGCGTTTCATGGCCCGTCCATGTTACGTATACCTGAAGCTGAAGATGCCAGGCCCGAAAGGTGTGATCACCATCACAGGCAATCGACAGCGGGCCGAAGAGTGTTTGCAGCAGGGATCAAGAATCGCCGACCAGCAGATGGCCGTCCTCGAGCTTGACTAGTACAAGAAAACAGTCGACCCTGCTGACTTGATGCGTTCGAAGAAGCCAGCTTTGGAGTCCGCATTCCAGTCGGCGGGAGAGACGAAGAAGGTCAGCATCCACCCGACGGACGACACCGCTGCCCCGACAAACATCTCCACCACCCTCGATCCTAAATAGGAAGCCGAGCTCACCCAATTCCTCCGTGAGAACTGGGACATCTTCGCATGGAAACCCTCTAACATGCCAGGTGTACCCAGGGAGTTGACTGAGCACCGACTGCATGTGGATCCCACCGCTCGGCCTGTCCGAGAACGTCTGCGTCGATCCGCCGCGCACAAGAGGAAGGCAATCGGGGAAGAGGTGGCCAAGCTTTTGGCAGCCAACTTCATTCGCGAGGTTCACCACTCCGAGTGGCTCGCCAATGTTGTCATGGTGCCCAAAAAGGACAAGTCGCTTCGAATGTGCATCGACTCCAAGCATCTCAATAAGGTCTGCCCGAAAGACCAATTTCCGCTCCCCCGCATCGATCAAATTGTCGATTCGACCGCGGGTTGCGAGCGTTTGTCATTTCTTGATGCCTACTCGGGCTATCATCAGATCCGTCTGTATGGCCCCGATGAATTAGAAACAACCTTCATCACCCCATTCGGGTGCTTCTGCTACATCACTATGCCATTCGGTTTGAAGAATGCAGGAGCTACCTTTATGTGGATGATCCAAAAATGCCTCCTCGACCAGATCGGTCGGAATGTGGAGGCGTATATGGATGATATCATAGTCAAGTCACGCAAAGGTTCCGACCTGCTGACTGACTTGGCAGAAACATTCGCCATCCTTTGTAGGTACGATATCAAGCTCAACCCCGCCAAGTGTTCATTCGGCGTTCCCAGTGGAAAGTTACTCGGTTTCTTCGTTTCCGAACGAGGGATCGATGTCAACCCCGAAAAAATCGGGACCATCGTCCGAATGGAGAGGCCGGTCAGAATACACGATGTTCAATGGCTCACAGGTTGCCTAGCAGCTTTGAGCAGGTTTATCAGTCGACTCAGCGAGAAAGCACTTCCTCTGTACCGACTCATGAAGAAATCAGATACTTTCGAGTGGACAGATGAAGCCCAAGTTCCATTCGACGACCTCAAAGTCCTACTTTCCACCCAGCCGGTTCTTACTGCTCCGCTCAGTGAAGAGGCCCTTCTTCTGTATATCGCGGCTACAAATCAAGTCGTCAGCACTGTTCTTACAGTCGAACGAGAAGAAGAAGGCAAAGCATACAAAGTTCAGCGGCCAGTGTATTACGTCTCTGAAGTCCTGACTCCTTCCAAGCAGAGGTATCCCACTATCAAAAACTTATTTACGGGATTTACATGACTGCAAAGAAGGTGGCCCATTATTTCCAAGACCACTTGGTGTCTGTCGTTTCTGATGCTCCGTTGTAAGAAATCCTCCACAATCGGGACGCATCGGGCCGAGTGGCGAAGTGGGCAATGGAGATGTTGTACTGCGATATCAAGTTCGAGGCCAAGAAAGCTATAAAGTCTCAAGCCCTGGCTCACTTCATAGCAGAATGGGTAGAACAATAACAACCGACCCACATCTACTCGGCTCATTGGACAATGTTCTTCGATGGGTCCAAGATGTTGAATCGCTCCGGCGCTGGCGTTGTGATCGTATCGCCAAAGGGCGACAAACTCAAGTATGTGCTGCAGATACACTTTGATTCCTCCAACAATGAGGCAGAGTACGAAGCTCTCCTTTATGGACTACACATGGCCATCGCACTCGGCGTCCGTCGCCTGATGGTCTACGGTGATTCGGATTTGGTGGTTAATCAAGTGATGAAAGAGTGGGACGTCAGGAACCCCACCATGACCACATACTGCAATGCAGTGAGGAAGCTCGAGAAGAAGTTTGAAGGTCTAGAGCTCCACCATGTTCCGCACATGAAGAACCAAGCAACTGATGAGTTGGCAAAACGCGGATCCACTCGGAGACCAGTCCCGAGTGACGTCTGCCTCGAGCACCTCCACCTTCCCTCAGTCAAAGAAGATCCTTTCACAGAGGAACCAGTACAACCAAAGAGCTCGACAGATCCGACTGAAGTCGACCTACCTGCTGTGGTTGATCTGATCGTGGAGATTCTTGCTGTCATCCCCGATTGGACTATGCGGATCATTGCATATATCCTGAGGCAGGAATTACCAGAAGACGAAGTCCAAGCCAGGCAGATAGTCCGCAGGTCGAAGTCATTCACTGTCATTGATGGTCAGTTGTACAAGGAAAGCATTTCAGGCGTTCTTCAACGATGCATCTCTTCAGAGGAGGGACATTTAATCCTGGAAGAAATTCACTCGGGAACCTGCAGTCATCACGCCTCTTCGAGAGCAATCGTCGCCAAAGCATTCAGAGCTGGCTTCTTCTGGCTACAGGCAAACGAAATGGCTAAAGATATGGTCGACCGATGTGAAGGATGTCAGTTCTACTCCAACAAGTCCCACAAGCCAACATCTGCGTTGAAGACAATCCCTCTTGTGTGGTCGTTTGCAGTATGGGGATTAGATACAGTCGGTCCATTCAGGACAGGCCAAGGAGGATGCACACATCTGTTGGTGGCAGTCGACAAGTTCACAAAATGGATTGAAGCCAAGCCCATCAAGAAGCTCGACGCCCTAACAGCCATCAAGTTTGTCAGGGACATCATCTCCAGATTCGGGGTACCTCATAGCATAATCACGGACAACGGGACAAACTTTGACTCGGACAGATTCAAAGGTTTCTGTGCAAGCCAAGGTATCCGAGTGGATTTTGCATCCGTGGCGCATCCTCAATCAAACGGACAAGCAGAGCGGGCAAATGGACTTATTCTGCAGGGTTTGAAACCCCGACTCCTGCGAGGGGTGGGACATGCCACTGGTGCATGGGTCACCGAGCTACCTTCAGTGCTTTGGGGTCTCCGCACAACCCCGAACAGATCTACAGGGCGATCACCGTTCTTCCTCGTTTACGGAGCAGAAGCAGTCCTTCCGAGTGACTTGCTTCACAATGCTCCACGAGTCGAACTCTTCTCTGAAGCTGAAGCAGAACAAGCAAGGCAAGACGGAGTGGACCTTCTAGAGGAGGAGCGCGAGATGGCACTGATTCGCTCAACCATTTTTCAACAAGATCTGCGGCGCTTTCACGCACGACACGTCAGAAGTCGCACGTTCCAAGGAGGCGACCTGGTGCTCCGAGTGGATCAGCAAAGACCTCACAAGTTGGCTCCTGCCTGGGAAGGACCCTTCATCATCTCCAAGGTGCTGAACAACGGAGCATACACACTCTACAACATCCACAGGGAGACAGACGAGCCGCGAGCATGGAACGGAGATCTCCTGAAGCGCTTCTACACGTGACCGTCGACTGAAGCAATGTAAAGAACAAGTATTGGTGAAATAATATGAAGCAGATTGAGATTTTGCAGATTCAAAATTCTTCTGCGGTCGCAGACTCCGGTCTCAAAAAAAAAACTTAGCTGCGATCAAGAATCGCCTAAGTACTGACTTTCTCCGAGTGTGCACTAAACGTCGCACTCAGGGACTTAGCTGCGATCAAGAATCGCCTAAGTACTAACCTTCTCCGAGTGTGCACTAAACGTCGCACTCGGGGAATTAGCTGCGATCAAGAATCGCCTAAGTACTGACTTTCTCCGAGTGTGCACTAAACGTCGCACTCGGGGACTTAGCTGCGATCAAGAATCGCCTAAGTACTAACTTCCTCCGAGTGTGCACTAAACGTCGCACTCGGGGACTTAGCTGCGATCAAGAATCGCCTAAGTACTAAACCTTCTCCGAGTGTGCACTAAACGTCGTACTCGGGGACTTAGCTGCGATCAAGAATCGCCTAAGTACTAACTTCCTCCGAGTATGCACTAAACGTCGCACTCAGGGACTTAGCTGCGATCAAGAATCGCCTAAGTACTAAACCTTCTCTGAGTGTGCACTAAACGCCGCACTCGGGGACTTAGCTGTGATCAAGAATCGCCTAAGTACTGACTTTCTCCGAGTGTGCACTAAACGTCGCACTCGGGGACTTATCTGCGATCAAGATTCCCCTAAGTACTAACTTCCTCCGAGTGTGCACTAAACGTCACACTCGGGGACTTAGCTGCGATCAAGAATCGCCTAAGTACTAAACTTCCTCCGAGTGTGCACTAAACGTCGCACTCGAGGACTTAGCTGCGATCAAGAATCGCCTAAGTACTAACCTTCTCCGAGTCTGCACTAAACGTCGCACTCGGGGACTTAGCTGCGATCAAGAATTGCCTAAGTACTAACTTCCTCCGAGTGTGCACTAAACGTCGCACTCGGGGACTTAGCTGCGATCAAGAATCGCCTAAGTACTAAACTTCCTCCGAGTGTGCACTAAACGTCGCACTCGAGGACTTAGCTGCGATCAAGAATCGCCTAAGTACTAACTTCCTCCGAGTGTGCACTAAACGTCGCACTCGGGGACTTAGCTGCGATAAAGAATGCCTAAGTACTAACTTCCTCCGAGTGTGCAGTAAACGTCGCACTCGGGGACTTAGCTGCGATCGTGAATCATCTAAGTACTGACTTTCTCCGAGTGTGCACGAAACGTCGCACTCGGGGACTTAGCTGTGATCAAGAATCGCCTAAGTAATAACTTTCTCCGAGTGTGCACTAAACGTTGCACTCGGGGACCGAGCTGCGATCAAGAATCGCCTCAGTACAAATTTTCTCCGAGCGTGCACTACTCGTCACACTCGAAGAATTAACTGCGATAAAGAATCGCTTAAATGAGAAAGCTTCCTGCGAGTGTATCCTACAAATACACTCGGGGACTCAGCAGACCCTCATTGAGGCTCATGTGGATGTCAAGACCACTGACAATGACATGAGTAGCAGACCCTCATTGAGGCTGATGTGGATGTCAAGACCACTGACAATTACATGAGTACGAGACCCTCACTGAGGCTCATGTGGATATCAAGACCACTGAAAATTACATGAGTAACAACCCGCTCCGAGTACGACCTTACAGTCGCACTCGAGGATTTAGCTGCGATCACGAATCGCCTAACTACTCAGATGCATTCGACTGTATCCCACACATACACTCGGGGACTCAGCAGAACCTCATTGAGACTAATGTAGATGTCAAGACCACTGACAATTACAAGAGTAGCAGAACCTCATTGAGGCTCATGTAGATGCCAAAACTACTGACAATTACATGAGTAACAACTCAATCCGAGTGCGCCCTGACAGTCACACTCGAAGACTTAGCCGCGATCATGAATCACCTGAGTACTCTATTGCCTTCGAGTGTATCCTACAGATCCACTCGGAGAATCAGCAGACCCTCAGGGAAGCTCATGCAGATGTCAAGACAACTGACAATTACATGCTCTGCATGTTTTCCATTTGCTTCACCAAGAAACGCCAAACAAAAACTCGAGCCAAAATCGTCTCAACAACTCTTTGGCAAGAGAAGAGCAAAAGATTTGATTCAAATTCAAAGTTCACCTAAAGATAGTTGGCTCGGTGTGGATCAAGCCTACCCGCACCGAGCCAAGAATGTGACGGCCTATAGCAGTGGCCAAAGTTTCTTACAACCAACACTCGGCATACCGAGGTAAAAGTTTTCTTAAGCGTCGTCCGGACTGGCTCTAGGACTGGCGGGCTCTACGAATGTGTCGAGGTCGATCCCGCCGGCGATGCGGGTGGCGCTCTCAAGGAAGGTTTCCATGAAGTCTTCGAATCGAAGTTTCTTCGTGTTGGCGACCTGCAACGCTTTTAGCTTCTCTTCGCGCACCTCCTTGCAATGCACTCGGACAAGAGACAGAGCAATGTCCGCACCACAGCGAGCCGCAGACTTCTTCCATGACTGCACTCGGTTTGCGACCTACTCCAGCCGAGTCATCAAGCCTTCCATCTCATGCCGAGACTCGTCCTCAGGCGAAAGCTCCTTGTCGATCCGGCCGATGACTTCTCTCAGTCGACCGATGAAAGGCCCAACTTTGCCCAGGCGAATGTGCGCTCGGAGCAGATCTCGATTGGCGTCCTCGCCGAGTGGAATGTTCTCAAGAGTCGACCGCTCAACGTCAGCTGCTTCAGCCTCAGCGTCCATGCAAAAATCTGCAAAGACAGGACGAGCAAACAATAAGCGCCGATTGAAATGCACATACCACAAGCACTCGGAAAAACAGGACTTACCACCCAGAAGCGCTATCATCTGCCGGGCCCAGTCACTTACGTATTTTTCCTGCGCTATACACCGCCTGTTCAGCACTTTCATTTGTCCCATCACCTCGGACCTATGCGCCTTCATTTTCTCCACTTCAGCAGTCAATGCCTTGTTCGCTTCACGGGCCTGCTCCAAGGACTTCTCTCGTTCCGCCAGAACATCCTTCATACCAGCCATTGCAACCATTGCCGCATCCAGCTCACCAGCAAACTGAACCTTTTCAGCCCTAAGAGTCTTGTACGCTGTCCCCATCTCGCAAGTTTTCTGCCACCCAGCGCCAAGAGACGATCAGACAACTCCAACAATAAAAAGTCTATGTTCTTTAGACCCCTGCCGACGCAAGCAGTCGACAGCGGTCTCGGGGACTACACCCAGTGGGTTCACTGAGAGTGAGCCCACTGGCATGAAACTCAAACAGGTCCGCCCTATTGTGCTACATGACAACACCTAAGCCTATGAGGCTACTACTACCCGACTTGAGTAAAATTACTCTCGGGGACTCATCCAGTAGGTACACTCCGAGTGCCTCAACTGTTAGCATTTGAACAGATTAATTTGTGATCTGATCAAGTCAAAGACAATGTGTATAAAGACAACTCGCGGTGCAAGCACTTGACAGAAGTCTCGGGGACTACACCCACTGGGTTCACTAAGTGTGAACTCATTGCAAAAATCATACGATATCCGAGCACACCCAGTGGGTTACAAGAGAAAAGTAAATACTTACTAGCCCACTTACTCGGATATCGTCCCGCAGTTCCAAGCTTCGCTGGTACAGGGACGCGATGGAGTCATACGCCTTCTTGGCCTCTCCCGCCATTAGCTCCGCTGCACCATGGCCCCCTTGGCCGCTCCCACCTGATCTTCCGAGAGGCGCTAGACGTTGTACTCGACATTCGACAGGCCTGGCATCATTGGAGGCTCCTTAGGCATCCCAAGGACCGGTCCAGTCGATTCAGCAGCAACTAGCGCCGTTTCAGTCAACGGCATCGTCTCAGTCGGCGGCACACTCGCGGCGAGAGCAGTAACTAGCGGAACAGCCTCAAGCACAGGCACCGCAGCTTGCTCAGACCTTCCCTGGTCACCCTCATCCACATAAATCGCCCCTGAGAGAAACCCGACCGAACGACATGAGATCACAAAAAAAAGGGCAAGACCGAAGACAGAATTCGTGATGCGATAATGTAAACTCTCGGAATCGCTACGACACACCTGGCTGAGACGAGACGACATTGTCCATGTCCATGGGGTCATCCCACTGGCGTGCCGGAGAGGTGGCAGAGGTAGCAACTCTGTCGAGTGAAATTCATTCGACCAATAAACAGGAGTTCAATCGCATATCAGAAGAAGTTAGAAGAACAATGCACTTACGTTGAGGTGACGGGAACGATGACCCTCATCCACGACAAAACCTTCCGAGGTTTAGATCCGCTCGGTTTGGACACCTAGGAAGGCTGACCCGTAGGCTCAACAGCAGCGTCCCTGGTCCTCTTGGTGCACCGAGCACTCGGAACCACAGGAACAGTTGACGGGGCGCTCTGAACCGTAGGAGCAGTTGGCGGAGCACTCGAGGATGCTGGAGGGGCCGAGGGAGCTGCAGGTTCATGTCGACGCTTGGTTCGATGCTCTGGCGGCGGGGATGGCGAGTTCTGCTCTTCGTCTTCCTCCTCCTCTTCACCAGACTCCTCCTCCGTCTCCCCACTTTCGGAGACGTACTCTACGCTCTCCATGCTTCCCTCCTGGCTGCCCTCCTCCTCCTCCTTGGCCGAGTTCCCGTTCGAGACAGGGGAGAACCAGTTGGTCCACCTCTGCATAAAATACAGTCGGCGACATCAGACGTTATGTGCACTCGACAAGAAATTCAAGAAAGCGATAAAACTAAGACAGTTATGTGCACTCGACAAGTTGTACTCACCTCGTTCGGAGGAGGGTTGTCCGCACAGAAAGCCCTCAGTCGTCGGGATCCTCTGGGGTTCTCGCAGGCGCCTGTGATCTGGAGCACCCACGACACCACCGTCTCCCCGGTCAAGCACACAACGTTGGTCCGAGTGGAGTCTTCGGGCCCCGTGTAGTGCCACATGGCGTGGTCTCGGGCCTGTAGTGGCTGGATGCGCCGACCGAGGAAAACCTCCAGCAAATCTATGCCGGTGACTCCCCTTCGGATGACATCTACGAGTGCGTCGACCAGAGGCTGGATATCGATCTTCTCCGCCTTCGTGAGCGCGGGCTGCTTAGGCGGAGCTGGTCGATCTAAGCTAAAAGGAGGCAACCCTGTCATGGCATTCGGGATAGCAACGTCGTGGCAGTAGAACCATGTCGACTGCCAGTTCCTAACCGATTCACTCAGCTGAAGAGCAGGATAACTACTTTTGCTCTTCTTTTGGAAGCCTAAGCCTCCGCAGAGCTGGTGAAGGTGAGTCTTATCATCCGACTGATTAAGTCGTTTGATAGTTTGGGATCTAGCAGAGAAGATATGTTTGAAAAGCCCTCAATGGGGAGGACAGCCGATGAAGCACTCGCACAAGACTACGAAAGCAGAGAGATGAGCTATGGCATTCGGGGGAAAGTGGTGGAGCTGCGCCCCGAAGTGGTTCATTATGCCTTTGAAGAAAGGATGTGGGGGCAGGGAGAAACCTCGATGCACGTGGCTGAGCAGCAGGACGCGCTCCCCCTCCCGGGGCGCCGGCTCGGTCTCACCCTCCGCCGGCAACCTCCACGACTTGTGCACGATCATCCCGTGCTCCACCAGCTCCAACAGGTCCTCCTCCGTCACAGTGGAGGGGAGGAAGTCCCCCTGGATCCACCCCACCGGTAGCGTTCGCTGCTTCCGCGCAAGAGCCGTCGCCTTCCCCCTCTTCTTCCGCGCCTCTAGCTTGCTAGTCTGCCCCTTAGTCATGGCGGAAGCTGCGGATTCGCGAGGGAGAAGGAGAAGGAAGAAGCTTGGGATGCGCAGAGGATGGCGAAGGAAGCGGAGCAAAGGCGAGATGTCCGGCGAGCGTAACAAAAAAAACCCTCGCCGCTGGGGTTTAAGTAAGGTTCCGATTGGGTCACTGGCAAGTGGCCCCGAAATCTTATCCCCCGACCGACCGCGGCGATATCAGTGGAGAAGATGAAGGCGCGGGAATCGAGGCGTCAGGCGCTACTCGAGCGCGATGTCGTCATCCCCGCTGAGCGCAGTAACCGAAATTTGAGGATCCCGGAAAATCCGCCGCTGTCAGTTGACTGGTCACGTCAGAAGATACCACGGAAGCACTCGGTTTCCGACAGTTTGTTTCACAAATACTTCCACTCGGATCGTTGGTCAGAAAAGATAAAATGGATCGAGGCAAGCAACGCCAAAGTCACATTCGTACCAGTCGGATCCAAACTTCAAGCATCGCTTCATCGTTCCAACCCCAATCCATTCGGGGACTAATGATGGGGTTATAGTCCTAGGGTAGGGTCATAGGCCTGCCCTGTGGGTCCTACCCAAGGACTACCCCTCATAAGGGACAAGGCCCTTAGTTAGTTCCGACTGAACTAAGGAGTTCCCATCATCCAGTCGGTAACCGATCCTCGACCATCCAGTCGGAGATTAGCATTCGGAGTATATCAAACTAACCGACTGGATTCCACTCTGTGCATCGTAACCCCCGTGGAGGGAAACGGACATACGTTTCCATGTGACTTTATTAGCATTTAAGACGTACATTACCTATAACATAGGTATTTATTCGCCACTACTCCACCCCTGTGCACCGAACCGTTGTGGAGGGCAGCGCACTCTATATAAGCCACCCTCCCCCACTGGTGCAGGGGTTAGCAATTCAGTGTATTCTATATTCCACTCGACAACAAGCTCCCAAAGCACTAAGACGTAGGGCTATTACCTCCACCGCAGAGGGGCCTGAACTCATACAACCTCGCCGTAGCTAAGGCTCTGCCCATCCTTTCATACCCTACACATCTACTGTCAGACTTATACCCACGACAATTCCTCATAAGATATTGAATTTGAGGAATTCAGTGTGTCCTGAAGAAAATCATTCTGAAGAATTTGAAGCATGAAGATTTACTCTTTCTTTTTGTTTTCTTCACACTTGAGTAATAGGAACACCGTACTGTTAAAGGGGGTCGAAGTTACACTTTGGAATGAATTTCCTCATGATGCTCAACCCAAGCCTAATCCTACCAAAAGCCTCAAGTGAGGAATATGAGTGACATGAGGACTCTCACAGTTGAGGGTCCCGACAGTTTCGATAGCCACGCCACATCATTGGTCTTATCCACACCAACGGTCATATTATTTAAGGGCATTAGTGTCAAATCATGTTGGTTGCTCCCAGGCTATAAATAGCCGCCCCCACAACCATTAGCTGGTTGGCTGCTCCATTAGAAACTCACACTTGTCATAAGAGCAACCCAATTCCTCAGAGTCTTCGAGAGTAAATCATCAGTGAGGAAATACCCCAAACACCAAACCATAAACCGAGAACCAAGTGATTGAGCATCACTGAAGAAGTTGTTCCTGTGTGGGATTGAATCCTTTTACCTTTGAGGACTGTGCATCCTCCAGACGGTTAGGCGTCATGGTCTAGAGCAATCCAGTAGTCAATTTTGGATCGCCGAGTGACCAAGTTTGTGAGGGTTTGGAAGTCTGCCCTGAAGACTTACCACGAGTGTTGGGCAAGGACTGTCTATTCTTAGCCCAAGGAGAATACGGTAGGGACTGTGTGTCCCAGTACTGTGTGTATTTTGGTTTCAATACCAAGCCGCTCCAAACCAGATGTACGACTGTCACAGCAGTTGGAACTGGGTCATCAACCACTGTCTTCACTGTGAAATGGGTTCTAATTCCTCATCCCTTTACATTCCTCAGATTATGTGTTGATGAATTTCACTGTGACTGTTTGAAGAATTTGCTGAAGACTTTCTCTAAAATTCCTCAACCCCAAATTCTTCATGCTAGTTAATCCTCATTCGTTTTCTGTGTTCCTGCTCACTGTGCAATCTATTTTCACATTCCTCACACTAAAAAACTGCTGTAGTGAAACTTTGCACTTCTGATCCTTTACTGTTTCCACTTTAAGTTAGTCATCAGTGAGGAATTTCCTCAAAAGGAATTTCCTCAGTGATGAAATTCTAAAAATCTCCTATTCACCGCCCCTCTAGTCGATATAACGCACTTTCAATTGGTATCAGAGCAAGGTACTCCCTTGTTCTGTGTGATTTTGGTTTAACCACCTGGAGTTTTAGTTATGTTGACAGCAGGCATGTTTAAGGTTACTGCATCATGTCCTACTTTCGAAGGAAAGAACTTTCCCTTCTGGAAGAACAAGATGCAAATGCGTCTACAAGCTATTGATAACGATCTCTGGTATATTTTGGAACATGGCGTCCCCATCATCTCTGCTAGTGTCTGTGCTGCTGATGTGAAGAAATTCAAGCAACTTGATTCTCAAGCGAAGAATATCATCTGTGGCCATCTGAGTCCAGGCCAGTTTGGAAGAGTGAATGCCTTGGGCTCTGCAACACTGATCTGGGAGAGACTGTGCAAAGTAAATGAAGGAGTATCAACCGAGCGTGACTCTCGTGTTGATATTCTTCGGAATCTCTTCTATCGCTTCAAGAGGCATAACAATGAAAGCTCCCAAGACACCTTTGATCGCCTCACTGACATATCAAATGAATTGCAAGCACTGGGAGCTCGAGACATTACTGATCATGAAGCTGTCAACAAACTGCTGAGATCTTTGGATTCTTCATTTGATACTTTAGTTCTGATGATTCAAGAAAGACCAGACTACAAGATGCTTGATCCAGCTGATATACTCGAAAGGCTCAATACTCATGAATTCCAGCTAGAAGAAAATAAAGATTTATATGGACCAAGCTATTCTAGACCACGTGCACTGAAGGCTAGAGCAATTTCCTCATCTGAAGAAGAAGACTCAGATGACAGCATTGGTGACCCTGAAGAATTTGGATAGGAGCTTGCAATGCTCGTGAGGAAGTTCCAGAGGTTTACACGACATGGCCAGTTCGGTAAATCTTCAAGAAGAGACATGAGGAAATCAGAATCTTCATCTGAGGATTACAAGAAAAGAACCTGCCACAAATGCAAGAAATCAGGTCATTACATTGCTGATTGTCCCCGTTGGGGAAAGGAATCAAAGAAGAAGAAATACAAGGATGGCAGTTCTGATGACTCGAAGAAGAAGAAGAAATCTTCAAAATCCTCATCTTCAAAGCCCTCATCGCACAAGAAGACTAGTTTCAGAAAGGCTCGGGCACTTATTGGCAAGGAAATGGATTCCGAGGCAGAATCAGAGGAATGTGATGAAGAAGAGGGTTCTGATGAAGACTCAGAATCCGGACAGGCCAGTCTTGCACTTGCAACCACCATCGTCAGCAAGTCAATCTTCAACCTTGAAGAAGATGATCACACCATCCACACTGATGACTATGCTAATGACTTCGCTCCAACCTATTGCTTCATGGCAAAAGGTTCAAAGGTACCGAATGATGCTTACTCCTCTGATTCAAGTGACTGTGAACCTGATGATTATAAAAATCACAGTTATAGTAAACTTGCTATCATTGCCACTAAACAACAAACTGCCCTAGAAAAGCTTCTGAAACTGCTAGATAGAAGTGATGATGTGTTGAATGATGAAATGAATCTGTCCCAAATCCTCTCTGAAGATGTGAAAAGTCTTCAGTCTAGATTTGATAATCTTCAAGATCGTTATGATACACTCCTCGCTGATCATGAGAAATTTTCCTATGAATTTCTTCAAAGGAAGCTTGATCTAGAGAAGGTGAGGATTTCTCATGATGATCTTCAGATGGAAAATGATTCATTACTAGCTCAACAGATCAGCGCTGCTCAAGTTGGATTCATTCCTCCATGTCTTAAATGCATTGAATGCGAAACTGCTAATTCTTCACCAGAATCATCAAATGCTTCTATTGCTACAAATTCTTCAACTGCTCCTGTAGTGTCAATTTCCTCACTTGAGGAAAACACAAATGTTACTGATGAAAATGCAGGGCTGAAGGAATTGTATGTGACAGGAATATACAAAAGCCTCAAAGGACATCAAACCCTTTGTGATGTGCTCAAAAAGCAGATCTTGAACAGGAACCAAGGAAAGAAGGAATTGCCTTTGAGAGGAAATTGAATGGTGATGGATCTTATTAGAAACCTGAGCAGTATCCCAAAACCTCATGGGTTGCTGCTACTGGGCCTCCTTTTGATCCATCCAATCTAACTGTCTTTTCATGTGAATTATCCTATTCCTTAGATGAGTCATTTGACTGCAACTATAAACTATTCAAAAATCAATCTGGTGAAGTATTTGCTCGATATGTTGGAACTAACTGTAGGAATGGCCCTCCTTTGAGGAAAATCTGGGTTCCCAAAAGTTGTCTTGAAAATCTTCAGGTGAATGTCCTCATGACACCACCAATGAAGAATCTGAACCCCAGATCAAAATCCTCAGGAGAACCAAAGTCTTCAAGAGGATCAAAATCCTCAACTGATCAAAATTATGCTCATTCCCGTGCTAATACTTCTAACATGCAGGGAAACTACAAGGAATATGAATATGAGTGTTACTCTTCAAATAATTATGTTCATAAGTCCTCAAACCAGTTCTCTGCATATTCATATGAGTACTTTAACCCCCCTACTGTTAAGAGAAGTGCATTAGCTTCAATGCCACCTTTTTCATATGGTGCTCGCAGGATGATGAATGCTTTACCACCCCTTTAGATGTGGGTGGTGAAGAAATCAAACTAATCACTTCTGCAGGTAAGGTCTCCAGATGAAAATCATCATCTAAAGAATTTGCTGGAGACCTGAGGAAATGCTTGATAGGACGCAAGCTAATATTGATGAAATAGAAATATTTCACACGTCCTTTTTAATTCTGTTATGATGAAATTCTTATGTGATGAAGTTGATATCATATCCTTCAAATCTGAAGCATATGAGATGGTAAGCTGTACTAATTCATCTGCAGGATGACAAACCCAAGAATACTGAGTGGGTTCTTGATAGTGGCTGCACACATCACATGACTGGTGATAAAAGCTTGCTGATGAATATGCCACTAACTCCATCACCTCTGAAGCAAATCACATATGCTGACAAAGGTAAAAGCAAGGTATTGGGACTTGGCAAAGTGGCTATTTCCAAGGATAGGCATATGGACAAAGTGATGCTTGTTGAATCCCTTGGTTTTAACCTCATGTCAGTCTCGATGATTTGTGATCTTGATATGATTGTTATCTTTGGTAGATATAGATGTGTAGTCATCATGGAATCTGACAGATCCAAAGTCTTCGAAGGTGTAAGAAGAGGGGATTTGTACATTGTTGATTTCTCTACAGGTCCTCAACTAGCCACTTGCTTACTAGCAAAGACCTCAGAAGGATGGCTGTGGCACCGAAGACTAGGTCATGCTGGCATGAGGAATTTGCACACGCTCGCGAAGAAGAAGCATGTCATCGCATCGAATCAGTCAAATTCCTCAAGAATCATCTCTGCGGTGCATGTGAATCTGGGAAAATGACCAGATCCAAGCATCCCTCGAAGACTATCATGACCACTACACGTCCCTTCGAATTGCTTCATATGGATCTATTTGGACCTACTCACTATGCCACACTAACCAATGCGGCATCTTTATATGGCTTCGTTATACTTGATGATTATTCCAGATATACATGGGTGCATATCATCGTATATAAAACTGAAGTGCAGGAAATCTTCAAACGATTTTCTTCAAGGGCTTCGACGAACTTTGGCATCAAGATCAAACATATCAGGAGTGATAATGGAACAGAGTTCAAAAACACTGGTCTTGATGATTATCTTTATGAACTTGGTATTACTCACGAATTATCTGCTCCTTATACTCCTCAGCAGAACGGTGTCGCCGAAAGGAAGAATAGGACTTTGGTTGAGATGGCAAGAACTATGCTTGAAGAATATTAGACTCCTTGTCGCTTTTGGCCTGAAGCAATCAACACTGGATGCCATATCATCAACAGGGTATATCTTCACAAATTCCTCAAGAAAAGCTCATATGAACTTCTCGCTGATAAGAAACCCAATGTAAGTTATTTCAAAGTCTTCGGTGCAAAATGTTGGATTAGAGATCCTCACCATAGCTCAAATTTTGCACCTAAGGCACATGAGGGTTTTATGCTCGGTTATGGAAAGGACTCTCACACCTACAGAGTCTTCAACAACTATCACAACAAAGTTGTTGAGACTGTAGATGTGCGGTTCGATGAAACTAATGGCTCGCAAAGAGAGCAATTGCCTTCTGATCCAGATAAGTTGTCTCCTGAGGAAGCAATAAAGCTCAAGACTATTGAAGACATTGTTCCCACTGAGGAAATTGATGAAGAAACTATCCCCATCACTGATGAAAATCAAGAAGGTGCTCCTGAGGAAATTGCTCCAGAACCACTTCCTCGGCCCAGACGAAATCCTCAACCAGCTCATCCGAGGATTGCAAATGAAGTAGAACTTGACAAAATCCTCAATGACATCAACGCGCCAGGTCCTCTCACTCGCTCAAAAGCTTCACATTTAGTTAACTTTTGTGGGCATTTCTCCTTTGTATCTATCACAGAACCCTCAAAAGTTGTTGAGGCTTTCCTGGAACCGGAGTGGATCCAAGCTATGCAAGACGAACTTCTTCAATTCAAGCTGAATGAAGTATGGGAGCTCGCCAAATGACCAGATCCTCACAAGCACAACATCATCGGAACCAAGTGGATTTTCCGAAACAAGCAAGATGAGGATGGTCAAGTGGTTAGGAATAAGGCTCGACTTGTAGCCCAAGGCTACACCCAGGTTGAAGGAATAGATTTCGATAAAACTTTTGCACCTGTTGCTAGACTTGAAGCTATTCGAATACTACTTGCTTATGCTAATCATCATAACATCATCTTATATCAAATGGATGTGAAAATTGCATTCCTTAATGGTAAGCTTGAGGAAGAAGTATATGTTGCTCAGCCCCTAGGTTTTGAGGATCCAAAGAATCCAGACAAAGTCTTCAGACTCAAAAAGGTGCTCTATGGTCTCAAGCAAGCCCCTCGGGTGTGGTATGATACATTGAAGGAATTCCTCATGAAGAAAGGCTTCAAACCTGGTTCACTCGATCCAACTCTTTTCACTAAATCCTATGATAATGAGCTATTTGTGTGCCAAATATATGTCGATGAAATTATATTTGGCTATACTGACAAACGATACAGTGATGAATTTGCTTACATGATGAGCGAAGAATATCAGATGTCTATGATGGGGGAGCTGAAATTCTTCTTAGGTCTTCAAATTCGTCAACAACGCAATGGAATCTTCATATCACAGGAGAAATACCTCAAGGATGTTCTGAGTAAATTCGACATGCATGAATGCAAAGGTGCCAAGACTCCAATGCCTACAAACGGCCACCTCAGCACTGATGAAAATGGTAAACAATTCGATCAGCAGGTATATCGATCTATGATTGGCTCTTTATTGTATCTATGTGCATCTAGGCCAGATATAATGCTTAGTGTTTGCATGTGTGCACGTTTTCAAGCAAAACCGAAGGAATCACACCATAAGGCTGTGAAGCATATTCTTCGATACTTAGCTCACACACCAACACTAGGATTATGGTATCCCAAGGGCTCAAATCTTTATCTGGTAGGGTATTCTGATTCTGACTATGCTGGTGATCGTGTGGATCGCAAGTCAACTTCTGGTACATGTCATTTCCTCGGAAGATCACTAGTTTGCTGGTCCTCAAAGAAGCAGAACTATGTATAACTCTCCACTACCAAAGCTGAGTACATTGTTGCTGGTTCATGCTATGCTCAATTACTATGGATGAAGCAAACCCTCAAGGACTACGACATCAACATGAAGAATGTGCCTCTCTACTATGACAATGAGAGTGCAATCAAGATTGC
Organism: Hordeum vulgare subsp. vulgare; assembly: GCF_904849725.1. Lineage (NCBI taxonomy): Eukaryota > Viridiplantae > Streptophyta > Magnoliopsida > Poales > Poaceae > Hordeum > Hordeum vulgare. Next base: position 254,672,381 of record NC_058522.1, on the reverse strand, counting down.
ATACAACCCAGTACAGCACTCGAAGACCAAGCACATCCAGATTCGTCATCATTTTCTTCGGGACCATGTCCTCAAGAGCAATATCCTCATCGACCATGTGAAGACTGATGATCAACTGACAGATATCTTCACTAAGCCCTTGGATGAGAAAAGGTTTTTCAAGTTGTGGTGTGAGCTAAATATCTTAGAATCTTCAAATGTTTTGTAAAAACATGCACACATCCTAACACTTATGCAAAATTGATGACTTAGATGTGCAACACATGAGGAATCAATTTTCTTCTACTGATGAAGAATATCACTCTAAATGTGAAGAAATCAACGAAGAAATTGATTCTCACGGCCCTACGACAATTGTACGCGGCGTCTGTAATCAACATTCTTATATGGTGGGTCACGCCACCGCCCAACATGAAATTCCTCAAGTTGATTTTCTTCAATGTTCCATTTCCTCAAAATGTGTTTTTCTTCAAAACAATTGTTCTTCATTGTGACGATTTATCACAAAATCCTCAAGTTAGTCAAATCTTCAATAACACTTGATGGCTTTCATTGAACTAGATAGACTATGATTTCAAGTCCTCAACAACATTCACTTATAGCTAATTCTTCAAGTTGATATTTCATCTAAGTGAATGTGATCGGCCCTACTTTTCCCCTATGCTATTCTCATCCAGTCTATTTGATTCCTCATATGCGTTCTACTTGAAACTTTGTTCAAAATCCTCACGGCGTCCTTGTGAGCTGATGACTTTGTAACAAAATCCTCAACCTTCAAAAATGTTTCTTTAATGCATAGTAACTGAACCCCACTTCCCACGTTCGGATAACCACGATCTCCACTATCTCCTACGCCTTGCTCGGGAGCTACACGTGTCCTACGGAGACGTAGAGGCAGGGGTTGTTTGGTCCGAATTCTTCGCGCCAACAGTAACTGCCTGGCTATAAATATGTCCTTATCCCCCTCGGCAAACACTTCTTCGCTCCATCGCTCCATCGCTCGCCTACTACAGCAAAAGCCCCGAACCCTAGCGCCACCGCTGGAAGTCTCGTCGCCGGCCAAGAAGAGCTTCACTGCCTCGACATCTCCGTCGCCGGAACCACGCCGGAGTCGGACCATCTTCGTCCGCCGCCGCCGTAGACGTCCTCTACTGCCGGGTTAGGGCGCATTGGACACGCACCGAAGAGCTTCTCTGTGCAACACTTCTCTGTTCTTCGTGCGCGCCATCTAGGGTAAATAAAAACCCTATTCTTACAGCAAGTTAGATCTACTATTTTACATCTGAGATGTGAAATCTGTTTTTCCTCAAGAATCCATATGCATCTGATTCCTCAGGCACTGCCTATCACCACACTATTGATGAACTTCACTAAGCATCTAAGATTTTCACGATATTCCTCAATTGTGCGAATTTTCAGATCTGTACAACTCTGGAACCCAAGAACAGTATGCTTAGGCAAATTCCTCAACCACTGGTTAAATTCCTCAACTGTCAAATTTTTTGACTTTCTTCAAATCTAAGAACGCATATGACCTCTCCAAATTCCTCGCAACTATACTCTGTTCACAGGTACACACATGTCAGCTGATGAATCTCTCGGTTCTCATCACATTAACTCATTTGCAGCGTTTCTTGAAGAAAATCTTCAAGTCTCATCAGAATCCTCAAGAGTTCAATCTCATCAGCAAAATCCTCAGCTGAAGAAAATGGAGGATGACAGGAAATAGAAGGGAGGCAAGAAACTTGAGCAGAATACAACTTTGGATATTCCTGAGGATATTTACTTGGACTATTGCACACTTGATGAATCTGAAACAATGGCCAAGAGAAAGATTCGGCTTCAGAAGATAGAACGCCGATGGGCAAAGGAGTGGAAGGAATACAAATTTGTCACTCCCAAGTATGCAAAGAAATTCGCTCTGAAGCCTCCTGGCAAACGGGCTCCACTTGAGGCACATCAAGTAGCACATCCCTCAAGCCTCAAGACCCTTGATGACTATCCTGATGAAAAGGATAAGGACTTGGCTAAGCTTAAGAAGCAGGCAGATGGTGTGCTGAGGAAATACAATGAATCATCTGCTGCAGCTTCAACTGCAGCTACTTCCTCTACAGCTGAGACCTCCGGTTCGACAATTCCTCAACAGAAGTCTGTGCCGTCAAAACCAAAGGCTTCAAAGCCTCAAGACAAACCAGCTCTGGCATCAGCTACAAAACCCTCAGTGCCAAAACCATCAGCGCCAAAATCCTCAGCATCACCACAGGTTTCAAAACCATAATTGAAGCCAGTCATGAAGCCACTGCCCGCTACCTCCAGCTCCTCACTCCCAGCTGCAACCAGCTCGGAGACAAAGTCTTCACCACCTCCTGTGAAGACTCAGGTGTCTGCTGAAAGAGGAACACAACCAAGCCCCAAAAAAATCATCACAGTCTCGTCTGCATCAGAGGGTAGTGATGAATATGATGATGAAACCCTGCAAGCTATAATAAGAAACAAGCAGGAGAGGGTAGCCCAAGCTTCTGGTAGCGCCATTCCTCTGGCCATGGATCCCAAGGTCCTCCTAGACTACATAAATATCAGGTATGAGGACCCCAACACTCCGCTTGATGATTTGAAACTTCCCCCTGGCATCACCCACATGGTGGCCACATTCATCAACGAGGCCAAGTGGAAGGAGCAGCAAGCCAAGCAGGCCAAGGTTGCTAAGCTCAAGAAGGAGAAATTCCTCAAGAAGAATCTCCTCAACCTGATGCCTGATGCACTGGTGTCAACACAAGCTGAGTTGAAGACTTTGACAGATAAGTACTCCAAGCTATCTGATCGTCAGAGTCTCAAGAGCAGTTTCATAAAATTTGCCACTAAAGCTGTTGACGACTACAACAAGAAGGCTGCCCCTCCAGTACCAACTCCTTAGCCTCTGATTGAAGAGCCAGCCGATGAATCTCCTCAAGCTAATGAAACTCCTCAAGCTGAGGAAATACCACAAGAAAGCCGTGTGGATGTACCGGCAATTGAAGAAATCAACACGGAAAATCCAGCTGATGAATCTGCTACAGCTAGTGGGACTGCCCCTGATCCAGCTGCTGCTTCAAAGCACGCTGATGACTCTGCTCTAGCTAGTTCCTCAAAACCAGCTGATGAATCTGTCGAGAGAACCCCTTCACCAAAAGCTTCAAAGGTGAAGAAAATGACTCCGTCTGCATCAGACGTGAAGAAGACCACGACTGCTAAGAAGGAAGCCAAAAAGAGAAAGGCCTCCTGAGTAGAAGAAAACATTGAGGCCAAGCGCCTCAAAGCGCTTGAAGACAATGCTTCACTGGACCCTGTGCCCCTCAACGTCGCTCCATCTTATGAAATGGTCTCCTTTGAAGATCAGGAGAAAGGGACAGATGAGGAAATGAAGGATGCTACATCTGAGGAACACACTGACGAAGAAATTCGCATTGACAGCAGTCCTCAACCCTCCATTCCTCAGGCAACAACTGCACAAGGATCGGCTGCACCAGCTGATGATTCTGGCTCGGTCACCAAGCAAGCTGAGGAAGAGCAAAGTGAAATTCCTCAAGCTGATGAAATTCAGAGTCCTGAGAAAACTCCTCAAGTTGAGGATCAGGCTGACCCAACTCCTCCTCCTAAGGAAGATCTTCTCACTGAGGCTCAGAATGAACCTATTCCTTCTCCGGAGCGCAACCCTCAACATGACGCTCCAGTTGATGAAATTCCTCCGCCTGATGCCCAGCCAGATCCCGTTCCTCAACCTGAAGCACAACACGAGCATGCTCCTCAGCCTGACGCCCAAGCTGATGAAATTCCTCAGCCTGAGGACAATGCTGAGGAAAATGCACCAGACCAAGACAATGCCTTCGTCATGCTCAACCCAGAGACTGCAATTGTTGTCTCGCCTCCAGTTCCATAGCAAAATCTTTAGCCAATGCAGCGTCAGCCATTCTCCAAGCGACCAAAGTTTCAAAAGGAGAACTTCTTTGAAGAACGCATGTACTTCATTGGAGAAAATCCCTATGACAAACCTCAAATCAGACATGTGAAGTTTTGGACGAGGACACAACTGAATTACTATGCATCTATGCTGTGTGGAAGAAATAAGATATTCCAGCACAGGCATATTCCTCATGTTGAACTTGAGGCAATTCCATGCCTGGTCCCAGTCCTCAATGTTCATCATGAAGCTGGACTGCTGCCAATGTGCTCAGACATCTCTGATTGGAACAGTGAGCTCATTCTTCAGTTTTATGCCACTCTTCACATATCTGGCGATCCTGAAGACATTAACACCTGGGTGTTTGACTGGATGATGCAAAACACTCACTACAAGGCTCCTGCTACTGAAATACTACGTGAATTGCGAGTATCAATTCCCTCAGAGGAGGCTGTGAAGCTTTATGGTGAGCATGAGCTGCCCAACGGGATGATGGAAGTCCTCATGAAGCCTTTGGCTAAAGGGCAACCACCGAGAAAAACCTTCCTCGTCCACGAGCTCAAGTATGAACCAAGATCTATTTACAGAATCCTCTGCCGCGTCCTTGCACCAATCAAGGGACACGATGATGAAGAAGATGTTGTAGGCCTCATGAAGAATATCCTCTTCAACATCATTCATGGTATTCCTATCAACATCCATGATTTCTTCTTGAGGACTTTGGCCGACAATGCCATGTGCCCCTTTGATCACAAGATATATGCTCCATGGATCATGAGATTCGTCAGGACAAGGACTGGCATCAACTTCCACGCTGATTGCAACAACCATGTTGGTTATATGCTTTCTATCTGCGTCAACTTGAAGCAGGAACTGTGGAATAAAAGAATGTCACAGCCCTAGTTTCAATTTGCTTGCCAAGCATTCATGCATGCGTATTTAAATTCTTTTGAATTTGAAATGGGGAAGTGATCAAGCCTCAGGAACCAAAATTTTGTGAAATATGCACTAAAAAAATTGCTTCAAATAGTTCTAGGAAAATGTCCCTGGTTTTCCAAATAAATTATTGGCATGATATAAAGTTGTCAACCAATATTTCTGGATCACAGAAACATTTATTTTGGACCTTTAATTTAATCTACCAATTATTTGCAATGGAATTATATTTCTATATATAAAATATAGTTCCATAATTCCTGAAACTAAATGTGTGGCATTAGATAATTATATTATGCCACCTAAAAATAATTTAGGGTTTTATGAAATTGATTTGAATTATTTTCAAATCAAAACAAATGTTAGAAAAGTAAATAAAAGATTAAAAATAAAAAAAGAGCAGGAAGGCTTACATGGCGCGAGGGGTAGGCCCAGCCCACCAGGCCACCTCCTGTGTCGTCTTCCTCCTCTTGCTAATAGGTAGAGGGGAAGATGAGCACGGTGGCTAGCCCTGCCACCTCCTGCTTCGTCGTGGCGCCTTCCCCTTGGCTCCCCGTGCCAACGAGGACCCCCTCTCCCTTATCCTCTCCTCCTCCTCTTCATTCCCCCACTTTGCTTTGCTCTCGTCGTCGCCATTAGCGAGCTCTGCTCGAGCTCGCCACAGTCGCCTCTCCGATCGCGGCGAAGCCCCCCCAAGCATCCCATCGACTCCGCCTCCCCGAGCAGCTCCTCCACGCCACCGAAATCGAGCCAGAAGCCCCTATAGAGTCGCCGCCGTTGCCGTTTCCTCCTCCAATCACCGGAGCCGCTGTCGTCGATTCGGTCTTCCCCGAGCTCCCCCTGCGTCGCCGTTTCTTCTATAAGCCCCGCGGTGAGCCGCAACTCCAATTCCCTCTCTTTCCCCTCACTCTCCCGCACCCTAGCACCGTGCCCCATCGACCCCAAGCTCCGGCCGCCGCGCGCCTCGTCGCCGGTGCCAGCTCCGGCCACCCCAACCCCTCCTGCTACCCCTGCTGGATCGGCTGCTTCGCAAGTAGCGTGTAGCCGCAAGCCGCGCACCAAATGGAGCCCTGTAGCGCATTCCGGCCAATATCCGGCGAGCCCCGCCGCAGTTTTGGTCGCCGCCGGCCACATTCCGGCGAAGCGCTGACGTGGCCAGCCATCAGCGCCTAACCAGCCCCCTCAGCCACTGACCAGTGGGCCCTGGGGTGGATCAAACCCCAATTAGGGGCTGGTCAGCGCGGGTTTAGCCCTGGGTCACTAACCAGTGGGCCCACTGGTCAGGTTTGACCTGGACTGGCTGGTTGACCTGCTGACGCAGGGATGACCTCAGCGTAACGTAGTAAATCAATTTCTGGTTTTAAATAATTCTAGAAAAATAGAAAAACTTTGAAAATTCATAGAAATTTAAATAGAACTCGGATGAAAATAATTTATATATGAAAAATTATCAGAAAAATGCAAGGAATCCAATGGTACCATTTTCATGCATGTTTGAAAATTTGAAACCTGCTGAATAGGACAATTACATATTAGGCATATAAATGCTTATATTGCGGTTTAGAATTGATCTATATTGATCAAATAAACCCCAGCTAACTTGTGATCACTTGCATTAGATAAAATCAGCATCATGTTAACATGCCATGCTCATGCATCACTTTGAAGCATTTGTTGTGCTTAATTTGTTCTCTGTTGATTTTGTTGATAGACCTTGCGAGATGTAGTTATCACCGACACCGAAGAAGAGCTGAGTTCTTCTGATCAACAGGCAAGCAAACCCCCTTGAGCATTCCGATACAATCCCACTCTCTCGCTCTTGCTCTCATTTCAATGCATTAGGACATAAAGTTTCAACTGCTAATTATGTTACGGTAGATGAACCCATTCCTTTGCATGACATGTCTTTGTCTAAGTAAATAGCTAAACCAAGCAACCTAGCATACCTGGAAGATGCTTGAGCCATGTTGTGCCATTATCCTGATATGCTTTCTATGCTTAGAGTTGAGCTGGTCTGATCATCTGGATGATGAATTGGAATGATCATGTCCTACTGAGAAGAGTTAAGTGTGTGAGACTGTTTTGGTAAAGGTAGCAATGAGAGGCCATGTAGGAGTACATGGTGGGTTATCTCATTGATACCGCACTTAGGACCTGAGATCTTGTGTTAGTGTTCCAAGATCAGATACTACCGCACATTGGGTTCCGGTAACTCGACCACTCTCGGCCTATTAACTTCTCTATTCTCAGTCCAGGAGTCGAAGTAGTTCGAAACGTTCATAGGTTGTGGCACGGCCTGCTAAGTGGATGAATGGTCCAACCGGGACCGGCTTGGGGCCCTGCTCACATCGTTTGAGGCCATATTGGAAACCTCAGCTGTACTTTCATTATGGGTTCCAACTCAGATAGGTGACTGCCTTGGGCGTGAGTCATTGAAGGTTAACGTCCGTGGCCGACTCCCTCGCCGCGCTTCCGCTTGAAGGTTGTCGAGGTGCTTGTTTTTATGTGCACTTGGCGATATGTGGCAAAAGCATGTGTGACGAAATACACCCCTGCAGGGTAATTATCCATTCGAATAGCCGCGTCCTCGGATATGGACTACTTGGATACTTACATGGTTCATACATAACTTTAACAGATACTTTAAAATGGTCCAGATAAGTGTGAGTGTTGTGGATGGCCTTCTTGTAGGATGACGAGAGAGGATCCATGGTGGTGTATTGATGTGGTGGATATGTGGAATCGTGTGCGCTCTCTCGTAGGGAGACGAGAGAGGTATAAAACAATGTTGTAGTTAGGTTTGCCAATGTTCAAAGCTGGCTTTTCTACAGTAAACCCCACAACCCCGTTCATTGATACATGATGCATATGTAGTTACTTGTGATGTAAGTCTTGTTGAGTACCTTCGTACTCACTGTTGCTTATTTTCATTTTTGCAGAGATAGACGTTGTTCTCTCTACATTTTCCTATTAACGTTAACATAGATGGAATATCTTGGGAACCCAGATAGTGGTATGGCTCCTATGGTAGGGTCGTTGTAGCTTTTCAGGCTCTTCCAGCTGCTTTTAATAGATGTCTGTACCCAAACATGTAACTTCCTCTTGATGCTTGTATGCTCTGAATGTTGGGTCATGTGACCCCTCTGTTTGTAACATTATACTATGTTGGCTCTTCGGAGCCTATTAAATAAATGATGAGTCATGGAGTTATGTTGTGATGCCATTGTTGTATCTACACATATCATGCATATTGTGTGTATGTTTGAAATGCATTGGTATGTGTGGGATTCGATACCTAGTTGTGTGCCTCTAGTAGTACTCTTTATAGGGAAATGCCTCTTTGTGCTTCCTCTTGGTAGCCTGCTACTTTTACGGACACATGGATTGACCGGCATGTATCCTTCTTAGCTGTTGTGTCTGTCCCCTCGGGGAAATGTCACACGACGTGATGGAGTCATTGTAGCTTGCTACGACTCGTCTACACACGCTGTTGACCGACACCTGCTTTGCTGGGTTATGTATGCATGTCCCTGTACGGATGTACCACTTGGGTTCATAACTAGCCATGTCGACCCAGGTTCTCAGACATATGATTGCTGGAGACATAGTCATATACGTGAGCCAAAAGGCGCAAACGGTCCCGGCCAAGGTAATGTGGCAGCCGTGGGGATTACCGTGCGTGGGGCCACACAGTGATATGATGTGTTACAAGCTGGAATGGTGTGGCTTAGGATCGGGGTCCCGACAATGTTGGTATCAGAGCTTGACTGTCTGTAGGATTACCAAGCCCAAACTGGTCGATGTTGAGTCCAGTAACACTATAGTTATATAAGGGAATTGATTGTGGAAAGGGAACGTAGATTCTTTTTACTTCTTTCGTCAAGTCACTCTATTCTGAGTCACCCTCTTCTAGTCTACGGGGATTAAGGACTAGGATTCTTACCTATCTGCTAGGATGACGAGTTACTGAAGCACCAACTTATAGGATGGTCGGGTGTCAAACCTGTTTCCATCGGAATTGTGAGAAGTGATGCCTATGTTCTTGCTGCACCTTGAACCCATGATGTTGAATTGTTATGTTGCCCAAATCTCTTGCAGGTTGCCTCATATTTCATGCCGGTACAGCCGTTATGCTGTCCAATTTTCCCTAGGATTGTGGTGCTTTAGCATCCGTCCTTGTTCCTGAACCCTGGTTGTTTCCATCACGATGTCGCCAGTAATCCGGAATTCTGCTGGTCGTGGTCTGAACCGTGGAGATGGTAGGGATGAAGAAGGTCCTCGCGGTCCACCTTTGATGACAGAGGTTATGTTAGAAATTGAGAGGAACAAGCGTGCCAACAACCGTCTATTGGAGCACATTGAGCAGAATACAACCCATCAGTGCAATGAGCTAGTATCCATCAGAGACTTCATCAAATTGAATCCGCCCACCTTCTATCATTCCAATGAGCCACTAGATGTAGATGATTGGCTCCGAAGTATCAACAACAAGCTGCGTTATGAAAACGTGGCTGAAGGAGACAAGGTTACTTATGCCACATATCACCTTGAAGGTTCTCCTAGCCTATGGAGGGAGAACTTTGAGGCCATGCATCATGCAGGCCAAGTTACTTCATGGAAGGAGTTCTGTGAAGCTTTTCGTGAGCATCATATTCCACAGGCCTTGATAGATCGGAAGCAAGAGGAGTTTTGCAATTTGTCTTAAGACAAGATGGATGTGGTTGCTTATAGTTGCAAGTTTGGACACCTCGCCCGTTATGCACCAGAAAAAGTATCCACAGATGCAAAGAAGCAAGCTAGATTCAGGAAAGGTCTTAACACAAAGCTTCACCATGATCTCAGTCTGCATGAGTTCATCAGTTTCGAGGTTCTTGTGAACAAATCCATCCAAGCAGAAACAAGCAGAATGACCTACGAGGAATCTCGCAATTACAACCATGATGTTGTATCATCTTCAATTTCTATGTCTGAGAAGCGCAGGATATGGATCCCAAATGCATCTCTTCCACCGAGATATGTACCGAGGCCATCCTATATGGCGCCTCGTTTGCCGATGCCAAGTGTTCCCCAGAACAACCTCATCAACCTAGTGTTCAACCCAGATCCATGTCCTATTTATGGAGCATGCTTCAAGTGTAGCCGGCCAGGACACTATTCAACGGATTGTCCTCTGCGTGGTTATGTTCCACCCCCATCGGGAATGGGTGTTGTTTGTTGCAAGCCACCAACAAAGAAGCTTAACGAAAGGTTAGTTGCTCCAACTCGTGGATGTGTGCACCATGTATATGTAGGAGAATCTCAAGATGATGATGATGTTGTGCTTAAGACGCTTCCTGTCAATTCTCATCCATCTTCAGTTCTATTTGACTTAGGAGCATCCCACTCCTTCATCTCTGAATGTTATGCCTCCTTGCATAACATTGCTTTCGAAGATATGCCCATCCCATTAGTAATTCAGGCTCCAAGTTCCAAATGGCAAACTAATGAAGTAAGCCATGGGAACCAAATCCTTGTCGATGGTTTAGTATTCCTTGCTTCACTTATATACCTCAAGACTTCAGATATCAATATCATTTTGAGGATGGACATGATTTCAGCTCATCATGCCAAAATTGATTGTATCTCTAGGTCTGTTCAGCTTACCCATCCTTCTGGCCAGATAATCAATGTCTCGTCTGGTATTTCAAAACGCCACATATATGCCCTCAATGCCAATCCTCTTCCAGACGTTGAAAACATCCCGGTAGTCCGTGACTTCTCATATGTCTTTCCAGAGGAACTGCAAGGTGTTCCACCAGACAGAGAAGTAGAGTTTGTCATAGAACTTGTTCCGCTCCAATTTCTAGAAGACCCTATAAGATGTCTCCCCAAGAATTAGCTGAGCTTAAGATCCAACTCGATGAATCTTTGAAGAAAGGTTTCATCCGTCCTAGTTCTTCTCCTTGGGTTGTCCTATCCTCTTCGTCAAGAAGAAGGACGGTATGGATCGGATGGTTGTAGATCATCGACCGGTTAATTTGGTCACGGTAAAGAACAAATATCCGCTCCCCAGGATCAACGATCTATATGGTCAGCTCGCTGGATCTATAGTCTTTCCCAAGATGGATTTGAGATTAGGTTATCATCAAATCAAAATTAGGAACGGGGACATTCCTAAGATGGATTTTGTCACTCGTTATGGCCAATACGAGTACACCGTCATGTCCTTCGGTCTAACCAATGCCCCATCCACCTACTCTCACTTAATGAATTCAATCTTCATGGAGTACTTGGACAAATTCGTCATGGTATACCTCGATGATATTCTAATTTACTCGAAGAATGAAGAAGAACATGCCGAGCATCTTAGGCTGGTATTGATGAAACTTCGAGAGCACCGCCTTTACGCCAAATTCTCTAAATGTGAATTCTGGTTGCCAGAATTGACCTATCTAGGCCACGTAATTTCTGCAAAGGGTATTGCTATCAATCACAAGAGAAATCAGGTCGTTCTTGATTGGCTCCACCTGAATCGGTGAAGCAAGTTAGGAGTTTTCGTGGCTTAGCGAGCTATTGTCGCCGTTTCGTTGAGAACTTCTCCAAAGTTGCCAAACCTCTAAGTGAACTCCTCAAGAAAGATAAGAAGTCCGAGTGGACCCCACAGTGTCACGAAAGTTTTCAAGAGTTGAAAAGACGACTAACTACTGCCCCGGTACTTGTGCCCCCAGATTTCACAAAGGAGTTTATTATCTTCTGTGATGACTCATGTCAAGGACTTGGATGCATTCTTATGCAAGATCGTCATGTGATTTCCTACGCATCCCGACAGTTGCGTCCACATGAGGAGAATTATCCAACACATGATTTGGAACTTGCCGCTGTAGCTTATGCACCGTTAACCTGGCGACATTACCATCTGGGTAATCGTTGTGAAATATACACTGATGACCAGAGTCTCAAGTATATATTCACCCAACCGGATTTGAATCTCAGGCAAAGACGTTAGGTTGAGTTGATCACGGACTACGACTTATGAAATCTTACACCGAGGCAAAGCCAATGTCATGGATGATGCACTAAGTCGTAAATCCTATTGTACAACCTCATGTTGCTACAAAGCCAACCACTTGTCCATGAGGAATTTCGTAAGCTTAATCTTCACATTGTTCCTCAAGTATTCCTTTCCACCTTGGTGGCGAAACCAACTCTTGAGTATCACATCATAGAAGCTCAGAAACATCATACGGGAATTTCTCGGATCAAGAGCAGCGTTGCCAAAGGAGTTGCTGGTTGTTTCTTAGTAAATGATAAAGGTGTTGTATTCTTTGAGAATCGTTTAGTGGTTCCCAGGAAGCAACAACTTAGAGAATTGATCCTCAAGGAAGCTCATGAATCTCCTCTCACGATTCATCCTGGTAGTACTAAGATGTATCAAGACCTATGCCACAGGATCTGGTGGACCCGGATGAAGAGAGAAACCGCTCAATTTATTGCTAACTGTGACGTTTGTCGTCGCGTTAAGGCAGAGCATCAAAGGCCTGCTGGCACCCTTCAGCCCTTGGCTATTCCCGAGTGGAAATGGGAAAAGGTCGGTATGGATTTCATCACCAGATTTCCAAAGACTAAGAAAGGGAATGATGCCATCTTCGTGGTCATCGTTCGTCTTTCGAAAGTCGCTCATTTCCTTCCAGTTCGAGAGAGTATAACTGCTAGTCAGTTAGCAGACCTATATATTCTCGGATAGTTTCCCTTCATGATGTTCCTTTGGAAATCGATTCAGACCGTGGAAGTCTTTTCACCTCTCGATTTTGGGAAAGTTTCCAAAATGCTATGCGAACTCATCTCTCCTTTAGCACTGCTTATCACCCTTAGTCAAGTGGTCAAGTAAAAAGAGTTGATCACGAGGATATGCTCAGATCTTGTGTTACTCATTCGGAATGAACTAAGAGAAATGTCTTCCATTTCCCCGAGTTTTCTTATAACAACAGTTTCCAGTCTAGTCTGGGCAAAGCTCCTTTCGAAGTTCTGTATGGACGAAGATGTCGAACGCCATTAAACTGGTCAGAAACCAGTGAAAGACAATTCTTTGGACCGGATATGATCTAGGATGCAGAAGAGCAAGTTCGCATCATTCGTGAGAATTTAAAAACTGCCCAATCTCGTCAAAAGAGCCAATATGACCGTCGTCATAAGGAAGTAAGTTATGAAGTTGACGAGAAGGCTTACCTTCGGGTTTCACCCCTCAAGGGTAACCATCGTTTTGGTATCAAAGGCAAGTTGGCTCCTCGTTACATTGGTCATTTCCGCATTATCGCTAAACGAGGAGAAGTTGCCTACCAATTTGAACTGCCACCTCAGCTTTCCAAAGTTCATCATGTGTTCCATGTTTCTCAACTTAGGCGTTGCTTCAAGGATCCTATCCGCGAAGTGGACCACAAAACGTTGATCTCCAAGATGACCTTTCATATCGAGAATATCCTTTTCGTATTCTTGATGAAACCGAGCGCAACACTCGACATCGCAACATCAAGTTTCTCAAGGTTCAGTGGTCTCATCATTCCGAGGATGAAGCAACCTGGGAGCGCGAAGATCGTCTTCGGCTTCAGTACCCCGATCTCTTCCCGACTACGCGTGAATTTTGGGACGAGATTCTTGTTTAGTGGGGGCGAGTGTCACAACCCTAGTTTACAATTGCTTGCCAAGCATTCATGCATGCATATTTAAATTCTTTTGAATTTGAAATGGGGAAGTGATCAAGCCTGAGGAACCAAATTTTTGTGAAATATGCAATATAAAAATTGCTTCAAATAGTTCCAGGAAAATGTCCCTGGTTTTCCAATAAATTATTGGCATGATATAATGTTGTCAACCAATATTTTTGGATCACAGAAACATTTATTTTGGACCTTTGATTTAATCCAACAATTATTTGAAGTGGAATTATATTGCTATATATAAAATATAGTTCCATAATTCCTGAAACTAAATGTGTAGCATTAGATAATTACATTATGCCACCTAGAAATAATTTGGGGTTTTATGAAAAATGATTTGAATAATTTTCAAATCAAAACAAATGTCAGAAAAGGAAATAAAAGATTAAAAATAAAAAAAGCAGGAAGGCTTACCTGGCGCCACGGGCACGGCCTGCCCACCAGGCCACCTCCTGTGTCGTCTTCCTCCTCTTGCCAATAGGCAGGGGGAAGATGAGCACGGCGGCTGGCCCTGCCACCTTCTTCTTCGCCGTGGCGCCTTCCCCTTGCCTCCCCGCACCAACAAGGACCCCCTCTCCCTTATCCTCTCCTCCTCCTCTCCATTCCCCCCTCCGCTCTGTTCTCCTCGCCGCCATTAGCGAGCTCTGCTCGAGCTCGCCACCGTCACCTCTCCGGTCGCAGCGAAGCCCCCCGAGCAGCCCATCGACTCTGCCTCCCTGAGCAGCTCCTCCACGCCACCGGAATCGACCCGGAGGCCCTTGTAGAGTTGCCTCCATCGCCGTTTCCTCCTCCAATCACCGGAGCCGCCGCCGTCGATTCGTTCTTCGCCGAGCTCCCCTTGCGCCGCTATTGCTTCCATAAGCCACGCGGTGAACCGCAGCTCCGATAACCCCTCTTTCCCCTCACTCTCCCACACCCCAGCACCGTGCAAGTCGAGCCCGAGCTTCAGTCGCCACGCGCCTCGTCGCCGGCGCCAGCTCCGACCACCCCAGCCCCTCCTGCTGCCCCTGCTGGATCGGCCGCTTCGCCAGCAGCATGTAGCCACAAGCCGCGCGCAAAATGGAGCCCTGTATCGCATTCTGACCAATCTCTAGTGAGCCCCGCCGCAATTTTGGTCACCACCGGTCACATTTCGGCGAAGCGCTGATGTGGCCGGCCATTAGCGCCTAACCACCCCCTCAGGCACTGACCTGTGGGCCCTGGGGTGGGTCAAACCCCAATTAGGGGCTGGTCAGCGCGGGTTTAGCCCTGGGTCACTGACCAGTGGGCCCCACTGGTCAGGTTTGACCTGGACCGACTGATTGACCTGCTGACGCATGGATGACATCAGCCTGACGCAGTAAATCAATTTCTGGTTTTAAATAATTCCAAAAAAACAAAACTTTGAAAATTCATAGAAGTAAAAATATAATTCGGACGAAAATAATTTATATATGAACAATTATCAGAAAAATACATGGAATCCAATGGTACCATTTTCATGCATGTTTCAACAATTTAAACCTGTTGAATAGGACAATTACATGTTAGGCATATAAATGCTTATATTGGAGTTTAGAATTGATCTATATTGATCAAATCAACCCCAACTAACTTGTGATCACTTGCATTAGATAAAACCAACATCATGTTGACATGCCATGCTCATGCATCATTGTGAAGCATTTGCTGTGCTTAATTTGTTCTTTGTTGATTTTGTTGATGGACCTTGCGAGATGTAGTTATCACCGATATCAAAGAACAGCTGAGTTCTTCTGATCAACAGGCAAGCAAACCCCCTTGAGCATTTTGATACAATCCCACTCTCTCGCTCTTGCTCTCATTTCAATGCATTAGGACATAAAGTTTCAACTGCTAATTATGTTACGGTAGATGAACCCATTCCTTTGCATGACCTGTCTTTGTCATAGTAAATAGCTAAACCAAGCAACCTAGCATACGTGGTAGATGCTTGATCCATGTTGTGTCATTACCTTGATATGCTTGCTATGCTTAGAGTTGAGCTGGTCTGATCATCTCGATGATGAATTGGAATGATCATGGCGTACTGATGAGAGTTAAGTGTGTAAACCTGTTTTGGTAAAGGTAGCGATGAGAGGCCATGTAGGAGTACATGGTGGGTTGTCTTATTGATACCGCACTTAGGACCTGAGATCTCGGGTTAGTGTTCCAAGATTAGATACTACCGCACATTGGGTTCCGGTAACTCGACCCATCTCGGCCTATTAACTACTTTGTTCTCAGTCCAGGAGTCGCAGTAGTTCGAAACGTCCATAGGTTGTGGCACGGCCTGCTAAGTGGATGAACGGTCCAACCATGACCGGCTTGGGGCCCTACTCACATCGTTTGAGGCCATATTGGAAACATCAGCCGGACTTCCATTATGGGTTCCAACTCAGATAGGGGACTGCCTTGGGGGTGAGTCATTGTAGGTTAAAGTCCGTGGCCGACTCCCTCACTGGGCTTCCGCTTGAAGGTTGCCGAGGTGCTTGTTTTTATGTGCACTTGGCGATAAGTGACGGAAGCATGTGTGACGAAGTACACCCCTGCAGAGTAATCATCTATTCGAATATCCGCGTCCTCGGATATGGGCTACTTGGATACTTACATGGTTCATAGATAACTTTAACAGATACTTTAAAATGGTCCAGATAAGTGTGAGTGATGTGGATGGCCTTCTTGTAGGATGACAAGAGAGGATCCATGGTGGTGTATTAATGTGGTGGATATGTGGACTCGTGTGCGCTCTCTCGTAGGGAGA
The DNA here is from genome assembly GCF_904849725.1 of Hordeum vulgare subsp. vulgare. Lineage (NCBI taxonomy): Eukaryota > Viridiplantae > Streptophyta > Magnoliopsida > Poales > Poaceae > Hordeum > Hordeum vulgare. The sequence goes on along the minus strand of NC_058522.1, from coordinate 254,656,054 downwards.
CGAGAGAGGTATAAAACAATGTTGTAGTTAGGTTAGCCAATGGTCAAAGCTGGCTTTTCTGCAGTAAACTCCACAACCCCGTTCATTGATACATGATGCATACGTAGTTAGTTCTGATGTAAGTCTTGATGAGTACCTTCGTACTCACTGTTGCTTATTTTCATTTTTGCAGAGATAGACGTTGTTCTCTCTACGTTTGCCTGTTAACGTTAACATCGATGGAATAGCTTGGGAACCCACATAGTGGTATGGCTCCTATGGTAGGGTCGTTGTAGATTTTCAGGCTCTTCCACCCGCTTTTAATAGATGTCTGTATCCGGACATGTAACTTCCGCTTGATGCTTGTATGCTCTGAATGTTGGGTCATGTGACCCCTCTATTTGTAATATTATACTATGTTGGCTCTTCGGAGCCTATTAAATAAATGATGAGTCATAGCGTTATGTTGTGATGCCATTGTTGTATCTACAGATATCATGCATATTGTGTGTATGTTTGAAATGCATTGGTATGTGTGGGATTCAACACCTAGTTGTGTGCCTCTAGTAGTACTCTTTACAGGGAAATGCCTCTTTGTGCTTCCTCTTGGTAGCTTGCTACTGTTACAGACACATGATTGTCCGGCATGTATCGTTCTTAGCTGTTGTGTCTATCCCCTCGGGGAAATGTCAAGCGATGTAACAGACTCCTTGTAGATTGCTACGAATCGTCTACACACGCTGTTGACCGACACCTGCTTTGAATCTTGATTTTGAATCACTTGACACGTGCGAACCATGCCTCATGGGCAAGATGACTAAGAATCTGTTCTCCGGAACAATGGAGCGTGTAAGTGATTGTTGGAGATCATACATACTGATGTGTACGGTCCGATGAGTGTGGAGGCATGCGGCGGATATCATTATTTTCTCACCTTCACTGACGATTTGAGTAGGTATGGATATATCTACTTGATGAAGCACAAGTCTGAAACGTTTGAGAAGTTCAAGCAATTTCAGAGTGAAGTTGAAAATCATCGTGACAAGAAGATCAAGTTCCTACATTCTGATCATGGGGGTGAATATCTGAGTTTCAAGTTTGGTGCTCACTTAAGACAATGTGGAATTGTTTCACAGTTGACACCACCTGGAACACCAAAGTGTAATGGTGTGTCCGAACATCATAATCGTACTTTGTTAGAAATGGTGCGATTTATGATGTCTCTTACCGATTTGCCATTATCGTTTTGGGGTTATGCATTAGAGATAACTTCATTCACTTTAAATAGGGCACCATAAAAATCCGTTGAGATGACACCATACGAACTGTGGTATGGCAAAGGACCGAAATTGTCATTTCTTAAAGTTTGGGGATGTGATGCTTATGTCAAAAAGCTTTAGCCTGAAAAGATGGAACCCAAAGCGGAAAGGTGCGTCTTCATAGGTTACCCAAAGGAGACAGTTCGGTACACCTTCTATCTCAAATCCGAGGGCAAAGTGTTTGTTGCTAAAAACGGAGCTTTTCTTGAGAAGGAGTTTCTCTCAAAAGAATTGAGTGGGAGGAAGATGGAACTTGATAAGGTTGTCGAACCTCTAACCCCTCTAGATGGTGGCGCAGGGCAAGGGGAAACCCTTGTCATTGCGATGCCGGTTGAGGAGGAAGTTAATGATGATGATCATGAAACTTCGGATCAAGTTCCTACCGGACCTCGCAGGTCAACAAGATCACATACTACTCCTGAGTGGTACGGTAATCCAGTCTTATCAATCATGTTGTTAGACAACAATGAGCCTGCGAATTATGAAGAAGCAATGGTGGGCCCGGATTCCAACAAATGGCTGGAGGCCATGAAGTCCGAGATAGGATCTATGTATGAAAAGAAAGTGTGAACTTTGGAAGTATTACCTGAAGGCCGCAAGGCTATTGAGAACAAATGGATCTTTAAGAAGAAGACAGACGCATACGTTAATGGGATCATTTATAAAGCTCGACTTCCGGCAAAGGGTTTTTCACAAGTTCAAGGAGTTGACTACGATGAGACATTCTCACCGGTAGCGATGCTTAAGTCCGTTCGAATCATGTTAGCAATAGCTGCATTTTTCGATTATGAAACTGGCAGATGGATGTCAAAACGGCGTTCCTTAATGGTTTTCTTAAAGAAGAGTTGTATATGATGCAACCCGAAGGTTTTGTCGATCCAAAGAATGCAAACAAGGTATGCAAGCTCCAGCAATCCATTTATGGACTCGTACAAGCATCTCGGAGTTGGAATAAGCGCTTTGATGAGGTGATCAAAGCATTTGGGTTTATACAAGTGGTTGGAGAATCTTGTATTTACAAGAAAGTGAGTGGGAGCTCTGTGGCGTTTCTAATATTATATGTGGATGACATATTGCTGATTGGAAACAACGTGGAGTTTTTGGAGAGCGTAAAGGATTACTTGAGTAAAATTTCTCTATGAAGGACCTAGGAGAAGTAGCTTACATTCTAGGCATTAAGATCTATAGGGATAGATCGAGACGCCTGATAGGACTTTCACAAAGCACATACCTTGATAAAGTTTTGAAGAAGTTCAAAATGGAACAGTCCAGGAAAGGGTTCTTGCCAGTGTTACAAGGTAAAAAGTTGAGTAAGACTCAATACCCAGCAACTGCGGAAGATAGAGAACAAATGAGTTCCGTCCCCTATGCTTCAGCCATAGGTTCTATCATGTATGCAATGCTGTGCACTAGACTAGACGTCAGCTTGGCCATAAGCATGGCAGGCAGGTTTCAGAGTAATCCAGGAGTAGATCACTGGACGGCGGTCAAGAATATTCTAAAGTACCTGAAAAGGACTAAGGAAATGTTTCTCGTTTATGGAGGTGACGAAGAGCTCGTCGTAAAGGGTTCCGTCGACGCAAGCTTTGACACGATCCGGATGACTCTAAGTCGCAAACTGGATACATATTTATTCTTAATGGGGTGCGGTAAGGTGGTGCAGTTCCAAGCAAACCGTCGTAGCAGATGCTACATGTGAAGCGGAGTACATGGCTGCTCGGAGGCAGCAAAGGATGGTGTCTGGATGAAGCAGTTCATGATGGATCTTGGAGTTGTGCCAAGCGCACTAAATCCAATAACTCCGTTCTGTGATAACACTAGTGCCATTGCTTTAGCAAAGGAACCGAGGTTTTACAAGAAGACCAGGCACTTCAAACGACGCTTCAACCTCATCTACGACTATATCGAAGGGGAGGACGTGAATATTTGCAAAGTGCACACGGATCTGAATGTAGCAGACCCTCTGACTAAACCTCTTCCACGGGCAAAACATGATCAACACTAGAACTGTATGGGTGTTAGATTTATTACAATGTAAATCGCATGGCGATGTGAGGACTAGATTATTGACTATAGTGCAAGTGGGAGACTGTTGGAAATATGCCCTAGAGGCAATGATTTAATAGTTATTATTGTATTTCCTGTTATAAGATAATTGTTTATTGTCCATGCTATAATTGTATTGAATGAAAACATAGATACATGTGTGGACATATAGACAAAACAATGCCCCTAGAAAGCCTCTAGTTGGCTAGCCAGTTGATCAATGATAGTCAAGGTTTTCTGACTATATGCAAGTGTTGTCACTTGATAACCGGATCACATCATTAGGAGAATCATGTGACGGACTAGACCCAAGCTATGAACATAGCATATTGATCGTGTCATTTTGTTGCTATTGTTTTCTGCGTGTCAAGTATTTATTCCTATGACCATGAGATCATATAACTCACTGGCACCGAAGGAATACCTTGTGTGTATCAAACGTTGCAACGTAACTGGGTGACTATGAAGGTGCTCTACAGGTATCTCCAAAGGTGTCCGTTGAGTTAGTATGGATCAAGACTAGAATTTCTCACTCCATGTGACAGAGAGGTACTCAGGGCCCACTCGGTAATACAACATTACACACAAGCCTTGCAAGCAATGTGACTAAGTGTAAGTCACGGGATCTTGTATTACAGAACGAGTAAAGAGACTTGCCGGTAACGATATTGAAATAGGTATGCGGATACCGACGATCGAATCTCGGGCAAGTAACATACCGAAGGACAAAGGGAATGACATACGGGATTATATGAATCCTTGACACTAAGGTTCAACCGATAAGATTTTTGGAGAATATGTAGGATCCAATATGGGCATCCAGGTCCCACTATTGGATATTGACCGAGGAGTCACTCGGGTCATGTCTACATAGTTCTCGAACCCGTATGGTTTGTTACCAAATGTTGTTCGGAGTCCCGAATGAGATCACAGACGTCACGAGGCTTTCCGGAATGGTCCGGAGACGAAGATTGACATATAGGATGGTTTGATTTGGTCACCGGAAAGTTTCAGGCATTACCGGCAGTGTACCAGGAGTGACGAATGGGTTCCGGCTGTTTATCGGGAGGGGCCCACCCACCCGGGAGTGAGCCCAAGGCCCTAGGGTGGAGCACCAAGTCCATAGTGGGCTGGTGGAGTTAGCCCAAGAGGGCTATGGTGCCACATGTAAAAATACCAAAGGAAAGGAAGAAAAAAGGAAAGAGGGAGGTGGGAAGGAAGAGGAAGACTCCTGCTTCCCAAACCAAATTGGAGGAGGAGTCCTCCTCCTCCCTCGTGGCCGGAGCACCCTTGGGCCCTTGTGCCGCAAGGCTAGACCCTCCCCTCCTCCTATATATATTGGTGGTTTAGGGCTTTTTGAGACACAACTTTGCCACGTGCGGTATACGACCGGATGGCGACTCCCACCTCCCACCTCCCTCTCCGGCGACTCCATGGCGATCTGGACTTCTAGCCGGTGGATACCTTTTCCACTCCGGTCAACACCACAGGTGCACTCTCCCAACCACGCTGGTGTGTTTTTATGGCTTGCATGGGTGGCTCCACGTTGGATCTGGATTTATCCCATGGGTCCTCTTTTGCGGATGAGGTGTTTTATCACTATGGGCTCCCGGTACATCCTCTTCCTCGACGTTGGTCGTTCATCATGGTGGTCTCGTTTGGTCGCCATGCATTCAGGCTCTCGGAGGATTCAGTTGCGGCGGCACTAGAGGCGGCCATTGGTGGTTCTGCTGTGGAGCTTATGGTCTCAAAAATCACTGATTAGGTCTTCTCTTTCATGGTTTCCTCGAAGCAAGTTGGCTTTGATATTCTTGATCTACGTTCTTTTAAGTGCTCCAGTTTCAAGTGCTTTTTTCATCTTTGGGGCAATGGTGGACCTAATTGGCACCGTGAGTTTTCTCTGTGGAAGAAACAATGTGATGCAGAATGGATTTTGGTTAGTCCTTCTAAGAGACGGGCTTCTTTAGGTCTGATGGCAATGCATTCCAGACCTAGGAAATCATGTTTTAAATCAAGTTCCTCGGTTCGCAAGAAGTTGTCTTTTGCAACCCTCCAACAATACGAGGTTTGCAAAGGGTAACGTTGTCCTATCACACATGATGAGCTTATTACGCTACAAGATGCTGGATATTCGTTGCCTCCTCGTGAGCGTGTTATCATCAGTGCTCCACCACCGGCGGAGCTCTGGTGGACGTCGGCGACGCCCCACATCTCATTTGGAACGGTCAATCCATCGGTTTTCCATTCCGTAATTCCTGGCACTTCAAATTCAAATAGCGATATTACCGAGATTTTAACGGCTGATCTGGTATATCCCTCCGGCTTAGACGGGTCTACGGATCCATTTGAAACTACACCAATTGATTTACCTAGTGCAGCTGAGCCTTTTTTCTCTACTGGGCTAGAGAATTCCAATGATATTGGTAGCCTGCCCTCTTTGCAGGAGGCCCAACGAAGTTTGACGACTTTATTAATGAGATGGTGGACGAAATTTTATCCTGGTCAAACTGTTCTGAACGTGACCATTTTGCTTCGGCCTGCCCGAACTCGCTCACGTTGATTTGCTCCGCTTGCGGCATTGTGGGCCATACCAAATCTAGCTGCGATGCTTTTAGGCGTGATAATTGTCTCACTTGGAAATGCAAGAGCCCCACCACCTCCCCTGCCGCCGATATCTCGGGAACTGTTGCTGATTTTGGGGAAACCGCGAAGCTTACCGAGCAGTTCCTCCCTGTCACATCGCCTCCATCACCTCCATCATCTCCCAGGACGCAATTGGAGCCCCCACCATTGACATCTGACCCTCCTGCTTCTCTGCCGGACATGGCCAACTTCGAGCTTGATCCTACTCACTTTCTCCCGGCGGGGTACCACATCATCGACGGCGGCCCTGACCGACTGCCGCGGACCTTCATCACGCCGATGCCCATTGCCCGCTGCTTCGAGCAGTTCGTTATCGCTGAAGTCATGCCTGCTCTGTCGATGGACCATATTGCTGAGGTACGGCAACAAGTTATTGACCTCCTGAACGATAGGGGTTTTCATGTACGTTCGGCTCAACCCTGGATTGAGGTGGTTGGTCTTTTAGAGCTCCGTGATGCGGGTGAAAGCTTCGCCGCAGTCCAGATGGTTCCTCAGGCATTGGGGAACGACTATTTTGTTCGGTGCATGCGTCACATCGCCGGAGTTGGATTTTGGGGAGCTGCTCGATTTCGTCAAGGCTGTCTGATGCTCTTGGGGGTCCCCCTCGACATCCGCAACAAGAATGATCTTTGTGCGGCAGTCAATACTTTCGGAGAATTCCATCATTGGGTTAGTGATAACCCTTTTCTTGCACGTTCGATTGTATTTGCCTCTTTTCCTGATGACATTCTGGTCCCTCGAAGTGTTACTTTCTCAGAATATGCTGCGTGGGGGGGGGTGCGAGGGTTTCTTGGACTGCTCTGGTGTTTATTCTAGGGGCTGGTTTTGCTGAACAAATGCCGAACGATGAGGATCACATGCCTTTGGATGGCAACCCCACCCCCTCCCTGGGCAGTTGATCAATGATAACTTGATGTTTGCACTCCCTCCGTTCCCTGCTCTTGGGTGGAATGCTGCACCAGTACCGCCGCCATCGCCGTCGCCAATGCCGGAGGCGCCTGCTGACGATGGTGGGTGGGGGTGGCAGCATGAAGCTCCTGCCGACGAGCCCGCTGCCCCAGTGCAGAATCAAGAATCGATGGTAATCGATCAACCCACTTCCTCTGACTCTGTTCAGGAGGCTTTCTTTGTTCCACCAGAGAATATGGAGGCTCCCGCGGCTGCAGAAGGTGATGTTCCAGAGGCTAACTTACAGGTTCACGATGCTAATGCTGCACTGGAGGGGTTTGTTGCACAGCCTGCTGTTCATCAGGACCAGCATAATGAAGGTTTTGTGGTTGCTGAGGATGCCGCAATTGAAGAAGCCCAGGAGGAGATCAACGCCTTGGCGATTGTCCCCTACCAACAGCCAACGGTATGTCCTCACACTCTGATTGTTGGTACGGCACGCGTCATGTATGGGCCTGTTCTTCCTCCTGCTCTGGCATGGGCTCATGCTTTCGACAGGCTTAGGGGGGAAATCTCATCCCTGCATGTTCCTCATCACCTGCATTTGCTGACGGTGATGCCAATTGTTTTGCCCAAGCGATCTTGGTCCTTCGCTTTTGATGAGGTGCAGGCTAAACCTTCCATCACCTACTTGGATGACACCCCTGCAGTTCCCTCCGACACTTCTGCTGCACCGACAGGTGGTGAGGTGTTCGCCTCCCTTGTTGCTCCAAAGAAGGCTGCCCGCAAGAAGGCGACTCAAATTGTTGACTCCTCGGTGCGTTGCTGTACCAGTGGTTCAATTGAGAGAGATGGTTTTAAGCCTGTGTTGCAGGAGTTGCCACTTCCGGTGCCAAAGAAGAGGAAGCCTCGGGCCAAGCCATTGGAGGACCCGGTGGATCAGGCGAATCAAGATGAAGCTCTCCCACCTGCAACTCCTGTCCGGGTGATCCACGCTGTTTGCCAAAGCCTTGGCATCACCCCTGGTAAGCTGATTGTGGATCGTCTTATGGAGGATCCAGCGAGCTCCAAGCCTACATCTTCTGATGATTGAACAACTGTTGTTAATGTATCTATTTTCCTGTTTTTCTGAGACATGTTATGGGCTCTTTTGCTTGGTGTGGTACTTTACTGAACCCTAGTTGCGGGAGTTATTATGTAACTCTGCTTTTTCTACTATATTACTTTTCCATGGATAATCGTTCTACTAGAAGTTGGCGTGTCCTCTGCTGGAATGTGCGGGGCTTGAATTCAGACTCACGGCAACGAGTGGTGCACAACAAAATTCATGAGAGCCTTGCAACAGTTGTCTGTTTGCAAGAAACTAAAATGCAAAATATCGGCTTCCGGTCTGTTAGAAAATTTTGTCCCAAACGATTTTATTAGTTTGCTTATACCCCCTCGAGGGGTGCTTCGGATCGCTTGATTACTCTATGGAATTCCTCAGTGCTGTCTGGTACTCTGGTAAAAGTGCAGCTGTTTGGGGTGATTGTGTCCTTCACCTCTAACCACACTTCTGAATCCTGGACTCTTGTCAATGTTTATGGCCCTTGTCAGGGTGAGCTAAGGGACCAATTTGTTAGCTGGTTATATCACCTCCAAATACCAGTAATGGATAACTAGTTGCTGGTTGGGGACTTTAATTTCCTTCGTTCTCCTACCAACAGAAATCTCCCAGGAGCTGATATCAATGATATGTTCATCTTCAATGAGATTATTGGGCACCTTGGACTCTTGGAACTGCCTCTCCAAGGAAGATCTTTTACCTGGTCCAACATGCAAGACTCTCCACTTCTTGAACAGCTTGATTGGTTCTTCACTTCTGCTAATTGGATATCTTCATATCCATTGACCCAAGTGACTCCTCTGGCTAAGTCTTCTTCTGACCATGTTCCATGTGTAGTCTCAATTAATACAACCATTCCCAAAAGTAACCTTTTTAGGTTTGAAAACTATTGGGTAGAAATGGAGGGTTTCCTGGAATGTGTTGCAAACTCATGGAATGTTCCTTCCAGAAAGGGGCATATATCTCCTATCATCATGGACAAGTTCAAGCATCTTAGACAGGCTCTAAGGAAATGGCAAACCAGACTGTCCAAACTCAAAGCTACTATTGACAAATGCAATAATGTAATACTCTATCTTGATGATCTTAAGGAGCTCAGGCCACTATACAGACCAGAAGCAAACTTCAGGATAATTGTCAAATTTCACTTGGAGCACTTGTTACATTTGCAATTTCTGTACTGGAAAAAGAGAGCCACAATCAGATGTATTAAAGTGGGGGAGGAGAACACAAATTTTTTCCATGCAATGGCCACTCAGAGATACAGGAAAAACTCCATCTCATCTCTCTCCTTGCCTGATGGTTCAGTCATCACTGAACATGATCAGATTGCTACTTGCTTCTGGTCTTCCTTCAAAGATAGGATGGGCACCTCACATGGCATTAATTTAGTTTTTGATCTCCAAGCTCTCATCCAAAAAGTGGAAGGGCTATCAATTCTGACTGAACCTTTTTCCAAAGAGGAAATGGACAGAACTATCAAAGAAATGCCTATTGACAAAGTACCTGGTCCTGATGGTTTTAATGGACTCTTTTTCAAGAGATGTTGGCACATCATCTCCCCTGAGTTCTACCAACTTGCTGCTGCATTTCATGCTGGATCAGTCCAGCTGGAAGACATGAACTCCTCCTATATCACCCTTGTGCCAAAAAGAGATCTCCTGAGCAAGTGGGTGAATTCAGGCCTATCTCGCTCACTAGTATGGGGCTAAAATTCCTGTCCAAAATGATTGCTAATAGACATCAGCTACAGATTATGAACTGCAGTCATAAGAACCAGTATGGCTTCATTAAGTCTAGGACTATTCAGGACTATGTGGGTTGGACACTTGAATACTTGCATCAATGTTATCAGTCTAATTGTCATACTAAAGCTAGATTTTGAAAAGGCTTTTGACTCTATAGAACATGAGTTTATTCTTCAGGTCCTGCAGCACAACGGTTTTCCTGTCAAGTGGCTTCTTTGGGTTCAACAGTTGCTCAACACTGGATCCTCCTCCATCCTTGTTAATGTAGTTCCTGGTAAAAAATCATGTGTAGAAGAGGGGTTAGGCAGGGGGATCCTTTGTCCCCTCTACTCTTTGCAATAGCTGCAGATTTTCTCCAGACCTTGGTTAACAAGTTGTTAGAAGATGGTTTGCTGCAGCTCCCAATCCCTTGTCATGACAAGGATTTTCCAATTTTCCAATATGCTGATGATACTCTTATCATCATGCCTGATGATAAATCACAACTTTTGGAGCTCAAAGCAATGCTTTTGCTCTTCTCACAGTCCACAAGTCTTTAGGTGAATTACCACAAATCTGCTCTGTTACCAGTAAACATTGATCAACATCATGTTCAACTCCTGGCTAATGCAATAGGTTGTAAGACTGGATCTCTTCCCTTCACTTATCTTGGCCTACCTGTCGGCACAACTAAACCCAGAATCATTGACCTCATGCCCTTGGTGGACAGTATGGAGAGGAAGCTCTCTACCAGCTCCTCATTTATAGCTCAAGGGGAAGGCTTCAATACCTCAACTCTGCTCTGTCCTCTGTTCCACTGTTCTTTCTGTGTAGTCTGGATATCCCCCTGGAATACTGAAGCAGTTGGAAAGAATTAAGAGGCAATGTCTGTGGAGGAAAAATGGTCAGGATCATGCCCCCTCTCTTGCTGCATGGGACCTGGTGTGCAGGCCTAAAATGAAGGGGGTCTGGGCATTATGAATTTGACTGTTCAGAATAAATCTCTCCTACTCAAGCATGTAGATAAATTTCTCAACAAAGCTGATGTTCCTTGGGTGAAGTTAATCTGGGATACTTACTACCAAAATACTGTCCCTCAGGGGACTTCTCTCTGTGGCTCTTTCTGGTGGAAAGACATCTGCAAAAAAATGGACAACTTCAGCGCTGTCACCTATGTTGTGCCCAACATAGGTGACACATTCCTGTTCTCGTCTGATTCCTGGGTTGTAGATGGTTCTACAATGACTCTGGCCCAAAGGTTTCAAAGATTATTCTCTTTTTCTATGGACTCTTTTTGTACCGCTGAGGAAGTCTTCCAAGCTGCACACACTGATAGCATGATCAATCTCTTTCATCTACCATTGTCAGAAAAAGCTCATCAGGAGTTTCAAACAGTTAGCTATCTAGTCCAAAACCTAAATAGAGACTCAAACATCAATGATATTTGGCTTTGGGGTCCTGATAGCAAATCTCACTTTGCTAAGAAATACTACAACCATGTACATAAGTCTATTGTTCCTAATCCTTTGCTCTGTTGGATTTGGAAGAGCTGCTGTAGCATCAAAATAAAAATGTTTGCCTGGATGCTTATTATGGACAGACTCAATACACAGTACATGCTTGAACGTAGGCATTGGAAAGTTTTTGAATCCAACCTATGTGTTCTCTGTCATGCTCAGGTCAAGGAGGACAGAGACCACCTTTTCTTCAACTGCTCATTTAGCATCAGGATATGGAACTATCTACAGATTTCATGGCAGGGATCTGACATGTACACAACCACCCTTGCTGCAAGGAAGGACTTTGCCCACCCTTTTTTCTCAGAGATAGTCTTCACTGCCTGCTGGAACATTTGACTGTTAGGAATGCCAAGGTTTTCAGGAATGATCAACCTAGCTTCAGGAGATGGAGGTCTGGTTTTATTTATGATATGTCCCATATAGCTTACAGAATTAAACCTAGGCTTAGAGAGGCTCTCTTGAAGTGGATTTCCTTTTTACCTCCTTGAGGTTTGTAATATCTACCCCACCCCTATACATTCTATTACCGTATGCTGTAATTATTGTAAATATTGTTTAATAAAACTAAGAGTTGTGGGGTGTTTCCCTACAGTAGCCGGTCAAAAAAAAACTTTGCCACGTGCAACTCTAGCCTATTCCACATAGTTTTACCTCTAGATCAGATTTCTGCGGAGCTCGGGTGGAGCTCGGGCAGAGCCCTGCAGGAGTAGAACATCACCACCACTGGAGCGTCATCACGCTGCCGGAGAACTCATATACTTCTCCATCTTGCTTGCTGGATCAAGAAGGCTGAGATCATCTTCGAGGTGTACGTGTGCTGAACGCAGAGCGGCCGTCCGTTCGGCGCTAGATCGGAACCGTTCGTGGGACGGATCATGGGATGACGGTGATTTGAATCACGAAGTTGTATCACTACATCAACCGTGTTTCTTAACGATTCCCGCTTAGCGATCTACAAGGGTACGTAGATCTAATCTCCTCTCGTAGATGGACATCACCATGATAGGTCTTCGTGTGCATAAGAAATTTTTTGTTTCCGATGCAACGTTTCCCAACACCTACAACCCAGTACAACACTCAAATACAAAGCTCATTGAGATACAACATCATTTTCTTCATGATCATGTATTGAAAGGCGACATTGTCAGGGAATCTGTGAAGTCATAAGAGCAATTTGCTGATATCTTCACGAAGCTTTTGGATGAAAAGAGGTTTTGCAAGCTGCAATGTGAGCTAAATATCTTAGAATCCTCAAATGTTTAGTGAATGGACACACATCCTAACGCTTATGCTTGTAGAGACTTTGTTGAAGAACACACGAAGTAACGTTTGTCTTCAACTCATGAATACATACACTCTAAGTGTGAATACATTAACAAAGAATATGACTTCACAGCGCCACGATAATTGTGCGCCCTGTCTGGTCACACATTCTTGTACGGTGGGTAACTCTCGGTATCGGGGCCCCATAGACCAAGAAAGGGTCAAACTCTGGGGTGCGCTCGCTCTCCTACTATGTTATGTCTCTCAACTTCATTGCGACTCTCCGATGGCTCGAGCTAAGGAAAGCGAACAAAAACACGCGAGTAGTTTACCCAGATTAGGGCCACCTTGCGGTGTCAAACCCTACTCCTACTTGTCTCGATTGCTTGGGGTTGAAGATGAGTACAAAGTCGAGTTCTTGCCCTATCCATGATTCTGAAATTTTGGAACCCTGCTACAAAGGCCGAGCCACTTTTTATACTGGCCTTGGTCCTTTTCCCCCGAAAACACACCTGACGGGTAGGTTCGCCACAATGACTATTTTGAAAGGGGACGAGACTACGGCCTGCCATGATAAAGGTGGTTTTCGCGTGCAAAAGCCCCTGTCCATGACACACGGGTGGGCTCAGGGGTGACCTCCGTCCTGTAGAGACCCCAACCTTAGTCCTCTTGCACCGATCAGGAAACCCTTGGGAGTTGGTTTGGGAACCCGCGAGCTGGCCCCGCTTCCTTGGCACGAAAGTGGACAACTCTCCTGCCCGTGTCCGCTGACACCGCTCATTTGCCACCTGCGCAACCTGCATCACCCATGCAAGGGATAGGGTCCTGGGGCCTTTCCAGGCCGCCCTTGACGCGCCCGCCCCGCGATAGTCTCTAGGGTGGACTCAGGGCACGCCCTCGCAGCGAACGCCCTCTCGTGGTCCTTGGCGATGATCCTCCAATGCTTGCCTCACGAGGATCTTCCTTGTTCGGCTTGCCGACTGGTCGAGCCAGTCTTGTGTAGCACACCGCGTCTGGGGCCGCAGGCCGACAGGCCTGGATACCCCGGTCCAACCGGCCCGACAGTAGCCCCCATGCCTACATCGTGCACGACTCTGCACGTTTGTATGTGAGGAGGAGCGGTGCGGGTCCCAACTTCCTGCGGGCTGCACGACTCCTCTCCTCCGTGTGATACTACGGGAACTGCCTCGAGTGAGTTGACGTAAATCCCGCGCACATCACCTGCCATCATTGCTTTCTTTACTAGCGCCTCCCACTTGCGACATCCTTCCCACGTAAGATTGCCCCTAGGACCGTGGCACTTGCGGGGCAGCTTATTGGAAGAACAAGGAGACGCGAGCCTCTGTTGTTCATGGGCCAGGCTTGGCACATAGCGCTCGACAAGGTGCGTGTCGCCTCCACCTCCCATGGCGCCTCGGGCAATGTGGTTGCGCCTACAAAACCACCATGCCCGAGGGGTGGAGCCGCCACCACACAACTTGCCCCATCTGCCTTCTTCCCACACTACTCCGTCGTCCTTGCGCAAACACAACCTTCTTCCCTTCCTCCTTTCCATGGCAGCTAGAAGGGATGCCACCAGCGCTGAATCACGAGTGGGGCCCTCGGCGCCTCCGCCATCCATGGGGCAACAGGGACCAACCCCCATGGCCTACCCTGACGCGCTCGCAGTGGGCCGCCAACGATGAGTAAGTGTGATGTCGCTCTCGCTTTCCCTTGCACATCCTGTCTGGTCTGATGAGTCTGGTCACTGAGCTTTCTAGGACGCACACACCTAACAAGTGCGGGGATGCTCCGCCGGGGGCGCCCCCTCGCACGCCGACAGTTGGTGAGGCCTCTTCCTCCGCTCGTGGCCTGACAGGGCTTGGAGGATCCGTGACCCCCCTGGGGGAGTGGCTGAGCCCTAGGGGCGTGCAACCCATGTCACCGTGTTGACCTCTCAAAACCCCGGGCGTGGGGAGGACCTAGCCCTCAGTGAGGTGGCCATCATCGAGCGGGAGGCGGTCGTGGCCCTCGGCAAGCGAGAGGTCACCCAGATCGCTCACGATCAGGAGGCAGAGAGCGAGTCCCTCGAGGCATGGGAAGGGCACGTTCTTGCTGACTGGGCCGCCCTCGCGGCGGCACATGAGGAGGCCTTTGTCGATGCAAAAGCGAAGGTGGGTCAAGAGCGGGCATCTGCCCTGGTGGAATACCACGATGAGCTCGTCTGGTAGGAAGCCCGCCTCCAACTCAAGTATGACACACCCCAATAGGAGGTGAGCGCTCTCACAGCCCAGCTGCAGGGTGCCCAAGCTGCCCTAGAGGCTGCGTTCAAGAGCGAGGGGGAGGCCAAGAAGGAGCTGAAGTCGCTTCTCGCACAGGTCGGTGAAGCCGTCGACACCGTGCATGCGCCCAAGGACGACGTGGTGAATGCATGGCGTATGGAGGCATGATACATCTCCAACTTATCTACTTTTCCAAACTCTGTTACCCTTGTTTGGGACTCTAATTTGCATGATTTGAATGGAACTAACCCAGACTGATGCTGTTTTCAACTGATTTGCCTTGATGTTATTTTTGTGCAGAAATAGAAGTTCTCGGATTAACCTGAACATTTAAGGGGAAAAAATTCTGGAATTAATAAAAAATATTCACGAAAGAATTAACCGGAGAGGGGCCACCACCTGGCCACAAGCGTGCAGGGCGCCCCCCCTAGGGCGCGCCCCCTGGCTTGTGGGGCCCGTGTGGCTCCACCGACCTCGTTTCCACTCCTATATGTTCCCATCCCGGGAGAAAAAAATCAGAGAGAACAGTTCATCACGTTTTACGATACGAAGCCACGCCACCTCATGTTCTTCCTTGGGAGGGCAAATCTGGAGTCTGATTGGGGCTCCGGAGATGGGAAATCGACGCCGTCGTCATCATCAACCGTCCTTCATCACCAATTTCATGATTCTCTCCATCGTTCGTGAGTAATTCCATTGTAGGCTTGTTGGACGGTGACGGGTTGGATGAGATCTATCATGTAATCGAGTTAGTTTTGTTAGGGTTTGATCCCTAGTATCCATTATGTTCTGAGATTGATGTTGCCATGACTTTGCTATACTTAATGCTTGTCACTAGGGCCCAAGTGCCATGATTTCAGATCTGAACCTATTATGTTCTCATGAATATATATGTGTTCTTGATCCTATCTCGCAAGTTGTAGACACCTATTACGAGTTATGATCCATATCCCCCAGGGTGACAATAACTGGGATTCTTTCCGGTGATTACCGTAGTTTGAGGAGTTCATGTATTCACTAAGTGCTAATGCCTTGGTTCGGTTCTCTATTAAAAGGAGGCCTTAATATCCCTTAGTTTCCATTAGGACCCCGCTGCCATGGGAGGGTAGGACAAAAGATGTCATGCAAGTTCTTTTCCATAAGCACGTATGACTATATACGAAATACATGCCTACATTACATTGATGAATTGGAGCTAGTTCCGTATCACCCAACGTTATGACTGTTGCATGATGAATGCCATCCGGCATAATTATCCATCACTGATCCATTGCCTACAAGCTTTCTACATATTGATCTTTGCTAAGTTACTTTTCCTTTGCTATTGTTACAATCACTACAAAACTGCTACTGTCATGTTTGTCACCATTACCATTACTTCCATATTACTTTGCTACTAAATACTTTGCTATATATATTAAGTTTTTCAGGTGTGGTTGAATTGACAACTCAGCTACTAATACTCGAGAATATTCTTTGTCTCCCCTTGAGTTGAATCAATAAATTTTGTTTGAATATTATACCCTTGAAAATTGTTGCGATCCCCTATACTTGTGGGTTATCAACACCTTTTTTCTCGCGCCATTTCTGGGGAGTATACCTTTATTCTCTGAGTCACTTGGAATTCATATTTGTTGATCACAATGAATAATCTAAAAGATGTTAAAACCAAAATCTACCCCTCAACTACGAGGGCAAGCAAGGAATTGCCATCTCGCTCTGCACTTGATTCACCGTCTGTTATGAGTAAATTTGCGACACTACCACCTGCTACAAAATCTGATATGGTGCAAGTAATTAATGATGTTATTTCTGGTATGCATATGCTTATGATTATACTTTGCTTGATACTAATTTTCCACTTGGTGAATTTCTTGATGAACAAAGTGCTAGAGTGAATGCTGAAACTGATGATATTGTTTAATATGATGAAAATGAACACTATAATTCACCTGCTAGACCTAGCTCTCCTAGATATGAATTGCCTAATATAGCTGAGGTTTTTGTTATGGAAGAAGACGTAGCTAGGGACTTTCTTTCTTGGAAGGATAGATATGATCTTAAGAAAATTCTATGCAAGTGGAAGGAAAAAAATCTTTGAATGATAGAATGCAATATGATCCCAAGTTTGCTACTTCGCCTATCTGCGTTACTGATAAGGATTATAAATTCATTGTCGATCCTGAGTTAGTTACTTTTGTAGAATATAATCCTTTCCATGGTTATGAATCTAAAACTGTTGTGGCACACCTTACTAAATTGAATGATATAGCCACCTTATTTACTCATGAGGAAAAAAATTGTTACTACTATATTCTTAAGTTGTTTCTGTTCTCATTAAAGGGTGATGCTAATATATGGTTTAATTCTCTTGCTCCTGATTGTGTGCGTAGTCCCCAGAATATGATTTACTACTTCTCTGAATTTTTTTTCCTGCCCAAAAGAAACAAGTTGCCTTGCAGGAAATATTTAATTTTGTGGAAATTGAAGAAGAGAGTCTCCCACAAGCTTGGGGGAGGCTTCTCCAGTTACTTATGCTTTGCCTGATCACCCTCTCAAGAAAAATGAAATACTTGATATCTTTTATAATGGACTGACCAATACTTCTAGGGACCACCTAGATAGTTGTGCTGGTTGTGTTTTCAGGGAACAAACTGTTGAACAAGTTGAACTACTATTGAATAATATGCTGAGCAATGATAATGATTGGGCTATTCCCAAACCACCTCCAAAACCAACTCTGAAAGAAATAGGTATTCTATTCCTCAGTCCTGAAGATATGCAAGAGGCAAAGAAATCTATGAAAGAAAAAGGTATTAAAGCTTAAGATGTTAAGAATCTACCACCTATTGAAGAAATACTTGGTCTTGATAACCCGACACAGATAGTAGAATTAAATTCTCTTCGTAGATTTTATGAAAGTGACATTCCTTATAATAAGTCTTCTAGCCAATGCTTGGATGAATTTGATAACTTTGTTGTCAAACAAGAAAATTTCAATGCTTATGTTAGTAGACAATTGAAACATAATGCTTACATGCTTGATCGCTTGGGTGATCATATGAGTAGAACTGTCAATGACCTTAGGCTTATTAGTAAACATGCTTCCATGGTAACTAATCAAGTAGAACAAGTACTTAAGGCAGAAAATGATTTTCTCAATGAGATGATTAGTAAGAACAATGATCATTCTGTTAGAGTTGTGACTAGAGGTGGTACAATGACTCAGGAACCTTTGTGTCCTGAGGGACATACTAAGATAATTGATCAAGATTCTCAGAGAGATAATATTGATGTACGTGGTCCTTCTAATAAAAATGAAAAGAATGACGATAGGACTTTGCATGCTACTAGTGAACCTGTTGTAGAGTCACATGAAAGCCCAAATGATATCTCCCTTTCTGATGCTCAGACACAATCTAGTAATACACATGAACCTAGTGATAATATTAATGATGATGTTCATGTCGATGCTCAACCTAGTGATGACAATGATGTGGAGATTGAACCTGATGTTGTTCTAGATAACCCACAACCTAGGAATAAGAGATATGATAAAAGATATTTTGTTGCTAGGAAGCATGGTAGAGGAAGAGAACCATGGGTTCGGAAACCCATGCCCTTTCCTCCTAAACCATCCAAGAAAAAGGATCATGAGGATTTTGAGCGCTTTGCTAAAATGTTGAGACTTGTCTTCTTACGTATGCGCTTAACTGATGTTCTAAAAATGTCTCCTTATGCTAAGTACATGAAAGATATTGTTACAAATAAAAGAAAGATACCTGAAGATGATATTTCCACCATGCTTGCTAATTATACTTCTAAGGATGGAATAAAAAAGAAACTAGGAGATCCGAGAGTACCTACTGTACCATGCTCTATTGAAGGAAATTATGTTAAAACTGCTTTATGTGACCTCGGAGCTGGTGTTACTGTTATGCCATTCTCTTTATATCATAGATTTGATTTGAATAAGTTTACACCTACTGAAATCCCTCTACAAATGGCTGATAAATCAACTTCTTTACGCATCGATATTTGTGAGGATGTGCATGTTGTGGTTGCAAACGTTACTATCCTAACGAACTTTGTTATTCTTGATATTCCTAAGGACGACAATTTTTTCGATCATCCTTGGTAGACCCTTTCTGAATACCGTTGGGGCTGTTATTGACTGCAACAAAGGCAATGCCACTTTTCATGCTAATGGTAATGAGCATACGGTACACTTTTTGAGGAAACAACTTCAAGTCCATAGTATCAACTCCATTGAAAAAATTCCAACGTTTACTATTTGAGACTCTAAATTCCCTCTCTCTACTGTCAAGAAGAAGTATGATATACTTATCTTTGGGGACATGCATATCCCCTTTGAGGTAACCTAGTGTTATTCGAAGGTTCTCTGGTTCCATGTCATTCGAAAAAAGTTTGTCAATAAGTCTTCATCAACCGTCTTGATGGATTGTTTTGGACGAGCATGAGATGGATGAATTTAGAAAGCACAACCTTCTGTACCCAACCTTTATTTTCTGTTCCTTAGTTTCAATTTAATAAAAATGCTATTATTTCACTGTTTTTTCATTTTATCCGTGCAATAGAAAAATGACCTAAAAACAAAAGTTCTGAGAATGCCCTAAAAATTTAGTATGATTTTTGCTGGAATATATAAGAATTTTTGGCACTAAGAATACATCAGGGGACTGCATCAGTGGGCCACAAGCCTGCAGGGTGTGGCCACCCCCTGGGCACGCCCCTGGCTTGTGGGTCCCACGTGGGGCCCCTTCACTTATTCTAGTACCCATCCACTCCTTCTTCCTCCAGAAAAAATCGCACCATTGCTTAAACCCGTGTTTTAGCTCATCTTGCTGCCATTTTTGATCTCCTTGCTCAAAGCTCCATTCAGAAAACTATTTTAGGGGATCGTTCATCGAGAAAGAAAAGATGAGGAGATTGTTGGGAGGCTCTTCAAGCTGGGGTTTTAAAGAAAATGAAAATGAGAAATCTAGATACAATATTCCTAGCACCGTGGAAGTTTGACCATGTGAATGGCCATGTGAGGCATTCTAGAGGCCTTGTTTGGTTCCACCTCTTCTCAAGAGGATTGGAGGGGATTGGGGTCGAATTTGACTTGTAGGGGATTATATCCACCTCAATCCCTGTCAAACCCCTTCTAAATCCCTGTCAAACGAACAAGGCCTGAGGGCGGTCAGAATTTATGAAGATTTCTACTATCTAGCAGAAAATGCAGGCATCACCGATTTCCTCAACGATAAGTGTGACCATTATCTCCTACTTACTAATACTTTCATGCAAAATTTTCACTTTTATCCTAGGAAGAATCCTCCCATGGTAGAATTTCATTTATATGATGTGCCTAAGGAAATGTCACTTTACGATTTTTGCAATGTTTGCAAAATACCTTTTGAGGGGAGCATCAGTGAACCACGTCCTAGAGACATGGAGGATATTATTTTCACAATCACTGTAGGGGAAGAGAGAGGGGTGTCAAAGGCAAGAGCGACCAACGTACATTTTCCTGTTCTACGTTATTATTCATTATTTGCATGGAGATGTTTAGTTGGTCGCGGCGAGAGTGGAAGCGTGAGTGCTCCCGACCTCACTATTCTACGCCACACTTTATTTGCCGATAGAACTTTTAGTGTGGGCGTTATAGTGGCCCAACGGTTGAACTTAAACCGTTCGAAGGGCCCTATATTCGGAGGTATATATGCATCTTGTTTAGCTAAACACTTTGAGATACCTATTAGGCTTAACGAGGAAGAGGAAATGCTACTTCTTATAAGATATCTAGATTCTGATAGGATGATAGCACATGATTTATTAAGAAAGACAATAATAAGAAGTTGCTTTATAACTTAGTATTTAGTCACAGTACTTGTGAGGTTACTACTTTGCATGCTTCTTCTTTGTTCGATATCCATCCAGGCAGGTACAATATTATGCTTGAGGACATTTACAAATATTGGGGCCTATCGCAACCCCGAGCACCTGAGCGTGCACCAACTCTCGATCTGTATGAGGTTCCAGTTTTTCAGTGGGAGCCATAGGGGCTCGCAAACCAATGGAATCCTCAGTATCCTCCGGAATATCCAGGAGAGGGTTATTTCCAGCCATGGCCTTAGACCAACTTAGGCCAAAAGCCTAAGCTTGGGGGAGTACATATTTCTCACCGACATTACATTCATGTTCACACACTCATTCCAGTTGTCGGTGTTCATACCTTTTCCTTGTACCACCCTTGGTAGTTTATTTCTTCCTTTTGTTTTCTTCTTATGTGTTTCATTAACCTTAAGAAAATCCAAAAAAGGTAGTTCCAACTTTACGTTCTAGTTTGTTTAAGTTTTAATGTTAATAGAAAACACAACAATATTTTTTTCTCTTCTTTTTTGCTTGTTGGGGCCTTTCCCGTGTAAATACTCTTTCTTTTTTCTTTGGGTCGTAAGGAGAAGACCACAATGACATGCTGAGTGGCTCTCATATTCATTATCGTTTATCTATCAGAGAGTCCATACTACCTTGTCTTCTCCTTTGAGTTATTGCTTGCAGATTCCATCTTAGTCCAATACACATTACTCTTATTATTCTTTTTCACACCGTTCAGTCGTGCAAGTGAAAGGCAATAATGACGATATATGATGAAGTGACAGAGATGGAGAAAAGCTCGTATGAACCCAACCTATTTTGTTTTTGTAAATATGATTAGCTCATTGTTCTGGATTCAGCTCGTTATGAATTGAACATGTTTGCAATGAAAATTAGAGATTATAGTTACTTATGCCATGCTTAATTAGCTAGTAGTGAATAATGGTTTGTCTCGAGTGCCAACATGCATATAAAAATGGTTGTGATGTAGTATGATAGAATGGTATCCTCCTCCGAATGATTCGACTGGCTTGACTTGGCACATGTTCACGCATGTAGTTTAAATAATACCAACATAGCCTCTATGATGTTTATGTTCATGGTGATTTATATCCTACTCATGCTTGCACTCAATGTTGGTTAACTCAAAGCATGTGTATGACTGTTGTCGCTCTCTAGCAGGTCGCTTCCCAGTCTCTAGCTACCCTCCACTTGTACTAAGCGGGAATACTGCTTGTGCATCCATTTCCATAAACCCAAAATTGTTCCACATAAGTCCACCATACCTACATACATGCGGTATTTACCTGCCGTCCCAAGTAAATTTGCATGTGCCATACTCTAAATCTTCAAATAAATATTCCATTTTGTATGCCCGAATCGCTCATGTAGTGACTAGGGGATGTTAGTATCTTCCATGCTAGGTGGGTTATTCTCAAGATATGTGTTGATTCACTATCATGCACGAGAAAGTAGCTGGTAATCGGGATGCCCAGTTCCATGCTCAAAAATCAAATCAAATTTAATGAAACAAAGCTCCCTCAGATTGTGACCGATTGGTGGAGGGGGAGTAAAAACTTTACTATTTTGTTTGGGAACCGCCTATAATGTATCTAGCGTGGAAGATATTGAGATCTCTTAGTTGTTATGTTGACAATAAAGCGTACCGCCCAAAATTTTGTTTCATCCCTATTTTAAAAGCTCGAGCTGTGGCACCTCTGTAAATAAATGCTTCCCTATGCGAAGGGCCTATCTATTTTACTTTACTGTTGAGTCATCCTCTTCTTATAAAAAGGCACCATTTAGGGAGCACATCCGTCATTTGTTTGCTTTGTTATTAATTGATATTGAGTATGAGTATGACTAGATCTATTTTTTGACCGGCTACTATAGGGAATCACCCCACAGTCTTTTCTATTAATTCTATAAAAATACTTTTTATGTACAATGGAGGGAAAGAATATACAAAAGATAGAATAGAGGGGAGGGGGGGTATATGAGATATAGACCTCAAGGAGGTAAAATGCTATCCATCTAAGGAGATCATCCCTAAAACTAGGTTTAATCCTGTGAGCTAGGAGAGAAATATCATGAATAAAGCTAGACCTCCATTTTCTGAACCTGGGTTGCTGATGATGGAAAACTTTGGCATTTCTCACAGTCCAGATGTTCCAGCAAGCAATGAAGACAACTTCAGGGAAGAAGGGGTGATGAAAGTCTCTTCTTGCAGCTAAAGAAGTGGTCCACATGGAATTTCCCTACCATGATATCTGAAGATAATTCCAGATCCTGGTATTGAAAAGACAGTTGAAAAATAGATGATCTCTATCCTCCTTGGTCCTGGCATGGCATACAACACATAGATTTGAATCAGACAGATTCCAGTGACGCCTCTCCAACATATCTTGACTGTTGAGTCTGTCCATGATCAGCAACCAGGCAAACATCGTAATTTTCATAGTGCAGCAGCTCTTCCGGATCCAGCTAAGCAAGGGGTTTGGTGTGATGGGTTGGTGGATATGGAGATAATACTTCTTGGCGGTGTAAGCTTTAGAATCTTTACATCATAGCCAGACATCATCAGCATTCTAGTTTATAACGATGTCCTGAAGCAGAGTGTTTAGAGTATCGAGTTCTTGATAGGCTTGTTCAGAGAGGTAAGTGGAATTTGGAGAGCATACTTTTCTCTTGGAAAGCATGGAAAACTTCCTCAGCAGTGCAAAAAGAATCAATGACAAAAGTGAACAGTCTCTGGAACCTAGAAGCCAGAGGTCTGATAGAATCTCCAATCAACCAGGAATCAGACCAAAAGAAGAATGTATCACCTCTATTTGGTTTAACATAAGTCACAGTTCTGAAATTATCTAGAGGTTTGCGGATGTCTTTCCACCAAAAGGAACCACAAAGTGAGGTACCTTGGGGAACTATGTTATGGTAGTATGTGTTCCAAATCAGCTTGACCCAGGGAATATCAGCTTTGTTTAGAAATTTGTCAACTTGTTTGAGTAGCAGGGCCTCATTCTGGACAGCAAGATTCATGATCCCCAACCCACCGTTCATCTTAGGTCTGCATACAAGGTCCCAGGCAGCAAGAGAAGGGGCATGATCTTGACCATTGTTTTTCCATAAACATTGTCGTTGGATCCGCTCTAGCTGCTTAAGGATCCCTGGAGGAACATCTAAGCTGCAGAGAAAGAAGATAGGGACCGAAGACAGAGCTGAGTTCAAATATTGCAAATGGCCCCCCTGAGCCAGGAAGGATGAACTAGCACTGAGTCTTCTTTCCATATTATCCAATAAGGGCATGAGATCAGTTATCCTTGGTTTGGTTCTTCCTACACGTAAACAAGGATAGGTGAATGGCAAGGAACCCACCCTACAACCAATAGCATTAGCTAACCTTTGGAGTTGTCCTTGATCTATGTTGATGGGGAGCAGAGCAGACTTGTGATAATTCACCTGAAGACCAGTAGATTGGGAGAACAGAAGTAGCATTTTTTTGAATTCAAGCAACTGAGATTCTTCTGCAGGTAGAATGATGAAAGTATCATCAGCATACTGTACTATGGGGAAGTCTGTGTCATGACAGGGAATTGGCAATTGAATGAGGCCATCCTCCAAGAGCTTATTGACCAAAGTAGCATTTTTTTGAATTCAAGCAACTGAGATTCTTCTGCAGGTAGAATGATGAAAGTATCATCAGCATACTGTACTATGGGGAAGTCTGTGTCATGACAGGGAATTGGCAATTGAATGAGGCCATCCTCCAAGAGCTTATTGACCAAAGTTTGCAAGAAATCTGCAGCAATTGCAAAGAGAAGAGGGACATGGGGTCTCCCTGTCTGACCCCTTTCCTACACATGAACCTCCTTCCAGGAACTCCATTTAGAAGTACAGAGGAGGAGCCAGAAGTGAGTAGATGTTGCACCCATAGGAGCCATCTATCATTAAAACCCTTATATCTGAGAATCTGAAAAATGAACTCATGTTCCACAGAATCAAAAGCCTTTTCAAAATCCAGTTTGAGGATGACAATAGGTTTCTTGGACTGATGACATTGGTGCAAATACTCTAGTGTCCAGCCCACACAATCTTGGATGGTTCTGGATTTGATAAAGCCATACTGATTTTTGTGTATGCATTTCATAACTTGCAGTTGCACTCTGTTGGCCACCATTTTAGACAAAAACTTAAGTCCCATCCCTGTGAGAGAGATAGGCCTAAAATCACCAACCTGCTGAGGGGAGCTCTTCTTGGGTATCAAAGTTATATAGGATGAGTTCATGTTTTCAAGCTTGGCAATGCCAGCATGGAAATCAGCTGCAAATTGATAAAATTCAGTGCAGATTACAGACCAACATTTCTTGAAAAAAAGGCCATTGAAACCATCAGGACCAGGGGCCTTGTCAGTGGGCATTTCTTTCACTGTCTGATCCATTTCTGACTTGGTAAAAGGTTCTGTTAGCACATCGAGCCCATCCACCTTCTGAATTAGGGACTATAGGTCAAATGTCATATTAATACCCTGAGAGGAGCCCATCCTATCCTTTAAAGAAGTCCAGAAACATCCAGCAATTTGCTCATGATCAGAGATGATAGAGCCATCATTCATCTTAAGAGATGAAATGGAATTTTTTCTATATCTTTCAGTTGCCATGGCATGGAAAATTTAGTGTTCTCTTCTCCAACATTGATGAAACGAATTGTAGCTCTTTTTTTCCAGTAAAGGAACTGCATGTGCAAGAGATGATCCAAATGCAACTTTACAATCACCCTGAAATTAGTTTCAGGTCTCTATAGGGGTCGTAGGTCTTCCAAATCATCAAGGCAAAGCACAACCTGGTTGCACCTATCAATAAGAAGCTTGAGCCGTGAGAGGTTAGTTTGCCATTTCTTTAGGGCCTGTCGTAGGTGCTTCAACTTGTCCATGATGATGGCAGTGTATGACCTTTCCTGGATGGAATCTTGCAAGAGTCCTTGACACAATCCATGAAGCCATCCATCTCAACCCAGTAGTTTTCAAATCGAAAGAGATTGCATTTTGGGATGGAAGTGTTGACTGTAACTACACACGGGACATGGTCAGATGCAGTTTTAGCCAAAGGGAGGACTTGTGTCAGTGGATATGATGAGATCCAAGTAGCAGATGTAAAGAACCAATCCAATTGTTCTAGAAGAGGTGAATCTTGCATATTGGACCAAGTGAAAGATCTGCCCTTAATAAGCAATTCAAGTAGACCTAGGTGACCAATGATCTCATTGAAGATGAACATGTCATTCACATCATCCCCAGGTAGGTTTCTATTAGATGGTGATCTAATAAAATTAAAATCCCCAAGCAGTAACCAGTTGTCATCAGCAGGGATGTTGAGATT
The DNA here is from genome assembly GCF_904849725.1 of Hordeum vulgare subsp. vulgare. Classification (NCBI taxonomy): domain Eukaryota; kingdom Viridiplantae; phylum Streptophyta; class Magnoliopsida; order Poales; family Poaceae; genus Hordeum; species Hordeum vulgare. The sequence continues at coordinate 254,630,045 of NC_058522.1, read as the reverse complement.
ATATAACCAGCTGACAAAAAGATCTCTAGCCTCATCCTGACAAGGGCCATAGACATTTACCAGGGTCCAATATTCTGCAGAATGATTGGATGTAAAGGAGATAATAAGGCCAAAAGGCTCACACTCAACTAAGGTTCTAGTAAGAACAGAGGAGTCCCACAGAGTGATCATCCCACCAGAGGCACCACGAGAGGGTGAGTATGCAAACTGGTCAAATCTTTTAGGAAAAAAGCTTCTTGCTGATCAAAAGTCAATGTGTTGCATTTTTGTTTTCTGCAAACATGATTCGGAGGCTAAGCTCTCATCGATTTTGTTACGAACAGCTCTCTGTGTATGACAGAATTGAGGCCACACACATTCTAACAGAGGACACGCCAACTTCGCGTAGATCTACTATCCATAAGAACTAATAGATATAGCAAAAGTGGAGTTACATAATAACTCACACAACCAAGGTTCAAAACACTGTAACAAAGGACAAGTAGTAGTCTGACAAACCGAACAACCAGCAAAACAGAGCAATAACAACATTGATTTAAACATCGGTAGATGGGGTCTTGGATTCAGCAGGATGCTCCATAAGATGATCCACAGAAAGCTTCTCAGCAGCGATCCCAAGCTTCTAACCAATTGCTTGCAGTATAGGGATTGGCATTGGTGGTGGTACCTCCTCTTGAGCTTGTTCACCCACTGGGTCGTCCTTAGGCTTGGCCTTGGGCTTCCTCTTCTTGGGAACGTGCATTGGGAGTTCCTGCAGCACTGGTTTGAAGCCATCTCTCTTGATCGAACCCTTCGTGCAGCGGCGAACCAAGGAGTCGACGATGGGAGTGGCCTGCTTACGAGCCCCTTTCTTCTTGACAGCAGGTGAACTAAAAGCGAACTCCTCTGTTGTTGGAAGAGAGATGTCATATGTTACCTCAGCGGAAGGAGAAGGGCGATATCGATGGGCGCCAAGCTTGATCCTGCAGCCTCGTCATCGCAAGCAGACGACCATGATCACTTGGGGATCATGGTCGGCAGCACTGGTGGCATCTGAATATGGCGAGGGACATGCAAAGTACATGCCGCGCCCATAAGAGATTCAAAAGACCTGTCCCAGGATATCACAGGTGCCAGCGATGGACCATAGAAAACCCTTGCCGCGCCAACAACCAGGTTTGTTTGCTGCATCACAAGTCACTGGTATGGGACGATCGCCAGGGAGTTAAACACAGGCGCCTCCTCGGCATGATCTTATTCCACAGGCTCTTCGTCTTCGGCATTGTCGGCTTCTGCTGCATCAGGATCAGGAGCAGCCGCCTCATTAGGATCAGGAGCAGCCGCCTCATCAGCAGTAGGTTGGACAACAGGAATGTCCACAGCATCAGCGTCAACAGAGGCAGGCTGAGGGTCAAGAACCACCAGCTCCTGAACAGAATCAGAGGCGGTTGGTTGATCAATGACCATCGATTCTTGATCTTGTGCACGTGCATCAGGTTGTGGCTCTGGCTCTAGGGCTTCAGGTTCCCAACCCCATCCACCAACCACCGGGGCTTGTGGCTCTGGCTCTGGGGGAGGTGGTGGCACCGTGTTCCATCCCAGAGTAGGGTATGGTGGCAGTGCAAATAACATATTATCATTCACCAGTTTACTAGAATTACAATGCCTAGTCAGTCCTTGCTCTTCGGAGGTGCTCTGCATTTATGTTTTGCCGTCTCAGAAAGGGCTAGCGAGATACTAGTTTATCGTATTGCATTATGATTGTTTTGATAAAATTGTTGTCATTTGAGACTTATTATTGTTGCTCGCTAGTTGATTATGCCATTGATATAAGTAAATATGAGACCTAAATTTTATTGTGAATGTGGTTAGTCTATAATCTGAGCTGAAGTTCTGAACATAAGTTCGACATATTTACAACAACAAGATCAAACAAAGTTTGTAAAAGTTTTTCTTTACCACTTTCAGTTTATCAACTGAATTACTTGAGGACAAGCAAAGGTTTAAGCTTGGTGCAGTTGATACGTCACCAATGTAACTACTTTTCCAAACTCTTTTGCCCTTGTTTTGGACCCTAATTTGCATGATTTAAATGGAACTAACCCGGACTGACGCTCTTTTCAACAGAATTGCCTTGGTGTTATTTTTGTGCAGAAATAAAAGTTCTCGGATTAACCTGAAAATTTACGGAGAATATTTCTCTAATTAATAAAAAATATCGGCGAAATAATTTATGGGAGAGGGGCCACCACCTGGCCACAGGCGTGCAGGGCTCCCCCTAGGGCGCACCCCTGGCTTGTGGGGGCCCTGTGGCTCCACCGACCTCGTTTCCACTCCTAAATATTCCTATTCAGGGAGAAATAAATCAGAGAGAAGAGTTCATTGCGTTTGACAATACGGAGCCGCCGCCACCTCCTGTTCTTCCTCAGGAGGGCACATCTGGAGTCTGGTTTGGGCTCCGGAGAGGGGAAATCGATGCCGTCGTCATCACCATTCATCCTTCATCACCAATTTCATGATGCTCTCCGCCTTTCATGAGTAATTCCATTGTAGTCTTGCTGGACGGTGATGGGTTGGATGAGATCTATCATGTAATTGAGTTAGTTTTCTATGCTTAATGCTTGTCACTAGGGCCCAAGTGCCATGATTTCAGATCTGAACCTTTTATGTTTTCATGAATATATATGTGTTGTTGATCCTACCTTGCTAGTTATAGACACCTATTACGAGTTATGATCCGCATCCCCCAGGGTGACAATAAGTGGGATTCTTTCTGGTCATCATCGTAGTTTGAGGAGTTCATGTAATCACTAAGTGCTAATGCTTTGGTCCGATTCTCTAATAAAAGGAGGTCTTAATATCCCTTAGTTTCCATTAGGACCCCACTGCCACGTGAGGGTAGGACAAAATATGTCATGCAAGTTTTTTCCATAAGCACGTATAACTATAAATGGAATACATGCCTACATTACATTGAAGAATTGGAGGTAGTTCTGTATCAGCATATGTTATGACTCTTGCATTATGAATGTCATCCGACATAATTATCCATAACTGATCCATTGCCTACGAGCTTTCCACATATTGATCTTTGTTAAGTTACTTTTCCCTTGCTATTGTTACAATCACTACAAAACTGTTATTGTCATGTTTGTCGCCGTTACCATTACTTCCACATTACTTTGCTACTAAATACTTTGCTGCAGATGTCGGTGTTTACTCACAACATATGCCATGGGTAGGCTAAAGATGGTGAGAACCGAAACGACACCGGCCGAAATGCTGGGGACAAGGTTGGTACAAGCGAGGAACGCATGATGTACCCAGGTTCGGGGCTCTCCGTAGAGATAATAGCCCTAGTCCTGCCGGAATGTATAACGCACTAGTGAGGCTACAATGTGCTCCTGGAGCTATTCTACAGTGGAGGAAGAAGGAGCAGCCGACTCGCGTCTACCTCTCCTGTATAAGTGTGTGTGTGAAGGATTGACCGACCCTCTGCATGGAGGGGGTCGTGGGGTTTTGTAGACGAACCCACCGACCTACAATAAGGATAAAGGTACAAAAGTGGGACCCGGCTGGCAGCCTCGCCGGCTGGCCAGGGGGTCCACAGTGGTCTTGTCTTATCGCTAGAGGGGCCTGCCGGCTGCAAGGTCTCATCTGGTTATGGGACCCGCCGGCTAGCCAATGAGGCTCTTGCGTAGAGCCGACGTGGGACACGTGTTGTACGTCCGACGTTGTCTTCCGAGATTCGCCATGGGCTGCCAGTACGGCCGTCTCAACTGTTTCCACGCCGAGTGTGGTAATGGAGTGGGAGTTTGACGGGCTGATACTATTTAGGATGATGGTTCGGAGCCGGGGTAGGTCAGCGGCATGGCCGCCGACGCTGTACCTATTGTGCACTCCAAACCTGTACTCGTGCTCATGAGTACTCAACTTTGATCATAGGGTCTCGTCATGACCTAAAATCTGATGTGACTTGGGCTCCCTGGCCGGTCAGCGGTCTCGATAGCCGGCTCTCGGAATGGCCGCCTCGCCCCTAGCCGGCCAATGCGTCCTGGGCGGCCGGAGGGAGGTAGCCATCTCGCCTCTAGCCGGTCAAAGGGATTTGGCTGTCTCTCCACTAGCCGGTAGGGGATTCCTAGCCGGCCAGAGAGAGTTGTGCTTTTCCTTCGATGTAGAAAGCAAAGGAGAAGGCTTGATGAGCCTACCGCGGGGTTATCCCCCCGTCATTAGTCCCCAAAGCAGGGGATGCCTCGGCGGCTTGAGTTATTTGCTGTTGATCTCGTTTATCCGCCTACGGTAGGAGGCGCCGGCTCGGAAGCCTACTGGCTTCCAAGGAGTGCCTCGGCTTCGCCGCAAGTTGCACCACGTGCCAGGCCGTGGCCTGATGTGATGATGATTTGATCAGATGACAGGATTGGACCTGAGCCCTGGGTCCCGCCACGATGCCCCCTCAGCCTCCGCGTGAAGGATCCTTTGCGGATTTACTCCATGACGGTTAGGCTCCAAGGGTTATTAATGTGCCCGCAATAATCGGGGGAGCTGGGCGTCGTGCGCACCGGATCCCCTCCCCACGATCCATCATATGGGTTTAAATGGGCTGCGGGAGCACCGAGGAGGCCATTCGCCCCCTTCTCACCCCGCACATGCGGCCCTTCCTTCCCTGAGCCGAGAGAAAGAAGAATCATTGCTTCGCCTTCACCATCGCACAGGACGCTGCCACCAGCCACATCCAGGGGCGTGCCAGCTTTCGCCGTCCGCCGCCATTTCGAGCAGTGCCCCTAAGAAGGGACAACACAGCGGCGGATGGCTAGGCAGCGACATCTGCGACGGCCAAATTGAGGCGCTCGGCCATCGCCGCATGCTGGCTCCTGCATCTCTTGTGGCGGTGTGGGTGCCCGGAGCCGAAGCCGCCCCAACTCCAAAGGAGGGAGAGGTAGTCTTGCTCGAAGAACACTTCTACCAAGGCTTCGAGCTCCCAGCAAGCACCTTTTTCGCCAACTTCCTCATCTTCTTCGGCCTGCAGCCGCACCATCTGGCGCCCAACACCATTCTTCAACTTGCCTCCTTCGTCGCCTTGTGCGAAGGCTTCCTGGGGATTGAGCCACGCCTCGACCTCTGGAAAAAGCTGTTTTTCTTCAAGTAGTGGTCCGTGAAAATGGACAAGTCGGAGGCTGCGACGCTCAAGGCCCCCCACCCGATGACCCCGAGGGGCGCGACACTGGTGCATCACCGGAAGACGTCCGACTTCCCCCAGATGCCACTTCAGTACTCCATCAAAATGTGGCAGAGGGGATTCTTATATGTGAAGAATGCCGACCCCTCCCACGACTACGTCAACCTGCCCCCTTCGCCATCGCTCCTTCGACGGCGAAGAAGAACTGAGGTGGCGCAGATATGAGCTCACCTCGACAACATGAAGATTCGCGGCCTCCTAGGCCATGACCTGCTCACCACCATGATGACCCGCCGGATCGTGCCTCTGCAGAGGCGGCCACATCTAATTTCTCATATGGGCGGCCGGTGTGACCCCTACCAGCTCTCCACCAAGAACTTCCGAGCCGGCGCGGTGGCTCAGAATGTGAACATGATCTCCTCCGCCAACATGGACGAAGGTGGAGGTTGCGAATGGGGAATGGCCCCTTACGACCGAGCCCATCCAGCCCCAGTGGTAAGTACCTTCCCGAATCTTGTTTTACTTATCTTTGAACTTGTTGTTCTCTTTTTTGAGCCGGCTGTCGACTCCATTGCTTAGATGTTCGAGAGCCTGCAAGTGCTTGACCTGCTAGTCATCGACGTGGAGACATCGGACCCCTCGAAAATTGAGGATGAGGGGGTGATAGAGCCACGGGCCGCCATCTCCGAAGGTTCGGAGGAAGCGCTGGAGTCGGAGGGCTCCGCGCTGCCTGGTGAGCACCTAAAGCCCTCCCTTCTTGATTGGACGGATGATGATGAGACACCGCCTACTCCGCATGATGTAGCCTTTGGGGAGGATCCAGAGGATCTGGAGGAAGTCACCAGCCCTCCCTTGACGCGGGGCCGCCACAATGCTGGTGTGACGGCTGCGCCCGGTGAGGCTGCCAGGAACAAGGGCAAGGGGGCCGCCATATCCAAGCCGGCCCCCAAGTAATCCGCAACGGGACCTCCAGCCGGAGGACGGGGAGGCAGCGCTAAGAAGCATCCCGCCGACGCCGACAGGAAGCGGGTGCCCGTCGTGGTAGGGTAAGAGCCCTTTGTTATCTCTTTTTGATTTCTTGTATCAGGATAGATTTCTCAATTTATATTTGGCAGGGATGCTGAAGAGGTGGAGGAGAAAACCGCCTCCAGCACCGAGCGAGCTGCCTGGGCGGCTGCTGATGCTGCCAAGAAGGCGCTGGACGATGAGTCTGCCCTTCGCTGGGAAACAGTGGCTCGGAAGACGGCCGAAGGTCAATCTCAGCCTGGTCGGGCCGACAAGCCTCCCAAGGAGAAGCAGTCGAAGGCTCGACACGACCCCACCAAGCAGGCGCGCGTGGAGGAGCCAGCTAGCGAAGCGGCGCCGAGCCGACCTCGAGGAGCCGAGCCGGCCGCCTCGTCACCCATGGATCTTGAAGTGATCCCCGACACGCCTGAGGCTGATGTATATGGCGCACCACAAATGACCATGGAGACGCCGGAGACGGCCGATCCACCCCCAGCTACGGAGACGACATCGGCCAGAACATCAAGGGAGTCGGTCGCCAACCCACCACCTGGAGACGGCACCATCGTTGTGGTCAACCGCGGCCCGATCGCCTGATACGCCTCCGTCGTATCTACTTTTCCTAACTCTTTTGCCCTTGTTTTGGACTCTAATTTGCATGATTTGAATGGAACTAACCCGGACTAACGCTATTTTCAGCAGAATTGCCATGGTGTTGTTTTTGCGCAGAAATAAAAGTTCTTAGAATGATCTTAATATTTCTGGAATTAATGAAAAATGCTGGCGCAACAATCAGCGGAGGACGTGGAGCGTGGAGCCCACAAGCCCACCTGGCGCGGCCCCCCTGGCCGCGCCTGGCAGGCTTGTGGAGCCCACGACACTCCACCGCCTCTCAATCCAGCTCTATATAGTCCGTTTCGTGCGGAAAAAAATCAGAGAGAAGGATTCATCACGTTTTACTATACGGAGGCGCCGCCACCTCCTGTTCTTCATCTAGAGGGCAGATCTGGAGTCCGTTCTAGGCTCCAGAGAGGCGAGATCGTTGCCATCGTCATCATCAACCTTCCTCCATCGCCAATTCCATGATGCTCTTCACCATTCGTGAGTAATCTATTCGTAGGCTTGATGGACGGTGATGGGTTGGATGAGATATATCATGTAATCGAGTTAGTTTTGACGGGGATTGATCCCTAGTATCCACTATGTTCTGAGATTGATGTTGCTACTAGTTTTCCATGCTTAATGCTTGTCACTAGGGCCCGAGTGCCATGATTTCAGATCTGAACCTATTATGTTGTCGGCAATATATGTGTGTTTTAGATCCTATCTTGCAAGTTGTAGTCACCTACTATGTGTTATGACCCGGCAACCCCGGAGTCACAATAGCCAGAACCACTCCCAGAGATGGCCATAGTATGAAGAGTTCATGTATTCACCAAGTGTTAATGCGTTGGTCCGGTTCTTTATTAAAAGGAGAACCTTAATATCCCGTAGTTTCCATTAGAACCCCACTGCCACGGGAGGGATGGACAATAGATGTCATGCAAGTGCTTTTCCCTAAGCACGTATGACTACATACGGAATACATGCCTACATTACATGGACAAACTGGAGCTAGTTACATATCTCGCCGTGTTATAACTGTCGCATGATGAATACCGTTCGACATAATCATCCATCACCGATCCAATGCCTACGAGTTTTTCCTACTGGTCCTTGCTATGTTACTTTGCCGCTACTGCTGTCACTACTAATACTGTTACTCTGTTGCTACTGTTGTTACTTTGCTTCTACTGGTTACTGTTGCTACTGCAGCTATCATACTACTTTGCTACTGATACTTTGCTGCAGATACTAAATCTTACAGACGTGGTTGAATTGACAACTCAAGTGCTAATACTTGAGAATATTCTTTGGCTTCCCCTTGAGTCGAATCAATAAATTTGGGTTGAATACTCTACCCTCGAAAACTGTTGCGACCCCCTATACTTGTGCGTTATCAAGACCTTTTTCTGGCGCCGTTGCCGGGGAAGCACAGCTATATTCTCTGAGTCACTTGGGATTGACGTCTGTTGATCACTATGAGGAATCCGAAAGATCCAAGAACTGAAATCTTGGCCTCAACTACGAGGAGAGGTAAGGAAGTGCCATCTAGCTCTGCACTTGATTCACTTTCAGTTATGAGTAAGTTTGCGACACCACCTCATGCTAGAAATCTTTATATGTCGCCTGTGCTTGATGATGCTACTTCTGCTGCCCATGATGCTTATGATGATGCTATGCTTGATATTGCTTTGCCACTAGGTGCATTCCTGGATGCACAAATTGCTAGAGTTGCTGCTAGATGTGATGATACTTCTGAAATTGCTGATACTATTGAAGTAGAACTTGCTGTTTTGCCTGCTAGAACTAGCTCTCCTAGAAATGAATTGCCTGATATGCCTGAGTGTTATGTTATGGAGGGAGAGATAGTTGAGTACTTTCTTGCGTGTAAGGATAGCTTGATGATGTTGAGAAACTACTGCTCAAGTGGAAAGAAAAATCCTTTTCACGGTTATGAGTCTGAAACGGTTGTAGCCCATCTTACCAAACTGCACGATATAGCCACCCTATTCACTAGTGAGGAAAAGGTCCGCCACTACTATATCCTCAAGAGTTTTCCTTTCTCGCTAAAGGATGATGCTAAGACTTGGTTCACTTCTCTTGCTCCTGGTTGTATGCATAGCCCCCAGGATATGGTCTACTACTTCTCTGAAAAATATTTCCCTGCCCATAAGAAGCAAGCTGCCTTGCAGGAAATATACAACTTTGCTCAAGCTGAGGAAGAGAGTCTCCCACAAGATTGGGGGAGGCTCGTCCGGCTACTGAATGCTTTGCCTGATCACCCTCTTGAGAAGAATGAAATACTTGATATCTTCTAGAATGGACTTAACAATGCTTCTAAAGACCACCTAGATAGTTGTGCCGGTTGTGTTTTTAGGGAACGAACCATAGAACAAGCTGAGATCCTATTGAATAACATCTTGTGCAATGAGAATGCTTGGACTATTCCCGAACCACCACCTAAGCCAACTCTGAAGAAAAGAGGTATTCTATTCCTCAGTCCTAAAGATATGCAAGAAGCTAAGAAATCTATGCAAGAGAAAGGCATTAAATCTGAAGATCTCAAAAATCTACCACCTATCGAAGAGATCCATGGTCTTGATAACCCGATACAGGTAGTAGAAGTAAATTCTCTGCGTAGGTTTGATGACAGTGATATTCCTTTTGATAAGCCTGCTAGCTTATGCTTGAATGAATTTGATAACTTTGTTGCCAAACAATAGAGTTTCAATGATTATGTTAGCAGACAATTGGAACAGAATGCTCGTATGCTTAGTCATTTAAGTGCTTGTGTGGACAGAAATGTCAATGATCTTAAGCTCCTGAGTAAACATGCCTCTATGGTTACTACTCAAGTAGAACAAGTAATTAAAGCTCAGAATGACTTGCTCAATGAGTTGAATGAAAATTCCGTTAGAGTCGCTACTAGAGGCGGTAGAATGACCCAGGAACCTTTGTATCCTGAGGGTCATCCGAAGAGAATTGCACAAGATTCTCAAGGAGTTAGCACTGATGCAGCTAGTCATCCTGGAAAGAAGAAGAAAGATGATAGGAACTTGCACGCTAGCAACCCTGATGCTGAAACACCTGAGAGTCCAAACGATGCCTCTGTTTCTGATGCCGAGACACAATCTGGTGATGAACATGAGCCTAATGATAATATCAATAGTGATGTTCATGAAGATGCTCAACCTAGCAATGATAAGGATGTGGAGATTGAACCTGTTGATCTTGATAACCCACAGCCTAAGAATAGAAGATATGATAAGAATGACTTCGCTGCTAGGAAGCATGGTAAAGAAAGGGAACCATGGGTTCAGAAACCCATGCCCTTTCCTCCCAAACCATCCAAGAAAAAGGATGATGAGGATTTTGAGCGCTTTGTTGAAATGATCAGACCTATCTTTCTGCAAATGCGTTTGACAGATATGCTCAAAATTTCTCCGTATGCTAAGTACATGAAAGATATTGTGACTAATAAGAGGAGGATACCTGAGGTTGAGATTTCCACCATTCTCGCTAATTACACTTTCAAGGGTGGAACTCCCAAGAAACTAGGTGATCCCGGAGTGCCCACTATACCTTGCTCCATTAAAGGTAACTACGTTAGAACTGCTTTATGCGACCTTGGAGCCAGTCTTAGTGTTATGCCTCTCTCTCTTTATCGTAGACTTAAACTGGATAAGTTGAAACCCACTGAAATTTCTCTGCAAATGGCCGACAAATCAATAGATTTCCCTATCGGCATTTGTGAAGATGTGCCTGTTGTGGTTGCTAACGTTACTATCTTAACAGACTTTGTTATTCTGGATATTCCCGAGGACGATGCCATGGCGGTCATCCTTGGAAGACCCTTTTTAAACACTGCAGGGGCTGTTATAGATTGCAACAAAGGCAATGTCACTTTCCATGTCAACGGTAATGAGCATACGACGCACTTTCCGAAGATACAATATTGAGTACATTGCATCAATGCTATCGAAAAAACTTCATCGATTCTTATTGGGAGCTTTGAATGCCCTATTCCTCCTTTTAAGATGAAGTATGATTTGATTGTTGGGGAGATACATATCCCCATTGAGGTGAATAGTGACTATTCGAAAATTCTCCGTCTTCTTTTGTGATTCAAAAAGGTTTGTCGAGGAGACTTGATCAACCTCATTGACGGATTTCTTTCGATGACCATGAGATGGATGAATCGAGGAGTCACAACCTCTGTTCCAAGCTTTCACCTTTGGTTGCTTAGAAGCAAATGATAGGTTTAGTTTAGTTTTCCCTGTTTTCTGTTTTAGCGTCCCGGAGAAAAGTACCCCGAAAATAAAAGTTCTCCGAACGCCATGAAAATCATGTATGATTTTTTCTGGAATTTTTGAAAAATACTGAGACAAAGAGCTTGTCTAGGGGCTGCACCAGTGGGCCACAATCCCTTGAGGCGCGGGCACCCCCCTGGCCGTGCCTACGTGGCTTGTGGGGCCCACGTGCACCCCCTCCACTCATTCTTGCCCTTATCTGCTTCTCCTACCTCTAGAAAAAATTGTTTCGTAGCTCAAACCCGTGTTCTTTCTCCTCTTGCTGGGATTTTTGATCTCTTTGCTCAAAGCACCGTTCTCCGAACTGTTTTGGGGAAATTACTCCTTGGTAAGTGACTCCTCCATTGGTCTAATCAGGTTTTGCTCTAGTGCCCTATACTTCGCGTCTTTTTGCCTCCTTGGTGACCATGTTCTTGAGCTTTGCATGCTAATTCTAGCTGGTCCCAAATAGTTTTGATGCAGAATACGTCCTCTAGGCACTTGTGGGAGTAGTTGCTATGAGTTTTGTTGAGCCTTGTTCACTTTTCCTTAGAATCACTAAAAATTTCAGAAATTTGCACAGATAGAAAAGGAAAAAGATGAGGAGGTTCTTAAGAGGCTCTTCAAGCCGTGACCCCAAGGATGATGGAAGTGAGAAGAAGCCCGAGTATCTGGTCCCTCCAGTCGCAGAAGTTCGAGCGTGCGAGTGGCCAAGCGACGTGTTCTTACGTGCCGCTGGACTTTATGAGGACTTTTATTACTTGGTGGAGAATGCAGGCCTTACCGCCTTCGTTGAAGATAAGTGTCCGCAATACCTCCTCCTGACTAATATCTTGTACAAAGCTTTAACTTCTATCCGAGGTAGAATCCTCCTATGGTTGAGTTCAAACTTTATGATATCCTCCAGCGCATGTCACTCCAGGATTTTTGCAATGCCTGCAAATTACCTTACTCTGGGGATATTCATGAACCTCGTCCACGGGACTTGGAAGCTTTCATCAATACTATTGCCGTAGGAGAAGAGAGAGGAGTGTCTTGCGCTAGAGATGCTAGCATTCATTTTCCCGTGCTTCGGTACTTCTCATTATTTGTGGGAAAATGTTTGATTGGTCGTGGGAAAGCTGGGTCACTTAGTTCCCCAGATCTTGCGGTCTTGCGCGAAGCCCTTTATAATGATAAAACTTATAGCTTGGGCGCTATAGTAGCTCAACGGTTGAACACGACCGTTCTAAAGGCATTGTCTATTGAGGTATCTATGCTACTCGTCTTGCTAGACATTTTGAGATACCTATTAGACTAGAGGAGGACGAAGAGATTCTTCTTCCCGAGAGATATCTAGATTACAATAGCATGGTTCGCCATGATTTTCTTGATAGAGATATAAATAGAAGGATGATTTATAACCTGGTATTTAGTCAGGGTACTCGTGAGACTATTACTTTGTGTGTTCCTTCTTTGTTCAATCTTCATGCAGGCAGGTACATTATTATGCCCTCGGACATCTACGCATATTGGGGCCTAGCCCAACCACCGGTGCCCGTGCCCGAGCCACCAGTCGAGTACCAGACGCCAGTTTATCAGTGGGAGCCAGAGGAGCTCACACAACAGTAGCATCCTCAGTCCACTCCGGAGTATCCCGGAGCTGGTTATTTCCCTCCTTGGGAGTAGACCAACTTAGGCCAAAAGCCTAAGCTTGGGGGAGTAAGTGTTTCTCACCGACTTTACATTCTCGCTTATGCTTTCACTTTGTTCGTCGGTGTTCACACTTTGCCACTGTATCATCCATGCTAGTTTATTTCTTTTTCTTGTTTTCTTTTCATGTGTCTATCTAGTTTGAGAAAACCCAAAAATATTTTCTTGTTCTTCTTTTGCTTGTTGGGAGCTTTCCCGTGTAAATAGTTTTCCTTTTCTTTGGGTCAAGGTAGAAGACCATGGTTACAATGTTTAGTGGCTCTCACATGCATATCTCTTTGTATGTTAAAGAGCCATATTACTTTGGCTTCTCCTTTGTGTCTACTTACAGATTCTAGCTTTAGTCCAGTGCACGAGCATGCTTATTATTGTTCACATCATTCGGTCGGGCAAGTGAAAGGCAATAATGACGATATATGATGAAGTGACTGAGCCTGGAAAAGCTGGTATGAGATCGATCTATTTTGTTTTTGTAAATAAGACTAGCTCATCGTGCGTGATTCAGCTTTGTTGTGAGAGAAACATGTTTGCAATGACAACTTAGAGATCATAGTTGCTTATGCCATGCTTACTTAGCTAGGAGCTTATAATGGTTTGTCTTGGATGCCCACATGAATGTTGCGATGACTGTGTTGTAGTATGATAGGATGGTATCCTCATTTGAATGATTCAAGTGGCTTGACTTGGCGCATGTTCACGCATGTAGTTGAAACAAAATCAACATAGCCTCTATGATATTCAAGTTCATGGTGATTTATATCCTACTCATGCTTGTACTCGATGTTTGTTAATTTTGATGATTGTTGTCGCTCTCTAGTTGGTTGCTTCCCAATCTTTTGCTAGCCTTCACTTGTACTAAGCGGGAATAATGCTTGTGCATCATGTTCCCTAAACCCAAAGTTGTTCCGTATGAGTCCAGCATGCCTACCTATATGCGGTATCCACGTGCTGTTCCAAGTAAATTTGCATGTGCCACTCTCTAAATCTTCTAGAAATAATCTGTTTTGCTTGCCGGACCGCTCATGTGGTGACAGGGGGCTATCAGTATCTTCCATGTTAGGCATGTTATCCTCCATATGTGTTTATTCACTCTCATTCCCGAGAAAGGGGCCGGTAATTGGAATGCCCAGTTCCATGCTGAAATCAAAAAGATAATTGCAAACAAAACTCCTCGTCGATTGATGTTGGTATGGACGGCACCCGAGTATTCAGCTAGTCGTGGAGTGTAATTGATTGTTGGTGGGGGGGGGGGGTCAAAACTTTACTTTTGTGTTTGGGAACCGCCTATAGCATGTGTAGCATGGAAGATGGTGATAACTCTTAGTCATTGCGTTGACAATGAAACCATGCCACCCAATATTATTATCTCTGTTTTCAAAGCTTGAGCTCTGGCACCTCTGCAAATCAATGCTTCGCTCTGCGAAGGGCCTGTCTATTTATGTTCCTGTTGAGTCATCCTCCTCTTATAAAAGCACCAATTATAGAGCACCTCTGCCATTTTTATGCTTTGCTTCTAAATGTGTTGAGTATGACTGTGATTGGATCTTCATTGCCATGAATTACAATGTTTAGTCAACCCTTGGTCTTTGAAGGTGCTCTACATTTATGTTTTGCGGTCTCAGAAAGAGCTAGAGACATACCATCTGTTCGTACTGCTTCATGATTGTCTTCATTGAAGTGTTGACGTTTGAGACTTCTTATTATTTGCTCGCTAGTTGATTATGCCCTTGATATGAGTTTACCGTGAGACCTAGATGTCATTTGCTTATGTTGTTTCCTTTTGATATTGCTGAAATTTTGGTTATGAGTTAGACATAGTTGCAACAACAAGATCAAACAGAGTTCGTCAAAGTTTTTCTTTTGTCTCTTTCAGTTTTTCAACTGAATTGCTTGAGGACAAGCAAGGCTTTAAGCTTGGGGGAGTTGATACGTATCCGTCGTATCTACTTCTCCGAACTCTTTTGCCCTTGTTTTGGACTCTAATTTGCATGATTTGAATGGAACTAACCCGGACTAACACTGTTTTCAGTAGAATTGCTTTTCAGCAGAATTGCCATGGTGTTGTTTTTGCGCAGAAATAAAAGTTCTCGGAATGAGCTGAAAATTTACGAAGAATTTTTCTGGAATTAATGTAAAATACTGGCGCAAGAATCAGCGGAGGACGTGAAGCGTGGATCCCACAAGCCCACCAGGCGCGGCCCCCCTGGCCGCGTTTGGCAGGCTTGTGGAGCCCACGACGCTCCACCACCTCTCAATCCAGCTCTATATAGTCCGTTTCGTCCGGAAAAAAATCAAAGAGAAGGATTCATCGCATTTTACGATACGGAGGCGCCGCGACCTTCTGTTCTTCATCTCGAGGGCAGATCTGGAGTCTGTTCTGGGCTCCGGAGAGGGGAGATCGTCGCCATCGTCATCATCAACCTTCCTCCATCGCCAATTCCATGATGCTCTTCACCGTTCGTGAGTAATCTATTCGTAGGCTTGTAGGACGGTGATGGGTTGGATGAGATCTATCATGTAATCGAGTTAGTTTTGACGGGGATTGATCCCTAGTATCCACTATGTTCTGAGATTGATGTTGCTACTACTTTGCCATGCTTAATGCTTGTCACTAGGGCCTGAGTTCCATGATTTCAGATCTGAACCTATTATGTTGTCGCCAATATATGTGTGTTTTAGATCCTATCTTGCAAGTTGTAGTCACCTACTATGTGTTATGACCCGGCAACCCCGGACTGACAATAGCCGGAACCACTCCCGGAGATGACCATAGTATGAGGAGTTCATGTATTCACCAAGTGTTAATGCGTTGGTCTGGTTATTTATTAAAAGGAAAACCTTAATATCCCGTAGTTTCCATTAGAACCCCACTACCACGGGAGGGGTGGACAATAGATGTCATGCAAGTTGTTTTCCCTAAGCACGTATGACTACTTACGGAATACATGCGTACATTACATCGACGAACTGGAGCTAGTTACATATCTCTCCGTGTTATAACTATTGCATGTTGAATACCATCTGGCATAATCATCCATCACCGATCGAATGCCTACGAGTTTTTCCTACTGGTCCTTGCTACGTTACTTTGCCGCTACTGCTGTCACTGCTGCTACTGTTACTCTGTTGCTACCGTTGTTACTTCGTTGCTACTGTTGTCACTTTGCTGCTACTTGTTACTGTTGCTACTGCTGCTATCATACTACTTTGCTACTGATAATTTGCTGCACATACTAAATCTTTCAGGTGTGGTTGAATTGACAACTCAACTGCTAATACTTGAGAATATTCTTTGGCTTCCCCTTGAGTCAAATCAATAAATTTGGGTTGATACTCTACCCTCGAGAACTGTTGCGATCGCCTATACTTGGGGGTTACCAAGACCGCCCCAGGAGCCGGCCCCAATGCCGGGAGCGTGGCCAATGCCGAGCATGCAACATTGTCCCCAGGCGGCGAGCTCAGCGGCGTCCCGGAGCTGGTGGCGTTTTTCTCCAGCAACCGTGACAAGGTGAAGCAGGCAACCCTGGTGGCCAAGTGCGACCTGGAACGCCTTAAAGACCAAACCAGGGTGAGTCCTCTATCTTTTGCATTTTCTATGCTTTGGTTTGGCTTTTTCTTTCTTGCTCTTGAATCAGTGGGGGCGCGCCAGCGCACTCACTGGATATAACCCCCGAGAATCTGGCCGGTCAAGCATTGGCCGGGTCGAATCTCATTGTGCTATGCTCATATTTGCTTTTTTAGTGGGGGCGCGCTAGCGCACCCACTGGGTGTAGCCCCTGAGAATCGAGCCGACTAAGAGTTAGCCGAGACGAATCTTACTTTTTGCTTTATTTGTCTTGTTCGTAGGAGCTTCATGACGCCCAAGTGCAGGCGTATAACGTACTGTGGGCCTAGATCCAGGCGGCTGAGGGCCAAGTCGGCGATCTTCAGAGCCGGCTGGGTGCTGCCGTCTCGGAGCGAGACGCCTTGCGCGAGGCGAACAAGCAGCTCCAGCAGCAGCTGGGTCTTCTCTAGACGGAGAAGAAGGATCGCGAGGCGTCTCATCACGTAGAGCTGGAGCAGCTGCGTGCCTCCCTTCAGGAAAAGGACACATCCCACGCTGCCGACATGGAGCGCCTCAAGACGGCTCATCTCGAGGAGATGCAGGTCAAGGACGCATCCCTGAAGGAGAAGGAGGCCGCCGTGACCCAAATGTAGGCGCAACTGGCGAAGGAGAGACAGGCGGCCTAGGACCTCCAAGGCGAGCTTTCCCGCGTGACTCAAGAGAGCGCGACACGGGAGCGCGAGGCCCTGGAGGAGGCCCGCGAGACCGAAGTCCATTTCAACCATAAGTTTTTCTTCATCTTGGCTTGATCTTTCTTTTTTTGTGTCCTCCACCCTTATTCTTCTTCGCACCACTTTCCATACCCCAGGTATCTTTCCTCGGACAAGGGAAGCGGCTGAAACGGCTGTGGAGACCAGCCGTGAGGAGCGTCACGCTGCTGGTCAGGAGGTGGATGCCGACGCCGGCTGGTCTGTGGAGGAGATCGCCATCGGCGTCAAGGCCTGCCTGCTCGTACTAGCTAACTCCCTGGAGCGTCTCTAGAGCACATGTCTGGAGATGGTGAAAGCTCTGTGGCCCGACGCCATGGAGTCGGCGTCAATGCGTCGGCGGTCCCGCTGGCTTGAAGCCGACAGCGCCCGCCTCGACGCCTAGCGTGCCTTGTCTACGCGCGCTGGTGCATACCTGGCGCTTCGCTTGGCCAAGTCCTGGTACCGAAACCTGGACTTGGGCAAGCTCACAGCGTAGCGCGCCGACTCGGGGGGAGCTGCAGGCCGTGGAGGATCAGCTGCAGGTGAGGGCCAGCGGCGTTGCATCTCTTTCCGCCTGGGACGAGTTCAGCTTGGAGCATGATGAAGATAGAAATGTGGTCCTTGAGGACTTGTTCCATCTTCAGCCTTACGACGCCGAAGGCTGTTCTGCCGAGGCGACCCTTGAGGAGGAGGCTGCCGGCTCCAGCAGCGAGGCCTACACGGACTCGACCGCGAAGGATGGTGCCGAAGGCTCTCGAGGTGGAGATGGCGCATCCGCCTCGGGCGCATCCGCCTCGGGCGTAGACTGCGATGGTGAAGCCACCACTTCAGGAGCTGCAGCCGGGGCCACAGACGAAGCAGCCGCCCCTTAGCTTGTCATTTTTGTTTGTCTGCATTTTATCATCACTACAACAGTTCCACCCACTCGGGGTGTTTTATTGTAATGAACTTCGGCCGTGGGCCTTTGAATGCTTTTGAATGTAATATATGCTATATCATTCTGCATTAAATTCGTAAGCACTATGCTTGTCCACTCGTATTTTCGTATTTTGATTCCTGTTTGACTCCTTTTCATCCAACTCCTTTGTTCTCTCTAACATCCGCCTCGCCAGCCCGACAGCCGGGAGCCGGTCTGTGACTGGGATGAGGCTTCTGTCTTTGAGAACTTTTGGACTTAGATTTTTTGAAGCCATCAAGAATTTTAGACTAAAAAAGCGAGCCAGCAGAGGCCGACTAGAGAATAAGATCGAAAGCATTCAAAACTGACCCGAGCCGGTAGCCTTCTTTGTAGTTTAAGCTTTTCATGCAGCCTAATTTCCCTGCCACTGTCTCGTTAGCCGGACAGCCGGGAGCCAGTCTGTAGCTTGTGCGAGACGGCAAGGGTTTGACCCATCATACACTATATCCTCATGTACAACTAAGGAAATCATCCAGGCCGGCTAGCGAGCCCCCGAGTCCGTAAAGTCAGACCAGGGGACTCACAAATGAGTGAAAAACTCTTGCCATGAATCTGAAAGAGGTATGCCCCAAGCATCGGCTTGAAACACCCATTGCATTCATTGAAAATCCCAAAAAGGGAGGAGGATACATACGTACATGCTCTTTTCTTTTTTCTTTCTCGCCTCCTTTGCCTCCGTATCTGTGTACAGGGTGACCCAAGGCTAGTCGAATTCAACATCCGTGGGGATGATTGCCTCGGACCCGTATACCATAAAGAAAGGTGTGAAGTCGGTTGACCGGTTCGGCGTGGTGCGGAGGCTCCACAACACAGCCGTCAGCTCCTCAATCCCGCAGCCGGCTGACCTGACAAGTGGTGCCACCAATCTTGGCTTGATGCCGGCCAGGATCAGGCCATTGGCCATTTTCCACCTGGCTGTTGGATTGTGGGTGCGCCACCGATGCCAAGTTGAGCCGGATGCCTTCCTTGGAGCAGTAGAGTGCTAGAGCACCCTTGGCGAAGTTGGTACCGTTGTTGGTGATGATGTTATGGGGGACACCGTAGTGGACAGCGATGTCCTTGATGAACCTGACGGCCGTGGGGCCGTTAAGCTTCTTTATGGACCTAGCCTCAATACACTTGGTAAATTTGTCAACAACCACCAAGAGGTGTGTCGTGCCGCCTCGAGCGGTCTTAAATGGCCCCACCATATCCAGCCCCCAGATGGCAAATAACCATGCCAAGGGGATGGTTTTGAGGGCTGAAGCCGGCATGTGGCTCTGCATGCTGAAGCGTTGGCAGCCTGCACACTTGTTGACCATGTCCATAGCCTCCTCGAGGGCCATGGGCCAGTAGCATCCGTGACGGAATGCTTTGGCCACCAGGGTTCTAGAGGCGGCATGATGCCCACACTCACCTTGATGTATGTCTCTCAGGATCTCCTACCCCTTTTCTGACTCGATGTAGTGTAGGAATACGCCAGTCACGCTACGCCGAACCAGCTCGCGATTGATAATGGCGTAGGCTGCTGATCGATGCTGAATCTGCCTTGCCTCCGCCTCATCTTGAGGAAGTTCGTCGCGAAGAAGGAAGGCCAAGATGGGTTGAGCCCACGATGGAGTCGACACAGGAGCTGGCTCCGTCTCGACTTGAGTATCAGGGGCTTCTGCAGCCCCCGCACTTGTTGATGTAATCGCAGCCTCGAGACTTTCTGTCTCCGATGCCGCTGTGGCAGCCGGCACACCGTCTACCTCCATGACGGCCACCCACTGGGTGTCGAGCCAACCGGATTCGAGGCTTGGCATAGCCGGAATTGTTGGTGTAGCCGGCGATGCAGTTGTAGTCGGCAGAGCCAGTGTAGCCGGCATAGTAGCCGTAGCTGGCGAAGCTGGCGTAGCCGACGTCGTTGGTACTGAAGGATCTATCGGCACAAAGATCGACGCCGACTCCGGAGACGACTTGATGGATAGCTTGTGCAATTTCTCAAGGGAGACGCTGGCTGGGATTGACTGCCCAGGGGACATGATGAAACTGACAGCCCTCGAAAGGGCCGGTGAGCTATTGGATGAGGAAGCAATAACTCGCCATGTTGGCGTCCCTGGCGTCCCATTCGCCAAAGACTTGCTGCACCACGAGATCCGAGTCGCCGAAGCAAAGGATCCGCCGGACTCCAATCTCTCTAACAAGCCGGAGGCCATACCATGAGCGAGTGCTTCGTACTCGGCGACATTGTTGGAGGTGGTGAAGTGTATCTGGAGAGCATACTTGAGTTGGTCTCCTTTCGGAGACGTCAAGATGATGCCGACTCCCAGACCAGTTCGCATGAGTTGGGTTTCAGCCCAATTGATGAGGAAGTCAGCCACCATGTGGTATGTGATGGCAGTGCGTGGCTCGTAGCGGATGTCGTGGTCGGCCATGGAGATGGACCACTTGGCAATCCGGCCCGTAGAATCACGGTTGCCCATGATTTCCGAAAGTGGAGCAGTGCTCACCATAGAGATGGAATGCTCTTGGAAGTATTGCTTCAACTTTTTTGCGGCAAGGTAAACACCATAACACATCTTTTGATAGTGGGCGTAGTTTTGCTTGGAGGCGGACAAGACCTCGCTGAGGTAATAGATAGGGCATTGCACTAACATTACATTGCCCTCCTCCTTGCATTCTACTAACTGAACCACACTAACCACATGAGTGGTCGCTGCAATGTGTATGAGAATGGGTTCCCTTTTAGCCGGCGCTGCCAAGATTGGCAGGCTTGAGATGACGCGCTTGAGGTCGCGGAAGGCTTCGTCCGCCTGTTCATTCCACTCGAACTTGGTCATTTTCTTCAATAGTTGATAGAGTGGAAGCGCCTTCTCGCCCAGTCGGCTGATGAACCGGCTAAGGGACGTGAGGCAGCCGATGAACTTCTGGACGTCAAGGATTCGAGCCGGCTTCACCATCCACTCGATGGTTCCGATCTTCTCAGGGTTCGCTTTGATGCCACGAGTGGACATGAATAACCCCAAGAGCTTGTCGCCTGGAACCCCGAAGACGCATTTCTCCGGGTTGAGCCGGATCTTGTACTCGCGCAGATTGGCGAACGTCTCCCGCAAGTCTTCAAGGAGACTAAAGTGCTTCTTGGTCTTGACGACGATGTCATCCACATAGACGTGGATGTTTCTGCCAATCTGTGGCAGGAGGCACTACTGCATGCAGCATTGAAATGTAGCTCCAACGTTCTTAAGACCGAACGTCATGGTGGTGTAGCAGTAGGCCCCGAAGTGCATGATGAAGGAGGTCTTCAGGTGATCAGCTGGATCCAGCTTGATTTGATGGTAGCCTGAATAAGCGTCCGGAAAGGACAACAGTTCACAGCCGGTTGTGGAGTCGATCACTTGATCTATCCTGGGCAGGGCGAAAGGGTCTTTCGGGAACGCCTTATCCAGGCTCGTGTAGTCGATACACATTCACCATGTGTTGTTCTTCTTCAGCACCAGAACTGGATTGGCTAACCAGTCCGGGTGGAAAACCTCCATGATGAAGCCGACTGCAAGCAGCCGGGCGATTTCTTCTCCAATTGTGCGCCGCTTTCCTTGGTGAAGCAGTGCAAGAGTTGTTTCACCGGCTTGGCATCCGGCTCCACATGAATCTTGTGCTCGGCGTACTTCCTCGGAACCCCTGGCATGTCTTTTGGAGACCATGCAAAGATTCCCGATTCTCACGGAGGAAGTCGACGAGCTCGCCTTCCTATTTGGTGCTGAGGTTAGCACCGATGGTGATGCACTGCTTGGGGTTCGCAGGGTCGAGTGGCACTTGTTTGGTCACTTTGGCCGGCTTGAATGTGCCCTCGCCGGCCGACTGGTATGGTGGAGTAGGGATCGCCGACTGCTCGGTAGCCTGAGCCACGAGCCGGTCGATATGCCTTTTCTCCTCAGCAATCACCATGGCGTCGGCCAGACGGCTGCTGGCTTGTGCACACTCGAGCGACTTCTTGTAGTCGCCAGCAATGGTGATGATGCCCTTTAGACCCGACATCTTCATCTTGAGGTAAGCGTAGTGGGGGATGGCCATGAGTTTGGCTAGAGCCGGCCTGCCCAACAGTGCGTGCTATGGGTTGTTGAGATCCACCACCTTGAACCATATTGGCTTTCGGCGGAAGTGTGCCTTGTCCCCGAAAAGGACATCCAGCGGGATTTTGCCGATCGGCGAGCAGGACTGTCCCGGCACAATGCCGTGGAAGATAGTGATAGTCGGCTAGATGTCCTTCTCCTTCAGACCAAGCTTGAGCAAGATGTCGCGGTAGAGTATGTTTATGCTGCTGCCGCCGTCTACCAACACCCGGGTGAACCGGCAGGTGAGCCTCTTGGAGGCAAAAGTGGGGTGGAGGACGAGCGCGTATGAGCCAGGGTTTGGCATCACCACAGGATGGTCAGCCCAGCTCCATGTAATTGGCTTTTCAGACCAATGCATGAATTGGGGAACTGGGGATACCGTGGCGTTCACGTCACGCCGACGTTGTCGCTGGTTGTGCTTGTCATCACCCTCACTGGTGAAGACGACGTAAGCCCCGTCTTGATGGGGGTAATCGTCGTGGAGATGACCGTCGTTGTGGGGCGGCGGTGGTGGAGCCGGTGCCAGCCCAGGAGCCGGAGCACAAGGCGCAGCAGCTGCCCCTGGGGGAGCCAGCAGACCCTCTCCTCGCGATGCTCGCTATGCAAAGCTACACCGTCGGAGGGTATGAGTGGCCGGCTTCGCCCAATATGCATCTTGCATGGCGCGTCGAGTATTTGCTCGAAGGTGAGCTTGAGCTGCCAGTTGTTTTTGCCGGTCCGCTGCTGTTGAGACCCAGCTTGAGTAGCCGGCGCGTCTTCCTCCACGCTAGCCACCTGCTTTCTTGTGGAGCGCAAATTGAGTTGATCCACCTTGCGCTTGTTGTTCTGGCCATCTCGGTTATCGCCAGCCGGCTTGGGAGTAGCGGGCGTGAGGACAATTTTGTCCGAGGCGGTGACCTTGACCCACATCGCGGAGTCGGTCGTGGAGTACTTCATGCACTCCTTCGCAAGAGTTGCGCAGCTCTGTCCAATGCGTGACGTAGTCGCGAAGGGGTTCGTCGGGCCTCTGGACGCACAGGGCCAGCTCGCGAGGCCGGCCAGGGCGCTTGTAGGTGCCAGTGAAGTTGTGGAAGAACGCCTCCTCGAAGTCAACCCAAGAGTTGACGGTGCCGGCTGGAAGGCTCTTAAGCCACGTCCTGGCCGAGCCGGCCAACATGAGAGGCACGTAGCGAACGGCTACGCGCTTGTTGCCCCATGTGATGCCGACCGTGGTGGTGTAGTCGATCATCCAGTCTTCTGGCTTGGCTGTGCCGTTGTATTTGGGGGTGTCCCGAGGGAGAGTGAAGCCTCTGGGAAACGGCTCCCCTCGTAAACGAGGGCCAACGCACGCCGGACCGATGGGGCCATCCTCCTCTAGGAGAGCCGACTGCGCCAGGAGGTTGAGGCATCTGCGAGCATCGTTGTCGCTATGTGGGATGCGAGGGCCGATCCGGGCCATGATCGGAAGGGTGTCCTAAGAGCTTGTGACGTTGGCCCCCTCCCGATACTTCAAAGGAGGAATCTCACGCACCAAATCCCCCTCATCGCCACCATCTCTATGATGCCAGCTAGAAGACGGCTCGCTCTGGCGTAGAGAATGCTTGTCTTGGCTGCCCTCGCCCTTCCAGCTGGAAGTGCGATGCGAGGAAGATCCCTCGGCATGATGACGACTGCTGGGGTTGCGATGTGTTCCGGGATCGGCTCCGGAAGACTCCGATTGTGCATGACCAGGGTCAAGAAGTGACTGTTGCTCATTTGCAGCGTCAAGGAGATCCTTAACCCGCTTCTCCTGAAGGGCGCGCTCCTCGCCCTCCAAACTTGGCATTTCTGCCATGGCAGCCTCAGCAGCCCGCAAGTTAGTTGCATGGGTATCATAGATGGGCTGTTTGCCGCCTAGGATATCAGCAATGACCCAGCCGCGGCCACGGACCGCGCCGAGCTGGCCAGGGCCATCAGCAGTCGTAGTGAAGCCGTATGCGGAGTTATACTCGCGCTGCGCGGCCTCCATCCGGCGCTTGGCCGTGGCGATGACAATGCCATCCTCCAGAATCTGCCTGCGAGCCTCCTCGAGCAAGGCCCGCGCGTCGGTGGGGTTTGCGGAGGTGGCAATAGGCGTCTTCAAGCCGGCAAGGGCAGCATGAAGCGTGTGGGCTGATCCCGCAGCGGGATCAGCCGCATCTGCTGACGCCTTGCCGTGAGTCTTGCTGGTGCTGGTGCCAATGACCATCACCTCCATGAGGTTGGAGACGACGACGACGTGATGTAGGGCAAGTGACCCCTCATATGATGGTGGACCGTCGAAGACGAGCACCTCGCAGGGGTACTCATCAAGCGCATGCGTCTCCCCGAGGGAGAGCCTACTGAAGCTGGAGCATAACACGTCGATGTCGATATCCTCGCCAGGGTAGTGAGGTCCATCGTCGAGGCGCAGGTCGCTGAAGAGAACGCCGAAGTTCGCAACAGTGGCGATGATGATGTTGGGGAGTGACTCGTCGTCAGACTCCCCATCAGAATCCATGAGACGGACTGGGACGTCGATCATCATCGCAGAAGCCTCCTCAAGGGGCAGGCTCCACGGGCATGCTGATTCGTCCGGACGCGGAGCATCCCGCGGTGTTGGCGAAGGGCCCCACCCAACGCGTAAATCCGTCTGATGCTGTGGACGGCCTCATGGTGGGTGCCAAATGTCGGTGTTTACTCACAACATATGCCATGGGTAGGCTAAATATGGTGAGAACCGAAAGGACACCGGCGGACGCTTGGGACGAGGTTGGTACAAGCGGGGAACACACGATGTACCCAGGTTCGGGGCTCTCCTTAGAGATAATACCCCTAGTCCTGCCGGAATGTATAATGCACTAGTGAGGCTACGATGTGCTATTGGAGCTGTTCTACAAAGGAGGAAGAAGGAGCAGCCGGCTCACGTCTACCTCTCCTGTATGAGTGTGTGTGTGAAGGATTGACCGACCCTCTGCATGGAGGGGGGTCGGGGGGTTTTATAGACGAACCCACCAACCTACAATAAGGATAAAGATACAAAAGTGGGACCCGGCTAGCAGCCTCGCCAGCTGGCCAGGGGGTCCACAGTGGTCTTGTCTTGTGGCTTGAGGGGCCCACCGGCTGCAAGGTCCCATCTGGTTATGGGACCCGCCAACTAGACAATGAGGCTCTTTGCGTAGAGCCGACGCGGGACATGTGCTGTACATCGAACGTCGTCTTGCGAGATTCTCCATGGGCTGCCAGTACGACCGTCTCCACTGTTCCCACGCTGAGTGTGGTAATGGAGTGGGAGTTTGACGGGCCGATACTGTGCAGGATGATGGATTGGAGCTGGGGTAGGTCATCGGCATGGCTGGCGATGATGTACCTGCCGTGTGCTCCAAACATGTACTCGTCCTGACGAGTACGAAACTATGATCATAGGGTCTCGTCATGACCTACGATCTGATGTGACTTGGGCTTCCTTGCCTCGATAGCCGGCTCTGGGAACGGCTGCCTTGCCCCTAGCCGGCTAACGCGTCCTAGGCGACCAAAGGGATGTAGTCGTCTCGCCTCTAGCTGGCAGGGGATTCCTAGCCGGCCAAAGGGATTTGGCTGTCTCGCCTCTATCCGGTATAGGATTCCTAGCCGGCCAAAGAGAGTTGTGCTTTTCCTTCGATGAGCCTACCCCGAGGCTATCCCCCCGTCAGCAGATATTAAGTTTTTTCAGGTGTGGTTTAATTGACAACTCAGCTGCTAATACTTGAGAATATTCTTTGGCTCCCCTTGAGTCGAATCAATAAATTTGCGTTGAATACTCTACCCTCGAAAACTGTTGTGATCCCCTATACTTGTGGGTTATCAAGGCGCACCATACCCCACAGTTCCTAGAACTGGCCCGTCGCGCGGGTGGCGCGCTCCGCCGCTTCGTTAGGGATGCCCCCGCGCAGCCGCGAGCGTATTCCGATGGAGGCCACCCCGACTTCTTGTTCAAGGTAGTGGAGGCGTTGGAGTCGGGCGTCTACAAGGTGGAGGAAGACATGGGGTCCAGCACGAGCGACCACCTAGGCAACCTGCTGACGCACGTCTTCTCCAACCTGCGCTGCTATAGCCATGCGTTCCACCTTTCCCACGCGATGGAGCCGGTGCCTGCGGAGCTCCACAGCCCCCTCGGGGACGAGGTGTGCGAGCATGTGTAGTCCCTGGTCGGGCGGTTCACCCAGGCGGTGCCTTCCGAGGGGAGCGACAGCATGGGCGTCGCAGCTTCCGAGAGCCATGGCAGAGACGAAGCCTCCTCTCCTTAAGATTTCCCAACTTTTTCCTGTTGCACCAAAGAACCCCTTGGCCCCTGGGGGGGCGTCATACATTTTGTGATATACTTTTGCCTTGAGTATCAGTTGCCTGTTATGCTTGGGCTGCCTTCGTCCCTTCTATGAGATCTTCCAGTTTTCCTCGTGCATTTTTTGTGCTCTGGCCGGTCAGGGCTCACGACACGCGGCTGCTAAGGCCCCTATTATTGACGTGCGCCAGGGCCGCAGGCCGGCAGGCCCCACGTGCTTTTAGTGCATGCCCCCGCCCAGTTAGGTGGTTGCCTTGCACCGTGATTTTCTTTAAGGGGCCCCATTGCGAGGCATCATGCTCCAAATTTTGCATGCTCATCGGCTTGCACTTGGTCCCCGCATGAGGGGCTACTGCCGGAGGTCTTGGTGAAGTGGTGTGATACGTCTCCAACATATCTATAATTTTTGCTTGTTCCATGCTATTATATTATCATTCTTGGATGTTTTACAATTATTTTACTACAACTTTATAATAATTTTTGGCACTAACCTATTAATGGTTTCATAATTGCACAAGTTCTTGTTTCACACTTTGATTTGTCGGAATTAATTAGAAATTTCCGAAAAACCGCAAAAGGAGCCTTGTTGAAGGAGGACTCTGACTCTCCTGAAATCTGTCCACAACCAGTTTTTGTGGATTGTCAGTTTGACCCCCACGACGGCGTCAAATGGAAAAAAAATCTAAACTAGGAAAGTGGTGGGTAATTTTAATGATTCTGGACTACAAATTCGTCCAAAACGTAGTTCCTATGCGATGTGTAGACCGTTTTACTAAAGGAAAATATCTGATTACGGGATCACGAAAATTGTTGACGTGATTGAGTCCAACTCTTAACATATCTAATATATTCAGCCAAGCCATGACTTTGGAGACGCATGAGGGCTGTGAGGAACCCCTAGGAAGGTTCTAGAGGTGTCCAAGAGCCATTGGATCAAGGGTCCATCCATCGAAGGGCCAGAGAGCACCACATAGGCACATATAAGGAGAGAAAAACCCTAATTTTGGTAGAGCCACCAAGAGCCACGAATTTGCCTCTTCCTTGGCACCTGCCAAGAAGGGGAGAGGCTCCTCCATTGCAGCACCAAGACCAAGGAAGAAGGAGGGGCAAGGGGTTGCCTCCTGTCACCAGCACCGCCGTTCGTCGCCACCACCGTCGCCCGCGCCCAAGTCATGGCCTCCATCGCCTCCATCTCTTCGTGGTTGCACCTCTCCGTCAACAAATCTCTCTTTCTCACCATGATAATGTGTGAGTAATTCTCCTCGGGGCTGAGGGTATGCACTGCTAGCTATGTGTTCAATCTCTCTCTCTCATGTTCTTGAGATGGTACGATCTTGATGTATCGCGAGCTTTATTAGTATAGATGAATCATATTGAGTTTTCCCCTCTCTATCTTCTTGTGATGAATTGAGTTTTCCCTTTGAAGTTTTCGTATCAGATATTTGAGAACACTTTATGTATGTTTTGCGACGGGATATCTGTGGTGACAATGGGATGTTCTATTGATCCACTAGATGTATGTTTTGGTGATCAACTTGTGGGTTCCGTGACCTTGGTAATCTATGCATAGGGGTTGGCACATGTTTTTGTCTTGACTTTCTGGTAGAAAGTTTGGGGCACTCTTTGAAGTTCTTTGTGTTGGATTGAACATGATGAATCTGAAATTATGTGATGCATATCGTATAATCATGCCCATGGGTACTTGTGGTGACATTGGAGTATCTAGGTGACATTAGGGTTTTGGTTGATGTGTATCTTAAGGTGTTATTTTGGTATGAACTCTAGGGCTGTTCATGACACTTATAGTGATAGCTGATAAGATTGATCAGAAAAGTTAACTTTGAGGTGGTTTCGTACCCTATAATAATTTCTTTGTTTGTTCTCCGCTATTTGTGACTTTGAAGTGAACTCTTTGTCGCCCGTGAGGGATTTATATATGATTCAACTATTTTAGTATTGTTGAGAGAACTTGCACTAGTGGAAGTGTGGACCCTAGGCCTTGTTTCCAAGCATTTATACAACATTTTTCTCACTATTTACTATTTGTTACCTTGCTGTTTTTATATTTTTGGATTACAAAAACCTATATCTACCATCCATATTACACTTGTATCACCATCTCTTCGTCGAACTAGTGCGCCTATACAATTTACCGTTGTATTGGGTGTGTTGGGGACAAAAGAGACTCTTTGTTAGTTGATTGCAGAGTTGCTTGAGAGAGACCATCTTCATCCTACACCTCCCACGGATTGATAAACCTTAGGTCATCCACTTGAGGTAAATTTGCTACTATCCTACAAAACTATGAGCTTGGAGGCCCAACACGAGTCGTCAAGAAGAAGGTTGTGTAGTAGACATTGATACGTCTCCATCGTATCTACTTTTCCAAACTCTTTTGCCCTTGTTTTGGACTCTAATTTGCATGATTTGAATGGAACAAACCTGGACTGATGCTGTTTTCAGCATAATTGCCTTGGTGTTATTTTTGTGCAGAAATGAAAGTTCTCCAAACGTCCTAAAAATTTACGGGGAGAAGTTTTGGAAAATATCAAAAATATCTGCGCCAAGTTCCACCTTAGGGGGTGGGCCAGTGGGCCACAAGCGCCTGCTCCGCCACCACCCCCTGGTGGCGGTGGGCAGGCTTGTGGGGCCCACAGGCACCTGCCCCCCCCCCAACTCTAGCTCTATAAGTTGCCTTTCATCCCAGAGAAATAAAAAGAGAAGTTTTCGTCGCATTTTCAATACAGAGGCGCCGCCACCACCTGTTTTTCATCTGGAGGGAAGATATGGAGTCCGTCTTGGGCTCCGGAGAGGGGAAATCGTCGCCATCGTCATCATCAACCTTCTTCCCTCTCCAATTCCGTGAAGCTCTTCGTCGTTCGTGAGTAATCTATTCATAGGCTCGCTGGGCGGTGATGAGTAGGATGGGATCTATCATGTAATCGAGTTAGTTTTGATGGGGATTGATCCCTAGTATTCACTATGTTTTGAGATTTGATGTTACTACTACTTTGCCATGCTTAATGCTTGACACTAGGGCCCGAGTGCCATGATTTCAGATCTGAAATTATTATGTTGTCACCAATATATGTGTGTTTTAGATCCGATCTTGCAAGTTGTAGTTACCTACTATGTGTTATGATCCGGCAACCCCGGAGTGATAATAACCGGAACCACTCCCGGTGATGACCATAGTTTGAGGAGTTCATGTGTTCACAAAGTGCTAATGCGTTGGTCCGGTTCTTTATTAAAAGGAGAACCTTAATATCCTGTAGTTTACTTTTGGACCCCGCTGCCACGGTAGGGATGGACAATAGATGTCATGCATGTTCTTTTCCCTAAGCACGTATGACGACACACGAAATGCATGCCTACATCACATTGACGAACGGGAGCTAGCCACATATCTCTCCATGTTAAAGGTGTTGCATGATGAATATCATCCAAACAAATCACCGACCCATTGCCTACGAGTTTGTCCTACTGTTGTTACTTGTCTTGCTTTGCTACTGCTACAACTGTTGCTAGTGTTGTTACTTGTTTTGCTCAGCTACTACTACTACTATTGCTATAATTGTCGCTTGCTAATGTCGCTACTTTCTACTGCTATCACTACTATTGTTCCTTGCCACTGCTATTGCTCGTTACACTTCTTCTACCTGCTACACTGTTGGTTCGCTGATCGTTGATGGGAACTGACAACTTCTGTCAACGCGGCAACGGAGGCGCCATTGATACAATTGTGAGGAATAGTCTGCCGTCAACAGATCATTTCTGACACCGTTGCTATCATACTACTTTGCTGTTACTACTGTGCTTGCAGATACTAATCTTCCAGGTGTGGTTGAATCCGACAAATTCAGCTCCTAATACTCGAGAGTATTCTCTCAACTCCTGTGGCTTATCAACAAATTGGGTCGAATACTCTACCCTCGAAAACTGCTGCGAACCCACGCGCTGGTGGGCCATCAACAACATTCTTCCAGTTTCATTGCCGAGGAGTGCTAGCAGCATTCTTCTGGTGCCGTTGCAGGAGAAGGTTTGTTGTCATAAGCATTCGTCTAGCTAACGCCAGAGATTGCAGATCAACATTTTTCTGGCGCCATTGCCGGGGAGGTATTGCTATATTCTCTGAGTCACTTGGGATTTATATCTTCTTATCACTATGAAGAATCTGAAGGATCCGAAGACCAAAGTCTTGCCCTCAACTACGAGGGGGGGGGGTAAGGAATTGACATCTAGCTCTGCACTTGATTCACCTTCAGTTATGAGTAAGTTTGCGACATCACCTCCTGCTAGAAATCTTGATATGTCGCATGTGCTTGATGATGCTTGTAATACTACTGCTAGAGATGCTATGCTTGATACTATGCCTGATGATATTATGCTTGATACTATGCCTGATACTGCTAGAGATGCTATGCTTGATACTGCTTTGCCTGATGATGCTAGAGATGCTATTTTGCCTAATGATGCTATGCTTGATACTGCTAGAGATAGTCCTTTGCCTGATGTTCCACTAGGAGTGTTCCTTGATGCTCATATTGCTAGAGTTACTGCCAATGCTCGTGATGCTTTTGATACTGCCGGTACTATTGAGATAGAACCTGCTTTTGCTCCTGCTAGATCTAGCTCTCCTAAATATGAATTGCCTGATATACCTGAGGGTTACGTTATGGAGGGAGAGATAGATGAGGATTTTCTTGCGTGTAAGGATGCCTATGACGCTGAGAAATTACTTCTCAAGTGGAAGGAAAAATCTCGGGAAGCTAGGATGAAAAATGACCCGAAGTTTGCCACTTCACTTATCTTTGTCACCGATAAGGATTATGAATACTCTGTCGACCCTGAGATAATCTCTTTAGTCAAATATGATCCTTTTCACGGTTATGAGTTTGAGACGGTCATAGCCCATCTTGCCGAACTATCCGAAATAGCCAACCTCTTCACTAATGAGGAGAAGATCCGCCACTACTATATCCTTAAGCTGTTTCCTTTCTCTCTAAAGGATGATGCTAAAGCCTGGTTCACCTCTCTTGCTCCTGGATGTGTGCCTAGTCCCCAGGAGATGGTCTATTACTTCTGTGAGAAATATTTCCCTCCCCATAAGAAGCAAGCTGCCTTGCAGGAAATATACAACTTTGCTCAACTCCAAGAAGAGAGTCTTCCACAAGCTTGGGGGAGGCTCGTCCAGCTACAGAATACTTTGCCTGATCACCCTCTTAAGAAGAATGAGATACTTGATATCCTCTATAACGGACTTACCGATGCCTCTAGAGACTACCTAGATAGTTGTGCCGGTTGTGTTTTTAGGGAACGAACTGTAGAACAAGCTGAGACCCTATTGAATAATCTCTTGATCAACGATAATGCTTGGACTATTCCCGAACCACCTCCTAAGCCAACTCCTAAGAAAAGAGGTATTCTATTCCTCAGTCCCGAAGATATGCAAGAAGCCAAGAAATCTATGCAAGAGAAAGGCATTAGATCTGAAGATGTCAAAAATCTACCACCTATCGAAGAGATCCATGGTCTCGATAACCCGATACAGGTAGTGGAAGTGAATTCTCTGCATAGGTTTGATGAGAGTGATATTCCTTTTGATAAACCTGCTAGCCTATGCTTTGATGAATTTGACAACTTTGTTGCCAAACAAGAGAGTTTCAATGATTATGTTAGCAGACATTTGGAACAAAGTACTCGTATGCTTAGCTTTTTAAGTGCTTGTGTAGACAGAAATGTCAATGCTCTGAAGCTTTTGAGTAAACATACCTCTATGATTACTACTCAGGTAGAACAAGTACATAAAGCTAAGAATGACCTGCTCAATGAATTAAATCACAACTTTGTCAGAGTCATTACTAGAGGAGGCAAAATGACTCAGGAACCTTTGTATCCTGAAGGTCATCCTAAGAGAATTGATCAAGATTCTCAAGGAATCAATGCTGATACACCTAGTCATCCTAAGGAGAAGAAGAAGGACGATAGGAACCTGCACGTCAATTCACCAAATACTATCACACCTGAAGAACCTAATGATATTTCTGCGTCTGATGCAGAAACACAATCTGGTGATGAACATGAACCTTGTGACAATATGGACAGTGACGTTCATAATAATGCTCAACCTAGCCATGATGAGGATGTGGAGACTGAACCTACGGTTAATCCTGATAATCCACAACCTAAGAGATACGACAAGAATGACTTCACTGCTAGGAAGCATGGTAAAGAAAGAGAGCCATGGGTTCAGAGACCTATGCCCTTTCCTCCTAAGCCATCCAAGAAAAGGATGATGAGGATTTTCAGCGCTTCATTGAGATGATAAGACCCGTCTTTCTGCAGATGCGGTTAACTGATATGCTCAAGATGTCTCTGTATGCCTAGTACATTAAAGATATCATGACTAATAAATGGAAGATACCAGATCTTGAGATCTCCACCATGCTTGCCAACTATACTTTCAAAGGTGGAACTCCTAAGAAACTTGGTGATCCCGGAGTGCCCACTATACCTTGCTCCATTAAAGGAAACTATGTAAGAACTGCCTTATGTGACCTTGGGGTCGGTGTTAGTGTTATGCCGCTCTCTCTTTATCATAGACTTGAGTTGGATAAGTTGACACCCACTAAAATTTCTCTACAAATAGCCGACAAATCAACTGCTTTCCCTATCGGCATTTGCGAGGATGTGTCTGTTGTGGTTGCTAATACCACTATCTTAACAGACTTTGTTATCTTGGATATTCCCAAAGACGATGCCATGGCTATCATCCTTGGAAGACCCGTTTTAAACACTGCAGGGGCTGTTATAGATTGCAACAAAGGCAATGTCACTTTCCACTTCAACGGTAACGAGCACACAGTGCACTTTCCGAAGAAACGATATCCAATACATTGCATCAATGCTATCGAAAAGACTTCATCGATTCTCATTGGGAGCTTTGAATGCCCTATTCCTCGTGTCAAGATGAAGTATGATTTGCTTGTTGGGGAGATTCATATCCCCATTGAGCTGACTTAGTGGCTATTCAAAAATTCTCCGTTCTCTTTTGCGATTCGAGAAGGTTTTGTCATAAGGACTTGATCAATCCCATTGACGGATTTCTTTCGATGACCACGAGACAGATGAATCAGAGAGTCACATACCTCTGTTTTGAGTTTTCCTTTTCTGATGCTTAGAAGAAAAATGATGGAATTAGTTTGGCTTTTCCTGTTTTCTGTTTTAGCATCCCGGAGAAAAATACCTTGAAAATAAAAGTTCTCCGATGGTCCTGAAAATTTAGTATGATTTTTTCTGAAATTTTTGAAAATTTCTGGGCCTGAGAGCTGGCCAGGGGGCCTGACCATTGGGCCACAAGCCCCCCCCACCGCCACCTACCCCCTGGTGGCGGGGTGAAAGATTGTGGGGCCCACAGGCACCCCCTCCACTCATTCCAGCTCCCAGCCTCTTCTTCCACCTCCATAAAAAATTGTTTCGCAGCTCAAACCCATGTTCTTGCTCATTTGGCTGTGATTTTCGATCTCCTTGCTCAAAGCACCATTCTCCGAACCATTTTGGGGAAATTGCTCCTTGGTAAGTAACTCCTCCATTGGTCCAATTAGTTTTTGCTCTAGTGCTTTATCCTTCGCGTATTCTTGCTACCTTGGTGACCCTGTTCTTCATCTAGAAAAGTTGATTTTAATTGGTCCCAAGTAGTTTTAGCGCGTGATACGGTCTCTAGGCACTAGTACGAGTAGTTGTTACAAGTTGGGTTAATCCTTATTCACTTTTCTTTCGAAACCTCTAAACATTTCAGAATTTTTCAGAGCTAGAAAAGGGAAAAGATGAGGAGGTTCTTGAGAGGCTCTTCAAGCTGTAACTCCAAGGAGGGCGAGAAGAATCACCCCAAGTACGCAGTCCCTCGAGTCACAGAAGTTCGAGCATGCGAGTGGCCAAGGGATGAATTTTTGCGCGCTGCCGGACTTTATGAAGACTTTTATTACTTGGTGGAGAACACAAGTCTTACTGCTTTCGTTGAAGATAAGTGCCCACAATATCTCCTCCTCACCAATATTTTCGTTCAAAGCTTCAACTTTTATCCGAGGAAGAATCCTCCCATGGTTGAGTTCATGATATACGATGTTCCCCATTGCATGACGCTGCAGGATTATTTGCAATATATGCAAATTACCTTATGTTGGGGATATCCGTGACCCTCGTCCACGGGACTTGGAGGATTTCATTGGTGCTATTGATGTTGGAGAGGAGAGAGGAGTATCTCGCGCTAGAATTGCTAGCATACATTTTCCTGTGCTTCGGTACTTCTCACTATTTGTGGGAAAATGATTGATTGGCCATGGGTAGGCTGTGTCACTTAGTTCTCCAGACCTTGCAGTTTTGCACGGTGGCCTTTATAACGATAAGACTTATAGCTTGGGCGCTATAGTAGCTCAACGGTTGAACCTGAACCGTTCCAAGGGTGTCGTCTATGGAGGTATCTATGCTACCCGTCTTGCCAGACACTTTGAGATACCGATTAGACTGGGAGAGGAAGGAGAGATGCTTCTCCCTGAGAGATATCTGGATTATGACAGCATGGTTCGCCATGATTTTCTGGATAGAGATGCTAGTAGACGGATGATTTATAACCTGTTGTTTAGTCAGGGTACTCGAGAGCCTATTACTTTGCCTGCCCCTTCTTTGTTCGATCTTCATGCAGGCAGGTACACTATTATGCCCGCGGACATCTACGCATATTGGGGCTTGGCCCAACCACAGGCGCCCGTGCCCGAGCCACCAGTCGAGTACGAGACGCCAGTTTATCAGTGGGAGCCAGAGGAGCTCACACAGCAGCGGCATCCACAGTCTGCTCCGGAGTATCCTGAAGCTGGTTATTTCCCACCATGGGAGTAGACCAAGCTAGGCCAAAAGCCTAAGCTTGGGGGAGTACGTGTTCTCACCGACTTTACATTCATGCTTATGCTTTCACTTTGTTAGCCCGTGTTTACACTTTGCCACTGTATTATCCATGCTAGTTTCTTTTTGTTTTCTTGTTTTTTGTTTTGTGTCCATTTGAGAAAACCCAAAAATATTTTTCTTTCTTCTTTTGCTTGTTGGGAGTTTTCCCGTGTAAATAGTTTTCTTTTTCTTTCTGTCAAGGTAGAAGATATTGGTTACAATGCTTAGTGGTTCTTGCATGCTTACCTGTTTAGCTTTCAAAGAGCCATATTATTTTGTCTTCTCCTTTGCGTTTGCCTGCAGATTCAGCTTAGTCCAATGCGCTTATTATCGTTTTCATCGTTCGATCATGCAAATGAAAGGCAACAATGATGATATATGATGAAGTGACTGAGACTGAAAAGCTGGTATGAACTCTATCTATTTTTTCTTTGTAAATATGACTAGCTTGTCGACACAGATTTCGCTTTGTTGTGAGAGAACCATGTTTGCAATGACAACTTAGAGATCATAGTTTCTGATGCCATGCTTATTTAGCTGAGAGTTTATAATGGTTTGTCTTGAATGCCAACATAGATTTTGAGATGACTATGATGTAGTATGATAGGATGGTATTCTCCTTTGAATGTTTCAAGTGGCTTGACTTGGCACATGTTCATTAATGTACTTGAAACAAAATCAACATAGCCTCTATGATGTTCGTGTTCATGGTGATTTATATCCTGTTCATGCTTGCATTCAATGTTAGTCAAACTCATTGCATCTTGATGACTGTTGTTGCTCTCTAGTTGGTCGCTTCCCAGTCTTTTGCTAGCCTTCACTTGTACTAAGCGGGAATACTCTTTGTGCATCCACTTCCATAAACCCAAAAGTTTTTCCATGAGAGTCCACCATACCTACCTATTTGCGGTATCTACCTGCCGTTCCAAGTAAATTTGCATGTGCCATTCTCTAAACCTTCAAGAAATAATCTGTTTTGTATGCCCGAACCGCTCATGTGGTGACAGAGGGCTATTGGTATCTTCCATGCTAGGAGTGTTATCCTCGACATGTGTTTATTCACAGTCATTCACGAGAAAGGGGCCGGTATTTAGGATGCCCAGTTCCATGCTTAAATCAAAAACATAACATTAAAACAAGACCCCCCCCGGATTGATGTTAGTATGGACGGTACCCGAGGATTCGGCTAGGCGTGGAGTGTGATTGATTGGTGGTGGGGGACTTAAAACTTCACTTTTCTGTTTGGGAACCGCCTATAGCATGAGTAGGATGGAAGATATTGAGAACTCTTGTTCATTGCGTTGACAATGAAAGCATGCCACCCAAAATTATTATCTCTGTTTTCAAAAGCTTGAGTTGTGGCACCTCTGCAAATCAATGCTTCCCTCTGCGAAGGGCCTGT
The DNA here is from genome assembly GCF_904849725.1 of Hordeum vulgare subsp. vulgare. Taxonomy (NCBI): domain Eukaryota; kingdom Viridiplantae; phylum Streptophyta; class Magnoliopsida; order Poales; family Poaceae; genus Hordeum; species Hordeum vulgare. Next base: position 254,593,338 of record NC_058522.1, on the reverse strand, counting down.
CTATTTATTTTCCTGTCGAGTCATCCTCCTCTTATATAAGCACCAATTAGAGAGAACCTCTGTCATTTTTATGATTTGCTGTTGATTGATAATGAGTATGACTATGACGGGATCTTTGTTGCTATGAATTACAATGTTTAGTCAGCTCTTGGTCTTTGAAAGTGCTCTGCATTTATGTTTTGCGGTCTCAGAAAGATCTAGAGAGATACCACCTATTCATATTGCTTCATGCTTGTTTTGATTGAAGTGTTGGTATTTGAAACTCATTATTATTTGCTCGTTAGCTGATTATGCCATTGATATTAGTTTACTGTGAGACCTTTGTGTCATTCGCTTATGTGGTTAACTTGTGATCTTGGTGAAATTCTGGTTATGAGTTAGACATAGTTGCAACAACAAGATCAAACAGAGTTTGTCAAAGTTTTTCTTTCTCTCTCAGTTTGTCAACTGAGTTGCTTGAGGACAAGCAAGGTTTTAAGCTTGGGGGAGTTGATACATCTCCATCGTATCTACTTTTCCAAACTCTTTTGCCCTTGTTTGGGACTCTAATTTGCATGATTTGAATGGAACTAACCTGGATTGACGCTGTTTTCAGCATAATTGCCTTGGTGTTATTTTTGTGCAGAAATCAAAGTTCTCCAAACGTCCTGAAAATTTACGGGGAGCAGTTTTGGAAAATATCAAAAATATCTACGCCAAGTTCCACCTCGGGGGGTGGGCCAGTGGGCCACAAGTCCCTGCTCCGCCACTACCCCCCTGGTGGCGGTGGGCAGGCTTGTGGGGCCCACAGGCACCTGCCGCCCCCAACTCCAGCTCTGTAAGTTGCCTTTCATCCCAGAAAAAATAAAAAGAGAATTTTTCGTCGCGTTTTCGATACAGACGCGCCGCCACTACCTGTTCTTCATCTGGAGGTCAGATCTGGAGTCCGTCTTGGGCTCCGGAGAGGGGAAATGATCGCCATCGTCATCATCAACCTTCTTCCCTCTCCAATTCCATGAAGCTCTTCATCGTTCGTGAGTAATCTATTCGTAGGCTCGCTGGGCGGTGATGAGTAGGATGAGATCTATCATGTAATCGAGTTAGTTTTGATGGGGATTGATCCCTAGTATCTAGTGGTGGAGCCAGCTCGTCCGGCCAGCCGGGGCAAAGTACACGGAGCTGCTGTATATCAATTGTTTGCCCCTGAAAATTGGTAGCTAGCTCTTCATTTTCTGCAATTATTCAAACATGAATGCATGGCTGAGCCCGGGCAGCTGCCCCGGGTAGCCGGGGGGTGGCTCCGCCACTTCTAGTATCCACTATGTTCTCAGATTTGATGTTGCTACTACTTTGCCATGCTTAATGCTTGTCACTAGGGCCCGAGTGCCATGATTTCAGATCTGAAATTATTATGTTGTCACCAATATATGTGTGTTTTAGATCCGATCTTGAAGGTTGTAGTTACCTACTATGTATTATGATCCGGCAACACCGGAGTGACAATAACCGGAACCACTCTCGGTGATGACCATAGTTTGAGGAGTTCATGTGTTCACAAAGTGCTAATGCGTTGGTCCGGTTCTTTATTAAAAGGAGAACCTTAATATCTCGTAGTTTCCTTTTGGACCCCGCTGCCACGGGAGGGATGGACAATAGATGTCATGCAAGTTCTTTTCCCTAAGCACGTATGACGACACACGGAATGCATGCCTACATCATATTGACGAACGGGAGCTAGCCACATATCTCTCCGTGTTATAGATGTTGCATTATGAATATCATCCAAACAAATCAATGACCCATTGCCTACGAGTTTGTCCTACTGCAGTTACTTGTCTTGCTCTGCTGCTGCTACAACTGTTGCTACTGCCGTTACTTGTTTTGCTCTACTGCTACTACTACTGTTGCTATTATTGTCGCTTGCTACTGTTGCTACTTGCTACTGCTATCACTACTGCTGTTCCTTGCCACTGCTATTGCTCGTTACACTGCTGCTACCTGCTACACTGCTGCTACCTGCTACACTGTTGGTTCGCTGACCATTGACGGGAACTAACAACTTCCGTCAACGCGGCAATGGAGGCGCCATTGATACAATTGTTAGGAATAGTCTGCCGTCAACAGATCGTTTCTGACACTGTTGTTATCATACTACTTTGCTATTACTATTGTGCTTGCAGATACTAATCTTTCTGGTGTGGTTGAATCCGACAAATTCAGCTGCTAATACTCGAGAGTATTCTCTCACCTCCTATGGCTTATCAACAAATTGAGTCGAATACTCTACCCTCGAAAACTGATGTGAACCCACGCGCTGGTGGGCCATCAACAACATTCTTCCAGTTTCATTGCCGGGGAGTGCTAACAGCATTCTTCTGGCGCCGTTGCACGAGAAGGTTTGTTGTCATAAGCATTCGTCTAGCTAACTCCAGAGATTGCAGATCGGACATCATGGCCGAAGGTGATACGTCTCCAACGTATCTATTATTTTTGATTGTTCCATGCTATTATATTACCATTGTTGGATGTTTTACAATCATTATAGTCATTTTATATCATTTTTATACTAACCTATTGACATAGTGCCGAGTGCTAGTTGTTGTTTTCTGCATGTTTTTACATCTGAGGAAATCAATACCAAATGGATTTCAAATGCAGGAACACTTTTTGTGGATTTTTTTGGGCCACAAGACATCCATTGCCTCAGAAACGCACCTGAGGGGAGCTCCGATGGGAGCACAACCCACCAGGGCGCGCCCCGGTGGGTTGTGCCCTCCTCGTTGGCCTCCCCACCACCTCTTTGCTCTATAAATACCCCAATATTCCAGAAACCCTAGGAGGGGGGGACGAAAATCAATTCCAGCCGCCGCAGAGTCTAGAAACACCGGATTCAATCTAGACACTATCACGGAGGGGTTCATCATGTCCATTGGTTCCTCTCTAATGATGTGTGAGTAGTTATTTGTAGACCTACGGGTCTGTATTAGTAACTAGATGGCTTCCTCTCTCTCTCTCTCTTGATTATCAATACAATGGTCTCTTGGAGATCCATATGATGTAAGTCTTTTTGCAGTGTGTTTGTTGGGATCCGACGAACTTTGAGTTTATGATCAGATCTTCTTTGATCTCTTATATGCGTTATTGATTATAGCCTCGTATTTCTTCTCTGATATTTGGGTTTTGTTTGGCCAACTTGATCTATTTATCTTGCAATGGGAAGAGGTGCTTTGTGATGGGTTCGATCTTACGGTGCTTGATCCGAGTGACAGAAAGGGAAACGACACGTATGTATCTTTGCTACTAAGGATAACAAGATGGGGTCTATTTCTACATAAATAGATCTTGTCTACATCATGTCATCATTCTTATTGCATTACTCCATTTTTCCATGAACTTAATACACTTGAGGCATGCTGGATAGCGGTCGATCTGTGGAGTAATAGTAGTAGATGCAGGCAGGAGTCGGTCTACTAATCTTGGACGTGATGCCTACATAATGATCATTGCCTGGATATCGTCATGATTATTTGAAGTTCTACCAATTTCCCAACAGTAATTGTTTTCCCACCTTTTGCTATTTTTCTCAAGAGAATCCACTAGTGCAACATATGGCCCCCGGGTCTCTTTTCATCATATTTGCCTTTGCGATCTATTTTCCTTTGCTTTTATTTTCAGATCTATTAAACTAAAAATACAAAAATAACTTGCTACTTTATTCGTTCCGCGATCTATTTATCCTATCTACCACTTTTACATCACGTCATTTGCCTATCTTGACGCGTCGTACCCGAAAGGGATTGACAACCCCTTTATCACGTTGGGTCACGAGTATTTGTTATTTGTGTGCAGGTGTTGTTTATGTGGTGTGAGGAGGTTCTCCTACTGGTTCAGTAACCTTGGTCTCGTCACTGAGGGAAATACCCACCATTGCTATACTGCATCATCCCTTCCTTTTTGGGGAAATACCGACGTAGTTCTAGCAGACATCAAAAGGAATTTCTCGCGCCGTTGCCGGGGAGGATCTTCAACATCAACCTGGTTCCCAATCACAAATCTCATCTCCTCGCAATTTACATCATTTTCCTTTTGCCTCTCGTTTTCCTCTCGCCCACTTCACAAAAAACTGTCGTTTTATTCGCTCTCTCTTTTGTTTGCCATTTTCTCGTTAGATCTGTTTTTATGTGCCATCTTGTTTGCGTAGTCATGATGCCTCAAAGAAAATATTATGATGTTCCTTACCCAAATATTTTGGTTGAAATTGAGAAAAGCACTAAGGAATATATGACTACACAATTTGAGCATAATAAGTATTTTACCGAAGAACTTAAGGAACACTCCGTTGTGTTAGAGGCTATAACGAAACAACTTGATGATATTAGTAGAGAAGTTTGCAATCTCCAATCTAAGTATGCTTTTGCTGAAAGTTCGTTGGGAAAAATATCCGATGCACAAGCTACTTTAGTGAATCAAATGGCTGCCAAACCAATTTCGTTAGAAAATAAAAATGAATATCTTAAAATGATTGGTGTTTCTTCTATTGATTCCTTGTTTAGTAAAATTAAGATTGATGAAGAAGGGACTGGAGAAGAGTCAACTTTAGTTAGAATGCGTCCCTATGATTCAGAGGGTGAAATCCGTGTTGAGAAAATTGATAAAAGTGGGTTTGAAGAGGTCAAGACTTTAACTAGTGATGTGCCCACTATTTTGGATTACAAAGACTTTAATTATGATAGTTGCTCTTTGGTTGATTGTATTTCTTTGTTGCAATCCATGATAAATTCACCCCATGCTTATGAACAAAATAAAGCTTTTACTAAACATATTGTTGATGCTATGAGGAAAGCTTTTGAAGAAAAATTGGAATTAGAAGTTTCAATTGCTAGAAAATTGCATGATGAGTGGGAACCTACTATCAAAGTTAAGATTAAAAATTATGAGTGTTTTGCTTTATGTGACCTCGGTGCTAGTGTTTCTACAATTCTCAAATCTTTATGTGATGTGCTTGGTCTTACCAAAATTGAAGAATGCTCTTCAAAAAACACTTGGTGGATTCTACTATTAAAAAGCCTATGGGAAGAATTAATGATGTTCTTATTCTTGCAAATAGGAATTATGTGCCCATAAATTTTATTGTTCTTCATATTCATTGAAATCCGTCTTGTCCAATTATACTTGTAGACCGTTTTTATGTACTATTGGTGTCGCGATTGATATGAAAGAAGGCAATATTAAATTTCAATTTCCAGTAAGGAAGGGAACGAAACACTTCCCTAGAAAAACAATTAGGCCACCATATGACTCAATCATTAGGGCACCGTATAGATCTAGAAACAAAGATGACAACATTTAGATCCTACGCGTTATGCCTAGCTAGGGGTATAAAACGATATCACTTGTTGGGACGCAACCCAACTTGTATATTTTTGCTTTTTTATTATATTTCTGTTTTCAATAATATAAACAATTATCACTCTGGTTAGCTGTGTTTTTGTGGTTTAAATTAGTGTTTCTGCCAAGCAAGGCCTTTGGGTTGATTTGAGTGAAAGTTGATTTGATCTTGCTGAAAAACAGAAACTTTTGCGCTCACGAAAGTATTTTTCATTTTTAACAGAAGCATGGTTTTGAGTTTATTCCTTTTTCAAAAGATTAATAAACAAACTGTTCACGTCGTCCTAATTGTTCAGAATGTTTGGAGTTACAGAAGTATTCGAAGTAGTCAGATTGCTACAGACTGTTCTGTTTTTGATAGATTCTATTTTCTTTGCGTTGTGTGCTTGTTTTGATGATTCCATGGTTTTCTTTGATGAGTTTTTGACATATAGAAGTTGTAATACATTAGATATAATGCAAAAATAAAATATGAATAGGTTTGCAATAGTACTTATAGTAGTGGTTTGTTTTCTTATACTAACGAATCTCGCGAAGGTTTTGTTGAGTTTTGGGTGATTGAAGTTTTCATGTTTTGGGTCATCCTACAATGGATGAAGGAATAAGTATTAGCAAAAGGCTAACCTTGGGGATGCCCGAGGAACCCCAAGATAATATTCAAGAAGTAGCAAGCAAGTAAGCTTGGGGATGCCCCGAGTGGCATCCCCTCTTTCTTTTAACAACCATCAGTATTTTACTTGAAACTATATTTTTATTCATCACATATTATGGGTTTTGCTTGGAGCGTCTCGTATGATATGAGTCTTTTCTTGTTTTGCTTTGTGTTTTAAGTCTTCAATCCTTGTTCGACACACCTTTTTGAGAAAGCCAAAAATTATGCTATGCTTGCTCCTATGCTTCACTTAAATTTTTAGAGCCATGGATTTGCTCTAGTACTTCACTTATATCTTCGTGAGAACGGTGTGCTTTGTTATTTTTGAAGAAATTCTCTCGTGCTTCAATTAGATTTATTTGGGAGTTAGTAAAATTTTAATAAATTCTCCCTTGCTTCACTTAGATTATTTTGAGAGAAATAAATATTATGCTCATGTTCTTCACTCCAATTTGTTTGAGCTTATCAAAAGAAACATATGAAAATAGTCCCAAAGTGATAGATATCCAAGGAGGATATAATAAAAACTTTCATGAAGATCATTGGACAAAATAAACTTGATTCTTAGTAATGGTTTTGAGATATGACGATATGATATGAGAGTCATGTTGATGAGTAATTGTGCTTTAGTAAGAATATTGATGTTAAGGTTTGTGATTCCCTATGCAAGCACGAAAGTCAATAGCTATGCAATGAAATTTATATCCTACTTGTGGTGCATTATTCGGTGTTACTTATGCTTAATGCTTGGGTACGATATTTTTTGTTTCTTGGTTGGTTGCTTCTTGATCATTTTTGCTTGCCTTCATTTTGCACTAAGTATGATCACTACTTGTGCATCCAAAACCCTTTAAACCAGTTTTGCCATACGAGTCAACTATATGTACCTATATGCGGTATTTCCATGGCGTTCTAAGAAAATTTGCATGTTCCATCTCCAATTTTCAAAATAAATTTATCTTTTGTGTGCTCTACCGCTCACGAGGCGGTGAGGGGTGGCCAATATTTTCCATACTAGATGTGTTATTCTCACGATGAGTGTTTATTCACTTGTCATTGCATGAGAGTATGACAAAGGTATTAGGGATGCCCAGTCCCGACATGAAAAAATGAATTTACTTTTTGTTGTCAAATAATAAATTCCTTGGAAAGTTTTGGTATGGAGGGTACCCGTGGTGACGGACAAGCCATGGAAAGTGAAAGTAATGGTGGAAAAAGGAATAAACTGTTTTTGTTTGGGAACCGCCTATGATGTACGTAGCATGGAAAGTGTTGGGAGCGCTAAGTTGTTTTCGTTGGTGGAAAAAGTATGCCTTCCAAAATGTTTTGGTCTCTCAATTTTCGCTTTGAGCTCTATCACCTCTACAAATCCCTACTTCCCTCTCCGAAGGGCCTTTCTTTTACTTATGCAATTTTTATTTTGAATTTGAGTCTCCATCTTCTCTCATAAAGCACCAACTAAGGGGCACTATGATCATATTTGAGCACTGGGTGTAGCTAATATTCGAGTGTGTTTCATGAATGGATCAATGATTGAGCATAATGGGCTAGGGATAACTTGCTTTAGCGTTGATATTTTGAAAGACATGGTTCCTTGTTGGTATGCTTGAGTATTAAAGTCTTCATATCAAAACTAGACTATTGCTTTGAACCATATAAAAGTCCAAATGTCCATGCTATAAAGAAAAGAAATGTGATGAACATGTTAGGCAGCATTCCACATCAAAAATTCTGTTTTTATCATTTACCTACTCGAGGACGAGTAAGAATTAAGCTTGGGGATGTTGATACGTCTCCAACGTATCTATAGTTTTTGATTGTTCCATGCTGTTATATTATCATTCTTGGATGTTTTACAATCATTTTATAGTCATTTTATATCATATTTTGGTAATAACCTATTGACATAGTACCGAGTGCCAGTTGCTTTTTTCTGCATGTTTTTTACATCGTAGGAAATCAATACCAAACGGAGTCCAAACGCAGCAAAACTTTTTGTGGATTTTTTTGGGCCAGAAGACATCCATTGGGCCAGGAACGCACCTGAGGGGATCTCCGATGGGAGAAAAACCCACCAGGGCGCGCCTGGGCCGGAAACCCTAGGAGGGGGACGAAAATCAATTCCAGCCGCCACAGAGTCCAGAAACACGAGATTCAATCTAGACACCATCATGGAGGGGTTCATCATGTCCATTGGTGCCTCTCCGATGATGTGTGAGTAGTTCTTTGTAGATCTACGGGTCCGTAGTTAGTAGCTAGATGGCTTCCTCTCTCTCTCTTGATTATCAATACAATGGTTTCTTGGAGATCCATATGATGTAAGTCTTTTTGCGGAGTGTTTGTTGGGATCCGATGAACTTTGAGTTTATTATCAGAGCTATGTCTTTGTCCATTAAAGTTATTTGAGTCTTCTTTGATCGCTTATATGCTTGATTGATTATAGCCTCATATTTCTTCTCTGATATTTGGGTTTTGTTTGGCCAACCCGATCTATTTATCTTACAATGGGAAGAGGTGCTTTGTGATGGGTTCGATCTTACTGTGCTTCATCCCAGTGACAGAAAGGGAAACAACACATATGTATCGTTGCTATTAAGGATAACAAGATGGGGTCTATTTCTACATAAATAGATTCTATCTACATCATGTCATCATTCTTATTGCATTACTCCGTTTTTCCATGAACTTAATAGACTAGATGCATGATGGATAGCGGACGATGTGTGGAGTAATAGTAGTAGATGCAGCCAGGAGTCGGTCCTATATAATGATCATTGCCTGGATATCGTCATGATTATTTGAAGTTCTATCAATTTTCCAACAGTAAAATTTTTCCCATCGTTTGCTATTTTTCTCAAGAGAAGCCACTAGTGAAACCTACGACCCCGAGTCTCTTTTCATCATATTTGCGTTGGCGGTCTATTTTCGTTTGCTTTTATTTTCAGATCTATTAAACTAAAAATACAAAAATACCTTGCTGCAATTTATTTGTTCCGAGATCTATTTATCCTATCTACCAGTTTTACCTCACGTTATTTGCCTATCTTGAGGCGCCGTACCCGAAAGGGATTGACAACCCCTTTAACACGTCGGGTTGCGAGTATTTGTTATTTGTGTGCAGATGTTGTTTACATGGTGTGAGGAGGTTCTCCTACTAGTTCGATAACCTTGGTCTCATCACTGAGGGAAATACCTATCGTCTCTATAGTGCATCATCCCTTCCTCTTTGGGGTAATACCGACGTAGTTCTAGCAGACATCAGAAGGCCCCGACAAGATGTCGCATGTGGGGCCAGGCCCGCGGGCCATGGCCCAAGTCTTGAAGCCAGCCAACCTCGAGCGTCATCTAGCCTCACGTTCCCTTAGACATCCTCCCCTGCGAAGTCCCCGGGGCAGCCCCTCGGAGGCGTCGTGAAGCCCCCGGAAACAGATATTTGTGCAGGCCCTGCGAGGCTGATACTCTTGTGAGGGGCCCATCTTAGCCGCGTGCGGTGGTGCTTCGGGAGCTCGATCTTCCTTCTTTGGTGTCGCCTTCCTTTTCCTGCAATGCAACATGCTCGCCCCGTGGGGGCGTATAAAAGGGGTTATATCCTTCACGCCTCAATCTGATTTGAATGCTATTTTGGGTCAAAAATAAACTTCTCCTTGGTACTCTCTATCGAGCATCCACCTCCTCCGCGATCACTCTGACGCCTCGTGGAGTTAGGGCCCATCCCCCGAGCGTGGGTTTGAGGGCTCTCGAGGCACGACGCTTAGGGGCTTGCCTTCTTCTCGGGAGCAGCTCACACAAGCGGTTGCTGCTTGCGAAGCCCGACTTGCGAGGCCCCTTGAGGGACGTCCCGTGGAGAAGACACCTTGTCTCAACGGTGCGCACTTGTCCGCTTGCATCTGGGCATTGCGCGAGAAGTATAGGCCCCCTGGGTCTTGATGAGGTGACACACATGTGGAGTGTGTTCGTGGGGCAGAACTTAGAGCCAGAACCCAGTTCTCTAGGCTCCTAGTGCCGCCAGGGCAGACCCGGGCCAAGACACCATGCCCAGCCGCCGTGAGTGTGAGGCCCATGTAAAGCCAGCGGGCACTCGTCGCGCGCGGGGGGGGGGGGGGGGGGATCTTCACCGTCTTCTCCCCAGCACGATGCATGGCGCTTCCACCAGGTGCATGCATGGTAAGAAGAGAGAAAATCAAGAAAACTTTGTGAAAACCAGAAGATCAAGAACTTTACTAGAAAGCCCAAGGCTAACTTTTTTGCGCCCAAAAAAGGGAGGTGCAGCTGCCGTAACCAGTACGGGCCAGCGTGGTGAGCTAGTTTGAAAGTCGAAGAAAGAAAGGAATAAAAGCGGTTGTTGTGTCCAGCACGGGTCAACCTAGAAAGAAATGTGACTGCCGTATCTAGCACTTGTCAACCTAAAAGAAGTGTTAGTCGTGGTTCAACAATCAGTTCGCCAACGCTAAGCATAGGGACTTCCACTTGGGTATGGCAGGATCCCTCCACCGAGGCCATGATGCATCTTGTCGTGGGCTTCCACTTAGGAGGCTTTGGGCGTATACAACCCACTCATTCTTACGTGAGAGTGTCACGGGTAGTCTTCCGGACATTTGACTCTGAGCTCCCACCCTCCGTCTCCAGGCGAGTGGTGCAGGTCTTGGAGACATGGGCGATCTTGAGGGACCCCCACCCTCCATCTCCAGGCGTGCAACGTCAGGCCTACAGACATGGGCGCTTCTGAAGGGGACCCCCAGCCTCCATCTCCAGGCGCACGGCATCAAGCTTGGAGACATGGGCACTTTTTAAGGAACCTTCCCATAGAGGGCTTGCCTCGGGTGCTTCCATGTGCTTCGGCACGGAAACACGTATGTCGGTGCAGCGCTCCCGTGGCCCTAGCATGAGAGCCATCATGCCCCGTGTGGCCTGAAGAGTTTGGTTCATGGTGGTGGCTTGACACTAAAGCTTAATACTCAAGCAAACGATACCATCTCAAGTGAAGGTTAATCAAGTTGATTACATATTCAAAAAACACCTACTTGGGTCGATGCAAAATACTAGGAACTTCGTGACCCGAACAACCCAAAAAGTCACCTGAGGGCCAAACCACCACGGGTGCATCAAGCCGCTTGTTGTTACGTGCCGCGGGGGTCTACCCCTCTGATTGGGGACGGCTGACTCTCTAGGCTACTACCTCCTAAGGCTCCACGATCCTTCGTGTAGGATCGGAAATATATCTAGAGGGGGGTGATTAGATTACTTGAGAAGATAAAAACTTAGCCTCTCCCCAATTTTTAGTTTTAGCAACTATGTATAGTCTAGTACACCATACACATGCATATCTAAGAGTATTGCAACGGAAAATAAAACATGCAAGTGTAAAATAGAGGGTAAGGTAGGGAGATCAAATGGAAAGGTTGACATCGCAATTTTTGGCATGGTTCCAATAGGTGGTGCGTATCTATCGTACATCCATGTTAGTGGAGACTTCAACCCATGGAGGGTAACGGCTGTTGGAGTTTACGGAGGGCTCCATCCACAAGGGTTCCATGAAGAAGCAGCCTTGTCTATTCCACCACGGCTTCCGTCCACACAGGATTAGCCACACTAACGGTAGGTCTTCACGAAGTAGGCGATATCCTTACCCTTACAAACATCTTGGTTCAACTCCACAACATGAAGTAGGAGGCTCCCAAGTGACACCTAACCAATATAGGAGGCACCGCTCTCCAAAAGGTAATAGACGTGGTAGAATGATGAACCCCTTGCTCTTGTGATTCTAAAGATAGTCTCGTCAACACTCAATCACTCTTTCTCAGATTTGGCAGGGGTAGGAGAGATTGATCTTGTGGAAAGAAATTTGGGGAGGCTAGAAATCAAAGTTCAAATGGTTGGAATGGAATCTATTGATCTCAACACATGAGTAGTTGGCTCTCTCTCAGAAAGAATTGATCTGGCAAGTGTAAGTGTGTTCTGAGTGCTTCCTCTATAAATGAGAGGTAGTTGGATGGGTATATATAGGCATCTCCCAAAATCCAACCATTACAACATTATTTCCCAACTCGGTGACACTGAAATCTTTATCTCGGTGGTACCGAGTTGCACTATATGTGACAACTTTGAATTCTCATTGAGACCGATATAGGAATCTCGGTGGTACTGATACGATGACCTAGTGTGGTTCCCAAACTCGGTGAGACAGACTTCAAACTCGGAAATTCTGAAACTTGAAGTTACCTCAACAGAATGTTTATCCCCCAATCCCGATTGCACCGTTGTAAATGTTGGTTGTACCGATATGGTGGGGTTGGCATAGGATATATCTAAGTGTAAAATCAGTAGAGCCAAGTGGGAAATGTTGGTGGCACCGATTTTACATATTTGGCTTTGGAGAGATTTATATTGTGAAATAGTGGTTGAGTATTTTTGAGCAACCAATTCATCATAATACCTCATCCCTTTTTAATAGTATTGGCTTTCTTATGGACTCAAAGTGATTTCTCACAAAGTGTAAAATGAAGAGTCTTCTTGCAAGAAGCTTTACCAAATCCTATTCATTCCTTGAATCCAAGGGGCATCTCCACACAATCCTATAGCCAAAGCATCTTTGTACTTTTATGAAATGTACATGGATAAATTCATTACTCCAATGATGCATATGTTGTGATTAATTACAAAATCTACCTTAGAGAACAATTGTGCTTTAAATCTTCCCCTTTTTGGTGATTGATGACAACATATAGATCAAAGCTTCGACGAAAGATATAATCAATTATTAGCATCGACGCTTTGAGAGATATGTGAATAGCAAGAGCTTCCCCTAAATTTGTGCATTATTTTAAATTTGTGTTTGAATGCGAATGCACAATTGATTAGGATCATGGGTTACTCTTCCATGTCACATACAACTTGGTGGTGCGCATAAATGATAATAACAACGAACATACCACCAACAAACAAGTGAATGATCATGATGTAGATAGTTCAAAGGTAATAATGTGGTAGCATCAAACAATCAAAGAGTATGATCAAACACACATCTAAATGATAAAGTCATCCAAAAGACCAAATAAAGTTTTGAAAACCAAATGAGAGCAAATAAAGTCAAAAGCTCTCCCTCTCTTGAAGCCCTATGATCTATACACTTCTGCCCCTTTGGCAACAAGTACCAAAAAGTTCAAAGATCTAGTCTAAGTGTCTCTCTGGGCACGATCTCTTCTGGTAGCAGAAGTTGGAGTAGACAAGAGAGCATCGACGAAGGCTTCAGCAGATGTCGCTGGAGTAGGAGCTGGAGGTGTAGACACTCGAGGTGGTGGACCATGAGCTGAAGCTTGAGATGATGAAGACGGTCTATCTTCTGGTTCTAGCACAGCTGCTAACCTGGGCCGGGTTCTGTACCGTGTTGTAGTATGAAGAGGTGAATCATCATCATCCTTGCCATCATCATCTTTATCATCTGAGCGTGGAATCTTCACCGAGTCAACTTCATGCTGAAGTTGCGCAATGGTGGTGGTCAACTCGGTTACCTTCACATCCAGGTCATGGAATTTTGTCTCCATGATTCTCCCTAGGCTCTTCTGGTTTAGAAAAATCTCTAAAATATTCTTCTCCATCCCTCGGATGGTGCTGACCAAGAAAGACATATGTTCATCTCTGGTTTTGAGCTCGGGTGGTGGAGGTGGAGCATTCCTAACATCCCCTGCACCTGCTGCTTCTGCAACCTCTCTAGCTGTAGCTGAGCTGGGATGAGTGTCATCCATCACAATTGCATTATCCTTGAATTATGGCTGAAGTGGCAAATGAGGACGATCAAGCTGATATGCATGCTTCCAAATCTTTGCATTGATGAGCATCTGAATGTATTGTGCATATCTGCATGATCTCTTTTGGTCTGTAGAAGTTCTCCTAACAGTCTCAGCAATCAAATGCATAACCTTGAAGCAAGTGTGGCTGTCTAAATGATGCAGCATATTGATGGAATAGCCTCTAATTATTTTTTCATGACCTCATTTGAATGTCAGGGTATGCCTCAAAATAGTGTTGGTAATGGTTATTCCTGCTTGCAAGAAATAGACACAACAAGCTAGTGGGATGGCAGATAGTCATTGGGCACTCGCTTGTACATATTGCCCATGGACTTGTGATTCTTCTTAGGTTCTGAATACACATCCAAGTCCTATGCTCGTGACTTCGGAGCACCAATGATAGTAGCCCATTCTTCAATTGTGGCTTCTTATCTATGACCATTAGTCATCCACACAATTGTGCCATCTACATAGAAATGAACTGTTGAGTAGAATTGCATAATCATCTCATCGTTCCATGCAGTCATCTCTCTGCCAACAAACTCTTCAATGTCAACAAGATTGAAGTTTTCTCTCACATGGGGAAAGAAATCTTCATTGGTTTGATGTATTTCCAGTCGACATATCTCATGTCACTGACTGCTGGACTCTTGTGAAATAGAACTGTCTCATAGAATTCTTGTTGTTCCTTGGTGTGAAACTGAGGATCAAAACGGTTCTTCTCCTTGCACCATACGGATCAATAGCTCTCCACTTCCTCAACCATGCATCTCTTCTCTTCTACATGTCTTAAGAAATTGGATGAGCCTCATTGTGAAGTGGCAAATGAGATCTTAGTTTCATGAGAATAGGTGCATCCTCATCTTCTTCCTGTGCAGCAAAGGCTCTGGAAGCAGTGCCTTTATCTTTAGCAGCTACATGTATGTCCTTTGTAGTCCTCTTGGGAGCTACAGGCTTCTTAGGAGCTGAAGGATTTGGAGCAGAAGGCTTCATAGCATCTACCGTAAGCTTCTTCTTCTTTAGAGGAGGGGGTCAGCTGGTATTTCTTCTTCCTCATCATCAGCATAAACAGTTTCTGCTGGACCTTCAAACATTGAGGTTTGTCTTCCAACAACACGAATCACCCTCTTTAGGGATCTCTTCACACCTGGCTTCTTAGTTACATATGGTTTAGTATATTCCTTCCTTACAATCTTCCTGACTATAGACTTCTCTTTCTGCTTCTAGGGAGCAGGAACTTCAGGAATAAAATCAAAATCTTCTTCATCAGAATTCAGCTTCTTCCTATGCCTGGTAGCTGCCTTGGGCATGCATGGGAGCTGGCGGTACGTGGATTAGAAGGTGTCCTCTCAGGACTAGTGGGTGAATCACTGGAGTTGTTCTCACTGTCATCGGAACCTGACATCTTGCAATCGAGGCAGACAAGTTGACACACAGAACGGGTGACCTGTGAAAAGATATGGAAGAGCTTGAAAAGACAAGCATCAAAAAATTATAGAAGATTTTTTTTTGAAAATTTGAACAAAGAAATCCATAGTTTTAGCTTTCTGTAGAATAAATTTCGGTAGCACCCAGTCTGAATTTTTAGATTCTCCAAGACAAATGATCTTCTTCACAGGAACCTAGCAATAACTTTGGTGAAACCGAAAGTAACCACTCTGTCTCACCAAGACCATTCTTAGGAAATCTAGAAACAAGATGGGTGGAACCGTTTTTCGCAACTCGGTGGCACCGAGATGCATTATGCGGATGGCTAACCCTAAGTATTTTTCGTTCACTGATCTACATGAACTTCTGGTGGAGTAAGAGGGTTTGCACATGGTGGCTTATAGACAAAATTCCTAATGCGCAAGAATTTGATAAGGGATTGCAAAAGAAGAAGAACAGAACTGTACCCTAACTTGGTGGCGGTCGAACTACGACGACGACGAAAGTGACGATTTTCATCGATGGCGAGGATCCTAGTGACAAGCATGCACGAGGAAGCAAGGCGATGACCCAGGGGTCGAGGTGCGGCAGTTTGGGGTTGGGGAGCTTGGCGTTTGCAGATTGGATTTCAAAACATCGAGTCAGCGGTATAAGTACCCCTCACTGTCGGTGTCATGGATACTAAAATTTTGGTGCCACCGAGTTCCAGTATTGTCTGTTGACAAGGAAATTCGGTGAAGCCATGATTATGGTATCGGTGGTACCAAGATTATAACCTAGATCAACTTTGAGAATCAGTGGACCCAAGAATTTGGGGTTGGTTATACCGAGATTCACAAAGAGGTTTTGGAAAGCAGTCCTTGTCTACACGGAACTTCGAGTGCTCCTCACAAAGAGGGATCGAGTAGTGCTTGATCAAGTTTTGTGATTAGCATGAATAAAACTTGAGACGAGAAAGCATAGATAGCTAGAGAAGGGTCCTAGGAATTCTTGTCCATCCGATTGGCAAAATATAAATCAAAGGCCAAATAGCAACAATCGGATGTCATCGAATGGGAAAAGATATGCAGACCAACATGCTCACACAACAAGATGTCGAATGAAAAAATGGTGAACATGCACAAACATCCTAGCATCTATCAAGCACTTTGGTGATGACAAATTCATCTATATATTAGTGTATTGACTTCGGAGTCAAGTAAGAATACTTGATCGTAGGTCATACTCATCGATTAAGCACAAGTGGGGTTCCTGCTTTTACATAATGCATTAATGTGTTCACATCATTTAGGAGATGCTTGTACTCAAGTTTTAGAGTAAATCTCCCCCCTAGATGTGACATCCCCCCCTAAGAGGTATCAACTAACCTTGGGTTTTGTCGTAGAAGACTTCAAGTACGTGAAGTAGTGGTGGATGCTCATTTTTGATGAAGTTCATCTTGAGTTTGGAGCAATCCTTGTTGTTTCTTACTCTTTTCACCTACATGGGTTAGTCCCAAAGAAAAAGGAACACACAAGGATATCTATGGACATGGAGTGAGATACATGAGAGGTGATGTCCAAAGATGCTTTAATTACCTTGTCCCTTTCTCACCGTCGAGGGAATGTGTGACTCCTTGAACTAATGCATATGGTTGAGGTTGATTGCATATAGTTCTTGCCAGAATGAATGAGAGTGAATTTCATTGGCGGAGTCACCCCTCTAGAACTTTCTAGTTCTTCCTCTTGGGGACCCACATCACTTTGATGGGAATCCTTGGAGTTGTGGTAGCACTAGAAGAGGTCGTACTAGAAGTGTCCTTGGGAACCCTCTCAACCTTGGCTTGGAGTTCTTCTTCAAACAAGTCAATGTACTCTTGAAGCTTTCCCTTGCCCTTGTGCTCTTGTGGTAGGAGGCCATCTTGTGAGCTTGTTCCCTTGGGAGGAGTACGATCATACGTCTCCTCTTGAGGAACAAACTTGGGAATGGGATATGGACCTTCTTCCAAACATCTCCGTTGATGTTGAAGTAGCCAACACCTTTCTTCTTCCGATGGCCTCCTTGCTTGCGCACAATGTCCTCAAATTGGTTACTTCCGGCAAGACTCTTGAAGACACCTCTCTCTATAATCCCTTTCAAAAAATTGTTTTCTTGCTGAAGTGTAACTTGGCAAATAGAATCATTAGTTGAATCAAGAGTGCTACTAGCAACAATATCATTTGATTTAGCTTTATCATTGTTGTTACCTGAAGAAGAAACTTTCTTGCCTTTGTTACTAGTGTTCTTAGATTTAACTTGTGAAGCAAAAGTAGACAAGAGTAATCATTTGGCTAGATAAGAAGAATCCTTCTTTCGAAGATCATCATTGATTGCTTTTAGGAATTCATGCTCTTGCTGTAAATTTAGCTTCTCGAAGCGTAGCTTCTCATGAGTTCTTGCAAGCTATCTATGATCTTCTAGAGTAGTTTCATGAGCTAAGTTAAGAGTGTTTAATTGTTTAGTTAGCCCTTAAATCTCTTTATCATCATCATCATTCGATTTCTCTTGACTAGCATTATAATTAGTAAGTTCATTTTCAATGTGATCACTAGTCTTATCAAAGAGCAAGTCATCTTCTCCTAAAAAGTCATCCTCATCACTATCAAAGTCAAAATGCTCGGGTTGTGATAACTTGGGGCCTTTTGCCATGAAGCAGTTTCCAATCCCTTCATTTGGTGAATGAAATAAGTCGTAGGAGTTGGAGGAAACAAGTGCAATGTCGGCAACACCTTCATCTTTACCGTAGTCAGAGTTGGAATAATAACTTCTCAGAGTGGTTGCCAGACTCGGAGCCAGAAACCCATTCACCAACATGAGATTGATGTCTTCTTCTTGAACTGCTCTTGGTGTACTTGTCCTTCTTCTCCAATACTCTGCCTCTCCGGGAGTGTCTTCATTCATAATGATCTTCTCTACTCCTACTGTCTCTGTGAGGTGACTCATCTCTTGAGCTTCATCTTCTAGGTGACTCTTGTGTTCATTTGTGGGGAGCCCAGTACTCATTGCAAAAGTGTTCGGGCTTTCCACAGTTGTAGCAGCTTTGGTCACGATTAGACGAATGCTTCTCATCATATCTTGAGCTTGAACTTTTCTCTTTGCCTCTACTCTTACAGAACTTGTTGAATTTTATGACCATGAGGCTGATCTCTTCATTGTAACAAGGTTTTCACTTGAAGTAGCGGGAGCATCGAGTGAAGATTTGTAAGCACCGCTTGACTTGTTGTGCAACTCGTCTTTTTCTTTGAGAGACATTTCATGAGAAACAATCCTTCCAATGACTTCAGTAGGCTTGAGATATTTTTAGTTGGGCATCATTTGGATTAATGTGCACACAGTGTCGTATCTTCCATCCAAAGCTCTAAGTATCTTCTTGATGATGAATTGTCGGCCGTCTCTTCGCTTCCTAAGCAAGAAATCTCATTTGTGATGAGAGATAGCCTAGAATATATCTCAGCAAATCCTTCACCATCCTTCATCTTGAACTTGTCAAGCTGACTTTGAAGCACACCCATCTAAGATTCTCCGACAGAATCGGTACCTTCATGCATATCAATCAAAGTATCCCAAATTTCCTTTGCATTCCCAAGGCGTCTGATTTTGTTGAATTCTTTGGGACACAAGGAGTTGAACAGGATATCACAGGCTTGAGCATTGAATTGCAACATCTTCAATTCTTCCGTTGTGGCATCACGATCTAGTTCTCTTCCTTCTCCAAAGAAATCACCTTGCACACTGATGACCCACAAGTATAGGGGATCAATCGTAGTCCTTTTGATAAGTAAGAGTGTTAAACCCAACGAGGAGCGGAAGGTTCTGACAAGTGGTTTTCAGCAAGGTAAAATCTGCAGGCACTGAAATTGTCGGTAACAAGTGATTGTGTGGTCAGATGATTCTTAGCAAGCAACAAGTACCAAAAGTAGCAACGGTGCAGAAAAGTGGCCCAATCTCTTTTGCAGCAATGGACAAGCCTGGACATAGTCTTATAGGAGGAAAAACGCTCCCGAGGACACACGGGAATTTCTGTCATGCTAGTTTTCATCATCTTCATATGATTCGCGTTCGTTACTTTGATAGTTTGATATGTGGGTGGACCGGCGCTTGGGTACTGCCCTTACTTGGACAAGCATCCCACTTATGATTAACCCCTCTCGCAAGCATCCGCAACTACGAAAGAAGAATTAAGACAAAGTCTAACAATAGCATTAAACTAGTGGATCCAAATCAGCCCCTTACGAAGCAACGCATAAACTAGGGTTTAAGCTTCTGTCACTCTAGCAACCCATCATCTAATTACTACTTCCCAATGCCTTCCTCTAAGCCCGAATAATGGTGAAGTGTTATGTAGTCGACGTTCACATAACACCACTAGAGGAAAAACAACATACAACATATCAAATTACCAAACGAATACCAAATTCACATAACTACTATTAGCATGACTTATCCCATGTCCTCAGGAACAAAAGTAACTACTCACAAAGAATAATCATAATCATGATCAGAGAGGTAATGAGTAGCATCAAGGATGTGAACATAAACTCTTCCACCAAACAATCCAGCTAGCATCAACTACAAAGAGTAATCAACACTACTAGCAACCTTACAAGTACCAATCGGAGTCGCGAGATGGAGATTGGTTACAAGTGATGAACTAGGGTTTGGAGATGAGATGGTGCTGATGAAGATGTTGATGGTGACAAGTCCCCTCCGATGAGAGGAGTGTTGGTGATGACGATGGTGACGATTTCCCCCTCCGGGAGGGAAGCTTCCCCGGCAGGATTGTCCTGCCGGAGCTCTAGATTGGTTCTGCTCAAGTTCCACCTCGTGGCGGCGGCGAATCCACGAAAAATCTCCTCCATAATTTCCTGGATGAAACCCTTCATATAGCAAAAGAGGGGGAAAGTGGGCCAGCAGGGTGCCCACAAGCCCCCATGGCGCGGCCTGGGGGGTGGCCGTGCCGTGCAGACTTTTGGCCACCCCCTCGCGCCCCTCTGTCACTTCTTTGGCCCAGTATTTTTTATAAATCCGGAAAAAAATCCTCGTTGATTTTTACGGCGTTTGGAGTTGCGCAGAATAGGTATCTCAAACTTGCTCCACTTTCAGGCCAGAATTCCAGTTGCCGGCATTCTCCCTCTTCATGTAAACCTTGCAAAATAAGAGAGAAAATGCATAAGAATTGTACTGTGAAGTGAAATAACAGCCCAAGAAGCGATAAATATCAACATGAAAACATGATGCAAAATGGACGTATCAACTCCCCCAAGCTTAGACCTCGCTTGTCCTCAAGAAAAAGCCTAGCTAAATAAATATGTCCACATGTTTAGGGAGAGAGGTGTCGACAAAACAAGATACGAACATGCATGCATCATGATCATGCTCAGAACAGCAATACCAACATATATTCTCTCATGCTAAAGTGATAATTACTTCACAAAGTAAAGCATGGATCAAGAACCTTACCGAGAAGTAACAACCGATAGCCTTTAGTCATTGAAGCAATTGCAATTTATCACAACATCAGAAAGAGTCAAATAAGAGCTTGTATAGCAAATCCACATACTCAATCATTCTTTCGTTCTCTAGAATTGCTACAACTCACGTGGTACTCATGAGATCAAAGTTTCAACTGGACACAGAGAAAGATAGGGGCTTATAGTTTTGCCTCCCAACTGCTTACCTCAAGGGTAATGACAACAATAATAATTCATGAATACGTACTTCCAAGTTGACATATGAATATAGATCTTTCCCAAGCATGTGACGTTAGCCAAGATAAAGGCGAGATAAGGAATTGGTGAAGATCACCATGACTCTTTCAAGGAAAAAAAGTAAAGGTACAAGATAGGCCCTTCACAGAGGGAAGCAGAGGTTGTCATGCGCTTTTGAGGTTCGGATGCGTGTCCTCTTAGTGCGGAGGAACGTCACTTTATATTGCCTCCTGTGATAAAGAACTTTATTATGCAGTCTGTCGCTTTTATTTCTTCCGGATGACAGGTTCGTACAAAGCTTATTCTGCACACACTAATAGAACATACATATTAGAGAGCAATTTTTATTGCTTGCACCGATGACAACTTACTTGAGGGATCTTATTCAATCCATAGGTAGGTATGGTGGACACTCATGGCAAAACTGGTTTGAAGGTTTAAGGATGCACAAGTAGTATCCCTACTTAGTGGAAGAGGTTTGCCTAATGTGAGGTGGAAGCAATCGTCACATGCTAAGGGATCTCTAGTCATATAACATTGTTCGGAACCAGGCAAACACAATTCATTATGTTGTCTTCCTTGTCCAACATCTACTTCTAGGCATGCAATAGTTTAGTGAGTGTTCACAATCATAGATGGTGTCAGAGATGATATATTTATATGTGAACCTCTCCTTCTTTATCACTTCCTATTAATTGCAACAATGACCAAGGTCTACGTTTGCCTACCCTCAACAAGTTTCAGTCCTCATTCTTTTTATATGTGAAGCCATCACTTCCCATAAGATCACTACATGATCTTTCATGCTTTTGTTCTATTCTCACTCTTTTGATCATGGCAAGAGGCAAAGCCCTTCAACTAAGACACTCTTTATTATATGGCTCACGAGCTCGAATACATCGGGCGAGACACAAAGAAAAAACTCAAGACTAAAACACTAAGACCTTTAATCTACTAGAGAAAGAGAAAACTGAAAAGGAAAACTAAAACAAAGGTAAAGGCAAAAGATGTGATGGTGATACGATACAGGGGCAACTCTCCCAAGCTTGGCACAAGCCAAGGGGATTGTCCATACCCATGTTTAGTTGTCTTCCTTTGGTGGTGATGGTGGTGGAGTTGTTGCAATCTTTGACTCCAAGAGGGCCATTAATCTTTGATTTATACCTTGGAGATCTGCCATATGTTTTTCCAGCAAAACAACTTCACGAGTGAGACAAGTATTGCGAGCACGAGTTGTTTCACAAAACCTCAAGAGTTCAATCAAGGATGGAGACAATGGGTGGAGGTAGGGTTGGAGGAAATCCACTTCTTCAACTTCTTCCTTGTTGAGCACAGATTGCACTTCGTCCCATGCCTGATTCTTCTCCTAAGTTTTGCCCTTGGTTTCTTTAGGTAGCCCTTCCTTAGCCTCCATGAACTCCATCCTTTTCAGATCAGCATGTACTTCTCCATAGACTTGAGGGAGATTGTTCTCCCCCACAGATTCCTGAGACGCCATCTTGCTCTAAATCTGCGGCAGAAAACAGGCTCGAAACGAAAACAGAGGAAATCTGTGTGATGCAGGGGTCAGACCAAACAGGGGTATATATAATGATTTTTTCCAGACCAGAAGGAGTACCCTGCACGAAAATAGAGTTCAGGGGGTGCACGAGGTGGCCACAAGCCCTCACGGTGCGGACAGGGGGTGGGCCTGCATCGTGCAGGCTTGTCGCCTCCTCGCGCACTTTCGGGACTACTTCCAATTTTTGTATTTTTTCAAATATTCCAAAACAGAGAAAAATTCCTACTGGAAAAGTTTTGGACTCAGTTTTCTTACCGAATCACATACCTCGTCGTTTTCGGAGCCTGAAATAGGCTGATAAATGTCCCTTAGGTATTCTTCCGGAGTTAATGTATTGGTGATATTTCTTTCAACATTTATGGGAGTACCTGAGATATAATGTTTGATTCTCTGCCCATTTACCACTCTCAGACAATTACCTTCCGTGTTGTTGATCTTGATAGCACCGGAACGATAACTTCCTCAACAACATAGGGACCTTCCTATTTAGAGAGAAGCTTGCCTGCAAAGAATCTTAAACGAGAGTTATATAGCAAGACATAATCACGTACATTGAACTCACGCTTTTGTATCCTCTTATCATGCCACCTCTGAACCTTCTCTTTGAACAGCTTGGCATTCTCATATGCCTGAGTTATCCACTCATCAAGCAAGCTAATATCAAATAACCTCTTCTCACCGGCAAGTTTGAAATCAAAGTTGAGCTCTTTGATTGCCCAATAAGCTTTATGCTCTAGCTCAAGAGGTAAATGACATGCTTTACCGTACACCATTTTGTACGGAGACATGCCCATGGGATTCTTATAGGCAGTTCTATAAGCCCACCGTGCATCATCGAGCTTATTAGACCAATTCTTTCTAGACCTGTTGATAGTCTTTTGCAGAATTAGTTTAATCTCTCTGTTGCTTAGCTCTACTTGACCACTATACTAAGGGTGGTAGGGAGACGCAATTCTATGGTTGACATCGTACTTAGAAAGCGATTTACGGAAAGCACCATGAATGAAGTGTGAACCACCGTCGGTCATTAGATATCTAGGGACTCCAAATCCAGGGAAGATAACTTCTTTAAGCATCCTGATAGAAGTGTTGTGATCAGCACTACTAGTGGGGATAGCTTCTACCCACTTAGTGACGTAAACAACATCAACTAGGATATGAGTATACCCGTTGGATTTTGGAAAAGGTCCAGTATAATCAAAGCCACAGACATCAAATGGTTCAATGACAAGTGAATAGTTCATAGGCATTTCCTCACGTTTGCTAATGTTACCTATTATTTGACATTCGTCACAAGACAAGACAAACTTACGAGCATCCTTGAAGAGAGTGGGCCAATAGAAACCTGATTGCAATACCTTGTGTGCTGTTCTATCTCCCGCATGGTGTCCTCCGTAGGCCTCGGAGTGACACTTCTGTAGGATCTGTCCCTGTTCGTGTTCAGGTACACAACGTCTAATAACACCATCTACTCCTTCCTTATAAAGGCGAGGATCATCCCAAAAGTAGTGTCTCAAGTCAAAGAAGAATTTCTTCTTTTGCTGGTATGTGAAACTAGGTGGTATATATTTGGCAACCATATAGTTCGCATAATCAGCATACCACGGGGGCACTACGTGAAGCATTGATGACATTCAATTGCTCATCAGGAAAGCTATCATCAATAGGTTGTGGGTAATCAAGAACGTTCTCCAACCTAGACAAGTTATTCTGCTACTGGGTTATCAGCACCCTTCCTGTAGACAACGTGCAAATCAAATTCTTGTAGCAAGAGAACCCATCTGATAAGTCTAGGTTTAGCATCCTTCTTCTCCATGAGGTACTTAATAGCAGCGTGATCAGTGTGAATAGTGACTTTGGAATCAACTATGTAAGACCTGAACTTTTCACATGCAAAAACGACTGCTAAAAATTCCTTCTCCGTAGTGGCATAGTTCTCTGGGCACTATCTAGAGTTTTACTAGCATAGTGAATAACATTCAACTTCTTATCAACTCTTTGCCCTAGAACAGCACCAACAGCATAATCACTAGCGTCACACATGATTTCAAAAGGTAAGTTCCAAACAGGTGGTTGAACAATAGATGTAGTTATCAAAGCCCTCTTAAGTATTTCGAAGGCTTCCTCACAATCATCGTCAAAAACAAAAGGAATATCCTTTTGCAATAGATTGGTAAGAGGCCTAGAAATCTTAGAGAAGTCTTTAATGAACCTTCTATAGAAACCAACATGACCAAGGAAACTTCATATACCTTTGATATTTGTGGGGTATGGCATTTTCTCGATTGCATCAACCTTAGCCTTATCAACTTCAATACCTCTTTTAGAAATTTTATGTCCTAAGATGATGCCTTCATTAACCATAAAGTGGCACTTCTCCCAATTCAAGACAAGATTGGTGTCTTTACATCTCTGCAAGACTCGATCAAGGTTGATGAGGCAATCATCAAAAGAAGACCCGTAAACGGAAAAGTCATC
This sequence comes from Hordeum vulgare subsp. vulgare, assembly GCF_904849725.1. Classification (NCBI taxonomy): domain Eukaryota; kingdom Viridiplantae; phylum Streptophyta; class Magnoliopsida; order Poales; family Poaceae; genus Hordeum; species Hordeum vulgare. The sequence continues at coordinate 254,568,339 of NC_058522.1, read as the reverse complement.
CATGAAAACCTCGACAATCTTTTCACAAAAGTCAGAGAATATAGCCATCATACATCTTTGAAAGGTGGCGGGTGCATTACATAAGCCAAAAGGCATACGTCTATAAGCAAAGGTACCGAAAGGGCAGGTGAAAGTGGTTTTCTCCTGATCTGATTGTGCAACTGGTATTTGGGAGAAACCAGAATAACCGTCTAGAAAGCAGAAATGTTTGTGTTTAGACAGCCTTTCAAGCATTTGGTCGATAAAAGGCAGAGGGTAATGATCTTTCCTAGTGGCTCTATTCAGTTTCCTAAAATCGATCACCATCCTATAGCCAGTAATAATCATGTGTGGGATCAATTCATCCTTATCATTAGGGACAACGGTAATGCCTCCCTTCTTAGGGATGCAATGCACCGGACTCGCCCAATCGCTATGAGCAACAGGATAGATAATACCCGCTTCCAAGAGCTTTAGTATTTATTTTCTTACTACTTCTTTCATCTTAGGATTTAATCTCCTTTGATGATCAGCAACTGGTTTGAAATCAGGATCAGTTTTGATCTTGTGCTGGCATAGAGTGGGACTAATGCCCTTAAGATCATCAAGAGTATATCCAATAGCAGCGCGGTGCTTCCTTAGAGTTTTCAGTAACTTATTTTCTTCATGCTCTGAGAGGCTAGCACTAATAATGGCAGGATATATCTCTTTTTCATCCAGATATGCATACTTAAGAGTATCAGGCAACTGTTTAAGCTCGAACACGGGATTACCCTTTGGTGGGGGTGGATCCCCAAGCAGTTCAACAGGCAAGTTATTCTTAAGGATAGGATATTGTTCTAAGACAACTCTATCTATCTCATCCCTTTCATCCATATGCATATCATTTTCATGCTCAAGCAAGTACTGCTCTAAGGGATCAGTAGGACGCACGGCAATAGAAGCTAAGGCAATAGTTTCATCCTTACTAGGCAACTCTTTTTCATGAGGTTGTCTACCAAACTTGGAGAAATTGAACTCATGTGACACAGCTTCAAAGCCAACAGTGACAGTTTGCTTATCACAATCAATATGAGCATTGACAGTATTGAGGAAGGGTCTGCCAAATATGATGGGACAAAAGCTATCTTGAGAAATAGCTAGAACGAGGAAATCAGCAGGATACTTCGTTTTACCACACAAGACTTCAACATCCCTAACAATTCCCAGAGGGCAGATAGTATCTCTATTGGCAAGCTGAATAGTGACATCAATAGGCTCTATCTCAACAGGTGCAATCTCGTCTTTAATTTCATCATATAAGGATTGAGGTATTGCACTAACACTAGCACCCACGTCACATAAACTATGATAACAATGATCTTCTGTCTTAATAGAAACCACAGGCGTGCCAACAACAGGCCTATGTTTGTCTCTAACGTGAGGTTTAGCAATTCTAGCAGCATCTTCATAGAAGTGAATATTATGTCCCTCAACATCGTCAGATAGAAGATCTTTTATGATAGAAATGCTAGGTTCAACTCTAATTTGCTCAGGGGGTGTAGGTGTTCTAATGTAGCCTCTACGTATCACAGTTGAAGCTTTAGAATGATCCTTTATCCTAACAGGGAAAGGTGGTTTCTCAATGTAAGCACTGGGAACAACAGGATCATTATAGGCAATGACTCACTCTTCAACTGGAGTGGGTTTAACTACATTGACTTCTAACGGAGGAAGATATTTAACCACTCCTCTTTGGGGAGATCAATATGAGCAGCAAAGGATTCACACAATGAAGCTACTATCTCAGAGTCAAGTCCATACTTAGCGCTAAAGTCACAAAAAGTATTTGTCTCAACAAAGGATTTAACACAATCAAAAGTGAAATTCATACCTGACTCCTTACCTTCTTCAAGCTCCCAATCTTCAGAGTTGCGTTTAATTCTCTCCAATAAATGCCATTTGAAGTCAATATCTCTCTTCATAAAAGAACCGGTACAAGAAGTGTCGAGCATGGTGCGGTCATCATGAGAAAGCCGAACATGGAAGTTCTGAATGATAATTTCTCTCGAGAGCTCATGATTGGGGCATGAATATAACATTGATTTAAGCCTGCCCCAAGCTTGAGTGATGCTTTCTCTGTCACGAGGACAAAAATTATAAATATAATTCCGATCACGGTGTACTAAATGCATAAGATAAAACTTTTGATGGAATCCCAATTTCAACCGATTGTAGTTCCATGATCCAGTATCATCACATAGCCTATACCATGTCAACGCCTTATCCTTCAAAGATAAAGGAAAGACCTTCTTATTGACCTCATCCTCGGGCAAACCTGCAAGCTTAATAAACCACAAACTTCATCTACATAGATTAGATACAATTCTAGATGTGATGTTCCATCTCCCGTAAAAGGATTAGCCAGCTGGTTCTCAAGCATACCTGAAGGAAATTCAAAGCAAATATTTTCAGTAGGTGCAGCAGGTTGAGGAGCAACTCTTTGTGCTTCCGTTTGAAGTGAAGATACCCCGAATAAGCCCCTCAAAGGATTAGTATCCATAGTGACAGGTGACAATAAATTTCAGCACACTATATGAATGTTTCCTTACCAAGTTCCACTTACCAAAGGCGCTTCACTCCCCGGCAACGGCGCCAGAAAAGAGTCTTGATGACCCACAAGTATAGGGGATCAATCGTAGTCCTTTCAATAAGTAAGAGTGTCGAACCCAACGAGGAGCAGAAGGTTTTGACAAGTTATTTTCCGCAAGGTAAAATTTGCACGCACTGAAATTGTCGGTAACAAGTGATTGTGTGGTGAGATGATTCGTAGCGAGCAATAAGTAACAAAAGTAGCAACGGTGCAGCAAAGTGGCCCAATCCCTTTTGTAGCAAGGGACAATCCTGGACAAAGTCTTATAGGAGGAAAAACGCTCCCGAGGACACACGGGAATTTCTGTCATGCTAGTTTTCATCATGTTCATATGATTCGCGTTCGTTACTTTGATAGTTTGATATGTGGGTTGACCGGCGCTTGGGTACTGCCCTTACTTGGACAAGCATCCCACTTATGATTAACCCCTCTCGCAAGCATCCGCAACTATGATAGAATAATTAAGACAAAGTCTAACCATAGCACTAAACTAGTGGATCCAAATCAGCCCCTTACGAAGCAACGCACAAACTAGGGTTTAAGCTTTTGTCACTCTAGCAACCCATCATCTACTTACTACTTCCCAATGCCTTCCTCTAGGACCAAATAATGGTGAAGTGTTATGTAGTCGACATTCACATAACACCACTAGAGGAAAAACAGCATACAACATATCAAATTACCGAACGAATACAAAATTCACATGACTACTATTAGCATGACTTATCCCATGTCCTCAGGAACAAAAGTAACTACTCACAAAGCATAATCATAATCATGATCAGAGAGGTAATGAGTAGCATCAAGGATTTGAACATAAACTCTTCCACCAAACAATCCAGCTGGCATCAACTACAAAGAGTAATCAACACTACTAGCAACCTTACAAGTACTAATCGGAGTCGCGAGACAGAGATTGGTTACAAGTGATGAACTAGGGTTTGGAGATGAGATGGTTCTGATGAAAATATTGATGGTGACGAATCCCCTCCGATGAGTGGAGTGTTGGTGATGACGATGGCGACGATTTCCCCCTCCGGGAGGGAAGTTTCCCCGGCAGGATCGTCCTGCCGGAGCTCTAGATTGGTTTTGCTCAAGTTCCACCTCGTGGCGGCAGCGAATCCACGAAAAATCTCCTCCCTGATTTTTTCCTGGACGAAACCCTTCATATAGCAAAAGAGGGGGGCAAGTTGGCCAGCAGGGTGCCCACAAGCCCCCATGGCGCGGCCTGGGGGGTGGCTGCGCTGTGGAGCCTTGTGGCCACCCCGTGGTGCCCCTCTAGCGCTTCTTCGGTCCAGTATTTTTTATAAATCCTAAAAAAAACCTCGTTGATTTTTACGGTGTTTGGAGTGGCGCAGAATAGGTATCTCAAACTTGCTTCTCTTTGAGGCCAGAATTCCAGTTGCCGACATTCTCCCTCTTCATGTAAACCTTGCAAAATAAGAGAGAAAAGGCATAAGAATTGTACCGTGAAGTGAAATAATAGCCAAGAAGCGATAAATATCAACATGAAAACATGATGCAAAATGGATGTGTCACACACCTACACGAACAACATCCAAATGGCACGATTATGACCAAGAATATGCATTTTCGTCTTATGCTTCCAACTAGCAAAATTAGTGCCATCAAAATATGGACCTCTACGGTGATAATTTCCCTCACTAGACATCCAAATGGCACTATTATGACCTAGGTTGTGAAACCAATGTAATAGAGACCAAAGCTCTCATACCACTTGTAGGATCGAAACTATGTCTAGAGGGGGGTGATTAGACTACTTGACAAGATTACAACTTAGCCTTTTCCCAATTTGTAGTGTGGGCCGGTTTTAGCAACTATGACTATTCAAGTACACGCTACACATGCATATCTAAGAGTATTGAAGTGGAAAGTAAAACATTCAAGTGTAGAGTAGAGGGTAAGGTATGGAGATCAAATGCAAAGGTTGACAGAGTGATTTTTGGCATGGTTCCGAAAGGTGGTGCTATCATACGTCCATGTTAGTGGAGACTTCAACCCACGGAGGGTAACGGCTGTGAGAGTCCATGAAGGGCTCCACCCACAAGGGGTCCACGAAGAAGAGGCCTTCTCTATTCCACCATGGCTACCATCCACACACGACTAGCCTCACTCATGGTAGATCCTCACGAAGTAGGTGATCTTCTTGCCCTGACAAACATCTTGGTTAAAGTCCAGAACACGACGTAGGAGGCTCCCAAGGGACACCTAACTAGTCTAGGAGGCACCACCCTCCAACAGGTAATAGATGTGGTAGAACAATGAACTCCTCGCTCTTGTGCTTCTCAAGATAGTCTCCTCAATACTCAATCACTATCTCTCGGGTTTGGAATGGGTAGGAGAGATTAATCTTGTGGAAAGAAACTTGGGGAGGCTAGAAATAAAGGTTCAAATGGTTGGAATGGAATCTCTTGATCTCAACACATGAGTAGGTGGCTCTCTCTCAGAAAAAATGGATCTGGCAAGTGCAAGTGTGTTCTCAGTACTTCCTCTAGGAATGAGAGGTAGGTGGAGGGGTATATATAGGCATCTCCCAAAATACTACCGTTACAACATTATTTCCCAACTCGATGACACAAAAATGTTAATCTCGGTGGTACCGAGTTGCACTAAATGTGGCAACTTTGAATTCTCGGTGAAACTGATATAGGATTCTCAGTTGTATCGATACGATGACCTAGACTGGTTCCCAAATTCGGTGAGACCGACTGCAAACTCGGAAATTCTGAAACTTGAAGTTACCTCAACAGAATGTTGGTCACCCAATCTCGGTGGCACCAATGGAAACGTTGGTTGTACCGAGATGGTGGGATTGGCATAGGATTTGTCTAAGTTTAAAATCGGTAGTGCCGCGTGGCAAATGTTGGTGGCACCGATTTTGCATATTTGGCTTTGGACAAATATATTTTGTGGTAAAGTGGTTGAGTATTTTTGGTGGCTATATCTAAGCGCTTGAGGAACTAATTCATCATAATACCCCACCCCCTTTTAATAGTAGTGGCTTTCCTATGGACTCAAAGTGATTTCTCACAAAGTGTAAAATGAAGATTATTCTTGCTTGAAGCTTATGCCAATCCTATTCCTTCCTTGCATCAAAGGGGCATCTCCACAAAATCCTATAGCCAAAGCATCCTTGAACTTTTATGAAATATACTTCGATAAATTCATTAGTCCAATGATGCATATGTTGTGATTAGTTACCAAAACCACCTTAGGGAGCAATTGTGATTTCACCGTGGGATCCCGACACCTTGCGAGGTGCACGTGGCCCACGTCCCTTGCAGCTTGTCGATCTCTGGAGCGGCAAACTCCCATTCCCTTGGCGCTTGGTGCCGCTCGCCCGACACTTGGGGGGCGCTCGCCAGAGCACGCTGCATGGGGCTCCGAGGCAACCCCTCACCATACCGACCATACGTGGCAACTCCATGCTAGAGCTCCTGAGCCCGATCTCACGGGGTCGCCCGGCGTAACTTCTTACGCCGGAGGGGGTCGAGCGCCAGATTGTAGTGTGAGGCCCATGACACCAGCGTCCGGTGCAACACCCCTCTCCCCGGGGGTCGTGGTTGTGGCGGCAAGGCGGCGCTGTCCTCGTGGCGCGCATGGGCATGGTACATGTGTCGAGCATCGTCTTAGGGGAGACTGCTTACGCTGTTGCCGCGGGGTTGGCAAGAGCAGTTACCGAGGTTGCACCTTCCATCGTTGTTGCGGTCACCACCGCGTACAACGATGCGGCCGCGGTCTCGGCGCTGGGCGGCGCGCTTACTACGGGAAGTCCCGATTGCCTGGTAGTACTCCGTGTTGTGGGTGTGTACGTCGTGATAGGGGCACAACATCCCGTCGGCCCTTCGGCACACCACCGCGGGAGCCCGGCGGTGGCCCGAAGCCTGTCACCAGGATTCGGAGGAGTAGGAGCATGGCGCAAGGCGGAACCTGCTCGGCTTCTCGGGCTGCGGACTGAGAGAGCCACCGTGCGGTGGCAGAGGCGCCAGAGGAAGAAGCGGGATATAGGTCACCAAGGCCCTCCTCTCGATGGTGATGAGCTCGGTGATGTGGTTAGCCCAGGTGTCGTACCCTCTGTCCGTCGGGCGGTGGCGAAGCAGTTCGCTCGCCATGAGAAACGCGTCTTGCGTGCTCAGGTCCCCACGTGAATGCAGGATGAGGGAGACGTCATGGGGATTGCAGCAAGGCGGTCACCTTGCCGCACCGGGGGCTACAGGAAGCCCTGCTACCCGCGGGCGACGAGGGCGATGACAGTGGTGGTCGCGACGCTGGTGTGTCAGTAATGGCCATTCCGTGCCAAGTTGCTTGGGACGCGTGCGTCAGGTGTCGGCCATGGGGTCGGTGAAGCCGGATACAAAACTAGAGCTGAAGAACGGCTGTGCACCCCTACCTGGTGCGTAAAATGTCGGTATTGGGGCTCCACAAACCTAGAAAGGTTCGAACTCTAGGGTGCGCTTTCTCTCCTACCCCGTTCTATCTCTCAACTTCGCGCTGACTTTCCGATGGCTCGAGCTAAGTAAAGAGGACATGAACACGTGAGCGGTTTACCTAGGTTTTGGCCACCTTGAAGTGTAAAACCCTACCCCTCCTGGTCTAGATTTCTTGGGGTGGTAGATGAGTATAAAGGCGAGTTCTTTCCCTAGCCAGGACTCTAGGATTTCGGATCCCTACTACAAAGGTCGGGCCTCTCTTTTATACTGGCCTTAGTCCCCTTCCCCCGAAAACACACCTCGCGTGAAGGGTCGCCACAACAGCCATTTTGAAACGGGACACGACTGCGGCCCGCGCTGACAAAGGTGGTCTTTGTGTGCAAAAGCCCCTCCCCATGATGGGTGACCTCCGTCCTGCCGAGCCCCCAGCCTTAGTCCTCTTGCACCGATCAGGAAACCCTTGGGAGTTGCTTTGGGAGCCCGCCGGCTGGCCCCGCTTCCTTGGCACGAAAGTGGAAAGCCCTCCTGCATGTGTCCACTGACACAACTCTTGTGCCACCTCCTTAATCCGCATCACCCATGCGGGGCACATGGTCGTGGGGCCCTGGCAGGCCGCCCTTGACGCACCCACCGCGCGAGAGTCTCTGGGATGGCCTCAGGGTGCGCCCTTGCAGGGAACGCCCTCTCGTGGTCCTTGGTGATGATCCTTAGACGCTTGCCTTGCGAGGCAAGGGCTCTCGCGTGTGTCTTCCTCATTCGTCTTGTCGATGGGTCGAGATAGTCTTGTGCAGCGCGTCGCGCCTGGGGCCGCATGCCGACGAGCCTGGGTACCCCTAGTCCCACGGGCCCGACAGCAACGCCACCAACCCCTCATGAAGACATTGCTTCTTATCTTCGTATTTTCATCTATGTCTTCACAAATTTGAGTTTATCTTCGAATTTGGTGTTTGTCTTCGAACCTGAACACACGCCATTTGAATATGTCGTATGAGACACTATGGAGTTTAGTCCTCTATCGCATCTTTCCTATAGCAATATCTTTGACTTTTATCTAGGCAAATGTGATTAGACCCTTGAACCTCATCTATCCTTATCTCTCCTAACACTGCTCAATTCCACTCATATGCATTCTAATTGACACATGTTGATTGTATTTACAACATCCTTGTGTGTCAAAGACAAATCCAACCAAGAAGTTGAAACATTTTTCACACTTGTCTTGGTACCACCCAAAACGCCAAAATTCCCGCGCCCGACGCAACATAACAAAGATAGTGGGTTGTCACACATGTTTCTTGTTTTCCACGCACCCCACTAAGCCAAAGAGCCTGGGCCAGATTTGTCCAAAAATATCGGATGTTCCTATTTCACCCCATTCTTATAAATACAAAACCCCCAGCTCCCTTATTACTCTTACCTCTTCATCTTCGCCTCCTAGATCCAAACCCTAGCATCGTCGCTAGATTCCATTGTCGCCGGAGAAGAAGCGCTTCGCTCCCGCAACTTCCTCGTCGACGTACTCACATCGGTCGCGACCATCTTCGTCTGCCACCGCTGTAGCTATCTGCCACCACCAAGCTAGGGTGTGTCATATTGAACTGCTTGACCTCTTCGCCTCGTCAAATAGTTCTTCTCGTTCCTCATCATGGTAAATAATTGATGATTTTTACCGCTCATTTGATCTTAAAAGTTACCATAAATCTTCGAAAGCTGTTTTTCCACTATAGATCCAACACCTCTCAACACATATATCTCTATTTTCTCAATACTTTAACTTGTATTAAAATATGGCTTGATTTATCACTTGTGCAAATTCTTGGACTTGTACAAATCTGAAACCACCTTATCTTGACAAAAGTGAAAGTCTTCGGTGAATGAGGTAAATTTCTCCAAAAAATGTTTTATTTTCAAAATCTTCTCAGAATGCATATGACCTCGTCTATTCCCTCGCATTTCTAATTCTTTCACACGTACATGTCCTCAACACAATAAAAAGGATCTCATATTCTGAATTTGTTTGCATACTATTTGCAGATACATCTGGACTCATATAGAGCCTCCTCTCACCTGAACAGATTTGTGAGGTCCTTGACCAAGTCGAAGACAATGGCAAGAGATAACAGTCCCAAGAAGGGTGGAAGATAAAGACGTCTAAATACTGCCAACGATCTACCACCAAATCTATATGAAATGTACAAGTCTGACTCTGGTGAAAGTAACCAACAACAAAAGACCCGGATCCAATGGATCTGAAGATATTGGGTCAAGGAGTGGTTCAACTACCGCTTCGTCACAGATGAATATGCTAAGAAGAATCCAAAGAAGGCTTTGATACGTCTCTCTTGTATCTATAATTTTTTATTGTTTCATGCCTATGTTATACAACAATGGCATATTTTTGGCAACATTTTATATGATTTATTGGACAACATTGACATATTTTTAGCAACACTTCATGCCAATGTTTGTTGCATGTTTTTTATTTCACAAAATATTCATATCAAACAAAGTCCAAATGCGATAAAATTGACAAAGAATTATTTTGGAATATATATGATTTTTGGGAAGTTGAATTAATGTAGACAGAGGTCCACGGCCTCCACTACCAACCAGGGCGTGACCCATACCCCCTGGCGCGCCCTTCCCTCTAGTGGCCACAACGTGAGTTGGTTGGGCTTCTTCTTCGGGTGCAAGAAATATAATTGATGGAAAAAAATCTTGTAAAAATTACAGCCTGATCGGAGTTCCGGTTCTCTAGGAATTTAAGAAACGATGAAGGGCCTAATACCAAGAACGTGAAACAGAAGAGAACAGAGAGGGAGAATAAGAAGTTAGAGGTCTCTCTCCCCCTCTCGCTCGATGGCATCGGAGTGCCGCCGGGGCAAGGAGCGTGACGGCGATCTACATCAATAATCTTGCCTCCAAGAACAACAACTCTCTGCCCCTCTATGCAACAGTGTAACACCTCTTTTTCCGTTGTAACTCTCTACTTAAACATGGTGCTCAACACTACGTACTATTTCCCAATGATATGTGTCTATCCTATGATGTTTGAGTAGATCCATTTTGTCCTACGAGTTAATTGTGATATGATGTTATTGATATGAGTTGTGTGTTGATATGGTGTTGACCTAAGGTGCCTTTCATGAGGCAAACATGTTTAGGATACATGTTGGAGGGTTTGAATATGTTCATCATTCGCTTATAAGTATCTATCATGTTATATTCAATTGCCCATGGACAATCTTTTTCGTGCGTGGCACAAAAAGATTTATAATAAACAACCCATAACTTTCTTTCCACGCTCTTTTTTTGCAAAACAACACCGAACTTTTCTTTACTTGTTCCTTATTATCTTGCAAACCTATCTATTACACCTACTAAGTACTTCTAGTTTTATTATTTATTAGGTAAAGCAAACATTAAGTGTGCATAGAGTTGTATCAGTGGTCGATAGAACTTGAGGGAATATTTGTTCTACCTTTAGCTCCTGTTTGGTTCGACACTCTTATTTATCAAAAAGGGCAACAAACGACCCACTATACTTATGGGTTATCAATACCTTTTTCTGGCGCCGTTGCCGGGGATCAACAACGTGGGGTGAATATTATCATGTGTGCTTGTTTGCTTTATCACTAAGTAATTTTTATTTCCTGTTATTAGTTGTTTTATATATTTAGTTATGGATATGGAACACGGAACACCAAAAAAACTAGTTGTACTTGGTACTCATGGAGATGGGGAAACTATTGAAACCCATGATTATGGTTATGTGGAAAATTAAAATGTTGCGTTGGTATGCTTGGAATTAATGGTTCAGGCGTGATTATACATGTTTCTTTATGATGGAGACTTAACACCTTCCCTTTGAATGTGAATTTAATGATAATGAAACCTTGGCTTCTGATGCTAATGGTTTATATGATTACTATGATTTGGAACAAATAGAAGAATTTGTTGATTTTAAGGATGCTTATGAAATTGCTTCTTTCATTGAAAAGTATGATGCTATTCTTTAAAAAACTGAAATTTGTGCCATTCTGAAATATTGCTAAGAGTTTTATGAATACAATGCCCATATTTATAAATTTATTGAAAGAATTACATCTAGCTTGGAAGAAACTAATATTTTTAGGAATCTATAGAAGAAGAAATTTCTGAAATTGTGAGATCATTGGATGAAAAAGATGACGAGAAGAGTGAAGAACAAAAGGAGGAAGAGCAGTTTAGCTACCCGTACCCACCTTCTAATGAGAGCAAGTCTTCAACTAATACATTGTTTTATTTCCCTCTGTGCTTATTGAAGGATGAACGCTATGATAACTCCTATGATCCTGTTGGTTCTTTTGAAATATCCCTTTTTGATTAAACTGGTGCTTGCTATGCTTGTGGCCAAGATTCCAATATGAATTATGCCTGTGAAGATGAACTTTCTATAGTTCGTTATGTTAAAAATTAACCTGTTGCTATTGCACCCACACATGATAGTCCTATTATCTTTTTGAATTCTCCCAACTACACTATTTCGGACAAATTTGCTCTTATTAAGGATTATATTGATGGGTTGTGTTTTACCATTACACATGATGATTTTGATGGATATAATATGCATGTTCTTGCTGCTCCTACTTGCAATTATTATGAGATAGGAACTACATCTCCACCTCTTTATGTTTCCAACACGATAAAATTGCAAGAAACTGCTTATGTTATGTATTGGCCTTTACTTAATGTGCATGAATTGTTATCTTATGACATGCCGATGCATAAGGAGAGAGTTAGACTTTGTCATTGCATGATAAATGTTTCTTTGTGCTCACTACCAAATTACAAATCACTGTTAATTAAAATTGGCTTTGATATACCTTGGGATCCGGGTGGATCCATTACTTGAGCACTTTATGCCTAGCTTAGTGGCTTTAAAGAAAGCGTTGTCAGGGAGACAACCCGGAGGTTTTAGAGAGTCATTTTTTTCTTTTGAGTTCTTTTAGAAATTTTAAAATCAAAAAATATACACGGGAACTTAAAACTTTTTTGAAAAGAAAAGCGTTTGGAAGGTTATGCATTGGAGAAGTGACGATCGACCTTGAACACTTGTGTTCATGATCATGGAAACAATGTAGAATTTTTCATGAGTTCCTCACAAAAATAGTTATCCCCTGGTAAAAATCCATTTTATTAAAAAAATAATGTGCTAAGATTTTCCTTCAGGATGATTAGATTGCTTGTTCGTATTTGCGGTGCAAAAATATAAACTTTGGTTGTAGTACATGAATTTACATTTCTTACTCAAATGTCAAAAGATTCTGAAATTTTTACACAGTAATTCTATGAATTGTTTTTATTTGGTCATAATTTTTCAGAATTTTGTATGTTACATAAGTACGGTCAATGTTCATATTACTACAAACTGTCTTGTTTTTGACAGATTCTGTTTTTATGCATTGTTTTGCTCGTTTTGATGAAACTATCGATTGTATCGATGGTATAGGCCATGGAGAAGTTATATTACAATAGATATAATACAAAAATAAAATATGAATGGGTTTGAAATAGTACTTAAGGTAGTAATTTACGTTATTATACTAATGGTCTCACGAGTTTTCTGTTAAGTTTTGTGTGGACGAAGTGTTCGAAGTTCAAGGAGGTCTCAATATGTGTCGGTGTTCTGGGAAAGGGGGTACCCAGACCTGCCTGCCTGTGGCCCAGGATTGGCCCACTTTGTCAACACAAGATCGGCAAGGAACAGCTCCACCTCGAACAAGGCCCTTGTGAGGGGCCAAGCCTCACGAGGAAGAGAAACGTCAAGACCCGTAGGGGGCCTCCTTAGGACCCCTCCGGAGCGGTGGATATTCCGAGGTAAGGTTGGGCCTCGGGAGTCAAGGGTGACGCCAGGAAAGGGCAGATGATCAGAAGGTGGCAGGACAGGACAACTTCCCCTATGTGTGCAAAGAAGGCGGGAGCGAATGAGGACTCCAAAGGCATCTTGTAAAGGTTTCCCTTCTGGTGCAACAAGACCCTGGTTACCAGCCGACACGACGGACGTCATCCCTGTGCTCACCTCCGCGGTGCTGGCAGTGGCTTTGCAGGAGAAAACCACTTTTGACAGGGAAGGCATGTTCCCTTGTCTCCCACCGAAACTGGCCGTTGTGGGATCCCTTCCCGCCTACGATAAGGTAAGAGGACCCTGGCCTCCACTATAAATAGAGAGGGTAGGATACTTGAGAGGGGGATCATATCATCATACCCCTAGAGAAACACACCAAGCAACTTGGCCTCCGGAGGCACCAAAGCACTGTACTATCTCGTTCGTCAACCTCCATGAGAGGCAATCCACCAAATCAGGAGTAGGGTTTTACGCTTCGCAGCGGCCCGAACCTGGGTAAACTGATGTGTTCTGTGTTCTCCTCACCTTCGAGTGAGTTCTTCTCCGTTCCCATCGAGTAGCGGGCTAGGCAGGGTAAAGCAGGGAGGAACCTATGTACACGCCCCTGTGTTCGAATCCTTAGGGTTTTGCAGAGCCCGAAATCCGACATTTGGCGTGCAAGGTAGGGGGTGTGTGAAGACTTTCTTCCAGCATCCTCCGTCCCAGACCGTTGCATCGATGGCCGGCGACCAATCGGCTCCTCCGAGCCTCGTCGAACTGATCTCTGACCACCACGTCACAGCGGTAGGAGGCTCGCATACCAGCGTCACGAGATCAGGAGGCTCGTACCAGGCCGTCAACATCGTCTCTGCCGTGACAACCACTCGTGCTACCCACGCGTATGGGGCTGGGCGGCGGCCCGGGCACTTGCAATGCACCGCATCGACTTGGGGGACCTCAGCGCACACAATGCATTGTGAATGGCAAGAGAGATGCTCCGCCAACGACCGACACTCGGGGGCTTCGACGCTTGGGCAGACTACATCATGGAGCGAATCGCCATCGCCCAAAAGATCATCCAACCCAGTACATTTTCAAGGCCATAGGCGCCGGACACCGGGGCTCGCACCGCGTGCCGTCCCCCGAACTTGCAAGCTTCGGGGCCGTCCACCTCCTCCAGACCACAGCGACCAGCCCTGAAGCGCACCACACTGACAACCACCAGGGACGCAAAGCCAACGGTGGAAAGACCGACGCGCACACTGGGACGCATCACCGAGACCAGGTCGGCCCTCGACAGCCAAGGGCGGCCCGGCAGGACCGGTCCATTGGGCGCAACCAGAAGAGGGTGGAGGTGATGGCGCAAATGAACTACGACAGTGGAGACACGACATGTTATCAAGGTAGAAGTCAGCACCGAACGGTGCCAGCACCAGCTGACGGCGGTAGCAGGAACAAGCGACTTCATGCTGAGGCCTACCGAAGGACGATCTTCGAGCAGCACGGTCGGGGGGATCCCCCTCTACCACCAAGAGGGACAGCCACCATCGTGTTGATGGCCAGACGAGGGGGACAGGCAAGCGCCTACGAGGAGTCGTATATGCCAGAGTATGCGGCGCTACCTGACTCTCTGGACGAGGAAGAGTTTCAGGCGTCCCCCCGGGGCGCCTACCCTCCTCAGGAGTAAGGAGCGTTCGGGGCTCCTCCTTGAGCAGGGCCCAAAGGGCCCGGGCAGGAGGGCACCCTCAAACCGCGGGGCGAGGCACCAGCTACCTCTCCTCGTGGAAGGATTATGCGAGGCCGAACTCACTGGCTTCGGGAGGGCGAATCAAACACCTCCACGAGACGCTACGGATCATACACGACGACCAAGATTCAGGCATGGGCATCGGGGACCGGGCCCCATGGGGCGTTCCTGAAGCGCAAGGGGGCTTCAACTATTCGTCGAGGTAATTTTTTGGATTTACTGCCTTAAGGAGTGTCTGCTTACTGGAGGGACTCCGCTACCTAGGGCATACACCTGCAAGTCGCTCCCTTTACAATTTCCGTCATAGGCACTTGGCAACCTGACCCGCTGCTTTGCTTACGTCGCGGCGACCGCCCGGCCACAACACACCGCCCCATCGCAGGAGCCGGGGAGCCCAGCGGCCCCTCAGGATCATGGTCAATAGGATAAAATCAGAGTCGCTTGAGCGTCCAAGGGGGCTCCAGAGCATAGCGCTCCAGGAGCCTTACCGGTCATAAGGCCACCTGCCACCCTTGATATCGTCCTTGGTGATATGGTCGTTATCAGGGGAGGCAGGGCCTGACCCCGTGTCCGAGATCGTTTATTCGGTCCCAGACAGCGGCGGTCAGGAAATGTGCGGGACCGGGTCCTGGCGACACAGAGCCGCTTGAACGTCAAAAAGGGGGCTCTGGAGCATGGCTCTCCAGGAGCCTTACCGGTCATAAGGACACCTGCCACCCTTGACAACGTCCTTGATCAAGCCATTGTCGGGGGAGGCAAGGCCTGACCCCGTGGCAACATCCGTTCACTCGGTCACACACAATGGCGATCGGGAAATGAGCAGGACTGGATCCTAACGACGTAGAGCCGCTCGAACGTTAGAAGGGGGGCTCCTCAGCACCTTGCCTCACGAGCCTTACAGGTCATAAGGCCACCAGCTACCCTTGAAATCGTCCCTGATCCGGTCGGTGTTAGGGGAAGAGGGCCCGACCCCGTAGCTAAATCCGTTCACTCGATCACACGCAACGGTTGTCCGGAAATGTGCGGGACTGGGACCTAACAATGTAGAGTCATAAAAGCCCTTAAATAGGCCTCCCGGAAAGGAGGGCAAGCACGCAAGACCCGCATCGACCCGTCGCACCTCTGCATCGTCCTTCAATCCTTCCGGAACCTACTTCATCCCGTGACACTCTCACGCAATAACGAGTCAAGGCTGTATACACCCAGGCCCCCCCGAGGATGCGGAAGGGGTCCACCCCACGCCTAGTGGAAGACCTTAGCTCCGTGCTGGGTACAACATAGTCCCCAATGACTCTAGAAGCTCAGGCCCCAATTCCTCGGGGGCAGGGACACTCACGAGGCCAAAGCGTCCTCGCGATCTCCCATATACACCCGCACCGTGACACTGTCACGTAATAACGAGCCGAGGATGTACATGCCCAGGGCCCCCCGAGGACGCGAAAGGGGTCCACCCCACGCCTAGTGGAAGACCTTAGCTCCACGCTGGGTACAAAGACAAGGGCAATCAGCATGGCATGCCAATGACCATGCTCACAGCTCGCAAGGAAACCCATATAGTCCACCAATGACTATGCCAGCTTTAAATGTCGGACGCAACACTTGCTTTCTTTTGGATTCACACTATTTTTCACTGAGTTTGAACTGGCTGATTTCTTAAGTTAGTTTTCTTTGGTCTTAATGCCCGATGTTTGAAAAAGAAAAGAAAGGAAAAACTCTCTCTGGCATTTCTTATTTCACTGGTTTTGAAACCTCCCGCCCAGAGGACATATTTGGAAACAACTACTCCACACCACCATAAAGAGTCTAGGGAAGCCTGAGTGCCCCACTGGGGCAATGACCAGAGGGACGAGGTGTGGAATCGCTCGGGTGCCAGAAAGGGGGTTCCTGGGCGCGCCTCAGGAGCCTAGCAGTCATCAAGACTAGGACCTGACGACGCAGAGCGACTCGAATGACAAAGGGGGCTCCTGAGCAGCGCGCCTCAGGAGCTTTACTGGTCGCAAAGCCACTTGGCTCCCCCAGGGTGCCGGGGCCTTGCCCCGCGAGGGACGGCCTCGGTAATGGGTTGGGCCTCACGGAGGAGTGGAAATGTGCGGAATCGGGACCTGCAGACATAGAGTGTCGAAACAGTCTTCACCTCGTCCCGCATGCGAAATGGGAGCTGCACCAAAGGAACTACGCGAGGGACTGACGCGAATCCGCAAGCTAAGATCCTCGCAAGAAATGACCTGGACCCTTCGATTTACGATAAACTAATGATGAATTAAGATGTGCACACTAACGAAGGATGCATGGCTTAAGGATTCGACGACAGCAAAGAACAAGTCCAACACCCAAGCACACGGTAGCACGAGAGGTGTCTTGGGAGGGCAGGACCCCCAGAAGGACATGCCTGCTCCTCCCCCCTCCCCCCCACCCCCGAGCTACGGCGGCTGCAGCGACGGACCCTATGGCTTGCAGCCCCGCTACAACGACCACTAGCACGCAAGGCATCACCTCAAGAGCAAAAGGAAAGAGGAGAGCAGCAAAGGTAATAACAACAAAAGCTTGACACCCAATCGGTGAAGGTCTTCTCTGGCATCAGAGGGATAGGTAGGCAAAAGATGGAGGACACCTAGGAGGAAGGATCGCCGGCGGTGCACTTGATGACCACTTGCTCGGTATCGGAGTCTTCCTCCTCGCTGGAGACGGGCACCAGGGCGCACCGCTCCTCCAGGGAGGCCACGTGAGGGTGGTCTTCACCTAAGGAGGGACGATGGGACCCTGCCGGCGCCGGCTTGGCAACGCGCCGAAGGTCAAGTCCCGGAGCAAGGTGACGCAGCTTTGAGAAAACAAGCGTTAGGGAAAGGCCCAGAAGCTCGCGTGCGTCAGCCGCGCTATCCTCTTCAGCACGGGGAAGCCGGCTCCAGCGCCTTCACCACCCCCTCAAAAAAGGTGAGGTAGCCCCCGTCACTCGTCACATTGGGTAGCGCCGGGGCCACCCCCACTAGTCGGCGCGTCGCGCCGACCGCCCAGTCAGCTACACCGGTGAAACGCTTGGCGCATTGGCAGGCCATCGTTCGGGCGTTCAATGCCTCACCATCGGTAGCGAAGACTGCATCGGTCGCCTCCTGGACCTGCTTCCGTAGTGACGCCAGCTCCGCTATGGCCTCCGCCTCCTCCCCTCGAGTGGTCCGGAGGGTGGCTTCGGCTTTCGCAAGGTGGGCCCGCGGCCCCTCAGCCTCCTCCTGAAGCCCTCCCAACCTCGGCTCCTCGGAGGCGGGCGTGCTGAAGAAGGAGAATCAACCGGAGGACAACGGACATGACAACAAAGGAAACACAACAAAGGACTTACTCGTCAGCCATCACCCAGCGGGGGTGGAAGCGCGAAGGCCCCGAACGCCCTCCGCCATTGCCCCCGGGGCGGACGAAGGAGCAGGTGGCACCGCACGCTTTCCCCGACTAGAGCCATCTCTGGGGGATGCCATGAATATGAAGAGCGAAGAAGGGAGAGAAGTCTCCTCGCGGTGGATGGGCGAAGCAGAGAAGGAGCCCAAGGTTGCGGTGCCTTCCCCCACATGAGGCAGGGCGTACTTATGGGCGAGCCCTAGCCACCAACCGTCATGGGAGCGTGGGCGACGCACGCCTCGCGAGGGCCGTGAGGTGGGCCGACGGAAGCGTGATAACCCACAAGTATAGGGATCGCAATAGTTTTCGAGGGTAGAGTATTCAACCCAAATTTGTTGATTCGACACAAGGGGAAGCCAAAGAATATTCTCTAGTATTAGCAGTTGAGTTGTCAAATCAACCACACCTGAAAGACTTAGTATCTGCAGCAAAGTATGAGTCGAAAAGTGGTGTGATAGCAACAGTAGCAACGGTAATAGTAGCAACAGTGACATCAGTAGCAACAAAGTAATAATAGCAGTAGTGACAGCAGTAGCGACAAAGTAACGTAGCAAGGACCGGTGGGAAAAACTCATAGGCATTGGATCGGTGATGGATAATTATGCCGGATGACATTCATCATGCAACAGTTATAACATGGGGAGATATGTAACTAGCTCCAGTTCGTCAATGTAATGTAGGCATGTATTCCGTATGTAGTCGTACGTGCTTAGGGAAAAGAACTTGCATGACATCTATTGTCCATCCCTCCCGTGGCAGCGGGGTCCTAATAGAAACTACGGGATATTAAGGTTCTCCTTTTAATAGAGAACCAGAACAAAGCATTAGCACTTAGTGAATACATGAACTCCTCATACTATGGTCATCTCCGGGAGTGGTTCCGTCTATTGTCACTCTGGGGTTGCCGGGTCATAACACATAGTAGTGGACTACAACTTGCAAGATAGGATCAAGAACACACATATATTGACGAGAACATAATAGGTTTAGATCTGAAATCATGGCGCTCGGGCCCTAGTGACAAGCATTAAGCATGGCAAAGTAGTAGCAACATCAATCTCAGAACATAGTGGATACTAGGGATCAATCCCCATCAAAACTAACTCGATTACATGATAGATCTCATCCAACCCATCACCTTCAAGCAAGCCTATGATGAGATTACTCACGAACTATGAAGAGCATCTTGGAATTGGCGATGAACGAAGGTTGGTGATGACGATGGCGACGATCTCCCCTCTCCGGAGCCCAGAACGGACTCCAGATCTGCCCTCTAGAGGAAGAACACGTGGTGGCAGCGCCTCCGTATCGTAAAACGCGATGAAGTCTCCTCTCTAATTTTTTTCCGGACGAAAGGGACTAAATAGAGCTGGAGTTGGAGGCGGCAGAGCCCTGAGGACCCCACAAGCCTGCGCGGCGCGGCCAGGGGGCACGCGCCTGGTGGGCTTGTGCACTCCTCGCTCCAGTCCTTCGGTTGATTCCTGCACCAGTATTTTTTATATATTCCACAAAAAATCCTCATAAATTTCCAAGTCATTCCGAGAAATTTTATTTCTGCACAAAAACAACACCATGGCAATTCTGCTGAAAACAACGTTAGTCCGGGTTAGTTCCATTCAAATCATGCAAATTAGAGTCCAAAACAAGGGCAAAAGAGTTTGGAAAAGTAGATACGATGGAGACGTATCAACTCCCCCAAGCTTAAAACCTTGCTTGTCCTCAAGCAATTCAGTTGACAAACTGAAAGAGACAAAAGAAAAACTTTTACGAACTCTGTTTGATCTTGTTGTTGCAATTATGTCTAACTCATATTCATATTTTCAGCAAGATCATAAGCTAACCACATATGCAATGACATTTAGGTCTCAAGAGGAACTCAAGTCAATGGCAAAATCAACTAGCGAGCAATAATAATAAGTTTCAAACGTCAACACTTCAATCAAGACAATCATGAAGCAGTATGAACAGATGGAATCCCGCTAGCTCTTTCTGAGACCGCAAAACATAAATGCAGAGCACCTTCAAAGACCAAGGGTTGACTGAACATTGTAATTCATGGCAAAGAAGATCCAATCCCAGTCATACTCAATAACAATTAAAATCAAAGCATAAAAATGACGGAGGTGCTCTCTAATTGGTGCTTTTATAAGAAGAGGATGACTCAACAGAAACATAAATAGATAGGCCCTTCGCAGGGGGAAGCATTGATTTGTAGAGGTGCCAGAGCTCAAGCTTTGAAGACAGAGATAAATAATTTTAGGTGGCATGCTTTCATTGTCAATGCAATGACCAAGAGTTTTCACCATCTTCCATGCTACACATACTATAGGCGGTTCCCAAACAGGAAAGTAAAGTTTTGACTCCCCCACCACCGATCAATCACACTCCATGACTAGCCGAATACTCGGGTGCCGTCCATACCAACAATAGTCCAGAGGGAGTTTTGTTTGCAATTATCTTTTTGATTTGAGCATGGAACTGGGCATTCCAATTATCGGCCCTTTTCTCGTGAGTGATAGTGAATAAACACGTATCGAGGATAACACCCCTAGCATGGAAGATACTGACCGCCCCTTGCCACCACATGAGCGGTTCGGGTATGCAAAATAGATTATTTCTTGAAGGTTTAGAGAGTGGCACATGCAAATTTACTTGGAACGGCAGGTAGATACCGCATATAGGTAGCTATGATGGACTCATATGGAACAACTCTGGGTTTTTGGAAGTGGATGCACAAGCAGTATTCCCGCTTAGTACAAGTGAAGGCTAGCAAAAGACTGGGAAGCGACCAACTAGAGAGCGACAACAGTCATAAAAATGCATTGAGATTAACCAACATTGAGTGCAAGCATGAGTAGGACATAAATCACCATGAACATGAATATCATAGACGTTATGTTGATTTTGTTTCAACTACATGCGTAAACATGCGCCAAGTCAAGCCACTTGAATCATTCAAAGGAGGATACCATCCTATCATACTACATCATAATCATCATGAAATTCATGTTGTCATCCAAGACAAACCATTATAAGCTCCTAGCTAATTAAGCATGGCATCAGAACTATGATCTCTAAGTTGTCATTGCAAACATGTTTCTCTCACAACAAAGGTGAACTAGAAACGATGAGCTAGTCATATTTACAAAAACAAAATAGATCGAGTTCATACCAGCTTTTCTAGGCTCAGTCACTTCATCATATATCGTCATTATTGCCTTTCACTTGCACGGCCGGATGATGTGAACAATAATAAGAGTGTTCGTGCATTGGACTAAGATGGTATCTACAAGCAAACAAAAAGGAGAATACAAAGTAATATGGCTCTTTTACAGATAAACAGATATGCATGCGAGAGCCACTAAACATTGTAACCATGGTCTTCTACCTTGACCCAAAGGAAAAGAAAACTATTTACACGGGAAAGCTCCCAACAAGCAAAAGAAGAACGAGAAATGTTTTTCGGTTTTCTCCAACGAAACAAACACACGAGAAGAAATTGAGAAAAAGAAATAAACTAGCATGGATGATACAGTGGCAAAGTGTGAACACATAGTAACAAAGTGAAAGCGTGAGCATGAATATAGAGTTGGTGAGAAACACGTACTCCCGAAGCTTAGGCTTTTGGCCTAAGTTGGTCTACTTCCAAGGAGGGAAATAACCGTCTCTGGGGTACTCTGGAGTGTACTGAGGGTGTCACTGCTGTGTGAGCTTCTCTGGCTCCCACTGATAAAATAGCGTCTGTTACTCGATTGGTAGCTCGGGCACGGGCGCTGGTGGTGGCGCTATGCCCCAATATGCGTAGATGTCCGAGGGCATAATAATGTACCTGCCTAGATGAAGATTGAACAAAGAAGGAGCAGGCAAAGTAATAGTCTCACGAGTACCCTGACTGAATACCAGGTTATAAATCATCCTCTTATTTATATCTTTATCAAGAAAGTCATGGCGAACCATGCTATCATAATCTAGATATCTCTCAGGAAGAAGAATCTCTTCTTCCTCGTGCAGTCTAATGGGTATCTCAAAATGTCTAGCAAGACGGATAGCATAGATACCTCCATAAACAACACCTTTAGAACGGTTCGTATTCAACCGTTGAGCTACTATAGCGCCGAAGCTATAAGTTTTATCATTATAAAGGGCTTCGTGCAAAACCGCAAGATCTGGGGAGCTAAGGGCCCCGGCTTTCCCATGGCCAATCAAACATTTTCCCACAAATAATGAGAAGTACTGAAGCACGGGAAAATGTATGCTAGCAGCTCTAGCGCAAGACACTCATCTCTCCTCTCCTACATCAATATTATCTATGAAAGCCTCCAAGTCCCGTGGACGAGGTTCATGAATATCCCCAACATAAGGTAATTTGCAAACATTGCAAAAAATCCTGAAGTGACATGCGCTGGGGGATATCATATAACTTGAACTCAACCATAGGAGGGTTCTTCCTTGGATAGAAATTAAAGCTTTGCATGAAAATATTAGTGAGGAGGGGGTATTGCGGACCCTTATCTGCAACGAAAGCGGTAAGGCCCGCGTTCTCCACCAAGTAGTAAAAGTCCTCATAAAGTCTGGCGGTGCGTAAGAACACATCGCTTGGCCACTCGCACGCTCGAACTTCTGCAATACGGGGGACCGGATACTTGGGTTTCTTCTTCTCATTTTCATCATCCTTGGGGTCACGGCTTGAAGAGCCTCTTAGGAACCTCCTCATCTTTTCCTTTTTCTTTCTCTGAAAATTTCTGAAATTTTTAGTGACTCTAAGGAAAAGTGAACAAGGCCCAACGAAACTCGTAGAAACTACTCCTACGATTGCCTAGAGGCCATATCACGCATCAAAACTACTTGGGACCAACTAAAATTAGCATGCAAAGCTCAAGAACAGGGTCACCAAGGCAGCAAAAATACACAACGAATAAGGCACTAGAGCAAAAACTAATTGGACCAATGGAGGAGTCACATACCAAGGAACAATTCCCCCAAAACAGTTTGGTGAATGGGGCTTTGCACAAGGAGATAGAAAATCGCAGCAAGAAGAGCAAGAACACGGGTTTAAGCTGTAGAATGAATTTTTCTGGAGGTAGGAGAAGGAGATGGGAGCTGGAATAAGTAGAGGGGGGACACGTGGGCCCCACAAGCCTGGTAGGCGCGGCCAGGGGGTGCCCGCGCCTCATGGGCTTGTGGCCCACTAGTGCATCCCCCTGACTAGCTCTCTGTCTCAGAATTTTTTAAAAATTCCAGAAAAAATCATACTTGATTTTCAGGGCATTTGAAGAACTTTGATTTTCGGGACACTTTTCTAAGGGACGCAAAAAGCAGAAAACAGGAGAAACTAAAGCTAAATCTATCATTTTTCTTCTAAGCAACCGAAGGTAAAGGTTTGGAACAGAGGGTTGTGACTCTCAGATTCATCCATCTCATGGTCATCGAAAGTAATCCGTCAATGAGGTTGATCAAGTCTCCTCGACAAACTTTTTCGAATCACATAAAAGAAAATGGAGAATTTTCGAATAGTCACTAGGTTACCTCAATGGGGATGTGTATATCCCAACAAGAAAATCATACTTCATCTTAATAGTAGTTATAGGGCATTCAAAGCTCCCAATAAGAATCGATGAAGTTTTTTCAATAGCATTGGTGCAGTGTACTCGATATTGTTTCTTTGGAAAGTGCACCGTATGCTCATTACCATTGACATGGAAAGTGACATTGCCTTTGTTGCAATCAATAACAGCCCCTGTAGTGTTTAAAAAGGGTCTTCCAAGGATGACCGCCATGGCATCATCCTCGGGAATATCCAGAATAACAAAGTTTGTTAAGAT
Source organism: Hordeum vulgare subsp. vulgare (assembly GCF_904849725.1). Taxonomy (NCBI): domain Eukaryota; kingdom Viridiplantae; phylum Streptophyta; class Magnoliopsida; order Poales; family Poaceae; genus Hordeum; species Hordeum vulgare. Next base: position 254,544,458 of record NC_058522.1, on the reverse strand, counting down.
AGTAATGTTAGCGACCACAACAGGCACATCCTCGCAAATGCCGATAGGGAAAGCAGTTGATTTGTCGGCCATTTGCAGAGAGATTTCAGTGGGCGTCAACTTATCCAGTTCAAGCCTACGATAAAGAGAGAGAGGCATAACACTAAGACTGGCTCCAACGTCGCATAAAGCAGTTCTAACGTAGTTTCCTTTAATGGATCAAGGTATAGTGGGCACTCCGGGATCACCTAGTTTCTTAGGAGTTCCACCCTTGAAGGTGTAATTAGCAAGCATGGTGGAAATCTCAACCTCAGGTATCCTCCTCTTATTAGTCACAATATCCTTCATGTACTTAGCATACGGAGACATTTTGAGCATATCTGTCAAAAGCAATTGCAGAAAGACAGGCCTAATCATTTCAACAAATCGCTCAAAATCCTCATCATCCTTTTTCTTGGATGGTTTGGAGGGAAAGGGCATGAGTTTCTGAACCCATGGTTCCCTTTCTTTACCATGCTTCCTAGCAGTGAAGTTGTTCTTATTGTATCTTCTATTCTTAGGTTGTGGGTTATCAAGATTAACTGGTTCAATCCCCACGTCCTTATCATTGCTAGGTTGAGCATCTTCATGAGCATCACTATCGATATTATCATTAGGCTCATGTTCATCACCAGATTGCGTTTTAGCATCAGAAACAGAGACATCGTTTGGACTCTCGGGTGTAACAGCAATAGGGTTGCTAGCTTGCAAGTTCCTATCATCTTTCTTTTTCTTTCTAGGATGACTAGGTGCCTCGGTGCTAACTCCTTGAGAATCTTGTTCAATTCTCTTAGGATGAACCTTAGGATACAAAGGTGCCTGGGTCATTCTACCGCCTCTAGTGACGACTCTAATAGAATTGTCATTCATCTCATTGAGGAAATCATTTTGAGCCTTAAGTACTTGTTCTACTTGAGTAGTAACCATAGAGGCATGTTTACTCAAAAGCTTAAGATCATTGACATTTCTATCCACACAAGCACTTAAATGACTAAGCATGCGAGCATTCTGTTCCAATTATCTGCTAACATAATCATTGAAACATTGTTGTTTGGCAACAAAGTTATCAAATTCATCCAGGCATAAGCTAGCAGGTTTATCAAAAGGAATATCACTCTCATTGAATCTACGAAGAGAATTTACCTCTACTACCTGTATCGGGTTATCAAGACCATGGATCTCTTTGATAGGTGGTAGATTTTTGACATCTTCAGATTTGATGCCTTTCTCTTTCATAGACTTCTTAGCTTCTTGCATATCTTCAGGACTGACGAATAGGATACCTCTTTCTTAGGAGTTGGCTTACGAGGTGGTTCAGGAATAGTCCAAGCATTCTAATTGCACAAGATATTATTCAATAGAATCTCAGCTTGTTCCAGAGTTCGTTCCCTGAAAACACATCCAGCACAACTATCTAGGTGGTCCCTAGAAGCATCGGTTAGTCCATTATAGAAGATATCAAGTGTTTCATTCTTCTCAAGAGGGTGATCAGGCAAAGCATTCAGCAGCTGGACAAGCCTCCCCCAAGCTTCTGGGAGACTCTCTTCTTCAACTTGCGCAAAGTTGTATATTTCGTGCAAGGCAGCTTGCTTCTTATGGGCAGGAAAATATTTTTCATAGAAGTAGTAGATCATATCCTGGGGACTACGCACACAACCAGGAGCAAGAGAAGTGAACCAAGTCTTAGCATCATCCTTTAGCTAGAAAGGAAACAGCTTGAGGATATAGTAGTGGCGGATTTTTTCCTCACTCATGAATAGGGTGGCTATATCGTGCAACTTAGTAAGATGTACTACAACCGTTTGAGACTCATAACCATGAAAAGGATCAGATTCGACCAAAGTGATTAACTCAGGGTCAACAGAGAATTCATAATCCTTATCGGTCACAAATACAGGCGAAGTAGCAAACTTAGGGTCGTATTTCATCCTATCGTTCAGAGATTTTTCTTTCCACTTGCGCAGTAATTTCTCAACATCATAGCTATCCTCGCAAGCAAGAAAGTCCTCAGCTATCTCTCCCTCCATAACATAACCCTGAGGCATATCAGGCAATTCATATCTAGGAGAGCTAGTTCTAACAGGTGAAATAGAAGGTTCTACTTCAATAATCTCAGCAGTTTCAGAAGTATCATCACATCTAGCAACAACTCTAGCAATTTGTGCATCTAGAAATACACCTAGTGGCAAAGAAATATCAAGCATAGCATCATCACAAGCATCATGGATAGCAGAAGTAGCATCATCACAAGCATCATGGATAGTAGAAGTAGCATCATCAAGCATAGGGGACACATCAAAATTTCTAGCAGGAGGTGGTGTCGCAAACTTACTCATAACTGAAGGTGAATCAAGTGCAGAGCTAAATGGCAGTTCCTTACCTGTCCTCGTAGTTGAGGGCAAGACTTTAATTTTTGGATCTCTCGTATTCCTCATACTGATCAGCAGACGTAAATCCCAAGTGACTCAGAGAATAGAGCTATGCCTCCCCGGCAACGGCGCCAGAAAATAGTCTTGATAACCCACAAGTATAGGGGATCGCACAGTTTTCGAGGGTAGAGTATTCAACCCAAATTTGTTGATTCGACACAAGGGGAAGCCAAAGAATATTCTCAAGTATTAGCAGTTGAGTTGTCAATTCAACCACACCTAAAAGACTTAGTATCTGCAGCAAAGTATCAGTAGCAAAGTGGTGTGATAGCAACAGTAGCAACGGTAATAGTAGCAGCAGTGACATCAGTAGCGACAAAGTAACAATAGCAGCAGTGACAGCAATAACAGTAAAGTAACGTAGCAAGGACCAGTAGGACAAACTCGTAGGCATTGGATCGGTGATGGATAATTATGTAGGATGACATTCATCATGCAACAGTTATAACATGGGGAGATATGTAACTAGATCCAGTTCGTCAATGTAATGTAGGCATGTATTCCATATGTAGTCATACGTGCTTAGGGAAAAGAACTTGCATGATATCTATTGTCCATCCCTCCCGTGGAAGCAGGGTCCTAATGGAAACTACGGGATACTAAGCTTCTCCTTTTAATAGAGAACCGGAACAAAGCATTAACACTTAGTGAATACATGAACTCCTCATACTATGGTCATCTCCGGGAGTGGTTTCGGCTATTGTCCCTCTGGGGTTGCCGGGTCATAACACATAGTAGGTGACTAGAACTTGCAAGATAGGATCAAGAACACACATATATTGACGAGAACATAATAGGTTCAGATCTGAAATCATGGCACTCGGGCCCTAGTGACAAGCATTAAGCATGGCAAAGTAGTAGCAACATCAATCTCAGAACATAGTGAATACTAGGGATCAATCCCCATCAAAACTAACTCGATTACATGATAGATCTCATCCAACCCATCACCGTCCAGCAAGGCTACGATGAGATTACTCACGAACGATGAAGAGCATCATGGAATTGGCGATGAAGGAAGGTTGGTGATGACGATGGCGACGATCTCCCCTCTCCGGAGCCCAGAACGGACTCCAAATCTGCCCTCCAAAGGAAGAACAGGTGGTGGCGGCGCCTACGTATCCTAAAACGCGATGAACTCTCCTCTAGATTTTTTTCCAGACGAAAGGGACTAAATAGAGCTAGAGTTGGAGGCGGCGGAGCCCTGAGCACCCCACAAGCCTGCTAGGCGCGGCCAGGGGGCGCGCCTGGTGGGCTTGTGGGCACCTCGCTCCACTCCTCTGGTTGATTCTTGCGCCAGTATTTTTTATATATTCCACAAAAAATCCTCGTAAATTTCCAAGTCATTCCAAGAACTTTTATTTCTGCGCAAAAACAACATCATGGAAATTCTGCTGAAAACAGCGTTATTCCGGGTTAGTTCCATTCAAATCATGCAAATTAGATTCCAAAACAAGGGCAAAAGAGTTTCGAAAAGTAGACACGATGGAGAAGTATCAAAGCGCTGCCACTCACGTTGCCTCACATGTCGATCTATCGGTCACACCCGCTAGGGCCGTTGCGTGCGGGCGCATTCAATGGGCAAAATGATGGCATGCACGACTCTTGGGAATTGCACCGTCGTGGCGTGGCACCGTCGGGGCACCTCGAGGAGCGAGGGCATCGCCGCGCAACTTTGAGACATGTGGGTCGCCAGAACCGCAGGAAAATGGGGCCCGCAACGTTTTGGGTCATCTTCAAGGATTCGCCGGGAAGACAACCGAGGCGCACCTTAGGCTCGGGGGCTACTGTCGGCGTTTTGGGAACGGGGGTACCCAGACCTGCCTGCCTGTGGCCCAAGGCTAGCCCACTTCGTCAACACAAGATCGGCAAGGAACGGCACCACCTTGAGCAAGGCCCTCGTGAGGGGCCAAGCCTCACGAGGAAGAGCAGCGTCAAGACCCACAGGGGGGCCTCCTCAAGACCCCTCCGGAGCGGTGGATATTCCGAGGTAAGGCTGGGCCTCAGGAGTCAAGGGTTATGCCAGGAAAGGGCAGGCGATCAGAAGGTGGCAGGACAGGACAACTTCCCCTTTTGGTGCAAAGAAGGCGGGAGCGAATGATGACTCCAAAGGCATCTTCTAAAGGTTTCCCTTACGGTGCAATAAGACCCTAGTCGTCCGCCGGCAGGACGGACGTCAACCCTGCGCTCACCTCTGCGGTGCTGGCAGCGGCTTTGCACGAGAAGACCGCTTTTGGCAGGCAAGGCATGTTCCCTTGTCTCCCACCGAAACTAGCCATCATGGGATCCCTTCCTGCCTACGATAAGGGAAGAGGAGCCTCGCCTCCACTATAAATAGAGAGGATAGGATACCTGAGAGGGGGATCAGATCATCATAACCCTAGAGCAACACACCAAGCCACTTGGCCTCCGGAGGCACTAGAGCACTATACTATCTCGTTCGTCAACCTCTCTAAGAGGCAATCCACTAATGTGGGAGTAGGGTTTTTACGCTTCGGAGTGGCCCGAACCTGGATAAACTGTTGTGTTCTGTGTTCTCCTCACCTTCAAGTGAGTTCTTCGCTGTTACCATCAAGTAGCAGGCTAGGCGGGGTAAAGCAGGGAGGAACCTACGTACACGCCCCTATGTTTGAATCCTTAGGGCTTTGTGGAGCCCGAAATCTGACAATATGAGGAGATGGAGGAGAGGAAAGAGTTAAATCTTGGGGATGCCCATGGCACACCAAGTAAATATCCAAGGATACTCAAGCGTCTAATCTTGGGGAATCCCCGGAAGGCATCCTATCTTTCTTTAACAAGTATCGGTATGTTTTCGTCTTTGTTTCGTTCACGTGATATGCATAAATATTGGAGCGTCTTTTGTGTTTAGTTTTCACTTTTATTTTATGCACCATGATGGTATGAGATAGTTCATGGTTGATTTATAGAATGCTCATTGCACATGACTTATATCTTTTGAGTATGGCTTTATAGAATACTTCATGTGCTTCACTTATATCATTTGAAGTTTGGATTGCATGTTTCTCCACATATAGAAAACCATTATTTGTAGAATGTTCTTACGATTCACTTACATTTATTAGAGTGTGGTATTTTGTAGAAAGAATAAAACTCTCATGCTTCACTTATATCTATTTAGATAGTCAAAAGGAATTGGTCATTGACATGCTTAGTCATAAAATCCTACATAAAACTTGTAGATCACTAAGTATGATATGTTTGATTCCTTGCAATAGTTTTGCGACATTAAGATAGTAATATGTGGGTGCTTGCTACTGCAACAAAAGACCTTCTAACGGCGCCAGAAATAGGAGTGTTGCTTGATACTCCTCAACAACGGCACGAGGAATCCTTCACCTGCAGCTACGCCTTAAGGGACTTCCTAGGAAAGTATGCAAAGGATTTCCCCCGTGGCCTTGCAGCCTTGCGTTGGTGTTCCCTCGAAGCGGAAAGGGTGATGTAGCGTAGCAGTGGTAAGTACTTCCCTCCGTTTGAGAACCAAGGTATCAATCCAGTGGAGGAGTATCTCAAGATCCTGCACAAACACAAAAACTTGCTCCCAACGCTATGAAGGGGTTGTCAATCCCTTATAGATTGTTTGCCAAGTGAGAACTGAAAGCAACAAAGTAACAAAGCAAAGTAAAAGCGGAGGTGTAAACGATGGATGTGAATAGACCCGGGGGCCGTAGTGTTTACTAGTGGCTTATCTAATGAAAGCAAATAGACGGTGGGTGAACAAATTACTGTCGAGCAATTCATAGAACTGTGCAAAGTCATGACGATATCTATGCAATGATTGTTTCTATAAGCATCACATCCAAAACAAGTAGACCGATACTTTCTGCATCTACTATTATTACTCGACACGTCGACCGCTATCCAGCATGCATCTAGTGTATTAAGTCCATAAGAATAGAGTAACGCCTTAAGTAAGATGACATGATGTAGAGGGATAATCTCAAACCAATGATAAAAACCACATCTTTTTACCCTTGATGGCAACTACTTGTTGTGTGCCTTGTTGCCCCTACTGTCACTGGGAAAGGTCATCACAAATCCACAATTCATTGGATCTCAACAAACACACCGCCAAAGAAGATTACATCGGATAGATCTCCATGAAGATTATGGAGAACTTTGTATTGAAGATCCAAGAGAGAGAAGAAACCATCTAGCTACTAACTACGGACGCGTAGGTCTGAAGTGAACTACTCACGAGTCATTGGAGGGGCGATGATGATGAAGAAGAAGCCCTCCAACTCCAAAGTCCCCTCCGGCAGGGTACCGGGAAGGGTCTCCAGATGAGATCTCGCGGAAATGGAAGCTTGCGGCGGCGGAAAAGTATTTTTGAGGCTCCCCTTGTTTTTTTCAGAATATTTGGGAATTTATAGGCCAAAGACCTAGGTCAGGGGCGGCCAGGGAAGCCACAAGCCTGCCCACCGCCGCCTCCCCCCTGGTGGCGGAGTGGGGGCTTGTGGGCTCCATGGAGCCCACCTGGCTTGGCCCAAAAGCCCCCTAGTATTCTTCCGTTCGGGAAAAAATCATTTGGGGGTTTTTCTTCCGTTCGGACCCCGTTCCAAAATTAGATCTGAAAAGAGTCAAAAACACGGAAAAAACAGGAACTGGCACTTGGCACTGAATCAATAAGTTAGTCCCAAAAAAGATATAAAAGGTACATAAAACAACCAAAGAAGACAAGATAACAGTGTGAAACCATCAAAAATTATAGATACGTTTGAGACGTATCAAGCATCCCCAAGCTTAACTCCTGCTCGTCCTCGAGTAGGGAAGTGATAAGAATGAATTTTTGATGCTTTCATGCTACCTAGCATAGGTGTCCTTTGTAATTCCTCTTATCTGATGTGAATGTTCAGATCCATTAGATTCAAAACAATAGTTTGCTATTGACATGGAAACAATAATAATTCAAGCAAACTAGCAAAGTAATCAGGACCTTTCAAAATAACAAGGCCAAAAGAAAGTTACCCCTACAAAAGCATATAGTCTGGCTATGCTCTATCATCATTGCACAACGAATTTAAATCATGCACAACCCCGGTATTGGCCAAGTAATTGTTTCACACCTTTACTTTCTCAAACCTTTTCAACTCTCACGCAATACATGAGTGTGAGCCATGGTTATAGCACTATAGATGGTGTGGAATGTGGTGGAGGTTGCAAGACAAAAAAGGAGCAAATAGTCACATTAACTAGGCATATCAATGAGCTGTGGAGATGCTCATCAATAGATATCATTGTGAATGAGTAGGGATTTCCATACAAATGATGCACTGGAGCTACGAGTATGTGAAAGCTCTTAAAGAAAACTAATGGGTGTGCATCCAACTTGCTTGCTCACGAAGACCTAAGGCAATTTTGAGGAAGCCTATCATTGGAATATACAAGCCAAGTTATATAATGAAAATTTCCCACTAGCTATATGGTGGTGACAAAACGAGAGACTCTCAATCATGAAGATCATGGTGCTCAATATGGACAAGTGTGCAAAAAGTGGTAGCATTGTCCCTTCTCTCTTTTTCTCTCATTTTTTTATTTGGTGGGCTCTTTGGCCTCTTTTTTTGTGTGGGCTTCTTTGGCCTCTTTTATTTCCTCACATGGGACAATGCTCCATTAATGATGATCATCACACTTTCAACTCAAAACTTAGAGTAACGATGACTCTATATGGAATGCCTTCGGTAGTGTACCGTGGCAATGATCTAGCATGGCGTAGACATCAATGGAAACATCATGCTAGCTATCTTACGATCATGCAATGGCAATGTAGACGTGGTGGCACATATCATGGTGGTAGTTGCATGGCAATATATCTCGGAATGACTTTGAAAAAGCCATAATAGGTAGGTATGGTGGCTGTTTTGAGGGAGGCTAATGGTGGGTTTTGTGCACCGGCGAAAGTTGCACGGCACTAAGAAGATAGTGATGGTGGAAGGTGAAAGTGCATCTAAACCATGGACTCAACATTAGTCATAAAGAACTCATATACTTGTTGCAACAGTTTTATTAGTAATTGAAACAAAGCATTCAACGCATACTCCTAGGGGAAGGGTTCGTAGGTATAAACCATCGCGCGATCCCGACCGCCACTCAAAGGATGACAATCAATATACTAATCATGCTCAGATTTCATCACATAGCGGTTCACCATACGTGCATGCTACGGGAATCACTAACTTCAACAGAAGTATTTCTAGATCCACAACACCTTACTAGCATGACTTCAATATTACCATAACCACAACTCAAAACTAATTGAGATGAATCAAACTTCTCTAACTATTCAATGCACATGAAGGTGGAAGTTTTGGTATCCCTTTGGATAAATACCCCTTTTGAGACTACTTTCAAAGCATAGATCAACTACCAAGCCACGCACCGCTGTGCTCTAAAAGATATAAGTGAAGCACATAGAGCAAAAGTATCTAGCTCAAAAGATATAAGTGAAGCACATGTGATCTGAATTGTCTACCAAAAAGATATAAGTGAAGCTCGAAAAAATCATGGTGTGTGCATGTATCTCTTTCTAGGTGTGCAGAAAGGATGATTGTGACACAACAAAAATAAAATACTCCTACGATACAAGACGCTCCAAGCAAAAACACATAACATGTGGTGAATAAAAATATAGCCCCAAGTAACGTTACCGATGGATTGAAGACAAGAGAGTGGATGCCTTCTCGGGGCATCCCCAAGCTTAGGATTTTACGGCATTCTTGAATCTCTTGGGGTGCCTTGGGCATCCCCAAGCTTGAGCTCTTGCCACTCTTTATCTCCTTGTCCATAAGAACTTCACCCAAAACTTGAAAACTTCACAACACGAAACTTAAACAGAAACTCGTGATAACATTAGTACAAGAAAGCAAACCACCACTTACTTAGGTACTGTACCAAACTTAAATTCTACTTGTTCTGATGTTGGGTTACTGTAATTTCAATCTTCCATGGCTAATACCCCCCGATACTATCCATAGTTTCGTCAAAATAAGCAACCAACACAACAAAAACAGAATCTGTTAACAGCAGACCAGTCTGTAGCAATCTGTATGTTTCGTATACCTCTGTTACTTCCAAAATTCTGAAACATTACGACAGTCTGAAAAATTTGCGTAGCACTCAGCAGCAAAACGAATCAACTCAAAAGCTCTTACAGAAAAAAAATGAAAATTCTTTTCGTGAGTAGAAAGCTTCTTTCTTTTCCAGCATGACCAAACGATCATCCCCAAGACTAATCATAACAGTTTTGCTTGGCACAAACGCAAAAAGAAACACAAAAAACACAATCATAACAGAATTATGAAAGTGTGGAAAACACAAAACAGAAAGAAAAATTATAGATTCGTTGGTTTGCCTCCCAACAAGCGCTTTTGTTTAACGCCCTTAGCTAGGCATTGATTTCAATGATGCTCACATAAAAGGTAAGGATTGAAACACGACGAGAGCATCATGGAGCATATGGCTAGCACATTTAAGTCTAACCCACTTCCTATGCATAGGGATTTTGTGAACAAACAACTTGCTGGAGCAAGAATCAACTAGCATAGGAAGGCAAAACAAGCATAGCTTCAAAAATTTCAACACATGGAGAGGAAGCTTGATACTATTGCAATAAGTAGAAGCATATGATCCTCTCTCATAGTAATTTTCAGTAGCATAATGAATGAATTCAACAATGTAACCAGCACCTAAGGCTTTCTTTTCATGATCTACAAGCATGCAAAGTTGACGCTCTTCAAAAATAGTGGGATTATCATCAACTAAAGTCATGACGTCTCCAAACCCACTTTAAATATTATTGCAAATATCATATTCATCATGAGGTTTAAACAAATTTTCAAGATCATAAGAAAGATCATCACCCCAATCATGATTATTGCAACAAGTAGTGGACAAAGCAAAACTAGCATCCCCAAGCTTAGGGTTTTGCATATTTTTAGCGTGATTATCACTAATAGAATTTATAGTGAAACCATTGCAATCATGATTTTCATCCAAGGAGCCCTCGTGAATCAGTTCATGAATTTCTTCCTCACAATTTTCATATTCACGTATCTTACACAAAACTCCAAAGAAATAGTCAATTGCCCTCAACTCAATAGCAATTTGTTCCACACGAGTGGGTCTCTTAAAGAGACTAGCAAGTGGATGAGGATGCATATCACTAGATTTTCAGCAAGCGAAGATGCAAGCAAATTGAGGGCACATGGCACACAAGTGAATAGAAAGCAAGCGAGAGAAAAGGGCGAACGGAAAAAGGCAAATGAAAACGGCAACCGTGAAGTGGGGGAGAGGAAAACGAGAGGCAACTGGCAACAAAAGTAAATGCAAGAGAAGAGTTTGTGAGACCTACTTGGATAGATCTTGTTTTCTCCTCCCCGGCAACGGTGCCAGAAATTGGCACGTTGTCGGCAAATTATCTTGACGTGCTCCTCCCCGGCAACGGCGCCATAAATACTTCTGCCACTGCAACAAAAGACCTTCCAACGGCGCGAGAAATAGGAGTGTTGCTTGATACTCCTCATCAACGGCACCAGGAATCCTTCAGCTGCGGCTACGCCTTAAGGGACTTCCTAGGCAACTATGCAAAGGATTTCCCCCGTGGCCTTGGAGCCTTGCATTGGTATTCCCTCGAAGCAGAAAGGGTGATGTAGCGTAGCGGTGGTAAGTACTTCCCTCAGTTTGGGAACCAAGGTATCAATCCAGTGGAGGAGTATCTCAAGATCCTGCACAAACACAAAAAACTTTCTCCCAACGCTATGAAGGGGTTCTCAATCCCTTATAGATTGTTTGCCAAGTGAGAACTGAAAGGAACAAAGTAACAAAGCAAAGTAAAAGTGGAGGTGTAAACGATGGATGTGAATAGACCCGGGATCCGTAGTTTTACTAGTGGCTTCTCTCATGAAAGAAAATAGACGGTGGGTGAACAAATTACTGTCGAGCAATTGATAGAACTGTCCAAAGTCGTGACGATATCTATGCAATGATTGTTTCTATAGGTATCACGTCCGAAACAAATAGACCGATACTTTCTGCATCTACTACTATTACTCCACACGCGACCGCTATCCAGCATGCATCTAGTGTATTAAGTCCATAAGAACAGAGTAACGCCTTAAGCAAGATGACATGATGTAGAGGGATAATCTCAAACCAATGATAAAAACCACATCTTTTTACCCTTGATGGCAACTACTTGTTGTGTGCCTTGTTGCCCCTACTGTCACTGGGAAACGTCACCACATGGCAGAACCCAAAACCAAGCACTTCTCCCATTGCAAGAATCATAGATCTAGTTGGCCAAACAAAACCCAAGACTCGGAGAGACTTACAAGGATATCAAATCATGCATATAAGAAATCAGCAAAGACTCAAATATATATCATAGATAATCTGATCACAAATCCACAATTCATCGGATCTCGACAAACACACCGCCAAAGAAGATTACATCGGATAGATCTCCATGAAGATCATGGAGAACTTTGTATTGAAGATCCAAGAGAGAGAAGAAACCATCTAGCTACTAACTACGGACCCGTAGGTCTGAAGTGAACTACTCACAAGTCATTGGAGGGGCGATGATGATGATGATGAAGAAGCCCTCCAACTCCAAAGTCCCCTCCGGCAGGGTGCCGGGAAGGGTCTCCAGATGAGATCTCGCGAAAACGGAAGCTTGCGGGGGCAGAAAAGTATTTTCGAGGCTCCCCTGGTTTTTTGCGGAATATTTGGGAATTTATAGGCCAAAGACCTAGGTGAGGGGGCGGACAGGGAGGCCACAAGCCTGCCCACCGCCGCCTCCCCCTGGTGGCAGAGTGGGGGCTTGTGGGCTCCCTGGAGCCCACCTGGCTTGGCCCAAAAGCCCCCTGGTCTTCTTCCGTTTGGGCAAAAATCATTTCGGGGTTTTTCTTCCGTTTGGACTCTGTTCGAAAATCAGATCTGAAAAGAGTCAAAAACACGGAAAAAACAGGAACTCGCACTTGGCACTGAATCAATAAGTTAGTCCCAAAAAAGATATAAAAGGTACATAAAACAACCAAAGAAGACAAGATAACAGCGTGAAACCATCAAAAATTATAGATACGTTTGAGACGTATCAGTGCTATAGTTGATGATTTTGTATTAGTAAGAATATTGATGTTAAGGCGTGTGATTCCCGAAACATGCATGTATAGTCTCTAGTTATGCGATGAAGTTGGAGCATAATTTATCCTTGATTGAAATCATTTGTGTTGTTATAATCGGAGTCACGCGATGGTTAGCTCCTTCGAACCTTCTACCTAGGGGCATGCTAGTAGTGCTTTGCTTCGAGAGAGCTAATAAAATCTTGAAATAAGTATGTGAGTTCTTTCTGACTAATGGGAATCCATGCATATACGCACTCCTACCTTTCCGCAATTTTCTAGACTCTACAGTACCGTGCATTGCACTTTTCGCCTCGAGAGTCGGTGCAACTTTGTAGGTGCATCCAAACCCCGTGATATGATACGCACTATCAGACATAAGCCTTACTATATCTTCCATAAAACATCCACCATACCAACCTATTACGACATTTCCATACACATTTTGATATATATTGCCATGCAACTTCCACCGCTTCTATTTTAATCACTTGAGCATTCATTGTCATATTAATTTGGATGGTCGTAAGAGAGCTAGCATGATATTTCCATGGCTTGCCTGTTTTTTTATGTCCATGCTATGCTAGATCATTGCACATCCTCCTACACTTCTAGGGGCATTCATATAGAGTCATACTTTGTTCTAGGTATCAAGTTGTAATATTGAGTTGTAAGTAAAAAGAAGTGTGATGATCATCATTATTAGAGCATTGTCCTAGTGAGGAAAGGATGCTGGAGACTATGATTCCCCCACAAGTCGGGACGAGACTCCAAACGAAAAATGAAAAATGGTGGAGCCAAATGAGCCCACCACAAAAAAATGAGAGAAAAGAGAGAAAGGGCATGCTATTTCCACACTTGTGCCTCAAAGTAGCACCATGTTTTTCATATGGAGAGTCTCCTATGTTGTCACTTTCATATACTAGTGGAAATTTTTTCATTATAGAGTTTGATGCACAACCACTTAGTTTTCATATTGATTTCCTACACTTATAGCTCTAGTGCATCTGTTGAATGGCAATCCCTACTCCTCGCATTGATATCTATTGATGGGATCTCCATAGCCCGTTGATATGCTGAGTTGATGCGAGACTTTCTTCTTCAAGTTTACCCTTTTGAAACCTACCACCATATTCTATTCCACATTTATGCTATATCCATGGTTCATTCTCATGTATTAAGTTAGTAATAAAAAGTTGAAGCGCGTTAAAAAGTACGATCCAATTGCTTGATTTGACACCGAGGTGCTCATGATTTATACCTTCTGCTAGGAAGACCAAGCATGCCAAGCTATATGATTTTGTATGCATAGCTTTCGTTAGTGTTGATATTTGAAAAAACATGATTGTTTGTTGGGATGCCTGAGCATTAGTGTCTTTATGTCAAATTATAGACTATTGCCTTGAATCGCTTGTATCTTAATATTCATGCCATTATTAGACATTTGTTCAAGACTATGTTAGGTATCATTCCACATCAAAAATAATCTTTTCATCATTTACCTATTCAGGGACGGGCAGGAAATAAGCTTGGGGATGTTGATACGTCTCCATCGTATCTATAATTTTTGACTGTTTCATGCCAATATTATACGACTTTCACATATTTTTGGCAATGTTTTATATGATTTGTCGGACTAGCATATTGATCCAGTGCGAAGTGCCATTTCCTATTTGTTGCATGTTTTTTGTTTCACAAAATATTCATATCAAACAAAGTATAACGCTGTAAAAATTTATGAAGAATTATTTTGGAATATATGTGATTTTTGGGAGGTGGAATCAACATGAACGGAGGCCCACAGCCTGCACTACACAACAAGCACGACCCATACCCCCTGGCGCGCATTGCCCTCAAGTGGACATACCATGAGTCAGTTGGGGCTCTTCTTCGGGCGCAAGATAGAGAATTTATGGAAAAATCGTGTAAAAACTTCAGCCCGACCGGAGTTACGGATCTTCGGGAATTTAAGAAATGATGAAGGGCCAGAAACGAGGAACGCGAACGAGAAGGGAACAAAGAGGCATATCCCATCTAGGAGGGAGGCAAAGGAAGAAGAAGAAGGAGGGGGCTCTCTCCCCCTCTCTCCCGATGGCACGGGAGTGCCGCCAAGGCAAGGGGCGTGACTGCGATCTACATCAACAATCTTGCCACCGTCAACACCAACTCTCTTCCCCTCTATGTAGCGGTGTAACACCTATTTTGCCACTATAAATCTCTACTGAAACATGGTGCTTAACACTACATACTATTTCCCAATGATATGTGGCTATCCTATGATGTTTGAGTAGATTCGTTTTCTCCTACAGGTTAATTGTGATATGATGTTATTGATATGAGTTGTGTGTTTATATGGTGTTGTCCTAAGGTGCCTTCCGCGAGGCATACGCGTGAAGGATACATGGGGGAGGGTTTGCAATATGTTCATGATTCGCTTATAGTGGGTGGCAAGAGTGACAGAAACTTACACCCGAGTAAGGGAGTTGTGCATGTAGGGGGGTAAAGTAGACTTTATGTTTAATGCTATTGTTGGGTTTACCTTAATAATTTCTAGTACTTGCGGATACTAGTTATAGGTCCAAACATAAGTACATATGATCCAAGTATGGAAAGTGTGTTAGCATATTGATACATCTCCAACGTATCTATAATTTTTGATTGTTCCATGCTATTATATTATATGTTTTGGATGCTTTATATGCATTTATATGATGTTTTATATTATTTTGGGACTAACCTATTAACCTAGAGCCTAGTGCTAGTTTCTATTTTTTCCACGTTTTTGAACATTGCAGACAAGGAATATAAACAGAGTCCAAACAGAATAAAATCTCTGGAAAGATTTTTCTTGGACCAGAAGACACGCAACAAACTTAGGGCAGAGGGCAAGGCAGTTGCCGGGAGGCCACAAGCCTGCAGGGGGCACCCTGGGGGGTGGTCGCGCCCCTGGCTTGTGGGCCCCCTTGTAGGTCTCCTAACCCTAATTCTTGGCCTACAAAATCCCAAATATTACAGATACGCACAAAAGAGGAACGGAAATACTTTTATGCCGTCGGGAGCCTATGTTCCTGAGATATCCAATCTGGGAGTCTTTTCCGATAATCTGCCGAAGAGGGAATTGATCATGGGGGCATCTACATCAACTACATTGCCCCTATGATGATTTGTGAGTAGTTCACCATAGACCTACGGGTCCATAGCTACTAGCTAAATGGCTTCTTCTCTCTCTTTGTTCTTCAATACCATGTTCTTCATGATCTTCATGGAGATCTATCCGATGTAATACTCTTTTGCGGTATGTTTGTCGAGATCGAATGAATTGTGAGTTTATGTCCAGATTATTTATGAATGTTATTTGAGTCTCTTCTGAATTCTTATATGCATGATTTCATATCTTTGCAAGTCTCTTCGAATTATTTGTTTGGTTTGGCCAACTTGATTGGTAATTCTTGCAATGGGAGAAGTGCTTAGTTTTGGGTTCAATCTTGCAGTGTCCTCACCCAGTGATAGTAGGGGTAGCGAGGCACGTATTATATTGTTGCCATCAAGGGTAAAAAGATGGGGTTTTCATCATATTGCTTGAATTTATCCCTCTACATCATGTCATCTTACTTAATGCGTTACTCTGTTCTTCAATAGCTTAATACTCTAGATGCGGGCAGGATTCGGTCGATGTGTGGAGTAATAGTAATAGATGCAGAATCGTTTCGGTCTACTTGATACGAACATGATGCCTATATGCATAATCATTTCCTTTAATATATTCATAATTATTTGCTTTTCTATCAATTGCTTGACAGTAATTTGTTCGCCCACCGTATTATTTTCTTTTGTGAGAGAAGCCTCTAGTGAAACCTATGGCCCCCGGGTCTATTTTCCATATCATATTTTCAGATATATAAACCAAAAATACCGAAAATACTTTGCTGAAATTTGTTTACTTTAGTTTTACTTTCAGATCTATCAATATTGTATACCTATCTCTATCACATCTCATCCTTGCAAATAACTCTGAAGGGATTGACAACCCCTTTATAGCGTTGGGTGCAAGTGTTTGATTATTTGTGTAGGTACTACTATTGGAGTCTCGCTTGTTCCTCCTACTGTATTGATACCTTGGTTCTCAACAAGCTGAGGGAAATATTTATCTAGTTCACTTCATCACCCCTTCCTCTTCAAGTGAAAACCAACGCAATCTCAAGAGGTAGCAAGAAAGATTTCTGGCATCGTTGCCGGGGAGGATACATAGCAAGATCACCAAGTACCCATCACAAACTCATCTCTTGCATGTACTTTATTTTCCATTTGCCTCTAGTTTTCCTCTCCCCGACTTCTGAAAAAGATTTTCAGAAAATACCAAGAACATTTTCCTTTTTATTCGCCCTTTTTCCATTCGACTTTTTGTTTGCTTGCTTGTGTGCTAGATTGCTTGCTTTGTCACAATGGCTCAAGAGAATACCAAGTTATGTGATTTTTCCACTAGTAATAATAATGATTTTATTAATACTCCAATTGCTCCCGCCACTAGTGCGGAATCTTGTGAAATTAATGCAGCTTTGCTTAATCTTGTTATGAAAGAACAATTTTCTCGCCTTCCTAGTGAAGATGTCGCATCCCATCTAAATACTTTCGTTGAGTTGTGGGATATGCAAAATAAGAAAGATGTGGGTAATGAAATTGTTAAATTAAATCTATTTCCTTTCTCATTACGAGATCGTGCCAAAACTTGATTTTCGTCTTTACCTAAAAATAGTATTAATTCACGGAATAAGTGTAAAGATGCCTTTATTTCCAAGTACTTTGTGCCTGCTAAGATTATCTCCCTTAGGAACGATATAATGAATTTTAAGCAACTTGATCATGATCATGTTGCACAATCTTGGGAGAGGATGAAATTAATGATTAGGAATTGCCCTCGCATGGTTTGAGCTTATGGATGATTATACAATTTTTTTATGCGGGATTGAATTTTCCTTCTAGAAATCTTTTAGATTCAGCCGCGGGGGGTACATTTATGGAAATCACATTAGGAGAATCTACTAAACTCCTAGATAATATTATGGCAAATTACTCTCTATGGCATACCGAAAGATCTCCTACTAGTAAAAAAGTGCATGCTATGGAAGAAATAAATACTTTGAGTGGAAAGATGGATGAATTAATAAAACAATTGCTAGTAAGAGTGATCCTATTGATCCGAGTGATATGCCTTTGTGTTCTTTGATTGTAAATAATAATGAATCTATGGATGTGAATTTTTTTGGTATGAACAATTTTGGCAATAACGTGTATAGAGGTAATTTTAATCTTAGGCCGTTTCCTAGTAATGCCTCTAATAATTATGGTAATTACAACAACAATTCTTATGAAAATTATAATAAGATGCCCTCTGATCTTGAGAATGGTATTAAAGAATTCATTAGCTCTCAAAAAGGTTTCAATGCTATGATTGAAGAAAAATTTCTCAAGATTGATGATTTGGCTAGGAACGTTGATAGAATTTCTCTTGATATTTATTATTTGAAAATTAGATCTATTCCACCCAAGCATGATATTAACGAGTCTTTAAAATCTATGATAATTTATATTGATGAGTGTAAATAAAGAACCCCTAGAATACGTGCTAAGCGTGAATGGCTTGAAAATGAGTTTCCTCGTAATAATATTGATGAAGATCTAAAAGTGATTGGTGTGACACCTGTTGAAGCTTTGTTTTCTAGCATAAATACTGAACAATACGGGAATGGAGATGAGTAAACTTTAGCTAAGAGGCGTCCCAATGATTCGGAGTTCACACATCTTAGTGATAAAATTGATAAAAGTGGGATGGAAGAGGTCAAAACTTTAAATAGCAACGAGCTCACTCTTTCGGATTTCAAGGATTTTAATTATGATAGTTGCTATTTCATTGATTGTGTTTCCTTGTTGAAATCCATGTTAAATTCTACACATGCTTATAGTCAAAATAAGGCTTTTACTAAACATATTGTGGATGCCATGATGAAATCTTTTGAATAGAAACTTGAGTTGGAGGTCTCTATACCTAGAAAACTTTATGATGAGTGGGAGCCTACCATTAAAATGAAAATTAAAGATTATGAGTGCCATGCTTTGTGTGATTTAGGTGCTAGCATTTCCACAATTCCAAAAACGTTATGTGATGTGTTAGGATTCCATGACTTTGATGGTTGTTCTCTAGATTTGCATCTAGCATATTCCACAACTAAGAAACCCGTGGGAAGGATTAATGATGTTCTTATTGTTGCTAATAGGAATTATGTTCCCGTAGATTTCATTATTTTCGATATAGAATGCAATCGTACATGTTCTATTATTTTTGGTAGACCCTTCCTTAGTACGATTGGTGCAATTATTGACATGAAGGAAGGTAATATTAGATTCCAATTCCAGTTAAGGAAAGGCATGGAGCACTTTACTAGAAAGAAAATAAGATTACCTTATGAATCTATAATGAGAGCTACCTATGGATTGCATACCAGAGATGATAATACCTAGATCTATTGCATTATGCCTAGCTAGGGGCGTTAAACAATAGCGCTTGTTGGGAGTTAACCCAATTTTATTTGTTTTGCTTTTCTGTTTTTGTGTGTTGCACATATTATTACCTCTGTAATAATTTTGTTTTCTGGTTTTAATTAGTGTTTGAGCCAAGTAAGACCTTTGGGATGATCTATGGTGCTTGCAAGTTGATTTTGCTGAAAAACAGAAACTTTCGCTCTGAGTCCAGGAATTTTCTAAATTCACTAGAACGTGATTTTGGTCTGAATTTTTACACAAGATTGTTTTAGAACTTTACAAGGTCTTCCTAATTTTTTAGAATGTTTGGAGCTATATAAGTATTCGAAGTAAAGAGATTGCTACAAATTGTTCTGTTTTTGGCAGATTTTGTTTTCTTTGTGTTGTTTGCTTATTTTGATGAATCTATGGGTTGTATCGGGGGGTATGAACCATGGAGAAGATATAATACAGTAAATATAACATCAATATAAATAAATAATGAGTTCACAACAGTACCTAAGTGGTGATTTATCTTTCTTATACTAACATATCTCATGAGTTTTCTGTTGAGTTTTGTGTTGTGAAGTTTTCAAGTTTTGGGTAAAGATTTGATGGACTAAGGAATAAGGAGTGGCAAGAGCCTAAGATTGGGGATGCCCAAGGCACCCCAAGACATATTCAAGGATACCAAAGAGCCTAATCTTGGGGATGCCCCGGAAAGCATCCCCTCTTTCGTCTTCAATCCATCGGTAAATTTACTTGAGGCTATATTTTTATTCACCACATGATCTGTGTTTTGCTTGGAGTGTCTTGTATGATATGAGTCTTTACCTTTTAGTTTGCCACAATCATCCTTGCTGCACTCATCTTTTGAGAGAGACACACACACTGAATCATAAATTTATTAGAATACTCTTTATGATTCACTTATATCTTTTGAGCTAGGCAATGTTGCTCTAGTACTTCACTTATATGTTCTAGAGCACGGCGCTGTTGTGGAATTATTAAACTCTCGTACTTCTCTTTTTTTTTGAGAGTTCTTTAAACAGCATGGTAATTGGTTTAGGTTATGAATTTAGTTCTAATATAACAGGCATCCAAGAGGGATATGATACAAACTTTCGTATTAAGTGCATTGAATATGATGAGAAGTTTGATTCCTTGCATATAGTTTTGAGATCAGAGGATGGTGATATGAGAGTCATGCTAGTAAGTAATTGTGAATTAAAAAAACTACTTGTGTTGAAGCTTGTGATTCCCGTAGAATGCACGTATGGTGAACCGTTGTGTGATGAAGTCAGAGCATGACTTGTTTAATGATTGTCAACCTTCGTGTGGAGGTCGGGATCGCGCCATGGTTAACTCCTACCAACCCTTCTCCTAGGAGCATGCGTCTAATACTTTGTTGTGATAACTAATAGGCTTTTTCAATAAGATGTGAGTTCTTTATGACTAATGTTGAGTTCATGGATTATGCACACTCTCACCCTTCCACCTTTGCTAGCCTCTCTAGTACCGCGCAACTTTCGCCGGTACATTAAACCCACCTTCCTCAAACAGCCACCATATATTTTCCTCAAAATAGCCACCATACCTATCTATTATGACATTTTCATAGCTATTCCGAGATATATTGCCATGAAACACCACCTTTCCATTTTTATGACATGCACCATTACTTCCATATTGCTTGTCATACTTTGTTCTAGCTATCGAGTTGTAATCTTTTGAGTTGTAAGTAAATAAAAGTGTGATGATTTTGGATTATTTGAGCATTGTCCCGTATGAGAAAAAGGATGATGGAAGCTATGATTCCCTCACAAGTTGGGATGAGTCTCCAGACTTTACAAAAAATAAAAGAGGCCAGTGAATCCCATAAAAATAAAATAGGCCATAGAAGCCCATCCAAAAAAAGAGAAAAAAATGAGAGAAAGAGAGAAGGGACAATGCTACTATCTTTTTCCACACTTGTGCTTCAAAGTAGCACCACATTCTTCATAGTGAGTCTGCTATGTTGTCACTTTCATATAACTAGTGGTACACATCTTTTGCACAACCATTTAGTTTTCTTTTTGAGCTTTCATACACTTATAGCTCTAGTGCATTTGTTGCATGGCAATCCCTACTCACTCACATTAATATCTATTGATGGGCATCTCCATAGCCCGTTGATATGCCTAGTTGATGTGAGACTATCTTCTTCCTTTCTTTTTGCAACCTCCGCCATATTCTATTCCACCTATAGTGCTATATCCATGGCTCACGCTCATTTATTGCGTGAGAGTTCAAAAGGTTTGAGAACATAAAAAGTATGAAACAATTGCTTGATTTTCACTAGGGTTGTGCACGATTTAGATACTTTGTGTGGTGAAGATGGATCATAGTCAGACCATACTATTTAGATACTAGGGTTGTGCATGATTTAGATAATTTTTTATTGTTCCATGCCATTATATTATATGTTTGGGATGTTTTATATGCATTTATATGTTGTTTTATATTATTTTTGGGACTAACCTATTAACCTATAGCCTAGTGCCAGTTTCTGTTTTTTCACGTTTTTGAATATTGCAGATAAGGAATATTAAACGGAGTAAAACGGAATAAAATCTCCAGAAATATTTTTCTTGGACCAGAAAACACGCAAAAGACTTGGAGTAGGGGCAAGGCAGTTGCCGGGAGGCCACAAGCCTGCAGGGCGCGCCCTGGGGGTATCGGCTCCCCTGGCTTGTGGGCCCCTTGCAGGTCTCCTAACCCGAATTCATAGCCTATAAAATCCCAAATATTCGAGAAACACAGAAAAGAGGAACGAAAATACTTTTACGCCGCCGGGAACCTTTGTTCCCAAGAGATCCAAGCTGGGATCCTTTTCCGATAATCTGCCGGAGAGGGAATTGATCACGGAGGGCATCTACATCAACTCCATTGCCCCTCTGATGTTGTGTGAGTAGTTCACCACACACCTACGGGTCCATAGCTAGTAGCTAGATGGCTTCGTCAATATCTTTGATCTTCAATACCATGTTCTTCATGATCTTCATGGAGATCTATCCGATGTAATACTATTTTGCGGTGTGCTTGTCGAGATCTGATGAATTGTGTGTTTATGTCTAGATTATCTATAAATATTATTTGAGTCTCTTCTGAATTCTTATATGCATGATTTCATATCTTTGCAAGTCTCTTCGAATTATTTGTCTGGTTTGGCCAACTAGATTGGTAATTCTCACAATGGGAGAAGTGCTTAGTTTTGGGTTTAATCTTGCGGTATCGTCACCCAGTGATAGTAGAGGTAGCGAGTCATGTATTATATTGCTGCCATCAAGGGTAAAAAGATGGGGTTTTCATCATATTGTTTGAGTTTATCCCTCTACATCATCTCATCTTACTTAATGTGTTACTCTGTTCTTCATGAACTTAATACTCTAGATGCAGGTAGGAGTCGGACGATGTGTGGAGTAATAGTAGTAGATGCATAATTTTTTCGATCTACTTGATATGGACGTGATGCCTATATGCATAATCATTACCTTGGATATCTTCATAATTATTTGCTTTTCAATCAATTGCTCGACAGTAATTTGTTCACCCACCGTAATATTTTCCTTTATGAGAGAAGCCTCTAGTGAAACCTATGGCCCCCGGGTCTATTTTCCATATCATATTTTCATATCTATAAACCAAAAATACTACAAAAATACTTTGCTCCAATTTATTTACTTTAGTTTAACTTTCAGATCTATCAATATTTTATACCTATCTCTATCAGATCTCATGCTTGCAAATAACTCTGACGGGATTGAAAACCCCTTTATAGCGTTGGGTGCAAATGTTTGATTATTTGTGTACGTACTACTATTGGAGTCTCGCTTGTTCCTCCTACTAGATTGATACCTTGGTTGTCAACAAACTGAGGGAAATACTTATCTACTTCACTACATCACCCTTTCCTCTTCCACGGAAAACCAACGCAAGCTCAAGAGGTAGCACGTATGTGTTTCCCTCATTGCACATGATAAGTATCTATCATGTTATATTCAATTGCCTGCGGATAATCTTTTTCTCGCGTTACATAAAAAAATCTACTAAACAACCCCTAACTTTTATTTCCATGCTCTTTGTTTTCTTGCAAAAACATCACCTAACTTTTATTTACTTGTTCCTTATTATCTTGCAAACCTGTCTATTACACCTACTAAGTACTTCTAGATTTATTCATGTTTTATTAGGTAAAGCAAACTTTAAGTGTGCATAGAGTTGTATCGGTGGTCAATAGAACTTGAGGGAATATTTGTTCTACCTTTAGCTCCTCGTTTTGTATGACACTCTTATTTATCGAAAAGGGCTACAAACGATCCCCTATACTTGTGGGTTATCGGGCTCCTTGGACATATATCATATACAAGAATCTACATCCAAAGACAAAGGCCGATGTTATACACATTGGCTCCTACACATGCATGGTACGGCTCCAATGTGTGAGCAACCGGATCCATCCAGCATCCTTGGTCGCACTACGGAAGAGGAAACATCTGATGAGGAATATCAACCTCCTATTGCATGTCCGAAGCCAAAGGAGGAAGCAAAGGCTTCAAGGCTGAGGCTATAAAGGCTTTAAAGCCTAAGACTACAAAGGCTTCACGACCAGGAGCTTGACCTCAAGCCTCTAGATCAAGACCAGCTACATCAGGTGAGACCCAGGAAGACTCTCGCATTGCTCGAAGACCAAAGCAAAAAAGATATCGCCGCCCATGGGCAAAAGCCATCCCTATCCTAGATGGATGTTTCTAATATGATTGAGCTATATCATGATGAGATGAAGCCCTGGCAAGGCTGATTCAACTAAAGGAGGAAGAGGCAATACATCTCGAAGACTTACCGTTGAAAGGTGTTGTAATCATAAATCAGTTCATTGATGAATGGTTCACCGATCCTTCGCTCACCATTGATTCTCTCCAACTCCACATTGGACTTAGAGTCACATTCCAAGGGCTGGTGAACAAAGAGGTCACTAGTCACTATTGCATAGAAGGTTGTGTAGCAGAGAGAGACGATACGCCATGAAAACTCTCTTTTCAAGAGAAATGTACACAAGCTCATAGTTTCACGGATTCAGGGATATCAGTTCATCATGAAAGATTTAAAGGCTGAATTTGATAGACGTTATGACGCTGTCAAAGGCACCCTTAAGCCTCTCAAGAAGAAGGCTACACACATGCTGGATGCTCACAATGCAATGTTGACGCGTAAAGCACTTGGTCAGCCAGCCCTTGACCCTAGAATTATCAAAAGGTAAAGGCAAGGCTCATTATCTTCGAGTCAGCCTGCCTCAACACATGAAGACATGCCAAGCATTGTCTTCCCCGCTAGTTTCTCTGGCACAAGAATGCCCCCTCCTTCCTCTGCTGTAACCAGCAACAAGACTAAGAGAGCTGAAGTTGAAGCCAGGAAACACAAGTCTACTCCTGCTTCCGAAGCCCAACCAGTCAAGAGACTGAAGACTAAGAGGACAAAGTCTTCTGGTTCGGCCCAAGTGCCCAAGCCCCCTCAAGCTCCATCTGCCACACCACGTGCTCATGAGGACCACCTCCTTTTGAAGCCAATCTCCATGGATCCTCCTGCCTCACAAAATTTTGAGAGGCAAGTGTTCTACATGATCCTGCTACCACAGAGGCTCTGACAATTGACGATGCACCAGCTGTCGACACCACCGCAGCTAAGGACATTGCTTCTCTTGAAGTCAATGTTCAAAGAGAGACTGCACCAGTACCTCAACTGGATTCACCAAGTGTATCATCACCATTCTGTTAAGATAGTGAATATGTGGACATTAGCACCCCTCCAAGGCCAGATGTGCCTGATTCTTCTCGTGACACTCTGCCAAGTCCCTTTCCAACAATTGTGGCAAGACTCACATAATCACCATTCTCACCAATGGAGGATGAGGCCCCTGCACCTGTGTCACCTATCAAAAGGCTTCGCGAAGGACCAAGGCAAGCCCCTCCCTTGATGCAAAGCATTCCTGGGAATGAACTGCGTGTGACTCCAACTACATCAGTTGATAAAGTACTCAGGCTTGAAGACATTCCTCGTGATTAGCGTGAAGTTGATGTCAAAGCAGCTGAAGACATTGCTGCAAATGATGTTGCACCTGATGACCGTCTTGTACCTGCAACACCATCCAATGATGACAATGCTGAAAACATTGTGACGGCTCGCAACAGGGAAGCACAAATGGTCCCCACGAGATGGTCAAGGCTTGAAGCTCCTTCAAGAATGGGCCCGCAATATGAATTCAACATCTTTCAATTACCGGGAGTTATGAAGCTTATTCCCAGGCTTCCAAGTATTCTCCAACAAGGCGTTGGTCACCAAATTCTCTTCAGTGTTCAACGCTTCAGATTGAACAACATTTTTTTTGATTCGGACAAGAATGCATACTTGAAGCCAAAGATTGAATCTAACTAGTTCTAGAGCATGCCTCAAAGAGATTACTATACTGTTGTGCTCTATGGCCAGAATCGGATCTTCCCTCACAAGCATCTCAGCTTTGAAGCAATGAGTGGTCTTCCGTGTTTTGATCAACCCCTCGATTGTCTTCAAGATGTTGGATTGCTGCCTTTTGTCATCGACCATGAAGATTGGAATGTAGAACTGATTCTTCAATTTTATGCAACACTCCACATCTCTCACTTCGAACGAGACGTGAACACATGGAAAATGGATTTCATGATTCAAGATGAACACGTCCAAGATCCTTCTATGGAATTCTTCGCCACCACACCTCTTTCCGCATCTGGTGAAGACTTAGATCCAAGATTTGCAGCGTTGAAGCCACTCGCAACATATTTGAGTCACCTGAGCCAAATATGACTGACATGCTCACTTTAATGAAGCCTTTGGACCGAGATGTTGATCTTCCTACAAGCTTCTTCATCAAAGATGTTTAGTATCTACCCAGAATTATCTACCATATTCTGCCTCATACCATATGGCCGATAAAAGGGCATTCATCTTCAAGCAAGCTGCAAGGTGCATTGAAGAGATCGGTCTATAACGTTGTCTATGGCATCAGGTTCAATTATCAAGATCTATTCCTGAGAAACTTGAATGCTAATAGCATCAATCTATTTGAATTTAAGATGTTTGCACCACGGATCATGTGCTTTATTAAGCGCCGCACAAATACAAGGTTTCTTCCTTCCGCTCGCAATCGTGGGATATATCTTCCTGATGTTGAATCCATTCACGAAGACATATATCCATTGCAGGCAAAGAATCACATTGTTGAAGGCACGAGTGGCACTGCTAATGTTGAAGGGCTTCACATTCCATGTGATCAAGCTAGAGCTAGGCTCATTGGCTCTTTTAGACGCCCTCGGCCAAATGTGAGTGACACTGAATCCACCGCCACAGTACCACCACAACCTGGAAGGGAGTGTTCCATGAATGATCGAGAACTTCTTGTTTTGCTGATTCAGAAGCAAGATCATCATCGTGAATGGACACGGAGACAAATGCTTGCATTAGTAAGTGACATCAATCCCATACGCAACCTCTCCACCAAGAACTCTCTTGTTGCACATGAAAACTGCATGCATTGTTGGAAGACATTGTCTCTCTTGGCTCTAGTTGACGATCTTCGTGAGGATGGCTTTGTTGAACGCTTCAAATTTGGTGCCCCTCCTCCTCGTACGTAGAAATGGCGCAAGACGCCATCCCTCGAAGACTGTGACTTCTCTTCATCAGTAGAATTCGTCCATGCCAATCTTGCCTATGATGAAGTTGAAGACATCACTTCTCCTCCTGCACCAATGGCTCACATCGTCACTACACCAACACATCCTGCAACAACCTCCAATGACCCATCTACACCAACGTCTTCATGGCATGGGGACGAGTAGTGCCCAATGTCTTCGCCCTTTTTGGTCATCGATGACAAAGAGAGAGAAGAAATTGTTGATAGTATTGGAACGGGCGTATATGGGCTGGGTGTTGCTATTTTTGTTTAAGTTTACAACTCTCGTTCCAAACATTTGTGCTTTAGGGTTGTAAAATTGAAGTCCTAATGGACGTCGCCACATTACTTACTTATCGTATCTTTGGCGCTATTTCATTTCATACATATGCGCTCAAAGTAATTGAGGAGACACCCATTTTTCATTATGCATTTTATTATCTTCATGGTTATGTTCAAATGCATAGTGATTGGATTCCAAGATATAAGGGGAGATCTCCACTAACTACAACCTACCATGTGCTTTTGCATTCAAAGCAAAATCTACATAAGCAAATCTTCACGGGGGCTCTCTATATCTTGCAATCATGATCTCCAAGAATTATCTTCACATATTTTTGTCCCCATTGAAAATTTCAACCAGTTTGTTATCAATCACCAAAAAGGGGGAGATTGTAAGCGCATCTAGTGCCACCCTTTGTTGGTTTTGGAGTATTGCACACAAACGTGGTTGAGGGACTAATGTGTTTGTGAGAGTTTAGAGAATAACACAGATAGAAGTCCCTGGAGATTCGGTTTAACCGTCGAACATGAACCCCAAAAATGTCTGAAGACATTGATGATGGCCGAGGCCATTGGTGGTGCACGAAGATAATCGCTTGAAGATAATGAAACGCGAAGACGGGTTATTCTGTTGTTTTGTTTCTTCTTTCCTGAGTCATAGGAACCACCGTACTGTTAAGTGGGGTCAATGTCATCGAAGTCAGATGTTGATGTAATGCTCGACCTACATTTACCTATGTCTTCAAGCGAAGACAATGAGAGCAAATCTCTTTGAGAGTTAGTTGAGTCAACATTACTTGCAACCCAAGTAATGTTACTGTGTGTGTCTTTTAAATCTGACCGTTGGAACACGTGTTGGTTGGCCATTGACCGAGGGTCATTTCGGTCATATCAAGTAGGGTTGCATGTTGGCCATAAATAGCCCACCCCCTCGACCATAAGTTGGTGGCTGCTCAGAGTTGATGGATGTTGTTGTTTTGGAGCAACCCACCTCGAAGACACTGAGAGAGAGAGAACTATCCTGCGAGGATAAACCCAAAAACCCAGAGCTAGAGTGCTTGAGCATTACCGATGTCATTCTGCTCTAAGAGAACTGAAGACTTGTAACACTTGAAGACCTTGATCTTCAAGACGGTTAGGCGTCATGGTCTAGTGCATCCAATTGTCATTGTGGATTGTCGGGTGACCATGGTCTAGATCAATCCAAGAGTCATTGTGGATTGACTGGTGACCAAGTTTGTACGGGTTTCGGCAACCGCTCCTGAACACTTACCTGAGTGATTGGGCGTTGTCTCAGAGACTTCGATCAAGAGGATAAAGGTGAAGACGAGGTCTAAGCCTCCCAACCAGACGTAAAGTTGTCACAACAACTGGAACTTGTCCAACAAATCATGTGTCTTCGTCAAGCTAATGGTTATATCCTTCACTCTCTTTACTTATTGTACTATGAA
The DNA here is from genome assembly GCF_904849725.1 of Hordeum vulgare subsp. vulgare. Classification (NCBI taxonomy): domain Eukaryota; kingdom Viridiplantae; phylum Streptophyta; class Magnoliopsida; order Poales; family Poaceae; genus Hordeum; species Hordeum vulgare. Next base: position 254,515,882 of record NC_058522.1, on the reverse strand, counting down.
GCCATTGCTTGATCATCTCACCCTGAAGACTTCCTCCAAAGACATTCCCAATTGTCGTTTATCTTCATACTACATAAGTTTATGTGTGATATATCTTAGTGTTCATGATGACAATGCCTTGCGTGATTGCATGTCTCCATAGTATTTTATATTCTGGATAGATCCTTGATACTTACCCCTACCTGATTCTATATTGCATCATCTTAGCTTTGAATACATTTACCGTTTTGAAGCTTTTCATAAAAATCGCGTATTCACCCCCCTCCCCCTCTAGTTGATAACAAGCACTTTTTGTTTCCGTGCTCATGTAAATTGCTTAGGTAGTGTAGTTTATTTGTGCATCACATCTTGACATGTTTTACAACATTTAAACATGTCATGTAAATAAGAGAGAGTGAACTAAACAACTCAAAGATGGAGTCTCATCAATATGCAACTTGTTGCATATGGAGCTTCATTTAATGTGTGGTATCAAATTGTTGTGCGTTGCCTTGTCTTGCACATTTAAATGGACATGCATCATACTTGTTTGCGCATCATGCCATGAATATGTTTTGGTTTTTACCGTTCCATTTGTTTGTTTTCGGTCTTCTGCTTCTTGATAGAGTTCCGAAACCGGTTCATAGTGTGGCATTCGTTCAACTACGCCCATTCATCGAATTCACGGATTCGTTCTTCTTCCAAGCAGGATCTCAGGCAACATGATCATTTCCCACGGAACCACTACTATCATTGATATGCTAGTTGTCTCATTTCTATTGCTATGTCTCGCTACCTACCACTTGAATGTCAAGCCTCCCAATATTGCCATGAAAAGCCTCTAACACCTCCTCATCCCAGCAAACCATTGTTTGGCTATGTTATAGCATTTTTAGTTGCAGGTGCATGTTGTTCCATGTGATAACATGGACATTTTGGGATATCATAATATTATTGTAGTTTAATTTAATGCACATACATATTTGGTAAAAGGTGTAAGGCTTGACCTTTGCTCGATGTTTTGTTCCACCTTTGCGGCCCTAGTTACCTGTGTACCGGTGTTATGTTCCATATTGAGCGCTCCTAACATGCTTGGGGTTATTATGCTGACCCCCTTGATTTTTGTTTTGGGATAAAACTCTTCTGGCAATGCCCAACATTGGTACTACATTTTCCTAATAAATAATAAACCTACATAGGGAGTGATTAACCCATGGATAATTAACCAACAACCCGGGCCAGTGCTCCTCATGAGTGTTAGTCCAACCCAGAGCAGCTTATTAACGGGGCAAATCGGTGATTGGCGTGGTAACCATAGCTCATCCTTCGTGTCCCGAGAACAAGAACCGCAACTCCTATCGGGTTCATCTATATGTAGGGCGGCCTTGATGGATTTGTTTTACCTTCTCAAACGTCTTGTGCACTCGGATTTTGAGGATACCTTGGGCTATCTCGAGGTTGAGGTTTTCTAGTGCAACATGTGGCTTGTTCGTGATGGATGACTTGGATCGCCCTTGTAGGGTTAAATATTTCTGAGAGTCATGCCCGCGGTTATGTGGAAACTTGGAAATTTCTTTTAACACCCGGCCATAGCAAACTTGAAGTAAACCTAAATAAAATGCACCAACCATGTGCGTAACCGTGATCGTCTATTCTTGTGAGGTTTGAACCAACAAGGGAACACGGTTGGGTTATGTTTGACCCGTAAGTAGTTGTTCAGTATCACTTCTTAATCATTACTAGTTTACGCCCTTTATGCGTAGATCTCTCTTTTTATTATTGTACTCGTAAGTTAGTGAGATATAAATGCTTAGTGCTTGCTGCAGCTTACCACTTAACCATACCTCATCCATTAAGCTTTGCTAGTCTTTATACCCTTGGAAATGATATTACTAAGTCCATGTGGCTCACGGATTACAACAACAACAGTTGCACATACAGGTAGAGCGATGTTTTTATGTAAGAGTGATGCTTTTTTGATTTCGAGTTCTTCTTCTTCTTCATCGATCGTAGGACTGGTTTCATGCCGGCAGTCTAGGATAGCAAGGATGGATGTCACTTTTATGGTTTGATTCCATCCGTAGTCGGACCTTTCTCTTCTATATGATGATTGAATGTCCTGTTGTATTGAGATGATCATGATTTAGCTTGTGGCAAGTGTAAGCCAATTCCATATACGCTTCTCCTCTTTACATGTAGTTGTAATGATATCCACTCTAGCAAAATGATGAGATGTGCCTCTATCCCTATCAAGGCCCTCGAGCCCGGATGAGGATAGTACCGCATCTTGGGCGTTACAAGTTGGTATCACGGTACTACCGGCCTAGGAGACCCTTGATTGATCAAACTTGGTTGACTCGAGTCTAGTGAAAAAATTATTTTGAGTTTAGATATATATTGGAGAGTTAGGATTCTTTTTGCTCCTCTTATATGCTCCGGTAGGGAATCATAACGTTGGAATTTTAATTCTACCCCTCTTCTCATGCAATTTTTTTAGGATCACGCAGGTATTTTGGAACCTCTATGATGTCGACGTGGCGGAATTCTGTACTTGATGCCTCCTGTTTCCGGGGACTAGAGCTCCAAGGGGTTCTCGACACATCACTATCATTCTATTTCCTTAGTATCTCAGGACGCAGATGGTCGAGACGCTTTAATACTTTGCGTGGTGGCAAATAGTGTCGTGACTTTTCCCTAGTACTGGTGGGGATAGATCGGATGATCTACCAGGTCTAGTATCATTGTTTTTTCGAAGGTCTTCTGAGATAAATTTTGAGGGTTGCGGTTTCGGTTTTTCAGCTGATTACATTGAATAGGTTCCTCGACCCACGACCTTATAGCATAACCAAGAAAGATTTCGGAAGTTCCCACGTGTGAATTCAAGTAGTTACCTAGGACTATCTTTCCAACCAATGTATCATGGGTATTGTATTTGTTTCCGGCTTTTTTTGTAAGCCTCAGCCTTTGTTTTGTTGGAGTATGGTAATTCGAGTTGCTTCAATGTCAAGTGGTGATTTCATATCTTTCCTAAGCGGTGTTCTCATATTTCTATGGGAGTGCTAATCCGTTTGCTCAATCAAATTTTCATGTTAATTCTTTTCCATACGGAGTGCTTCTCTTCAAGATAGTCCAGTATTCTCCATTATTTGCAAGATCTATCATCATTTTTTCTTTTCTGGAGTTCTTTTCATCCGTCCTATGTTTTCTTTGTTTTCCCCACCCTCCCGCCCTTTTTCTTCAATGATTAAATTATCATCCAAGTGCCTTTCTCTCATTGTTGTTTCATCTTTCTTTTCTTCCGTATGGTATCTAGTGATAGTGATTCATTGGGAAGATGCTCAGTGCTAAGTTCATAATTCTTCGTCTCTCTGTTCTTCTTCGGTGGATTTGCTTCAACCTCCCGGTGTTCATCGTATCCTTTTCATTGTTCAAATGCTTTTCCATGTTAAAATTCTTAATCAAGCCTCTCTTGTTTATTAACCTCTCTATTCTATCCGAAGTACTGGCGATATCTGAGAAGATTCATGTTTTCATTCAAATACTTTCAAATTATTTCAACGTTCTCACCTGATGAAGTTTTAATTTGTACCAGTGAAATCTCTCTTGCTAACCAATCATTTCAAATGGTGTTTTCTTTTAGTGGGTCCATAACCCACAGGTTTTTCCTAGGATCTTACGTGGCTCTTCAAATCTTTGTAGAGATCTCAAGTTCTTTTCAAATATGCCGTAAGAATGATTTTCATCGGTCGTATTCCATATCCAAGATTGCTTCTAATTATTTTTCATCATTGGCTCAACCTGTCTTATTCGTTGTTCCGGATTGTCTCGGTAATTCATATTGGCATTTCTCGTCATCATTCTTAGTGTGAAGACCGAAGAAGAGTCTCTCTTAAATCTTGGTACATTCTCGTGATGCTATTATTCTAATTGTTTTCGATCATGAGAAATTCCTTCCATATCTATTCGGAGCATTTTCATTCCTTGATCCTCTGAAGGCCATCATTTCATAAGAATTCTTGATTCTCAGCTTTAAGCTTTCATTCTCAAATTCTTCTTAATTGGTATTCTTTTCATTCGTACCTCAATTACTCCGGTGCTTCCTCAAGTTTTCTACTACGTAGGTTATGATCTCTTTGTTCTCATGTATTTTCGTTCATTTGTAGTATCCTCATTCATTCTAAATTCTTACCAGTGTTCCGTTGAAGACTTCCGTTTCAAGAAGAATAAGTAGTATGCCAAATCCGTTGATTGTCATCAATTTAACTTGATAAGGATAAGCATAATATAAATCTTATTCTTGTTTTGTTAGGGTGATTTCAATCCTTCTTCCAGAGTGGCTCATGATATCAAATTCTCGGTTCTAAGTTGCTTATATTTTCTTTTCCAAAGTTTTCTCCAGTATCTCGTCATGAAGAATCATCCAAATCTTGGAAGGTCATAATATTATTCTTTCAACCTTCATTTCTGTTGATCATTCTTTTCTTCCGGAGGCGTTGTGTTGTTAATCGCTTTGAATCATCATATCTTCATCACGATCATGTTCTTTCAATACTTATCCATCTACCAGAGTGTTGTGTTCTCTTTTCAAGTTCTTTCCATCTTATCAAGTTTCGTCTCTCTGTTCTACGGGAGTGCTGCCAAAATATTTCTATTCGCATTCCTTCTCTATCTCGTTTCAACCGAAGAGGTTTTGAATTCTTTCTTATTTCTTGTGCCTTTCTTCATCTTTTTAAAACATTCAAGGTTTGTTGATTTCATTCGTTTGCCAAAGAAGCAAATAAGTTTTACCTCCTCCTTTTATTTTCCTCTTCCCATTCTAAGATCTGAGGTCGAGATATCTTGTTAGTGGAGGAGATTTGTAACAGCCCGAGACCTATGCTCCACATGCCTTCCGGTTATCCCCGTGTTCGTTGCATTAGTTGTCTATGTGTTGCATTCAGTATTGCATCATTCGCATGTTATGGATAGCATCGGAACTCCGTTGTCGTCATAGTTGCCAGTTCTCCCCATTCTCGCCGTTGACCGTTTCATGACCAACAGCACACGCATGCGCCCGCGGCAACGTTAAAATATTCTTTTTTAAAAGTGTGTATCATTGTTAAAATATTGCTTTTAAAAGTGTGTATAGAAATTCCTTAGAATGGGTCGAAAGTTGCTATGCGGTCTTAATCAAGTGTAGGTAGACTGCTTGCCAAATTTCGTCGCATTTGAAGATCATTTGATACCCCAACCGTTAAACATATAAGGACTTTATAAGCGGTTTAAATCACGGACGTTTTTTATTTTACAAAATTGTTGCCGAGACGAAAACCTCCCTCTCATCTCAGCCTACTAGCCCATCATAAGCCTAGCCTAAAACTCTCCGCGTTTGGAGCCGTCTGATCAAGATCGAACGGTCCGAAAATGGAGGAAAAACCTACAAACCCTAAGTCCTTGCCTATAAAAGGAAGGTCATCCCTTCCCAATTGGGCAGCCAACCCCACCTCCCCTCAAATTCCGCGCCAGCCCACCATGCGTCCACTAGTTCTCATAGCCACCATGGTCACGCCACCATATGCATCGCCACTCGCAGCCACTGTCGAGCTGCCACGTCGCCCTAGCGCCTGTTCCCCACTCTAGGGCTCGGAGGGCCAGATCCGGCCCTTGCGAGCCCGCATAGCCTCCATGCTGACTAACGCCAGCCCGTGCATGCCCGAGCCTCCCCACCAACAGCTGCAACAGCTCGCCTCCCCAATTCGTCTGGCCACCGGCGGGCTGTCGGAGTTCGCGCCCTCACCGGAGCCACACCCTCACCGCACACCTCCCCACGACCGAGCCCCGTGCGGGCTGCTCGGACCAGGCTAGCGACCCCGCTGCCCCGATCCTCACCCCGACCCCAACCTCGCCGCAGCTCACTGTGACCCAAGACGCCCCTGCTTGCCGTATCCGGACTCCCCAGCCCCAGATCTATCCACCCTGCCCCTCATTGGTGCCTCCACGCCAGAGATCAAAGCGCAGCCGCCACCAGCATGCGAAGCCGACCATGGACTCTCCAACCTCCGATCGGATGACCCCATCCCAAGACCGCTATCCAAATAGCCCCCGCGGTACCGGTTCATCCCGTCCCACTTCTGAGACTTAGTCATAATTTTGTCTAAGTCATTTTTTTGTATGAGAAAACATCAATATTGCATTTTAAACTGCTTGTAACTTGTAAATCGTGCATCCGATAAAAATGTGTTACATATGAAAAATCATCTACGTTGCATGCTCTACATGATGGCATCATTTGCACATATATTAGGATTCATACTTGTTGTAATTTGTGTTGCAAAAGTGCATCTCCTCATAATATGTTTAATAGATATTTTATTCAAACACGTGTGGATGATTGCATCTAAACCGTAGCTCCTACGCATGTTGTTCCTTAATGGGATTTGTTGTATGTGATGTATAATTTGATGACATGCCATTGCTTTCCATGCAGAACATCTATAGAATGTTTTTTTATTTCTGGCAAGTGGCCTCGGTGTTAAAATTGTTTCCTGTTAACGATAAGTTCCGTCTTGCAAAGTTCATATTAAGCAATCCATGTCTCCTTCAGTTTGTGCATGTGGAGTGATTTGAAGAATGTGATGTCTACTTTCTGCTAGTATGTTTGCCATGGCATGAAATGCATGTTTGGATGTAGTTTTCATCATGTGAACATGCTTACTCAATGCTGTTGTTTTGAGATGTCAAAATAATTATGTGTGAAATTGTTATATTTAGTTGTTGTTTTGCGACGTGAATTGTCATTGGTCTACAACTCCTTTGGTGTTGCCCCCATGGAGTGTTTTGCAAATAATATTATAGAGTATCATGTTGTGACATTAGTTTCCACATAAAGGATTTGCATTGTAGATATTTCTGCTATCGAACCTGCCAATCTATTAAAAACTGCTCCTCTTGCACCCTGTTATTTTCACTAAGTGTGAGAATATGTTTTCTTCATATTGCCATGTTGTGGTGATGCTAGCCATGTTTCTATGCATATTTTGACGATGCTCCTGTGGAGTTATTTGTAGTGCATCATGCCCACTATCATGCTGTATATTTTCATGCCACGATATGTATGGAGCATATGTTTTTCTTGCTACCAATATGCCTTTAGAATAAAATTGCTTTGTTAAAACCTGTTATTTCCACTAAGTCTTAAACTTTGTTCGAGTAGCCATCTTGTGAGCTCATTTCCTATTGATCCATGCTTCTAAACAATTTACTCTTGTGAGAGGAATTGCTCTGCATCATGTAAACTACTGCCCCATGTCTTGTTTGTGCATTTTAGATTCCTATAGCTTGCTGTTTCGATGTGTGCAAAATGCCATGTTGTTGTTTTGGACAGATTATAACTAGAACTTGAGTTGATTGTAATTGTTGAACCATTGCTCTGTTTTGAACATGTTGTAGATGAAACTTGCTTAGATTATCATGTAGTTTCCTAATATCTTGTTGCATCCATGATTTAAATGTTTGTGTTTGGTGTTGCATGCATTTTGCATTCATGGCACATTGATCTTCTGTTAGTCATATTTTTAGATTCTAGCTTCGTTTTAGATGATATATATATGTGTAAATCGCCTAGATTGACATGTAGAATCACATGGTGCATTTTGTTTTCTAATTTAATAAATGTAAAATATGGTTAGTTCATATCTGGACTAATTTTGAAATTAACATATCGAGTCGTTTCGGAAATGCTATAAGATGTTTCCGACCTCATTTAAAATGCCTAGGTAGTGTAGTTTATTTGTGCATCACCTCTTGCCATGTTTTACAACATTTAAACTTGCCGTGTAATAAGAGAGAGTGAGCTAAATAATTCGGACATAAAGTTTTGTCAATATGCAAGTCATTGCATATTGTGCTTCATTGAATGTGTAGTATTAAATTGATGTGCTTTGCCATGCCTTGCACAATTAACTGGACATGCATCACACTTGTTTGCGCATAATGCCATGAATATGTTGTGTTCTTTACCATGCCATTTGTTTGTTTCCGGTTTGCTTCTTCTCGATATAGTTCTGAAACTGATTCAGAGTGCGAGAATTCATTCGACTACGCGTGTTCATCGATTTCACGGATTCGTTCTTCTTCCAAGCGAGATCTCGGGAAAGATGATCATTTCGCTCGATACCACTACTATCACCGCTATGCTAGTTGTCTCGTTTCAATCACTATGTCTCACTGCCTACCACTTAAATGTCAAGCATCCCAACATTGCCATGAAAAGCCTCTAACCCCTTGTGACAGCCCGCGACCGACGCTCCAGAAGATTCCCCTCTTTTTCGTTGTCGTCGTGTTATTATTTTGTTTGCCGCATTCATCATCTCATCACTCGCATCATCCGCATTGCATTGGCACTCTGTTGCCGTTAGTTTTCAAAAACTGCATCCGTTATTAGTTGTCGGATCTCTTAGTGTTCGTTGTAGTCCGTTTTGAGCCTAGTCATACACGCACGAGCCCGCGGCATCGTCAAACCTTGTTTTTAAAAGTGTGTATAAAACTTTCTCTGGTCGGGTTGAAACTTGGTGTGCGGTCTTATCTTAATATAGGTAGGTCGCGTGCCAATTTTTGTCGAAATTGGAGTCCGTCTGGTACCCGAACGGTCGACCGTAGCGGCACCGTCCTTGGTTTGTCGTCTGACGTTTTTTCGGTGTTTTAAAATCATGTTGTCGGGTGCCCTATTTCCCTCTTATCCCAACCTAGCCACTCTACACGGCCACTAAGACCTAACCTAGCCTGAGCTCGTGACCGGAGCCGTCCAATCACGATCCTGCGATCCGAATTTGGGCAAAAGCAGCAAACCCTAGCCCCAGTTGCCTATATATGGACATTCCCACATCCAGAAACGGCCTAACCTAATCCCACCTCGAGTTCCGCACCCCTCCTAACCCTCAGTCGCCACCCAGCACCCATGTCTCTCTCCTCCCCACCGACAGGGCCCGCCCGAGCCCATCGCCGGCCCTCCCCGGGCCCGATCTGCCGCCGCTCGCCCGCGAGCCAGTCGCACCGTATAGCTCCTCGCCTCCACCCGCGCAGGAGCATGCTGCCTCTCGCGAGCTCCCGCCGCCCGAGCTCTCGAGCCTGCGTCGGCTCCGCCTTGAGCGCGAGGCGCAGCTCCGCCGTCAGCTACCCCGTCGGCCCCGAGTGCCTCCTCCGGTCGAAGCCCGAGCCAGTTGCCGCCAACCGCTCCCGCGGGTAGGCCCCTCGTCGCCGGCCGTCCCTCGGCCAGATTTGACCCGGCACAACCGGATCCAGCGGGTCCTTTTCCATTCCGCCTCCTCCCGCCTGGATCCGCGTCATGGTCCCTCACCGTTGATCGCGCCTGCGCTGCCATGGAGCTGCTGCTTCGTGTGCACGGGCGCGAGGACGGGAGCGCTAGCCTCCTCCCGCATGGGCCCGTGGCCCAGCAGCGCCGAGGCCCAGGCTGCCTCCCCTTGCTTTGTCCAGCCTCTCCCTCACTTGGGCCGAGCCCACGAGGTGAGCCCCGCGGTTTCCTTATTTTGCGCCCAAGCGTACCATGGTTATCCAGCGCTCAGTATATTAGGCCCATTTAGTTTTTTTAGGATAAACAAATTTATTTAATTTCAGAGTATCGGCATATTTTCAAACACGTGTAACTTTTTATCCACGTGTCGGATCGTGACGTTTTAGACATGTATCTTGTGTAGTTTTTCACGTAGATTCACATTTTGCAACTTGCATGCATATTTGAAGTGGTTTGACCCACCGTTTGCCTAGAATTACGTGATGTCCGAATAGGTTAATGGTTGCGTAGTTATTTTTGTACGCGTCCGGAATGTTCCAATCCCGTAGATAAAATGTTCATGTTGGTGCAACCCCTTTGCCATGTATTTTAGAGTAGTTCCTTGCATTTTTGCATGTAGGTCCCGTCGCTTGTTTTGTTATATCTGTTTAGGTCATATTCCCACATTTAATTGTGGTGCTAGTTTTGTTTTTCGAACCCCACATATTATATATGTTTTCGGGGTAGAAAAATCCATAGGATTTAACTGTGCATTCATTTTTAGCTTTTGAGTAAGTCTGTGCGCGTGATATTTTGCCATGTTGCCCTCTTGTTTATTTTGTGGGATTTATTCTGCGAGTGATATGCATGAGTTGTGAACTAGAGATATGTTGTTGGATATGTAGGCTAGCCTCTGGTCATTTTGGTTGCGATAGAAATCCATGTTTAGGTGTTGTTTGCTTGTTGCCAACATGATAGAAAATAGTGATGTTTTGGAGATGCTAAAATACTTCTAAGTCTGAGATCTGTTATATTTTGTTTTGTCTTGCCATGAGATTTGCTAGTGATCTACAGCTCCTTTGGGATTTGTGCAATAGAGTTAATTGTAGTACATAAGATTCTCTAGCATTCTCTAAATTTTCATGTCATTCGGAGCCCTGTAGCATATAGTTTTGTTGTTGTCAATATGCCTTCAGATCGAAAACTGCACTGTCAATAGTGTTATTTTCACTATGTCTGAAACTGTGTGTGAGATGCCATTTTGAGAGTTCTTTTCCTGGTGTTCCATGCTGCCATGTTAGATGTTATTAGTAGTATGTTGTAGTGAATCTTGTCCTCTACTGCCTCATGTCTTGTTTGAGCATTTTAGATTTATTAGGGTGTAGAAGATGAAATGTTGTTGTTTATGGCAGGTTGTAGCTATTTCCTGCTTAGCTTGTATTAGTTGAACCTTTGCTCCGTTTTGATCGTGTCCTATATGAAACTTGATTAGAATCTCGTGTAGGTTCTTATTATCTTGTTGCTTGTATGTTTTGGAGTGCTTGTGACTGTCATTGCATACATATTGCATTCATGGCATCATATCTTTCGGTGATCATATCTTTTGAACTGTAGCTCCGTTGGAGATGTTCCATATGTTGGAATTATGCCCTAGAGGCAATGATAAATATAGTTATTATTATAATTCCTGTATCAAGATAATCGTTTATTATCCATGCTATAATTGTATTGAGCGAAGACTTATATACATGTGTGGATACATAGACAAAACACTGTCCCTAGCAAGCCTCTAGTTGGCTAGCCAGTTGATCAAGGATAGTCAGGGTCTTCTGATTATGTACAAGGTGTTGTTGCTTGATAACTGGATCACGTCATTAGGAGAATCACGTGATGGACTAGACCCAAACTAATAGACGTAGCATATTGATCGTGTCATTTTGTTGCTACTGTTTTCTGCGTGTCAAGTATTTGTTCCTATGATCATGAGATCATATAACTCACTGACACTGGAGGAATACTTTGTGTGTATCAAACGTTGCAACGTAACTGGGTGACTATAAAGATGCTCTACAGGTATATCCGAAGGTGTTCGTTGAGTTAGTATGGATCGAGACTGGGATTTGTCACTCCGTGTGACGGAGAGGTATCTCGGGGCCCACTCGGTAATACAACATCACACACAAGCCTTGCAAGCAATGTGACTTAGTGTAAGTTGCGGGATCTTGTATTACGGAACGAGTAAAGAGACTGAAATAGGTATGCGGATACTGACGATCGAATCTCGGGCAAGTAACATACCGAAGGACAAAGGGAATGACATACGGGATTATATGAATCCTTGGCACTGAGGTTCAAACGATAAGATCTTCGTAGAAGATGTGGGATCCAATATGGGCATCCAGGTCCCGCTATTGTATATTGACCGAGGAGTCACTCGGGTAATGTCTACATAGTTCTCGAACCCGCAGGGTCTGCACACTTAAGGTTCGACGTTGTTTTATGCGTATTTGAGTTATATGGTTGGTTACCGAATGTTGTTCGGAGTCTCGGATGAGATCACGGACATCACGAGGGTTTCCGGAATGGTCCGAAAACAAAGGTTGATATATAGGATGACCTCATTTGATTGCCGGAAGGTTTTCGGAGTTACCGGGAATGTGCCGGGAATGACGAATGGATTCCGGGTGTTCACCGGGGGGCAACCCACCCCAGGGAAGCCCATAGGCCTTGGGGGTGGCGCACCAGCCCTTGGTGGGCTAGTGGGACAGCCCAAGAAGGCCCTATGCGCCAAAGGATAAGAAATCAAAGAGAAAGAAAAAAAAAGAGGGGAGGTGGGAAAGGAGAGAAGGACTCCACCTTCCAAACCTAGTTGGATTCGGTTTGGAAGGGGAGGACTTCCCCCCCTTGGTTCGGCCGACCCCCTTGGGGCTCCTTGAACCTCAAGGCAAGGCCCCTCCCCTCCATCCTATATATACTATGGTATTAGGGCTGATTTGAGACAACTTTTCAAAGGCAGCCCGACCACATACCTCCACGGTTTTACCTCTAGATCGCGTTTCTGCGGAGCTCGGGCGGAGCCCTGCCGAGATCAGATCACCACCAACCTCCGGAGCGCCGTCATGCTGCCGGAGAACTCAGCTACCTCTCCGTCTCTCTTGCTGGATCAAGAAGGCCGAGATCATCGTCGAGTTGTACGTGTGCTGAACGCGGAGGTGCCGTCCGTTCGGCACTAGATCGTGGGACGGATCGCGGGATGGTCCGTGGGACGGTTCGCGGGGCGGATCGAGGGACGTGAGGATGTTCCACTACATCAACCGCGTTCACTAACGCTTCTGCTATGCGATCTACAAGGGTACGTAGATCGGAAATCCCTTCTCGTAGATGGACATCACCATGATAGGTCTTCGTGCGCGTAGGAAATTTTTTGTTTCCCATGCGATGTTCCCCATCAGTGGCATCATGAGCTAGGTTCATACGTAGATGTCTTCTCGAGTAGAACACAAAAGTTTTTGTGGGCGGTGATGTGCGTTTTGCTGCCCTTCTTAATCTTTTCTTGATTCCACGGTATTGTTGGATTGAAGCGGCTTGGATCGACATTACTCGTACGCTTACGAGAGACTGGTTTCATCGCTACGAGTAACCCCTTTGCTCAAAGATGACTGGCAAGTGTCGGTTTCTCCAACTTTAGTTGAATCGGATTTGACCGCGGAGGTCCTTGTATAAGGTTAAATAGCAATTCATATATCTCCGTTGTGGTGTTTGCGTAAGTAAGATGTGATCCTAGTAGATACCCATGGTCACCACGTAAAACATGCAACAACAAAATTAGAGGACGTCTAACTTGTTTTTGCAGGGTATGCTTGTGATGTGATATGGCCAACAATGTATGTGATATATTGGATGTATGAGATGATCATGTTGTAATAGATAATATCGACTTGCACGTCGATGGTACGGCAACCGGCAGGAGCCATAGGGTTGTCTTTAAACTAACGTTTGTGCTTGCAGATGCGTTTACTATTTTGCTAGGATGTAGCTTTAGTAGTAATAGCATGAGTAGCACGACAACCCCGATGGAGACACGTTGATGGAGATCATGGTGTGGCGCCGGTGACAAGAAGATCGCGCCGGTGATTTGGTGATGGAGATCAAGGAGCACGCGATGATGACCATATCATGTCACTTATGAATTGCATGTGATGTTAATCCTTTTATGCACCTTATTTTGCTTAGAACGACGGTAGCATTATGAGGTGATCTCTCACTAAAATTTCAAGACGAAATTGTGTTCTCCCCGACTGTGCACCGTTGCTACAGTTCGTCGTTTCGAGACACCACGTGATGATCGGGTGTGATAGACTCAACGTTCACATACAACGGGTGCAAAACAGTTGCACACGCGGAACGCTCGGGTTAAGCTTGACGAGCCTAGCATGTGCAGACATAGCCTCGGAACACATGAGACCGAAAGGTCGATCATGAATCATATAGATGATATGATTAGCATAGGGATGCTTACCACTGAAACTATACTCAACTCACGTGATGATCGGACTTGAGCTAGTGTAAGTCGGTCATGAACCACTCAAATGACTAGAGAGATGTACTTTTTGAGTGGGAGTTTAGCAAGTAAATTGATTAAGTTAAACTCTAATTATCTTGAACATAGTCTAAGTCCACTTTGAATATATTTGTGTTGTAGATCATGGCTCACGCGACAGTCACCCTGAATTTTAATACGTTCCTAGAGAAAGCTAAGTTGAAAGATGATGGAAGCAACTTTGTAGACTGGGCTCGTAATCTTAAGTTGATCCTACAAGCTGGGAAGAAGGATTATGTCCTTAATGCTGCGCTAGGAGATGAACCACCCGCTACGGCTGACCAGGATGTTAAGAACGCTTGGTTAACACGTAAGGAGGACTACTCAGTAATTCAATGTGCAGTCTTGTATGGCTTAGAACCGGGACTTCAACGTCGCTTTGAGCGTCATGGAGCATATGAGATGTTCCAGGAGTTGAAGTTCATCTTTCAGAAGAATGCCCGGATCGAGAGGTATGAGACCTCCGATAAATTCTATGCTTGCAAGATGGAGGAGAATTCGTCTGTCAGTGAACATGTGCTCAAAATGTCTGGGTACTCAAACCGTCTAGCTGAGCTGGGGATTGAACTCCCGCAAGAGGCTATCACTGACAGAATCCTTCAATCACTGCCGCCAAGCTATAAGGGCTTTGTGTTTAACTTCAACATGCAAGGGATGAACAAGTCACCCGACGAGTTGTTTGCGATGCTGAAAGTCGCAGAGTCTAAACTCCGTAAAGAGCATCAAGTGTTGATGGTGAATAAGACCACTAGTTTCAAGAGAAATGGCAAAGGCAAGAAGGGTAATTCAAAGAAGAGCGGCAAGCCTGTTGCCAATCCGACGAAGAAACCCAAAGTTGGACCTAAGCCTGAAACAGAGTGCTACTATTGCAAGGGTATGGGTCACTGGAAGCGCAACTGCCCCAAGTATCTGGCTGATAAGAAGGCGGCCAAAGAAAAATCAGGTATATTTGATATACATGTTATTGATGTGTACTTAACCGGCTCTCGTAGTAGTGCCTGGGTATTCGATACCGGTTCTCTTGCTCATATTTGCAACTCGAAATAGGAACTGCGGAATAGGCGAAGGCTGGCGAAAGATGAAATGACGATGCGCGTAGGAAATGGTTCCAAGGTTGATGCAATCGCTGTCGGCACAGTTTCACTTGAATTACCATCAGGATTAGTTATGAACTTGAATAATTGTTATTTAGTGCCTGCATTGAGCATGAACATTATATCTGGATCTTGTTTATTGCGAGATGGTTACTCTTTTAAGTCAGAGAATAATGGTTGTTCTATTTCTATGAGTAACATCTTTTATGCTCATGCACCCAATGTGAAAGGATTGTTCATATTGAATCTTGATAGTGATACACATATACATAACATTGAGACCAAAAGTGTTAGAGTTAACAATTATAGCGTCATATTTTTGTGGCACTGCCGCTTAGGTCATATTGGTGTAAAGCGCATGAAGAAACTCCATACCGATGGACTTTTGGTGTCACTTGACTTTGATTCACTTGACACGTGCGAACCATGCCTCATGGGCAAGATGACTAAAACTCCATTCTCCGGAAC
Source organism: Hordeum vulgare subsp. vulgare (assembly GCF_904849725.1). Lineage (NCBI taxonomy): Eukaryota > Viridiplantae > Streptophyta > Magnoliopsida > Poales > Poaceae > Hordeum > Hordeum vulgare. The sequence continues at coordinate 254,500,473 of NC_058522.1, read as the reverse complement.
AATGGAGCGTGCCAGTGACTTGTTGGAAATCATACATACCGATGTGTGCGGTCCGATGAGCGTAGAGGCACGCGGCGGATATTGTTATTTTCTCACCTTCACTGACGATTTGAGTAGATATGGTTATGTCTAATTAATGAAGCACAAGTCTGAAACATTTGAAAAGTTCAAGCAATTTCAGAGTGAAGTTCAAAATCATCGTAACAAGAAGATCAAGTTCCTACGGTGTGATCGTGGGGGTGAATATCTGAGTTTCGAGTTTGGTGCTCACTTAAGACAATGTGGAATTGTTTCAGGGTTGACACCGCCTGGAACACCATAGCGTAATGGTGTGTCCGAACATCGTAATCGTACTTTATTAGAGATGGTGCGATCTATGATGTCTCTAACCGATTTGCCATTATCATTTTGGGGTTATGCATTAGACACGGCTGCATTCACTTTAAATAGGGCACCATCAAAATCCGTTGAGACGACACCATACGAACTGTGGTATGGCAAAAGGCCAAAGTTGTCGTTTCTTAAAGTTTGGGGATGTGATGCTTATGTCAAAAAGCTTCAGCCTGAAAAGCTGGAACCCAAAGCGGAAAAGTGCATCTTCATAGGTTACCCAAAAGAGACAGTTGGGTACACCTTCTATCTCAAATCCGAGGGCAAAGTGTTTGTTGCTAAAACGGAGCTTTTCTCGAGAAGGAGTTTCTCTCAAGAGAATTGAGTGGGAGGAAGATAGAACTTGATGAGGTTGTCGAACCTCTCATCCCTCTAGATGGTCGCGCAGGGCAAGGGGAAACCTCTGTCGTTGCGATGCCGGTTGAGGAGGAAGTTAATGATGATGATCATGAAACTCCGGTTCAAGTTCGTGTCGAACCACGCAGGTCGACGAGACCACGTGCTGCTCCAGAGTGGTACAGTAATCCCGTTTTGTCAATCATGTTGTTAGACAACAATGAACCTGCAAATTATGAAGAAGCAATGGTGGGCCCAGATTCCAACAAATGGTTGGAGGCCATGAAGTCCGAGATAGGATCCATGTATGAAAATAAAGTGTGGACTTTGGAAGTACTACCTGAGGGTCGCAAGGTATTCAGGACAAATGGATCTTTAAGAAGAAGCCGGACGCTGACGGCAATGTGACCGTTTATAAAGCTCGACTTGTGGCAAAGGGTTTTTCACAAGTTCAAGGAGTTGACTCCGATGAGACATTCTCACCCGTAGTGATGCTTAAGTCCGTCAGAATCATGTTAGCAATAGCTGCATTTTTTGATTATGAAATCTGGCAGATGGATGTCAAAACGGCGTTCCTTAACGGTTTCCTTAACGAAGAGTTATATATGATGCAACCCGAAGGTTTTGTCGATCCTAAGAATGCTAACAAGGTATGCAAGCTCCAGCGATCCATTTATGGACTGGTGCAAGCATCTCGGAGTTGGAACAAACGTTTTGATGAGGTGATCAAAGCATTTGGGTTTATACAAGTGGTTGGAGAATCTTGTATTTACAACAAAGTGAGTGGGAGCTCTGTGGCGTTTCTAATATTATATGTGGATGACATATTGCTGATTGGAAACAACATAGAGTTTTTGGAGAACATAAAGGATTACTTGAATAAAAGTTTCTCTATGAAGGACCTAGTTGAAGCTGCTTACATTCCAGGCATTAAGATCTACAGGGATAGATCGAAACGCCTGATAGGACTTTCACAAAGCACATACCTTGATAAAGTTTTGAAGAGGTTCAAAATGGAATAGTCCAAGAAAGGGTTCTTGCCGGTTTTACAAGGTACGAGATTGAGTAAGACTCAGTGCCCAACAACTGATAAAGATAGAGAGCATATGAGCATCGTCCCCTATGCTTTAGCCATAGGATCTATCATGTATGCAATGCTGTGCACTAGACCGGACGTTAGCCTGGCCATAAGTATGGCAGGCAGGTTCCAGAGTAATCCAGGAGTGGATCACTTGACGGCGGTCAAGAATATCCTGAAGTACCTGAAAAGGACTAAGGAGATGTTTCTCGTGTATGGAGGTGACGAAGAGCTCGCCGTAAAGGGTTACGTCGATGCAAGCTTTGACACAGATCCGGACGACTCTAAGTCGCAGACCGGATACGTATTTATTCTTAATGGGGGTGCCGTAAGCTGGTGCAGTTCCAAGCAAAGCGTCGTAGCAGATTCTACATGTGAGGCGGAGTACATGGCTGCCTCGGAGGCAGCTAAGGAGGGTGTCTGGATGAAGCAGTTCATGACGGATCTTGGAGTGGTGCCAAGCGCACTGAATCCAATAACCTTGTTCTGTGACAACACGGGTGCCATTGCCTTAGCAAAGGAACCACGGTTTCACAAGAAGACCAGACACATCAAGCGAGGCTTCAACCTCATCCGCGACTACGTCGAAGGGGAGGACGTAAATATATGCAAAGTGCACACGGATCTGAATATAGAAGACCCGCTGACTAAACCTCTTCCACGGGCAAAGCATGATCAACACCAGAACTGTATGGGTGTTAGATTTATTACAATGTAATTCGCATGCTGATGTGAGGGCTAGATTATTGACTCTAGTGCAAGTGGGAGACTGTTGGAATTATGCCCTAGAGGCAATAATAAATATAGTTATTATTATAATTCCTGTATCAAGATAATCGTTTATTATCCATGCTATAATTGTATTGAATGAAGACTTATATACATGTGTGGATACATAGACAAAACACTGTCCCTAGCAAGCCTCTAGTTGGCTAGCCAGTTGATCAAGGATAGTCAGGGTCTTTTGATTATGTACAAGGTGTTGTTGCTTGATAACTGGATCACGTCATTACGAGAATCACGTGATGGACTAGACCCAAACTAATAGACGTAGCATGTTGATCGTGTCATTTTGTTGCTACTGTTTTCTGCGTGTCAAGTATTTGTTCCTATGACCATGAGATCATATAACTCACTAACACCGGAGGAATGCTTTGTGTGTATCAAACGTCGCAACATAACTGGGTGACTATAAAGATGCTCTACAGGTATATCCGAAGGTGTTCGTTGAGTTAGTATGGATCGAGACTGGGACTTGTCACTCCGTGTGACGGAGAGGTATCTCGGGGCCCACTCGGTAATACAACATCACACACAAGCCTTCTAAGCAATGTGACTTAGTGTAAGTTGCGGGATCTTGTATTACGGAACGAGTAAAGAGACTTGCGGGTAAACGAGATTGAAATAGGTATGCGGATACTGACGATCGAATCTCGGGCAAGTAACATACCGAAGGACAAAGGGAATGACATACGGGATTATATGAATCCTTGGCACTGAGGTTCAAACTATAAGATCTTCGTAGAATATGTGGGATCCAATATGGGCATCCAGGTCCCGCTATTGGATATTGACCGAGGAGTCACTTGGGTCATGTCTGCATAGTTCTCGAACATGCAGGGTCTGCACACTTAACGTTCGACGTTGTTTTATGCGTATTTGAGTTATATGGTTGGTTACCGAATGTTGTTCAGAGTCCCGGATGAGATCATGGACGTCACGAGGGTTTCCGGAATGGTCCAAAAAAGAAGATTGATATATAGGATGACCTCATTTGATTGCCGGAAGGTTTTCGGAGTTACCGGGATGTGCCGGGAATGACTAATGGGTTCCGGGTGTTCACCGGGGGGCAACGCACCCCGGGGAAGCCCATAGGCCTTGGGGGTGGCGCACCAGCCCTTGGTGGGCTGGTGGGACAGCCCAAGAAGGCCCTATGCGCCAAAGGATAAGAAATTAAAGAGAAAGAAAAAAAAGAGGGGAGGTGGGAAAGGAGAGAAGGACTCCACCTTCCAAACGTAGTTGGATTCAGTTTGGAAGGGGAGGACTTCCCCCCTTGGTTCGGCCGACCCCCTTGGGGCTCCTTGAGCCTCAAGGCAAGGCCCCTCCCCTCCCTCCTATATATACTAAGGTATTAGGGCTGATTTGAGACAACTTTTCAAAGGCAGCCCGACCACATACCTCCACGGTTTTACCTCTAGATCGCGTTTCTGCGGAGCTCGGGCGGAGCCCTGCCGAGATCAGATCACCACCAACCTCCGGAGCACCGTCACGCTGCCGGAGAACTCATCTACCTCTCCGTCTCTCTTGCTAGATCAAGAAGGCTGAGATCATCGTCGAGCTGTACGTGTGCTGAACGCGGAGGTGCCATCCGTTCGGCACTAGATCGTGGGACGGATCGCGGGACGGTTCGCGGGGCGTATGGAGGGATGTGAGGACGTTCCACTACATCAACCGCGTTCACTAACGCTTCTTCTGTGTGATCTACAAGGGTACGTAGATCGGAAATCCCTTCTCGTAGATGGACATCACCATGATAAGTCTTCGTGCGCGTAGGAAATTTTTTGTTTCCCATGCGATGTTCCCCATCACCATATATGTAGATGGACAAGAACGATGTGTAGTTTCACGTGAACCCCTTTGTCTTGTTGTTTAACAAACAAAAAATTTGATTAGGATACATCTGGACAGATTTAGGAATTAACGTATGGGGCCATATCGGAGATGCTATATGATGTTTCCGGCCTCATTTAACATGCCTAGATAGGTAGTTTTATTCCGATTCACCTCTTACCATGTTTAAATACATTTAACATTGTCGTGTACCTAAACGAGAGTGAACTAAATAATTCATATGTGGAGTTTCGTCAATATGCAACTCGTTGCATATTGACCTTCACTTAATGTGTAGCGTTTGATTGGAGTGTATTGCCATGTCATGTCTTGCATTAGATCGATCCTGCATCTTGTGTGTTGTGCATTATGTCGTGCATGTGTCGTGGTGAATATCGTGTGTTGATTCTTGTTTCCGGTTTGCTTCGTCTCAATAGAGTTCCGACCGCTTCGGAGAGTGAGTATCCGTTCGACTACATCGGTTCATCTACTTCACAGAGTCATTCTTCTTCCAAGCGGGATCTCAAGCAAGATGACCATTTCCCTAGATACCGTTACTATCATTGCCATGCTAGTTGTTTCGTTTCTATCGCTATGTCTCGTTGCCTACCACCTGTTATATGTCAGCCTCTCAACATTGCCATGAAAATCTTCAACCTTCTACAACCTAGCAAACCACTGATTGGCTATGTTACTGCTTGCTTAACCATTTGTTAGCGCTGCTAGTTGCACGTGCAGTTGCTTCCATGTGATAACATGGCTTCCTTTTATACCACCATATTATTGCTAATTAATTTAATGCACCTATATACTTGGTAAAAGGTGGAAGGCTTGGCCTTCTAGCCTGGTGTTTTACTCCACCTTTGTCGCCTTAGTTTCGGCTACTGGTGTTATATTCCATAATTGACCGCTCCTAACACGATCGGGGTTGTTATGGGGACCCCCTTGATAATTCGTCTTAGATTAAAACTGGTCTGGCAAGGCCCAACTTTGGTAATATATTTGCCTAATTAACTAATGAACCGCATAGGGTTTGATCAACCCGTGGATAATTAATCAACCCCTGGGCTAGTGCTCCTCATGAGTGTTGGTCCAAACTAGAGCTGTTTGCGGGGCCAACCCGGGGCAACTCGCGAGATTTCTATCAGGCCACCATACGCTGTGTTTATACGTCGTGTCCAAAGAACGAGATACGCGGCTCCTATCGGGATTGTCGACACGTCGGGCGGCCTTGCTGGATTAGTTTTACCTTTCATGAATGTCTTGTGCATCGGGATTCGGGTGATGCTTTGGGTAATCTCAGAGTTGAGGTTTTCCACTAAGGAGTCCGACGAGATCGTGAGTTTCGTGATCGAGGATTTCTATACGGCTTGTGGTAATTTGTGATGGACTAGTTGGAGCACCCCTGATGGGTTAAATCTTTCGGAAAGCCGTGACAGCGGTTATGAGGCAACATGGAAATTTTGTTTAACATACGGTTCTAGACGACCTGAAGTAAACTTAACTAAAACTTGCCAACTGAGTGCGTAACCGTGACTGTCTCTTTCGTGAGCTCCTTCTCCAATCGATGACACAGTAGGGTTATGTTTGACGTAAGTAGGTGTTCAGGAACATTCATTTGATCATGAGTAGTTCACGTCCGCTATGCGTAGATCAATCCCCTCTTATTCTTGTACTCGTAAGTTAGCCACCTCATATAAATGCTTAGTCTCTTACTATATCCTCACCACTTAACCATACCTCACCCATTAAGCTTTTCTAGTCTTGATACCTTTGGAAATGAGATTGCTGAGTCCCTGTGGCTCACAGATTACTACAACACCAGTTGCAGGTACAGGTAAAGTGATTTTAAGATGTGAGCACGATGATTGTTCATTTGGAGTTTCTTCTTCTTCATCGATCTAGGATGGATTCTAGGCCGGCAGCCTGGGACAGCAAGGATGGACGTCGTTCTTTTATCATTTGTTTTCATCCGTAGTTGGACCCTGCTCTTCTTCATGATGATTATGTATTGTACTGGTGTGACTCTGATGTAGCGTGTGGCGAGTGTAATCCAATTCCATATACTCTTCTTTTCAGTACATGTACTTGTAACGATATCCATTCTTGCAAAACAACGAGATGCACTTCTATCCCTGTCGAGGCCCTCGTGCCAAAATAAGGATAGGATTGCATCTTGTGTGTTACACCCCTGCACATCCTAGCAAACCATTGTGTGGCTATGTTACCGCTTGCTCAGTCCTTCTTATAGCTTTGTTAATTGTAGTTGCATGTTGTTCTATGTGATAACATGGATATTTTGGGATAACATGATATTATTGCAATTTCATTTAATACACATATATACATGCTAAAAGGTGTAAGGCTTGGTCTTTTGCTCGGTGTTTTGTTCCAGCTTTGCCACCTTAGTTACTTGTGTACCGGTGTTATGTTCCATATTGAGCGCTCCTAACATGCTTGGAGTTGTTATGGGGACCCCCTTGATTTTCGTTTTGGGACAAAACTCTTCTGGCAAGGCCCAACATAGTGTTGGGGGACGTCGCATGGGAAACAAAAAATTTCCTACGCGCACGAAGACCTATCATGGTGATGTCCATCTAGGAGAGGAGATTTGGATCTACGTACCCTTGTAGATCGCACAACAGGAAGCATTAAGAAACGCGGTTGATGTAGTGGAACGTCCTCACGTCCCTCGATCTGCCCCGCGAACCGTCCCACGAACCGTCCCGCGATCCGTCCCACGATCTGCTCCGATCTAGTGCCGAACGGACGGCACCTCCGCGTTCAGCACACGTACAGCTCGACGATGATCTCGGCCTTCTTGATCCAGCAAGAGATACGGAGCGGTAGATGAGTTCTCCGGCAGCGTGACGGCACTCCGGAGTTTGGTGGTGATCTTATCTCAGCAGGGCTCTGCCCGAGCTCCGCAGAAACACGATCTAGAGGAAAAACCGTGGAGGTATGTGGTCGGGCTGCTGTGGCAAAGTTGTCTCAAATCAGCCCTAATACCTCAGTATATATAGGAGGGAGGGGAGGGACCTTGCCTTGAGGCTCAAGGAGCCCCAAGGGGTCGGACGAAGTGGGGGGAGGAGGATTCCTCCTCCAATCCGAGTCCAACTAGGATTGGAAGGTGGAGTCCTTCTCTATTTTCCCACTTCCTCCTTTTTTATCTTTTCTCTTTGATTTTCTTTCTCTCCTGCGCAGGGGCCTTCTTGGGCTTTCCCACTAGCCCACTAAGGGCTGGTGTGGCACCCCTAAGGCCTATGGGCTTCCCCCGGGTGGGCTGCCCCCCCCCCCCCGGTGAACATCCGGAACCCATTCGTCACTCCTGGTACATTCCAGGTAATGCCGAAAACTTTCCGGTAATCAAATGAGGTCATCCTATATATCAATCTTCATATCCGGACCATTCCGGAAACCATCGTGACGTTCGTGATCTCATCTGGGACTCCGAACAACATTCGGTAACCAACCATATAACTCAAATACGCATAAAACATTGTTGAACCTTAAGCGTGCAGACCCTGCGGGTTCAAGAACTGTGTAGACATGACCCGAGGGACTCCTCGGTCAATATCCAATAGCGGGACCTGGATGCCCACATTGGATCCTACATATTCTACGAAGATCTTATCGATTTAACCTTAGTGCCAAGGATTCATATAATCTCGTATGTCATTCCCTTTGTCCTTCGGTATGTTACTTGCCCGAGATCGATCGTCTGTATCCGCATACCTATTTCAATCTCATTTACCGGCAAGTCTCTTTACTCGTTCCGTAATACAAGATCCCGTGACATACACTAAGTCACATTGCTTGCAAGGCTTGTGTGTGATGTTGTATTACCGAGTGGGCCCCGAGATACCTCTCCGTCACACGGAGTGATAAATCCTAGTCTTGATCCATACTAACTCAACGGACACCTTCGGAGATACCTGTAGAGCACCTTTATAGTCACCCAGTTACGTTGTGACGTTTGGTACACACAAGGCATTCCTCCAGTGCATGTGAGTTATATGATCTCATGGTCATAGGAATACATACTTGACACGCAGAAAAACAGTAGCAACAAAATGACACGATCAACATGCTACGTTCATTAGTTTGGGTCTAGTCCATCACATGATTCTCCTAATGATGTGATCCCGTTATGAAGTGACAACACTTGCCTATGGTCAGGAAACCTTGACCATCTTTGATCAACGAGCTAATCAACTAGAGGCTTACTAGGGACAGTGCTTTGTCTATGTATCCACACAAGTATTGTGTTTCAAATCAATAAAATTATAGCATGGATAATAAACGATTATCATGAACAAAGAAATATAATAATAACTAATTTATTATTGCCTCTAGTGCATATTTCCAACAGTCTCCCACTTGCACTAGAGTCAATAATCTAGTTCACATCACCATGTGATTCGAACGAATCCAACACCCATATAGTTATGGGGTCTGATCACGTCTTGCTCGTGAGAGAGGTTTTAGTCAACGGTTCTGAAACTTTCATATCCCTGTGTTCTTTTACAAATCTTTATGTCATCTTATAGATGTTGCTACTACATGCTATTCGGAAATACTCCAAATATCTACTCTACTATACGAATCTGTTTCACTACTCATAGTTATTCGGATTAGTGTCAAAGCTTGCATCGACGTAACCCTTTACGACGAACTCTTTAACCACCTCCATAATCGAGAAAAATTCCTTAGTCCATTTAGTTATTAAGGATAACTTTGACCAATGATCAGTGACTCAATCCTGGATCACTCTCTGTACCTCTTAACAGACTTTCTGCAAGGCACACAACAGGTGCGGTACTCGGCATGGCATACTTTAGAGTCTACGGCTAAGGCATAGAAGACGACCTTCGTCTATTATCTTTATTCTGCCGTGGTCGGGTTTTTGAGTCTTACTAAAATTCACACCTTACAACACAATCAAGAACTCCTTCTTTGCTGATCTATTTTGAACTCCTTCAAAAACTAGTCAAGGCATTCATCTTGTTGAAACTTCTATTAAGCGTTTCGATCTATCTCCACAGATCTTGATGCTCGACGTTCAAGTAGCTCAATCCAAGTATTCCTTTGAAAAACTCCTTTCAAACAACCTTTTATGCTATACACAAATTCTACATTACTTCTGATCCACAATATGTCAACCACATATACTTATCAGAAATTATGTAGTGCTCCCACTCACTTCTTTGGAAATACAAGTTTCTCATAAACCTTGTATAAACCCAAAAACTTTGATCAACTCATCAAAGCATATATTCCAACTCCGAGATGCTTGCACCAGTCCATAGAAGGATCGCTGGAGCTTGCATACTTGTTAGTATCATTCGGATCGACAAAACATTCTGATTGTATCACATACAATCTTTCCTCAAGGAAACCGTTGAGGAAACAATGTTTTGACTTCCTATGTGCAATTTTTCACAAATAATGCAGCAACTACTAACACAATTCCAACAGACTTTTAGCATCGCTACGAGTGAGAAAGTCACATCATAGTCAACTCTTTGATCTTGTCGAAAACATATTTGCGACAAGTCGAGCTTTTCTTAATAGTGACTTATCACCATCATCGTTTGTCTTCCTTTTAAAGATCCATCTTTACTTGATAGTCTTACTACCATCAAGCAATTCTTCAAAAGTCTACACTTTGTTTTATACATGGATCCTCTATCGGATTTCATGGCCTCCAGCCATTTGTCGGAATCCGGGACCACCATTGCTTCTCCATAACTCGTAGGTTCATTGTTGTTCAACAACATGACCTCCAAGACAGGGTTATTGTACCACTCTGTAGTAGTATGCGACCTTGTCAACCTACGAGGTTTGTATTAACTTGATCCAATGCTTAATGATCACCATCATCAACTTCCACTTCAATTGGTGTAAGCGCCACAGGAACAACTTCATGCGCCCTGCTACACACTGGTTGAAGTGATGGTTCAATAACCTCATCAAGTTCTAGCACCCTCCCACTCAATTATTTTGAGAGAAACCTTTCCTCGAGAAAGGAACCGTTTCTAGAAACAAACACTTTGCTTCCGGATCTGAGATAGGAGATGCACCCAACTGTTTTGGATATCCTATGAAGATGCAGTTATCCGCTTTGGGTTCGAGCTTATCAGTCTGAATATTTTTCATATAAGCGTCGAAGCCCCAAACTTTCAAGAAACGACAGTTTAGATTTCTCTAAATCTCAGTCTATACTGTGTCATCTCACCGGAATTACACGATGCCCTATTTAAAGTGAATGCAGTTGTCTCTAATGCATAACCCATAAATGATAGTGGTAATCCGATAAGAGACATCATAGTATGCACCATATCAAATAGGTCGCAGCTATGACGTTTGGACATACCATCCCATTATGGTGTTCCTGGTGGCATGAATTTGCGAAACAACTTCCACATTGTCTTAACTGTGTACCAAAACTCGCAACTCAGATATCCATCTCTCCGATCATATCGTAGACAGTTTATCCTCTTGTCACGACGATCTTCACTCTGAAATTGTTTTCAACTCTTCAATATTTCAGACTTGTGACTCATCAAGTAAATACTCATGTATCTACTCAAATCGTCATTGAAGTAAGAACACAATGATATCCACTGCGTGCCTCAGCACCCATTGGACTGCATACTTCAAAATGTATTACTTCCAACAAGTTACTATCTTCTTTCATCTCAAGGAAAACAAGCCCTTTCTCATGTGGCATGATTTGCATGTCACAAGTGATTCAAAATCAAGTGAGTATAAAGATCCATCAGCATGGAGCCTCTTCATGCAATTTATACGAACATGACTCAAGCGGCAGTGCTACAAGTAAGTGGTACTATCATCATTACCTTGTATCTTTTGGCACCAATATCATGAACATGTGTAACACTACGATCGAGATTCAATAAACCATTGAAGGTGATTATTCAAGCAAATAGAGTAACCATTATTCTCTTTAAATGAATAATCGTATTGCAATAAACATGATCCAATCATGTTCATGCTTAACGCAAGCACCAAATAACAATTATTTAGGTTTAACACCAATCCCGATGGTAGAGGGAGCGTGCGATGTTTGATCATATCAACCTTGGAAACACTTCCAACACGTATCGTCGTCTCGCCTTTAGCTAGTCTCAGTTTATTCCGTAGCTTTCATTTCAAGTTACTAATCACTTAGCAACCAAACTAGTATCCAATACCCTCGTGCTACTAGGAGTACTAGTAAAGTACACATCAATATCATGTATATCAAATATACTTATGTCGACTTAGCCAGCCTTCTTATCTACCAAGCATCTAGGGTAGCTCTGCCACAGTGACCGTTCCCCTCATAACATAAGCACTTAGTCTCGGGTTTGGGTTTAATCTTGGGTCTCTTCATCAGTGCAGCAACTGTTTTGCCATTTCACGAAGTATCCCTTCTAGCCCTTGCCTTTCTTGAAACTTAGTGATTTTACTAACCATCAACTATTGATGCTCCTTCTTGATTTCTACTTTCGTAGTGTCAAACATCGCGAATCACTCAATGATCATTGTATCTATCCTTGATATGTTATAGTTCATCACGAAGCTCTCACAGCTTGGTGGCAATGACTTTGGAGAACCATCACTATCTCATCTGGAAGATTAACTCCCACTTGATTCAAGCGATTGTCGTACTCAGACAATCTGAGCACACGCTCAACGATTGAGCTTTTCTCTTTTACTTTGTGGACAAAGAATCTTGTCGGAGGTCTCATACCTCTTAACAAGGGCACAAGCATGAAATCATAATTTCATCTCTTTAGAACATCTCTTATGTTCCATGACGTTTCAAAACATCTTTGGCGCCTTGCTTCTAAGCCATTAAGTATTTTGCACTGAACTATCGCGTAGTCATCAGAAACGTGTATGTCGGATGATCACAACATCCACAGACGACGCTCAAGGTGCAGCACACCGAGTGGTGCATTAAGGACATAAGCCTTCTGCGCAGCAACGAGGACAATCCTCAGTTTTACAAACTCGGTCCGCAAAGTTTGCTACTATCAACTTTCAACTATATTTTCTCTAGGAACATATAAAAACAGTAGAGCTATAGCGCAAGCTACATTGTAATTCGCAAAGACCATTAGACTATGTTCAGGACAATTAGTTCAATTAATCATATTACTTAAGAACTCCCACTGAAAAAGTACATCTCTCTAGTCATTTGAGTGGTACATGATCCAAATCCACTATCTCAAGTCCGATCATCACGTGAGTCGAGAATAGTTTCAGTGGTAAGCATCTCTATGCTAATCATATCAACTATATGATTCATGCTCGACCTTTCGGTCTCTTGTGTTCCGAGGCCATGTCTGTACATGCTAGGCTCGTCGAGTTTAACCCGAGTGTTCCATGTGTGCAACTGTTTTGCACCCGTTGTATGTGAATGTTGAGTCTATCACACCCGATCATCATGTGGTGTCTCGAAACGACGAACTGTCGGAACGGTGCACAGTCAGGCAGAACACAATTTCGTCTTGAAATTTTAGTGAGAGATCACCTCATAATGCTACCGTCGTTCTAAGAAAGATAAGGTGCATAAAGGATTAACATCACATGCAATTCATAGGTGACATGATATGGACAATATCATGTGCTTCTTGATCTCCATGACCAAAGCATCGGCACGATCTTCTTGTCACCGGCGTCACACCATGATCTCCATCAACGTGTCACCATCGGGGTTGTCGTGCTACTCATGCTATTACTATTAAAGCTACATCCTACCAATATAGTAAACGCATCTGCAAGCACAAACGTTAGTTTAAAGACAACCCTATGGCTCCTGTCGGTTTCCATACCATCGACGTGCAAGTCGATATTAACTATTACAACATGATCATCTCATACATCAAATATATATCACATCTAGTCGTTGGCCATATCACATCACAAGCATACCCTGCAAAAACAAGTTAGACGTCCTCTAATTGTTGTTGCATGTTTTACGTGGTTGCCATGGGTATCTAGTAGGATCGCATCTTACTTACGCAAACACCACAACGGAGATGTATGAATTGCTATTTAACCTCTCTCCAAGGACCTCCTCGGTCAAATCCGATTCGACTAAAGTTGGAGAAACCGACACTCGCCATTCATCTTTAAGCAACGGGATTGCTCGTAGCGATGAAACCAGTCTCTCGTAAGCGTACGAGTAATGTCGGTCCGAGCCGCTTCGATCCAACAATACCACGAAATCAAGAAAAGACTAAGGAGGGTAGCAAATCGCACATCACCGCCCACAAAAACTTTTGTGTTCTACTCGAGATAACATCTACGCATGAACCTAGCTCATGATGCCACTGTTGGGGAACGTTGCATGGGAAACAAAAAAATTCCTACGCGCACGAAGACCTATGATGGTGATGTCCATCTATGAGAGGAGATTTGGATCTATGTACCCGTGTAGATCGCACAGCAGGAAGCGTTAAGAAACACGTTTGATGTAGTGGAATGTCCTCACGTCCCTCGATCCGCCCCGCGAATCGTCCCACGATCCGCTCCGTCTAGTGCAGAACGGACGGCACCTCCGCGTTCAGCACACGTACAGCTCGACGATGATCTCAGCCTTCTTGGTCCAGCAAGAGAGACGGAGAGGTAGATGAGTTCTCCGGCAGAGTGACGGCGCTCTGGAGTTTGGTAGTGATCTTATCTCAGCAGGGCTCCGCCCGAGCTCCGTGGAAAGGCGATCTAGAGGAAAAAAACGTGGAGGTATATGGTCGTGCTGCCGTGGCAAAGTTGTCTCAAATCAGCCCTAATACCTCAGTATATATAGGAGGGAGGGGAGGGACCTTGCCTTGAGGCTCAAGGAGCCCCAAGGGGTCGGCCGAAGTGGGGGGAGGAGGATTCCTCCTCCAGTCCTAGTCCAACTAGGATTGGAAGGTGGAGTCCTTCTCTATTTTCCCACTTCCCCCTTTTTTTCTTTTCTCTTTCATTTTGTTTCTCTCCTAGGCAGGGGCCTTCTTGGGCTGGCCCACTAGCCCACTAAGGGCTGGTGCGGCACCCCTAAGGCCTATGGGCTTCCCCCGGGTGGACTGCCCCCCCCCCGGTGAACATCCGGAACCCATTCGTCACTCCCGGTACATTCCCGGTAATGCCGAAAACTTTCCGGTAATCAAATGAGGTCATCCTATATATCAATATTTGTCTCTGGACCATTTCGGAAAACCTCGTGACGTCCGTGTTCTCATCCGGGACATCAAAAAACATTCGGTAACCATCCATATAACTCAAATACGCATAAAACATCGCTGAACCTTAGCGGGACCCGAGGGACATGACCCGAGGGACTCCACGGTCAATATCCAATAGCGGGACCTGGATGCCCATATTGGATCGTACATATTCTACGAAGATCTTACCGATTGAACCTCAGTGCCAAGGATTCATATAATCCCATATGTCATTCCCTTTGTCCTTCGGTATGTTACTTGTCCGAGATTCGATCGTCAGTATCCGCATACCTATTTCAATCTCGTTTATCGGGGAGTCTCTTTCCTCATTGTGTAATACAAGATCCCGTGACATACACTAAGTCACATTGCTTGCAAGGCTTGTGTGTGATGTTGTATTACTGAGTGGGCCCCGAGATACCTCTCCGTCACACGGAGTGACAAATCCCAGTCTTGATCCATACTAACTCAACGGACACCTTCAGAGATACCTGTAGAGCACCTTTATAGTCACCGAGTTACGTTGTGACGTTTGGTACACACAAGGCATTCCTCCGGTGCCAGTGAGTTATATGATCTCATGGTCATAGGAATAAATACTTGACACGCAGAAAAACAGTAGCAACAAAATTACACGATCAACATGCTACGTTCATTAGTTTGGGTCTAGTCCATCACATGATTCTCCTAATGATGTGATCCCGTTATCAAGTGACAACACTTGCCTATGGTCAGGAAACCTTGACCATCTTTGATCAACGAGCTAGTCAACTAGAGGCTTACTAGGGACGGTGTTTTGTCTATGTATCCACACAAGTATTGTGTTTCCAATCAATACAATTATAGCATGGATAATAAACGATTATCATGAACAAAGAAATATAATAATAACTAATTTATTATTGCCTCTAGGGCATATTTCCAACACATAGGTACTACATTTTCCGATTAACTAATAAACCTACATAGGGAGTAATTAACCCATGGATAATTAATCAACAACCCGGGCTAGAGCTCCTCATGAGTGTTGGTCCAACCGAGAGTAGCTTATTAACGTCGCCCCGGGCAACTCGATGATTCGCATGGTAACTATAGCTCATTCGTCGTGTCCGGAGAATGAGATAGGCTACTCCTATAGGGTTTGTCGACACGTCGAGTGGCCTTGTTGGATTTGTTTTACCTTTCTCGAACAACTTGTGCGCAGGGATTTCTAGGATACCTTGGGCTATCTCGAGGTTGAGGTTTTGCAGCGCAGCTTGTGGCTAGTTTGTGATAGATGAGTTGGAGCACCCCTCTAGGGTTAAATATTTCTAAGAGTTGTGCCTGTGGTTATCTGGCAACTTGGAAATTTGTTTAACACCCAGTCATAGCAAACTTGAAGTAAACTCAAATGAAATACACCAATTGTGTATGTAACCATGACCGTCTCTTCTTCTGAGGTTTGAACCAAGAAATGAACACGGCGGGGTTATGTTTGAATCGTAAGTAGGTGTTCAAGGTCACTTCTTGAGCATTACTAGTTCATGTCCGTTATGCGTAGATCATTCTTCTTATTTTTGTACTCGTAGGTTAGCAAGATATAAATTCTTATTGCATGTCGTAGCCTCACCACTTAACCATACCTCACCCATTAATCTTTGCTAGTCTTCATACCCATGGAAATGAGATTGCTGAGTCCCTTGCCTCATATATTACTACAATAATAGTTGCAGGTACAGGCAAAACAATAGTTGCTTGTTTGATTTGGAGTTCTTCTTCTTCTAAGTCGATCATAGGATGGGTTCCAGGACGAGGTGTGGGATAGAAAGGATGGATGTCACTTTTATTGTTTGATTTCTTCTGAAGTCAGACCCTGCTCTTCTATATGATGATTGAATGTATTGTTGTATTGCGATGATCATGATTTACCTTGTGGCGAGGGTAAGCCAATCCCATATAGTTATCTCCTCATTATGTGTACTTGCAGCCATATCCATTATTGCGAAACAATGAGATGCGTTTATGTCCTTATCAAGGCTCTCCAGCCCAGATGAGTATACTACCGCATCTTGTGCATTACATAATAGCATGGAACAATAAAAAATATAGATACGTTGGAGACGTATCAGCACCCCAAGCTTATTTCTTGCTCGTTCTCGAGTAGGTAAATGATAAAAAAAACAGATTTTTTTACGTGACATGCTACCTAACATGTAATCTATTGCAGGTTTGATCATTAAAAAACGATGAATTAATAAACATCAACATAGAAATGCTTATAAACATAAGAAACATAATCATCAAGTTTCAAACCATAAGATCCTTAAAGAATGTTCACCCCCTATTCATTTTATCATACAAATATAGCATGGCTCCATCCTCACCACTTAGATACAAATGTTAAGCACCACGGTGTCAAGTGAGGCAATTGGATAATACTTTTTAATGCGCTTAAGCTTTTTATTACTTGTGCAATATATGAGTGTGAACCATAGATATATCATCAAGGTGGAATAGAACATGGTGGTTGTGACGCCCTCGATTTGATCGTACGCTAATCATACACGCAAATGCGTACGACCAAGCTCCAGGACTCACGGGAAGATATCAAAACACAAATCTAGACACAAATAAAACATACAAGCTTCATATTACTAGCCAGGGACCTCGAGGGCTAGAATACAGAAGTTTGATAAACACACGAGTCAGGGGAAGCAACAAATATCTAAGTACACACAGGAAACATGATAATGCCTTAGAGAAGGCTAGCACAAAAGATACAGTGATCGAACGAGGCGAGGCCTCCTGCCTGGAAACCTCCTAAACTACTCCACGTCGTCAGCGGCGTCCGCATAGTAGTAGGCACCGTCGGGGTAGCAGTCACCGGCGGCGGGATACGCCATCTCCTGGGCTCCATCATCTGGTCGCAGCAATGTATCAAGGGGAAAATGGGGAGAAAAGCAACGGTGAGTACTCATCCAAAGTACTCGCAAGACTGACATCAGAACTATGCTAAGTATGCATCAGTACCAATGGAAAAGGTTTGATGTGGATTGACTGCAGAAATGCCAGAATAGAGAGAGGGGACTAGTCCTATCGAAGACTAGCATCTTCACGGGTCTTGCAGCAATACACGAGAGTAGAGCAAGTAACACAGATATATAGTCATATTGTTACAATAATATTAATTAATGTCACGCCCAGAGACCAGAGATTCTTCCTCGACTCCCTGCGAGGAAGCAATCCCGGAGCAAACATTCCAGTTAAGTAACTGTTGTAGTTGTATAAGATCAGGGCACAACTCCAAATCGTCATGTAACTATGGGCACGGTTATTCGAATATTTAATTTTCATCCCTGCAGGGGTGTACCAAGTTTCCCGTCACGCTTGATAAACTCTGCCCGGACACACTTTCCTGGGTCATGTCCGGCCTCGGAACATCAACACATCGCAGCCCAGCTAGGCTCAACAAAGACCCCAACCCGTAGGTCTAAATCCTAAGCGCGGGGGGTTCATGGGCCCATCACCCATTGCGTTCCTGCACATTGCGAGGGCAGCCGATGTCAGACCTAACACCTCTTATACAAGAACGGTGATAATCCAGACCACTCGGGCGCGCGCCGCTCCATTGCTGATGTCTAAAGAGCTTCCGCTGATACCACGATGTTGAGTACCCATAACTTCTCCCACGTAGACGATTAGTGCGAAAAGGTCTCCGACCAACTCAGATAAAATACACAAATCCATTAGCATTTTAATTAACTCATCGCCACATCCACGCGGAATCCACCCGCAACACACCATTCATCAAGTTCCCAGTAACAAGGTCAAGTAGTTGTGCAGCTATAACATCAGAGGGATCCGAGGTATCACCCTCGATGGATTCCGAATGATGTAACCGTCAAGGTGGCCAGGGAGGAATCACCCTCTATGGGCCACGCCAGATGGGTTGTACGAAAGAGTCATTATTGGAGGTGGTGAAGGAGGAATCACCCTCGGAGAAAGACCGCCGGTCAACTACACTACAACGCCAACATCGGAGTACGTAACGAGGTGTCACCCTCGGTACACGATAGTAGCTCTACAGTTTCGTACAACTAAGGGGGGGTGTGAGTGCTGTGATGGGTCATGGCTCGTCGATCATATGCTCAAGACTTGATGAAAAAGCAGGGGCAACTGGACTAAGGGTCAAAAGGGATGACCGCTCCACCTATACTAAACAGTTTTAAGGTGCTATAGAATAAAGCAGCAGTTTATCAAAAACAGTCTATGCATCGGATATAGGAGCTAACTACAACAGTAGAAAAATTCTAATGCAAGCATGAGGGAGAAAGAATAGGCGATATAGGAATGATCAAGGGGGGTTAGCTTGCCTTCTTGCTCTGCGGAAAAGGGCTGGTCGTCAGGTCGATAGTCGTACTCGTCAATAGGGTTAGTCTAGGGGTCTACCGGTAAGAAAAGGGGGGAACAAACAATAAATATAAACACAGATGCAACACTAAGCATGACATGGCAATATGGAGGGTTAGGAATGCACTAGCGCGTCATTAAACGTTATAGACGGATCGGGAAAATATGTGATGATATTTCCCGAGTCTGTGGCTATTTCCGGACACGCGAAAACGATGGAAAACTTCCATATTCGCTATGCTAGAGACGCGTTAGAGGCAAAAGGATAGCGTATCCGGGTTCGTCTCGTTTTTCTGATCAACTTTCATGTACAAAATATTTTCCTCCGGATTACAGATTATTTCATATAAACTCTTAAAGCTTTATTAATATCCTGAAATTTATTTTAATTACAAATCTGAATTATCCAAAATAGTAGTATTACTTTTTATACCCAGAGCAAGCCAGCCACAGTCAATGAGATGTGGGGCGAGGGGCTAAGTTAGCAGCCCAGTCAGCACTCAACTAGGTTGACTGTTGACTCGGAAAACTTACACGTGGGTCCACGTGTCATGGACTATTTAGCTAAAATTAAATATTTTTATTAAAATAATTGTTTTAATTAGGGGCTAATGACGAGGGTCCACATGTAATTTGTGGTCAATTTACTTAACACAATTTATTTAACCAATTAGTTATAATTAACCTAACTATACTTAATTATTCACACACGTAAATTACTTAATTAATTACTCTGAATAATTGGACAAATTAAACAATGGTTAATTTGATTAACTAATTAACTTACTAATCCATTACTTCACTAATTAATAAATTAATTAATTGATTATTAATAACTTCTACTTTTTTATTATTACATTTTTATTTAAAACGCTTAAGGGGGCGGGCCCCATGTGTCATTGGGTGTGGGAGGGGAACTAGGACCGTGTATTTAGCCGGCCGGCCGAAACAACCCGAGGCCGAGGCCACGGCCAAGGCCGAAAAGGGTAGCGGGCGAGGCCAACGGGGGTGGGGGTAGCGGCCGGCGATTGAGGTGGCTAGGCGGTGCGGAGCCATGCGCGGGGCGGCGCCGCTTAGGCTTTGCATGCGACGGTGGGCACCGGAGGGGCGAGCTGCACAAGGCGGCATCGTCGGGCCATGGGGGAGGAGGTGAGAGGGGGCGTACTCGGGAAGGCGGAGTCAAGCCACGACGAGCGCGGCCGAGCAGGGTGGGAGCGTAGGGCGGCGCGAGGGTGTGGGTGCGGGTGCGTGCGCAGGTGGTCGAGGCGAGGGGCGAGCTGGTGGGCGTGGTGGCGTGGTCGCGGGCGGCGCGCTCGGCACCGAGGCACGGCTAGGGCGAGGTGTGAATGGGAGAGGGGAGGGAGCCCCGTGGCTCACCAAAGTTATAGAGGTGCAGAGGCACGAAGAGGGTTGGTAGAGCCGACGATGGAGAGGCAGCCGGCGGTGCACGGGCGGCGTCGACACCAACGGGGAGGGCGCTCGCGGCGGGATGTGTAAGAGGGTGTTTGGATACTCTCTAGTCATGTGACTAGTAGTAGTGAGACTAGAAGTTTTTAGTCAGGCCCTGTTTGGAAGGTGACTACTATTAGTCAGCATTAAATGTCTCTGTATTAAATTATTCTCATTTATCTCCCTTCCATTGGCGTGCTAGCATGGGAGGATGAGCCATTAATTGGAGAAGAGACTTTAGTCACTTTTAGTTGGGGGTGGGGTGACTAGGGACTAAACTAGTTTTAGTCACCCATTAGTCAGGGGTGTTTGGAGGTTTACTGACTAAAGGTGACTAGTACTAGTCTCTAGTCTCTAGTCTCTAGTGATCCAAACACCCTCTAAGGGTCGGGGTGGTTCCTCGATCCATATTGGATCGGGAGGAAGGTGAGGGGTGGGGATCGGGGTGCATGGGGAGTGGGGTGACACGGGGTGTCGATGGGGGGTGGGTGGCCCCTTGTAGCGCCAGAGGGGGAGTTCGTCCGCCGGCTGGCAGGGGGTGGGCTGGCTTGGGGGAAAGGGTCGTGGCCCGGGGGAGAAATTGGGGGTGTTCTTTTCTTTGGTTTTTATTTTCTTTTATCTATTTCCTTTTTTGCTTTTGTATTTCGCTAGTCATCAAAATAATTTTTCTACACATGGAATTTGGCACATAATTTTTGCACAATATCATGGTGTTGCACAAAAAGTTTCAGAGTATTTTGTATGGTTTAAACATTTTTAGAAATTAAGATGATCAAGTTATTTGTGGTTGAACAACTTATCAATTTCCTAGGGGGTTATGTGTGAGTCAAATGATGCTTGTTTCAACATGACAATTACTTAGTCAACATTTGCAACTAAGACAACATTTTTATTTTATCGTTTAATGAAATAATTTATTTGAATTTACTTTTAATTTGAAACTGGCTTCGATTTTCATCAAGTGGGAATTTAACTTAGTTAAACTCAATAGCGTGGCACCATTAGTGTGTGCTTACTATAGCTTAACTACCGAAGAGTCACAACTCTCCACGACTAAAAGAAATTCTCGTCCCGAGAATTAAGAGGTTGAGGCAAGGGGGAAACGTTTAGACACGAAATTCGAATGAGACTTCTGGTCTTGGTTGCTCTTCCCAAAGAAATTTATCCGTTTTGAAGTCTTCAATCCTCTGACTTAGGTCATCCTGATGAATTCGTCATCCTTTCTTCGGGATCTTCATCGTCCTAGGAACGTGATAATAGGGAAAAACGTTGGAAGAACGTACCTAGTCAAAGTTGGGCATCTGATGTCAAACTCAGGAAAGAGGACATGAATTATTCCTCAAGTTGAAACTCACGAAATCCATTGGGAATACAACATGGTGGTACAGAGGTTTCAAACGATTAGGCAATCGTTTGATGCCTAAACAAATATGAAAGGGGGGGTTAGAGCAACGAAATAAACATTGCATCTGATACTAGCATAGATCGTCCCATTGGATGGTGGCTCGGGAATTTCATATGAAGCCAAGTGGAAAGGATACCCTGAAGTCAAAGACGTACAGGAGAGTCAGGTCTCGATCCTGTGCAACTTTGGGTTATGGGCCCACCATGTGTGACGGGGGGATAACCCCAGGGTAGGCTCATCGAGCCTAATCCTTTGCACCCAAGTATAAAGGGAATCTTCAGCTTCCTCCAAACGGACAACTCCTCATGGCCGGCTAGGAAGTGCCTGGCGGCTAGGGGCGAGACGGCCACTCCTCCTGGCCGCCTAGGAAGCACCTACCGGCTAGGAGCAAGACGGCAACTCCAAGGCCGGCTAGCGAGGCCACTAGCCGGATAGAGAGCTCTTGTCACATCCAATCCTAGGTTGTGATGGTACTCTATGATTAAAGGTGAAGACGCGTCAGCACGAGTACAAGGTTGAGGCCCACGGCAGATACAGTGTTGGCAGCCATGCCGCTGACCTACGCCGACTCCGATCCGTGAACCCCGCACAGTACCTGCCCGCCAGCACCCACTACATTACCAGGCCTGGCGTGTAATAGTTGAGACGGCCGTACCGGCGACCCATGACGAATCTCACAAGACGACGCCGGACGTACCACACGTATCGTGCGTGGGCCTCATGCGAGAGCTCCATTGGCTGGCCGGCGGGTCCCATGGCCAGATGGGACCTTGCAACCGGCGGGCCCCTCCAACGACAAAAATAGACCACGGTGGGCCCCTGGCCAGCCAGCTAGGGTGCCAGGTGGGTCCCTCTTATGTACTTTTATCCATATTGTAGGTCGGTGGGTTCGACTATAAAACCCCGTGATCCCCCTCCATGTAGAGGGTCGGCCAACTTCACACACACACTCACCCACTCATACAAGAGAGGTAGACCCGAGCCGGCTGCTCCTTCTTCCTCCTCCGTCGAACAGCTCAAGGAGCACATTGTAATATTTGTGGTTCATTAACCATTCCGGTAGGACTAGTGGTATTATCTCCCACGGAGAGCCCCGAACCTGGGTACATCGTGCGTCTATCTCGCTTGTACCAATCCCGTTCCCGGAGTCCGCCGGTGTCCTTCGGTTCCCACCACTCTCAATTATCCTACCCATGGCCACTGTCGTCAGTAAACGACGACACGTGGCGCCCGCCGTGGGGCCGTCCGCGGCACCAGTCGGAGTTACACTCCGGGCGGGACCCTTCGCCAACACCACCGAATGCCTCGCGTCCGGATCGATTAGCATGCCCATGGAGCCTGCCGTTGCGGAGGTTTCCGCGATGCTGATCGTTGATTCAGGCTATCTCACGGACTCTGATCAGGAGTTCGCCAGCGGGCAGCTGCCCAGCGATGTCGTCGCCAACGTCACGAACCTCGGTGTTCTCTTCAGCAACCTGCGCCTCGACGATGAGCCTCGCCAACTCGGCGAGGGTATCGACGTCAACGTGCTATGCACAATCTTCAGCTGGCTCTCCCTTGAGGACACGCCTGCGCCTGATGAGTACCCTAGCGAGGTACTCATCTACGACGATCCACCTTCATCTGCGGGATGTCTTGCCCTGCATGATGTCGCCATCATCTCCAATCTCATGGAGGTGATGGTTATCGGTCCTGGCACTAGTAAGGCTCCTGGCAAGGCTCCAGCAGATGCAGCTAACCCCTCCGCAGGCTCTGCAGACCCGCTTCACGACACCCTTGCCGGACTGAAGATGCCCATCACTACAACTGCAAACCCAGTTGATGCTAGGGCTGCACTCGAGGAGGCCCGCAAGCAGATCCTGGAAGAGGGCAGTGTTATCGCCACCGCCAAGCGTCGGATGGAGGTCGCGCAGCGTGAGTATAACTCCGCTTATGGCTTCACTACGGCTGCTGATGGCCCCAGCCGACGCGGCAAAGTTCGCGGCCGCGGCCAGGTCATTGCTAAAATCTTAGGTGGCAAGCAACCCATCTATGATACCCCCGTGGCCAACATGCGGACCGCCCAGGCGGCCATGGAAGAGATGGTTGTTTTGGAGGGCGAGGAGCGCGCCCTTCAAGAGAAGCATGTCAGGGATCTCCTTGACGCTCCCAGCGAGCAGTGGGCTCATTTCCACCCCGACCACACGCAGTCGATGTCTCTGGGTGCCGACCCTGAGACTCACCGCAGTTCCAGCAGCCGTCGTCGCGCCCAAGGCTCCTCCATGCATCGCACTTCTGGTCGGAAGGGCGAGGGCAGCCAAGACCGGCATTCCCAACACCAGAGCGAGCCGATTTCCAGCCGACACCGTGAGGAGGCTGGCAACGAGGGTGATTCGGTGCACGAGGTCCCCCCGCCGAAGCGTCGGGAGAAGGGCAAGGCGACTGAGTCCCAAGGCATCCTTGGGATCTTGGCACGGATCGGACCTCGCGTCCCTCACATCGACAACGACGCTCGCAAGCGCCTCAACCTTCTGGCGCAGTCGGCCCTCCTGGAGGAGGAGGGTACCGTTGGTCTGGCGTGCTTCGCCCCTCGGATTCGAGGGGAGCCGTTCCCTAAAAGCTTCACCCTCCTTCGTGACTCCCCCAAGTACAGCGGCACCACCAAGCCGAAGGACTGGCTGATCGACTACACCACTTCAGTCGGCATCGCCCGGGGTGACAAGCGTGTAGCGGTCCGCTACGAGCCTCTCATGCCGACCGGCTCGGCCATGACTTGGCTCAACTGCCTGCCAGCCGGTAGCGTCAACTCTTGGGTTGACTTCGAGGAGGCATTCGTCCGCAACTTCATCGGCACCTACAAATGCCCTGGCGGGCCTCGCGAGCTGGCCATGTGCGTCCAGAAGCCCGACGACCCCTTCGTGGGTATGTCATGCGTTGGACGGAGCTGCACAACTCCTGCGAAGGAGTTCAGGAGGTACAAGCAATTCAGTACTTCATTGACGGCTGTCGGGATGGCACCCTACTCAAGCACAAGCTCGGGTGCTCCGAGCCCACCTCTTTGGCGATGCTCATGGCTAAGGCGGACAAGTACGCCACGGCCGACTCCGCCATGCGGGTCAAGGTCACCGCCTTGGACAAACTTGTCCTCACGCCGTCTACTCCCAAGCCGGTTGGTGACAACCGAGGCGGCCAGAACAGCAAGCACAAGGCGGATCAACTTGATTCGTGCTCTACAAGCAAGTAGGTGGCCAACATGGAGGTAGAAGCGTCGGCGGCTCAGGCCGGCTCTCACCGGCAGCGGACCAGCAAGAATACCTGGCAGCACAAGCTCATATTCGAGCAAATGCTCGACCCGCCGTGCAAGATGCACACTGGGGCGAAGCTGGTCATCCATACACTCCGATAGTGCAGCTTCGCATGCCGATTGTCTCGAGGTGAGGGTCTGCCGGCTCCCCCGGCAGTAGCTACAGCGCCTCGCGCTCTGGCTCCACAACCGTCACCTCCTAACGACGGCCGTCTCCATGACCAGTACCCTGAGCAAGACGGGGCCTACATCGTCTTAACCAGCGAAGGCGGCGAAAAGCACAGCCAGCGACAGGGCCGACACGAGGTAAATGCCACGATCCCCTCGGTTCCCCAATTCATGCACTGGTCTGAGAAGCCAATCACATGGAGCCGAGCCAATCATCCTGCGGTGATGCCAAACCCTGGCTCATACGCGCTCATCCTCGACCCCACCTTCGCCTCCAAGAGGCTCACCTGCCGGTTCTCCCGGGTGTTGGTCGACGGCGGCAGTAGTATTAACATTCTCTATCGCGACACCTTGCTCAAGCTCGGGCTGAAAGAGAAGGACCTCCAACAGACCAGCACTGTCTTCCAGGACATTGTGCCGGGACAGTCATGCTCGTCGATTGGCAAAATCTAGCTGGATGTCCTCTTTGGCGACAAGGCGCACTTCCGCCACGAACCGATTTGGTTTGAGGTGGTGGATCTCAACAGCACCTACCACGCGCTACTGGGTAGGCCGGCTTTGGCCAAATTCATGGCCATCCCCCACTACGCCTATCTCAAGATGAAGATGTTGGGTCCCAAGGGCATCATCACCATCGCTGGCGACTACAAGAAGTCGCTCGAGTGTGCGCGCGACAAGAGCCGTCTGGCCGACGCCCTGGTGATCACTAAGGAGAAGAGGCAGATCGACCGGCTAGTGGCTCAGACTGCCGAGCAGCCGACGACCCCTACTCCACCGTCCCAATCGGCCGGTGAAAGCTTATTCGAGCCGGCCAAGGAAACCAAGCAAGTGCCACTTGACCCTGCGAACCCCAAGCAGTGCGTCACCACTGGTGCTAATCTCAGGGCCAAATAGGAAGGCAAGCTCGTCGACTTCCTTCATGAGAATCAGGACATCTTTGCATGGTCCCCAAAGGACATGCCAGGGTTTCCAAGGAAGTATGTCGAGCACAAGCTTCATATGCAGCCGGATGCCAAGCCGATGAAACAACCCCTCGCCACTTCACCGAGGGGAAGCGACGCACAATAGGAGAAGAGATCGCCTGACTGCTCGCAACCGGCTTCATAATGGAAGTTTTCCACCCGGACTGGTTGGCCAACCCAGTCCTGGTGCTGAAGAAAAACAAGACATGGCGAATGTGTATCGACTACACAAGCCTGAATAAGGTGTGTCCGAAAGACCCTTTTGCTTTGCCCCAGATAGATCAAGTGATCTACTCCATAGCCGGCTGCGAATTGTTATCCTTTCTAGACACCTATTCAGGCTACCACCAGATCTAGCTGGATCCAGCCAACCGACTGAAGACCTCCTTCATTACGCCCTTCGGGGCCTACTACTACACCACCATGACGTTCGGCTTGAAGAATGCTGGTGCCACCTTTCAGCGTTGCATGCAAGAATGCCTCCTGCCGCAAATCGACATGAACATGCACGTCTATGTGGATGACATCATCATCAAGACCAAGCAACATTTTAGTCTCCTTGAAGACTTGCGAGAGACGTTCACCAATCTGTGCGAATACAAGATCCGGCTCAATCCGGAGAAGTGCGTCTTTGGATTTCCAAGCGGCAAGCTCTTGGGTTTTTTCGTGTCAGCTCGCGGCATTAAAGCTAACCCTGAGAAGATCGGAACCATCAAGCATATGATGAAGCTGGCTCGAATCCTCGACATCCAGAAGTTCGCTCGTTGTCTGGCGTCCCTTAGCCGGTTCGTCAACCGGCTAGGCGAGAAGGCGCTTCCACTCTATCAGCTGATGAAGAAGATGACCAAATTCAAGTGGAACGATCAGGCGGACGAAGCCTTCCGCGACCTCAAGTGCGTCATCTCGAGCCTGCCAATCTTGGCGGTGCCGGCTGAAAGAGAGCCCATCCTCATCTACATCGCGACAACCACTAGTGTGGTTAGTTTGGTTCTGGTAGTGGAGCGCAAGGAGGAGTGCAAGGTGCTGCTAGTACAATGCCCTATGTACTACCTCAGTGAGGTCTTGTCCGCCTCCAAGCAAAACTACCCCCACTATCAAAAGATGTGTTATGGTGTCTACTTTGTCGCCAAGAAGTTGAAGCAATACTTCCAGGAGCATGCCATCACTGTGGTGAGCACTGCTCCATTCTCAGAAATCATGGGCAACCGTGATGCCATGGGCCGGATTGCCCAGTGTTCCATCTCCTTGGCTGACCACGACATCCGCTACGAGCCATGCACAACCATCAAATCTCAGGTTGTGGCCGACTTCCTCGTTGATTGGGCTAAAACCCAATTCATGCCACCGCCTCCAAACTCCACTCATTGGCGGATGCACTTTGACGGCTCGAAAATGCGAACTGGTCTGGGAGCGGGCATCGTCTTCATGTCCCCGAAAGGAGACCAACTCAAGTATACTCTCGATATACACTTCAGAACCTCCAACAACATCGCCGAGTACGATGCGCT
Organism: Hordeum vulgare subsp. vulgare; assembly: GCF_904849725.1. Classification (NCBI taxonomy): domain Eukaryota; kingdom Viridiplantae; phylum Streptophyta; class Magnoliopsida; order Poales; family Poaceae; genus Hordeum; species Hordeum vulgare. The sequence goes on along the minus strand of NC_058522.1, from coordinate 254,472,678 downwards.
CGCTCATGGCCTCCGGCTTGCCAGAGAGAGTGGCATCCGGCGGATCCTTTGCGTCGGCGACTCGGCCCTTGTGGTGCACCATGTCTCCGGCGAATGGGACGCCAAGGACGCCAACATGGCAAGCTAACGCTTCCTCATTCAGTGGCTCAGCGGTCCTTTCGAGGGCTGCGAGTTCCATCATGTCCCCAGGGCAGACAACGAAGCGGCTGACACCTTGGCCAAAATTGGTTCCACAAGGCAGGCAATCCCACCCGGCGTTACCCTCGAGAAACTGTACAAGCCCTCCATCAAGCCGTCTCTGGAGTTGTCATCGATCTTTGTACCGGCAGATCCTTTCGACCCATCGACGTCGGCTGCAACTACTTTGTCGGCTACAACTGATGCACCGGCTACAACGGCGTTGCCGACTACAACTGCTTCGTCGGCTCCAACAACAATATCGGCCACGCCGAGTGGGTGGCCGTCACGGAGGTAGACAGCGTGTCGGCTGCCACGACGGCATCAGAGACAGAAGGTCTCGAGCCTGCGACTACATCGGCAAGCGCGGGGGATTCAAAAGCCCCTGACCTTCAAGTCGAGGCGGAGCTGGCTCAAGTGTCAGCTCCCTTATGGGCACAACCCATCCTGGCATTCCTTTTTTGTGTCGAGCTTCCCCAAGACGAGGCGGAGGCAAGGCAGATCTAGTGCCGATCCTCGGCATACGTCATCATCAACTGCGAGCTGGTTCAGTATAGCGTGACCGGCGTGTTTCAACGCTGCGTCGAGCAAGGAAGGGGCAGGAATTCCTCAAAGACATACATCAGGGTGAGTGTGGGCATCATGTCGCCTCTAGAACCCTGGTGGCCAAGGTGTTCTGCCATGGATTTTACTGGCCCACGGCCCTTGAGGAGGCCATAGACATGGTCAACAAGTGCGAGGGATGCCAGTGCTTCAGCACTCTGAGCCACCTGTTGGCTTCAGCCCTCAAAATCGTCCCCTTGTCATGGTCGTTTGCCATCTGGGTGATGGATATGGTGCGGCCATTCAACACCGCTCGAGGCGGCATGACACATCTTCTGGTCGTTGTTGATAAATTCACCAAGTGGATTGAGGCTAGGCCCATCAAGAAGCTTGATGGTCCTACGGTTGTCAGGTTCATCAAGGACATTGTTGTCCACTATGGCGTCCCCCACAGCATCATCACTGACAACGGCACCAACTTTGCCAAGGGTGCATTGGTGCTCTTTTGCGCCAAAGAAGGCATCCGGCTCAACTTGGCATTGCTGGCACACCCGCAATCCAATGGCCAGGTGGAAAGAGCAAATGGCCTGATTCTAGCCAGCATCAAGCCAAGACTGGTGGCGCCACTAGTCAGGTCAGCCGGCTGCTGGATCAAAGAGCTGTCGGCTATGCTGTGGAGTCTCCGCACCACGCCGAACCGATCAACCGGCTTCACACCATTCTTCTTGGTATATGGGTCCGAGGCAATCATCCCCACGGATGTTGAGTTCGACTCTCCTTGGATCACCTTGTACACGGAGACGGAAGCAAAGGAGGCAAGAGAAGACGGCGTCGATTTTCTTGAAGAGGCACGGGAGCTGGCCTTGAGCCGGATAGCCATATATCAACAGAAGTTGAGGTACTACCACAGTAAGAAGATCAGGCCCCTCTCCTTCCGGGAGGGGGACTTGGTGCTTAGAAGAATCCACCGAACGGCCGGCCAGCACAAGCTCTCCCCCCCCCCATGAGAGGGACCTTCCATCGTCAGCACGACATTGCATAACAATGCATACTATCTAATAGACGCCCAGAAGCCAAGGAAGCGCAAGAGAGATGACTCCGTCCAGGAAACGGAGCATCCATGGAACGCGACGTTGCTTGATACGTCTCAAACGTATCTATAATTTTTGATGGTTTCATGTTGTTATCTTGTCATCTTTAGATGTTTTATGTACCTTTTTTAATCTTTTTTGGGACTAACTTATTAATTCAGTGCAAGTGCCAGTTTCTGTTTTTTCTGTGTTTTTGGCTCTTTTCAGATCTGATTTCGGAACGGAGTCCAAACGGAATACAAGATTAGGGGGCTTGTGGGCCAAGCCAGGAGGGCTACAGGGAGCCCACAAGCCCCCCATCCGCCACCAGGGGGCGGTGGTGGGCAGGCTTGTGGCCTCCCTGGCGCGCCCCTGACCTAGATCTTTCGCCTATATATTCCCTAAAATAGAGAAGAAAAATCAAGGGATCCACGAAAATACTTTTCCGCCGCTGCAAGGTGCCGTTTCCGCGAGATCTCATCTGGAGACCCTTCCCGATGCCGTGCCGGAGGGGACTTTGGAGTTGGAGGGCTTCTACATCAACATCATCGCCCCTCCAATGACTCGTGAGTAGTTCACTTCAGACCTACGGGTCTGTAGTTAGTATCTAGATGGCTTCTTCTCTCTCTTGGATCTTCAATACAATTTTCTCCATGATCTTCATGGAGATCTATCTGATGTAATCTTCTTTGGCGGTGTGTTTGTCGAGATCCGATGAATTGTGGATTTGTGATCAGATTACCTATGATATATATTTGAGTCATTGCTGATTTCTTATTTGCATGATTTGATATCGTTGTAAGTCTCTCCGAGTCTTGGGTTTTGTTTGGCCAACTAGATCTATGATTCCTGCAATGGGAGAAGTGCTTGGTTTTGGGTTCTTACCATGCGGTGACCTTTCCCAGTGACAGTAGGGGCAGCAAGGCACACATCATGTAGTTGCCATCAAGGGTAGCAAGGTGGGCTCTGTCGTAGATATGAGATTCTCCATCTACATCATGCCATCTTGCTTAAGGCGTTACTCTATTCTTTTGGACTTAATACACTAGATGCATGCTGGATAGCCGTGGACGTGTGGAGTAATAGTAGTAGATGCAGAAAGTATCGGTCTACTTGTTTTGGACGTGATGCTTATAGATATAATCATTGCCATAGATGACGTCACGAGTTTGCGCGGTTCTATCAATTGCTCGACAGTAATTTGTTCACCCACCGTCTACTTGCTTTCATGAGAGAAGCCACTAGTAAACACTATGGCCCCCGGGTCTATTCACACCTATCGTTTCCACTTTCGCTTTTACTTTGCTTTGTTACTTTTTTGCTTTCAGTTCTCACTTGGTGAACAATCTATTAGGGATTGACAACCCCTTAATAGCGTTGGGAGCAAGATTTTTGTGTTTGTGCAGGCACTTGTGATACTCCTTCACTGGATCGATACCTTGGTTCTCAAACTGAGGGCAATACTTACCACCGCTGTGCTACATCACCCTTTCCACTTCGAGGGAACACCAACACAAGGCTCCAAGGCCACGGGGGAAATCCTTTGCATATTTGCCTAGGAAGTCCCTTAAGGCGTAGCCGTAGCAGAAGGATTCCTGGTGCCGTCAACACACCTATTTCTGGCGCCGTTGGAAGGTCTGTTGTTGCAGTAGCATTGCTTCGCCCGTTCTATTGCTAAAAAGCAAGAGAAAAAATCATGTACGTATGTATCTTCTTCCCTTTTTGGGATTTTTAATGAATGCAATGGGTGTTTCAAGCTGGTGCTTGAGGCACACCTCTTTCAGATTCATGACAAGAGTTGTTCACTCGATTATGAGTTCCTAGATCCGGCTCCACTGGATCGGGGGTTCGCTAGCCGTCCTGAATAGCTTCCTTGGTCGTAGACGGACGTATAGTGTACGCCAGGTTGAGCCCTTACCGCCTCGCACAAGCTACAGTCCGGCTCCTGGCTGTCCGGCTAACGAGTCCATGGTAGGGAAGGCCGGCCACATGAAAAGTTCGACTACGAAAGAGGTCGCCAGCTCGAGACGGTTTGATCGCTTCCGATCTTACTTTCAAGCCGTCCTCTGCTGGTTTGCTTTGAGTCCAGGTGTCTCAACGGCTTCGAAAAATCCAGGTCCAATGTTTCCAAAGGCAGAAGCCCCGTCCCAGTCAAAGACCGGCTCCCAGCTGTCGGGCTGGCGGGATGGATGCTAGAGAAAGCAAAGGAGCTGGATAAATAGGAGCCAAAAGGGAAACAAAAGACAAAAAAGTGAGTCGGCAAGCACAATGCTTACAACATAATACAGAACAGATAAGCATATATCACATTCAGGGCATTCAAAGGCCCATGGCCAGAGCTCATTACAATAAAACACCCCCAGTGGGTGGAACTGTTGGACTAACAGCAAAATACAGAGAAAAAATAAAAAAGGAGAGTTAGTTGGTGGCGGCTCCGTCTGTGGTCCCAGCAGCGGCACCTGAGGTGGTGGCTCCAGCATTACCGGCTCCGACTAAGGTAGAACACCGTCTCCGCCTCGGGCGCCTCCGGCACCGTCCCTCATGGCCGAGTCCGCTGGTAGTCCTGGAGGACGAGCTACAGGTGAGAGCCAGTGGCATCGCCACCTTTGTCGTCTGGGACTTGCTCGGCTTGGAGCGTGATGCAGACGACAACGTGATCCCTGAGGATCTGTTCCATTTGCATCTCTACGCCGGCGCGCTGCGCCGCGAGCTTGCCCAAGTCCAGGTTCCGATACCAGGACTTGGCCAGGCAGAGCGCCATGTACGCTCAAGCACGCGCGGCCGACGCACGCCAGGCGTCTAGGCAAGAGGTCCCGGCTTCAAACCAGCGGGATAGCCGGCTCATGGACACCGGCTCCACCGCATTAGGACATAAGGCCTTTACCATCTCTAGCCCAGCGCTGTGGAGCCGCTCCAGGGAGCGCGCCAGCTCGTGCATGCGGGCCTGGGCACCAATGGCTATTTCCTCCACGGACCTGCCGGCGTTGGCGTTCACCTCTTCGCCAGCGGCATGACGCTCTTCACGGCTGGTCTCCACGGCTGCTTCTACCGCCTCCCATGTCTCGGGGAAGAGCCCTGGGGATGGAGACGTGGTATGAAGGATAAGGAGGGGGAAACGCCAGCAAGAATGAAGATAAAGTCAAGATGAAAAAGACTCACGGTTGAAGTTGATGTCTGCTTCGCCTACCGTCTCCAAAGCCTCGCGGTCTCGTGTCGCGCTCTTTTGAGCTAGGCGGGCGAGCTCGCCCTGAAGGGCCTGAGCCGTCTCGGTCTCCTTTACCAGCTGAGCCTACACATTAGCCAAGGCTGCGTCCTTCTCCTCTAGAGCGGCGTCCTTCTGCTTCACCTCCTCAAGATGAACCTTCTTCAACCGCTCCAGGTCGGTGACATGCGAGGAATCCTTCTCCTGCAGGGCGATGTGTAGCTGATCCAGCTCCGTCTGATGGGTCGTCTCACGGTCCTTCTTCTCCGTCTGGAGAAGATCCAGCTGCAGGCGGAGCTGATTGTCCTCTTCGCACAGGGCATCACGCTCCGAGACGGCAGCGTCCAGCCGGCTCTGAAGGTTGCCGGTTCGGCCCTCGGCCCCCTGGATCTGGGTTAGCAGCGTGTTGTACGCCTGCACCTGGGTGTCATGGAGTTCCTACGACCAACACAAAAAAACAAAGAATGAGATTCGGCCCGGCTAACTCTCAGTCGGCCCGATTCTTGGGGGCTACACCCAGTGGGTGCGCTGGCACGCCCCCACTAAGAAAGAAACAGCAAGCAAGGCATTAATGAGATTCGAACCGATTAACTCTTAGCCGGCTCGATTCTCGGGGGCTACACCCAGTGGGTGCGCTGGCGCGCCCCCACTGACGCAAAAACAAGGAGAAAATGCCAAACCAAATCAACTGAAAGGTGCGGGTTTGAAGACTTACCACGGTCCATCCTTCGAGGCACTCCAAGTCACATTTTGCCACCAGGGCCGCCTGTGCCACCTTCTCGCGGCTACAGGAGAATTCTGCCACCAGCGCCGGGATGCCGCTGAGAACGGCGCCTGGAGGTAGGGCTACACATTCGGCGTTGACCATGCACCAAGTCTTCATGGGCTGGCTCCCAGAGATGAGGCCGGCTCCGGACACGGACGAGCCGCGGCCGACTACGACCATGCTGCCTTCTCCGGGCGGTGTGCTTGTGGCCGGCTCCTTCAACGCCTCGATCGGCACCGTCTCCATGGCGGGAGGTGGATCCGCCGCTTCCGGCACCTCCATCACTACCTTCGGCGTGCCATCTACCCCAGCATCAGGAGCGTTGGGGATCACGTCGAGGTCCACAAATGTGGAGGACGCCGGCTCGGCGATCTTGGCTGTCGTAGCCGCCTCGGTGCCGTTCTGGGCTGGCTCGCTGACCGGAGTCTCCACACATGTCCGTGGGGCGAGGTTGTGCTTCGTCTTTGACCACCTCTCCTTGGTGGTCGGCTTCTCGACCCGGTTGGACTGGGTTTGGCCCTCAGCCGCCTTCTGAGCTGCCTCCTCCCACGGGCGATTCTCTTCCTCAATCAGAGCTTTCTTGGCGGTGTCGGCGGTGGCCCAGGCGGCTCGCTCAGGGGCGGAAGCAGTATCTTCCTCCGCTGTCTCGACATCCCTGTCGGTCGCAAACTGGTAAGCAAAAGTCCTTCATACCAAAAAAACAAAAAAGGGGATAGGTGTTCCCTTACCCGGCGACGACGGGCACCGTCCTCCTGTCGGTGATCACTCGCTGCTTCTTTGCGCCGCCGCCTTGGCCTCCAGCCGGAGGTCCTATTGCGGCACGCTTGGGAGCCGGCTTGGCAGTGGTAACCTTCTTGCCCTTCTGCCGGGCCGCTTCACCCTGCGTTGCCGTCTCACCGGTGGCTCGACGAGGTCGCGCCAGGGGAGGGCTGGAGACCTCCTCCATGTCCTGGTCCTCTTTGTCGGCTGCATCACGCAAGGGAGGTGGTGTTTCATCATCATCCGTCCAATCAAGAAGAGTAGACTTAAGATGCTCACCAGGCGGCTCGGTGCCCTCCGACTCCACCGCCCCTTCCACGTCCGCAGAGGCGGAGATCTGCGGCTCCACCACCCCCTCGTCCCCTATCTTAGTCGGGTCCGACACCTACACGTCAGTAGCCGGCTACCGATAGCCCTGCAAACACTCAAACAGCTAGAGGAAGGAGCCGGCGTCCGGTGTCACAAAATGGGTAGAATACTCAAGAAGATAAGAAAGAGACTCTCGGAAAGTGCTTACCACTGGAGCCGGGTGGTTCCGGTCATAGGGGGCCATGCCCCAATCCCAATCCCCGCCTTCATCCATGTTGGCAGAGGAGATAAAGTTGACATTCTGTGCCACCGCGCCGGCTCGAAAGTTCTTAGTGGAGAGTTGGTAGGGGTAGTGTCGGCCGCCCATTTGGCAAATCAGGTGTGGCCGCCTCTCCAGAGGCAGGATCCCGCGCGCTACCATGGTGGCGAGCAAGTCACGGGCTAAGAGGCCTTGGACCTTCAAGTTATCGAGGTGAGCGCATATCAGCACGACCTCGTCAATCGGCTTCGGAAGTGTTGTCTTCCAGTTCTGCTTCGCTGTTGGCAAAGCAATGGTGAACGGAGGAAGATTGGTGAAGTCACTGGAGGGGTTTACGTTATTCACATAGAAGAACCCCTTCTGCCACCTCTTTATAGAATCCTGCAGCGGCAGCTGCAGGAAGACAGACTTCGTCCGGTGGTGCACCAGCGGGGCGCCACAGGGGGTCATCTGCTTGGTACCCGACTTATCCGCTGGCGCGGATTTTTCTATCGCCACAGACTACTGCTTGAAGAAGAAAAGCTTGCGCCGTAGGTCCAGGCGGGGTTCAATCCCTATGAACCCCTCGCAGAGGATGACGAAGGCGGAAAGCTGGAGGACGGCATTGGGTGCCAAGTGGTGCGGCTGCACACCAAAGAAAGTCATAAAGCGCGAGAAGAACTCACTCGTCGGAAGCTTGAAGCTGCGGTAGAAGTGTTCCTCGAACACCACCACCTCGCCTTTTCCGGGGGTCGGGGCTGCTTCGGCGCCGGGCACCCGTGCCGCCATGAGGTTCACTGGAGGAAGCACGGGACAGTGGCGAAGTGCCTCAATGTGCTTGACGCTGACTTCGCTGCCCACCCACGCACCTCGGGACTGCCCCTTCTTGGGGGCGCTGCTAGACATGGCGGGGTGGCGGCGAGGAGTGAGACGCAGTACCCGTGGCGAACGGTGGTGATAGCACGAACAGCGGCGAAGGCGAGCAGCGCTCTCTTCTTTCTCTGGCTCAGGGAAGGAAGGGTGTTTGTGCGGGGTGAGAAGGGGGTTAATGGCCTCATCGACGCCCCCGCACACCATTTAAACCCTCCAAGAGATCGTGGGGGGACTCCGGTGCGCACGATCCCCACCTCCTCCGATTAATGCGGGAACGTCTACGCTCCTCAGAGCCCAACCGTCGCGGGGCGATCCTCAGAAGATCCGCGCATGCGGGGGCCGAAGAGACGTCGTGGCGGGACCTAGGGCACAGGCCCCATCCCATCACCTGCGCAGTTAATCATGGTGTCAGGCCCGGGGCCTAGCATGTGGCGCGGCGGTGCTGCCTGCGACGAAGCCAAGGCGTCCGTTGGAACCCAGCCGGCTTCCGACTCGGCGTCTCGCGCAACAAGCGACCCTTGAACATCGTCTACAAGGAACTCAAGCCAGCGAGGCCCTCCGCCTCGATGCGGCGGACCTCCCCTGCTTCTAGGACTACTGATAGGGGGATAACCCTAGGGTAGTCTCATCGAGCCTATTCCTTTGCACCCAAGTATAAAGGGAATCTTCAGCTTCCTCCAAACGGCCAACTCCTCCTGGCCAGCTAGGGGCGAGACGACCACTCCTCCTGGCCGGCTAGGATGCACCTGTCGGCTAGGAGCGAGACGGCAACTCCAAGGCCGGCTAGCGAGGCCGCAAACCGGCAAGAGAGCTCTTGTCACATCAAATGCTAGGCTGTGAAGGAACTCTATGATTAAAGGTGAAGATGCGTCAGCATGAGTACAAGGTTGAGGCGTAGGGCAGATACAGTGTCAACGGCCATGCTGCTGACCTACGTAGACTCTGATCCGTCAACCCACACAGTACCAGCCCGCCAGCACCCACTCCATTACCAAGCCCGGCGTGCTAACGACGGAGACGGCCGTACCAGCAACCCATGACGCATCTTGCAAGACGACATCGAACGTACCACACGTGTCCTGCGTGGGCCTCACGCAAGAGCTCCATTGGCTGGCCGACGGGTCTCATGGCTAGATGGGACCTCGCAGCCGGCGGGCCCCTCCAACAACAAGACTAAACCACGGTGGGCCCCCTAGCCAGCCAGCTAGGCTGCCAGGTGGGTCCCTCTTATGTACTTTCATCCATATTGTAGGTCGGTGGGCTCGACTATAAAACCCCCCGATCCCCCTCCATGCAGAGGGTCGGACAACTTCACACACACACTCACCCACTCATACAAGAGATGTAGACGCAAGTCGGCTGCTTCTTCTTCCTCCTCCGTCGAACAGCTCAAGGAGCACATTGTAATCTCTCTGGTTCATCAACCATTCCGGCAGGACTAGGGGTATCATCTCCCACGGAGAGCCCCGAACCTGGGAACATCGTGCGTCTATCTCGCTTGTACCAATCACGTCCCCGGATCCCCCCGATGTCCTTCGGTTCCCACCACTCTCGATTAGCCTACCCATGGCTACTGTCATGAGTAAACGACGACAATGCAGGTTGAGAGTAGGCAGAGCGGTGACATCTTGTACGGTCTTGATAGCAAGACATGTCAGAGGATAGCTTGTAAGTTATGTTGGCAGCAACGTCGGTACCAAGAGCGGGGGACGAATAGAACCATTTTCCTGCTCGTTGAAATGAGGCGGACCAATAGGCAAAGTTCTCGTCCACCGGCGGCTACCGGAATGTTATCCACAATAGTAACACGGTCTTACTGACAGTTGTGGCATCGAGGGTTTTTACGAAAGCAGGAATTAACCAATGCTTTTATAAATTAGATTACAACAAAGGTTAAGCAGACAAATGGAAAGGAAAATATTTTCACACACACAAGTATTTATAGTATACCATTCCCGAGGAAAAATAGACTATGGTATACAAGATAGGTCATCAAGTACATAACCATTTTGATAAAAGGGCAAGGAGAATCATGATGCTTACCCATACAACAATTTTTGGATATTTGATCAAGAACATTTAAGCACTGTACTTCCAATGTTCCTGTAGACATTTGAAGTACCACATTCGTGCTTCGGGGTAGCATCAACTTGGTCATCATGTAAATGTCGGACCTAGGGTATACAAAAAGGATCCATGAGGAACAGCTTACAAAACTAAGTCATACAATTTCCTCATGGAAGAAAGGTTAACCTTACCAAGGGAGATAATATAACAATAGGTCATTCGGCCACATGTGTTGGACAAGACAGCACCATACTGGTTTATATAAGGAACAAAGTTATGATTATTCGTAACCATCATCTCTGCCCGAGATTCACATCCGATTGATGTGAGGATACCTCGGTCTCAAGATGCGTGAGAAGATAAGGGGGCAACAAAAATCAACAAGATGGTTATGCAAGATCCTTGGGATATGAACTACGAAAGCATTTATTGGATCATGAGTTGGATTGTAAGACACGTGAGCACAATGTCAAAACATTCGTGCCCACATGGAATTCTTACCATGAAATGCAACCGAGTTCTGATATGAGAACCCTCATCGGGGATATCAAGGTCCTTGAGTAAGTCTAGATTAGCTCTTATGAAGGAACTTATTTTCCTTGATCAAATCAATCAGTGGCTTGAGGTGCTAAGAGGAATTATATGAACTAAAGATAGCAAATCTTCAAAATATATAACACCTCACACACGTGTGAATGAATTGGGATTACCCGAGAGGAAGCTAAACAAAACTTTCTCAAATTCACGGTGGCAGGAATGCACATGAACTTTGGGAAAACATTTCTCCTATCAAACATATTATTCATGAGCTAGGCATAACAAAATACTTTCAAGATCTCCATCATGAAACATGAAGAAGTTTAGGGTGTGGCCGATGGGCTCAACAACAATCCCTTAATGATTTCAATAGGGATGAATTTCCAAAATTATAAGATCAAGAAGATAACATTTATCCAATCAATTGGTATAATGACGTATGCTCGACGGAACAACGAGAATTAAACATTGGTCGAAGGGTGCACTCGGAAATATGGACCGAGTAGCACGACCAATGCTATACTGGTGAGTCAACAATCAACACACCAAGAATGAAACTATCAGTCATTAACTTCAAAGCAATAGGTTTGCGAGAAGTATTGGAATCACACATGAGAGTTTACTGGTCGGTATTCCGACTAGGAACAACACGGGTACCAAGACATGAATGATGATGGCGAGAAGTATTATCGTATCAAGAATTCTCAATACGTGTGCAACCCTCACGACATTTTTGACATTAAAGATAGTAATACTCCAAGGTAGAAGATAACATAAGCCGAATAGCAGAGAACTTAAGGGACTACACAAAACATGAACACGTTTGTGTTGGGGGAAGGCAATTAGGTTGTCGATGATAACATAAATCATCTAGGGGCAAAGATGGTATTTCTCATCATGAATTCGATTGATATCCTGGGATAGCCCAGGATGCTGATGTTGATCACAACACATTTGTAGAGAAGTTTCATGAAGATGTAATCATTCAGCGATGACACCAATCAAAGGAATGAAGAAGCAAAAGGTTGTCGGAACCACTGATAAAAGTGCTAGCTCAGAATCGAAATTGCCTCTCAAGAGAACCAACATGATGTTGAAGTTTTGATGTAAGCTTAATGCACAGTTGGAAATGTGTTCCGGGGTTGAAGGACATAGTTAGCATGGTCAAGCTCTAGCATGACGATGATGATGTAGCCTAACAACATTGGAAAGACATGATCGAGTACAAACTCACAAGCGAAGAAGATTACTAAGAGTTGTTGAATCGCAGTGTGTAGTCTATTCAGTTATCGGTTTCCTTGAGTGTCCAACAACTCAAAACAAGAGGAAACTAAAATCAGTGAAATGTCATAGTTGACGAGGAGCTCATAAGAAGTTAAATATATGTGTGATATTCTCGAGCTACAAGGGATAATACTCGGAGGTAGATCAAATTAAGGCTTGGACCAATGCATTGATCTGAAGAAGACAAGTGGTTTAACTTGCCTACGTAAGGAATTCAAAGAGGATCAATCATGGTCGGAGCCACGGTTGCAAAATACCGAATCACAGATACAAGATTAAATCATAGAATGAATGATTATGATACGAGAAGCTTCTATGATAGGATTAACATCATTTCTATGGGCATGAACACAAAGTTCAAGGTCGACTCCCACTTCATCAATGTTTCACATGCCATTTACTCCTCACCTTTGATGAAGTTGTAGCTTGGAAAGATTATGTAGCAAAACACGAGAAGAGTAAGACTCATGAAAACTCTTGGGGTCACACGGATTTAGTAAGGCATAGGTTCAACCCATCGGGGCATCTTAGGAACATATACCACAAACTTCAAGAGTAATTAACACATGCTAGAAAACAGAGCATGGATGACAAAACCATAGGACACAACTTATCAGAGGGAGAAGGTGCAATTTACCAATTGCATTATGTATTAGGGGAACAATATCACAAAAATTTTGAATGTGAAGGATGTCATCAGATAATTACCCAACAATGGGTCTGGCGGTCCACAAAGGATTTGATGTGAGTATGGGTACTCAAACAAAGGAAGAAGAAATGCAAGGCATCAGATTAAAGATCATATGAGTAATATCAATACTTAAATACGATAGGAATTATGATTTCTAGGTTGGTGTATCAGAATCAGGTGCCCTGATCAAATACGAGTAATCTGAATGGACTTAGATGGATAATCAATCAAGGTTGATTAGTCGAGAACCAGCTCTTGTTTAGAAAATGTGTGAGCGAGAAAGATAATTTGTGAGGATCAACTGATGATTGTGTGCATTCACATAAAGGTTGAATCAATACGATCATAGGAAAACCACAAAGGATTTTAAAGGATGTTGCTAGACATATGGATTTAACCATAATGCAAGCAGGTGAGAAAGGTCATGAACAATAGGCTACTGAGGATTTCGGAAGATCGAATAGTAATTCGGGGGACTTGCGAAACCCATGACAACTAAGGATGAACAAATCCCCGGTAAGATAATTTGTTGTATCTTGTATAACAAGAACAAGTATCTTGTATAACAAGAACAACTGGAAAGAAAATATGAACGACATTTGTATGTAGTCATCCATAGAGGTTGATGGAGGAAGGGAAATCGCAAAAGCGATGAGCACAAGTTCTCTAGAGAACATCGGAGAGTATCTTCAGAGTCTTCTTCACAACCTGGGATGAGGGCCTCCCCGAGAGAAATTAGTTACGAGAACCTAGAGTTAGAGTTAGTAAAATCTTTAACCCGAAAGAGAAGAGAGATGAGAACCCAGAGTATAGAAAAGGAGTAAAAAAACATAATACCACCCAATTGAGATGTGGGCATGTAAGACACACAACAATGTTAGTAAAAGTTTTCCAACTATTAGACTCAACTTCAGCCAAGGAGTTCGAAAGGGGGCAACCTACAGGCAGTCGGCTCTGATACCAACTTGTGACGCCCTCGATTTGATCGTACGCTAACCATACACGCAAATGCGTACGACCAAGCTCAAGGACTCACAGGAAGATATCACAACAAAATTCTAGACACAAATAAAACATACAAGCTTCATATTACAAGCCAGGGGCCTCAATGACTAGAATATAGAAGCTCGATAAACACATGAGTTAGCAGAAGCAACAAATATCTGAGTACACACATGAAACATGATAATGCCTTAGAGAAGGCTAGCACAAAAGATACAGTGATCGAACGAGGCGACGCCTCCTACCTGGGAACCTCCTAAACTACTCGTGGTCGTCAGCGGCCTCCATGTAGTAGTACGCACCGTCGGGGTAGCAGTCGTCGACGGCGGGATATGCCATCTCCTGGGCTCCATCATCAGGTCGCAGCAACGTATCAAGGGGAAAAGCGGGATCAAAGCAACGGTGAGTACTCATCCAAAGTACTCGCAAGACTGACATTAGAACTATGCTAATTATGCATCAGTACGAAAGGAAAATGTTTTATGTGAACTAACTTCAGAAATGCGAGAATAGAGAGAGGGGACTAGTCCTATAGAAGACTGGCATCTTCAGGGGTCATGCAACAATAGACGGGAGTAGAGCAAGTAACACAGATATATAGTCATATTGTCGCAGCAATATTAATTAAAGTCACACCCAAAGATTCTTCCTCAAATCCCTGCGAGGAAGCAATCCGGGAGCAAACATTCCAGTTAGGTAACCATTGTAGTTGTATAAGATCAGGGCACAATTCCAAATCATCATGTAACCATGGACACGGCTATTCGAATAGTTAATTTTCATCCCTGCAGGGGTGCACCAAGTTTCCCATCATGCTTGATAAACTCTGGCCGAACACACTTTCCTGGTCCATGCTTGCTCTCGGAACATCAACACGTCGCAGCCCCACCTAGGCTCAACGGAGAGGCCAGCCAGCTGGTCTAAATCCTAAGCGCGCAGGGTTCATGGCCCATCACCCATTGCGCTCCTGCACGTTGGGAGGGCGGCCGATGTCAGTCCTAGAACCTCTTATACAAGAATGGTGATAATCCAAACCACTCAGGCACGCTCCGCTCTGTGGCTGACGTCTGAAGAGCTTCGGCTGATACCACGACGTCGAGTACCCATAACTTCTCCCACGTGGAAGGTTAGTGCAAAAAGGTCTCCGACCAACTCAGATCAAATACCCAAATCCATTAGCATTTTAATTAACTCATCGTCACATCCATGAGGGAATCGACCCACAACACACCATTCATCAAGTTCCCAGTAACTAGGTCAAGTAGTTGTGCGACTATAACATCAGAGGGACCCGAGGTATCACCCTCGATGGATTCCGAACGAGGTAACCGTCAAGGTGGCCAGGGAAGAATCACCCTCGATGGGCCACGCCTGATGAGTTTTATGACAGAATCGTTATCAGAGGTGGTGAAGGAGGAATCACCCTCCGAGAACCACCTCCGGTCAACTACACTACAACTCTAACATTGGAGTATGTAGTGAGGTTTCACCCTCGATACTCGATAGTAGATCTACAACATCGTACAACTAAGGTGGTGAGTGATGGGACGGGTCATGGCTCGTCGATCAGATGATTGAGACTTGATGAAAAAAGGGGCAACTGGACTAAGGGTCAAAGGGGATGGCTGCGCCACCTATACTAACCAGTTTTAAGGTGTAGTAGAATAAAGTAGCAGTTTATCAAAAACCGGCTATGCATCAAATATAGGAGCTAACTACAATAGTAGCAAAATTCTAATGCAAGCATCAGGTAGAAAGAATAGGCGATATAGGAATGATCAAGGGGGTTTTTGCTTGCTTTGTTGCTCTGCGGCAATGGGTTGGTCGTCAGGTGGGTAGTCGTACCCGGCAACAACGTCAGTCTCGGGGTCTACCGGTAAGAAGAGGGGGGAAGAAACAATAAATATAAACACACATGCAACACTAAGCATGACATGGCAATATGTAGGGCTAGGCATGCTCTAACGCTGCATTAAACGTAATAGACAGATCGGGAAAATATCTGATGATATTTTTCGGGTCTTTGGCTACTACTGGACAGGCGAAAACAATGGAAAAGTTCCATGTTTGCTATGCTAGAGACGCGTGATAGTTGAACGGATAGCGTATATGTGTTCATCTCGTTTGTTGGATCAACTTTCATGTACAAAATATTTTCATCCCGATTACCGATTATTTCATATTAATTCTTAAAGATTTATTAATATCTTGAAATTTCTTTTAGTTACAAATCTGAAATATTGAAAATAGTAGTATTACTTTTTATACCCACACCTAGCCAACCACAATCAATGAGATGTGGGGCCATGGTTTGAGTCAGCACCCGAGTCAGCAGTCAACTGGGTTGACTATTGACTGGTCAAACTTATAGGTGGGTCCCACGTGGCATGGACTATTTAGTTGAAATTAAATATTTTAATTAAACTAACTCTTTTAATTAGGGGCTAATGGCGAGGGCCCACTTGTCATTTGTGGTCAATTTACTTAACACAATTTATTTAACCAATCAGTTACAATTAACCTAATTAATTGCTTAATTATTCACACAAGTAAATTAATTAATTAATTACTCTAAATAATTGGACACATTAAACAATGGTCAATTTGATTAACTAATTAACTTACTAATCCATTACTTAACTAATTAACCAATTAATTAATTAATTAATTAATTACTTTTACTTTATTGTTATTATGTTTTCATTTAAAATGTTTAAGGGGGCAGGCCCCGTGTTATTGGGTCTAAGAGGGGAATTTGCCCCGTGTATTTAGCCGGTCGGCCAAAACAACGTGAGGCCGAGGCCACGGCCAAGGCCGAAGAGGGCAGCGGGCGAGGCCAACGGGGGTGGGAGCAGCGGGCGGCGATGGAGGTGGCTAGGCGGTGCGGAGCCATGCGCGGGGCGGCGCGGCTCGGGCTTGGCGTGCGCCGGCGGGCACCGGAGGGGCGAGCTGCACAGGGGGGCGTCGCCGGGCCGTGGGGGAGGGAGAGAGGGGTCGTGCTCGGGCAGGCGGAGGCAAGCCACGACGATCGTGGCCGAGAGGGGCGAAAAGCGCAGGGCGACGCGAGGGTGCGGGTGCGGGTGCGCGTGTAGGCGGTCGAGGCGAGGGGCGAGCCGGTGGGCGTGGTGGCGTGGTCGCGGACGGCGCGCTCAACGTCGGGGCACGGCTGGGGCGAGGGGCGAATGAGAGAGGGGAGGGAGCCCCATGACTCACCAACGTTGTAGAGGTGCAAAGGCATGGGGAGGGTCGGTGCCGCTGACGAGGGAGAGGCGGTCGGCGGTGGCACCGATCGACGGTGTGTTGGGGCGGTGTCGACACCAATGGGGAGGGCGTTGGCGGCGGGATGCGTAGGGTGGGGGTGGTTCCCCGATCTAGATCGGATCGGGAGGAAGGAGAGCGGTGGGGATCGGGGGTGCATGGGGAGTGGGGTGACAAGGGGTGTCGGTAGGGGGTTGCTCCTTGTAGCGCTGGAGGGGAGGTGGGCTGCCGGCTGGCACGGGGGGTGGGCCGGCCTAGGGGGAAGGGTCGTGGCCCACGGGAGAAAGTGGGGGGGGTCTTTTCTTTGGTTTTTTTTATTTTATCTATTTCCTTTTTTCTTATCAATTTCCTAGGGGTTTATTTGTGAGTCAAATGTTGCTTGTTTGAACATAACAATTACTTAGTCAATATTTGCAACTGAGCCAACATTTTTATTTTACCGTCTAATGAAATGATTTATTTGACTTCACTTTTAATATGAAATTGGCTTTGATTTTTATCAAGTGGGAATTTAACTTAGTTAAACTCGATGACATGGCACCATTAGTGTGTGCTTACTATAGCTTTACTACCGGGGTGTCACAATGGAAGGTTCCAAAGGGGTGAAAGTGGAGAAGAAAGTCTTGCATCAACTCGGCATATCAATGGGCTATAGGAGATGCCCATCAACAGATACAAATGCGAGGAGTAAGGATTTTCATCTCAAGTGAAGCTAAGTGGGTGTGCATCTAACTAGATTGCTCATGAAGACCTCGGTCATTTGAGGAAGCCTGTCAACTGAATATACAAGCCAAGTTCTATAATGAAAAAATTCCTACTAGCATATGGAAGTGACAAAACAAGAGACTCTATATGAAGAACATGGTGCCACATTGAGGCACAAGTGTGGAATAGTAGGTAGTAGCACTCTCCCTTCCCTCTTTTCTCTCATTTATATATTTAATTATTTTCATTTTTCTTTATTTTTACCTTTTTTTTATTCTATTTTCCCCTTTTTATCCTTTTTCTTTCTTTTATTTTTCGTCCGGTAACACTGTGTCTCTCTCAAGTGGATGTATCGAGAGAACGATGATTGTGGAAAACTAAAAACAAAAAGGAAAACGAAAGCAAACGACACTCTAAGCAAAACTCATATCATGTGATGAATAAAAATGTAACTCCAAGTGACATATCGATGGATTAAGACGAAAAAGGCAATGCCTTCTAGGGCACCCCAAAGCTTAGACGCTTGAGTCTTCCTAGAATATTACCTTCACGTGCCTTGGGAATCCCCAAGCTTAGGCTTTTTTCGCTCCGTATTCCTTCATCCATCGTGATAACACCCAAAACTTGAAACTTCAGGACACAAAACTTAAAAGAAACTTCGTAAGACCCCTCAATATAATAAATGTATCAAATACTTTAGGTACTATTACAAATTGATTCATATTTTATTATTCCATAAGGTATTGTATTCTAACTTCTCCATGACTTATACCCCTAATATAATTCGTAGCATCATCAGAACAAGCAAACTATGCAAACAAATAACATAATCTTTCTACAACAGAACAACCTGTAAAGATATAGTTAAGTACCATACTTTTATAACTCCAAAAATTCTAAAACAATAAGACGACCTGTGGAATATGTATAGAAATAATGTGTAAAAATATTTAGATCAAAAAGACATTCGAGGAAAATAAGAGAAATTCAGCGCTGGACGCTAAAGTTTCTGTTTTTGTACCGCATCAATTCTGAGGAAGCCCCGCAATTGAATATGCAAGTTAAGTTCTATAGTGTAAAGAGTCCCACTAGTATATGAACGTGAAAAATCATGAGAACTCTCTATATGAATAAAATGGTGATACTTTGAAGCACAAGTGTAGTAAATATTAGTAATGTTGCCCCCTCTCTCTTTTTCTCTTACTTTTTTTGTTGGGATCTTTTTGGCCTCTTTTTGTAATATCCTTTTTATACCATCACGGGTAGGATCAACACTCTAATAATCATGATCACCTCACTTCTATTTACTTATAACTCGATAAATTTGAATAATACGGCTACATGTGAATGCGTGTGGCAATGTACGAGGATGTGCAATGATACTATCCTAACATGTATACAATGATGAAGAGTGGCTTTGCCACAAATATAATGTGGTACCTATGATCATGCAAAGCAAAATGATAATGAATGCTCAAGTCATGTGAACGGTAACGGTGGAAGTTGCATGGCAATATATCTCGGAATGGCTATGGAAATGCCATGATATGTAGGTATAGTGGCTGTTTTGAGGAAGATATGATGAGGCTTATGTCCAATAGAGCATATCATATCACGGGGTTTGGATCCACCGGTGAAGTATGCACCAAATCTCGAGGTGAGAACGGGCAATGCACGATACTGAAGAGGCTAGCAAACTACGGAAAAGTGGGAGTGCTTACGATCCACCAACAAGCCCATGAAGCAAAGCACCCCTCTCACACCCCTAGGGAGGTGGTTGGGAGGAGTTAACCACCACGCGCCCTTGTCCAGACAACACACAAGGATAACAATCAAGGATACATAGCACTCCAACTTCCTGGTCATGCCACGGCCGACACTTTAATGAATAGTGAATCACAAACCTTAACACCATTATTCTTACTAATCAATTTTATAAACTAGTAAGCCTCCATATTATAACCACAATATCGTTGATCATATGTTTCACATTTAGTGATCTACATGAAAGTTTTCATTATATCCCTCTTATATACCTATCGTTTTCAGAATAAACATATAACTCGTCCAAATTACCACTTATTATTTAAACTGTCAAAAATATATAAGTGAAGTATGAGAGTGCATATGATTTCTATAAAATATAATTACCATCGTGCTCTAAAGATATAAGTGAAGCACATGAGCAAAACCTGCCTTAACTCAAAGGAAATAAGTGAAGCATAATGAGCATTCTAATAAATTGCAATTAATGTTTGTCTCTCATAATAGGTGTATCCATCGAACAATGATTATAGAAAACTAAAAAGCAAATAAGCAAAAAATAATATGTGGCACTCCAGTCAAAACATATATGATGTGATGAATAAAAATATAGCTCCAAGTAAATTACCGATAGGTTGGAGACGAAAAAGGGGATGCCTACCGATGCATCCCCAAGCTTAAACATTTGGGTCTACCTTGAATATTGTCTTGGGTGCCTTGGGTACCCCCAAGCTTAGGGTCTTTCCGCTCCTTGATACGTCCCAAACGTATGTACTTTTCCAAACACATTTGCTCTTGTTTTGGACTCCAATTTGCATGATTTGAATGGGACTTACCCGGAGTGATGTTGTTTTCAGCAAAACTACCATGGTGTTGTTTGTGTGGAGAAATAAAAGTTCATGGATTGGCTCAAAATTTATGGAGAATATTTCGAGAATATATAAAAAAGTATTGGCAAAGAGAACTACCAGAGGGGGGCCACACGGGAGCGACGAGCTCACGTGTGGCCCCCGATCTCGCAACAAACACCATGTTACCAATCACAACACGCCACGTAGCAACCTTATCCATTCAATTTTTGTGTTAATTAAAGTAAAGTGTCACTTTTGGCAAAAAAATCACTCGAATTGAAACCTTCATAAATCATTATTTACAACTACAAATTTAGCGAAAGTTTTTGCAAAATGACCCTCATAAATTGTATTTTCACCTTCTCCAAAAATATTTCACATTTGAATAATTTAAAATCCAAATAGAAACAAATTGAATTTTAATTTAAATAGGTAATAACTAGCAAATTATTATTCCAAATCAAATGATTCTTTTTGCAAATTGAACATAATCAAATATACTTTCATCGCGCAACACTTTAGTTCAAATTTAAATAATTTTACAATATTTTCCAAATATAATACAATATCGGTAAAAAAATCAAATAGAAATTAAACCTAATTAGGTTTAATATGAAACGAGAAATTATTTAATAAAACAATTATTAAACAAATGTTTCACAAACCTATATTGAACTTGAGTAATTAATTTGGGCTTATTATTTGACTTTATGTAATTCAAATAATATTTGAGCATAATTCAAACCTATTTTGGAATCGAAACCTAGGTTTAATTTGAAACAAAACTAATTCAAATAACTATTAAATCAAATGAAACATGGTAGATCATGTAGGAGTTAATACTTGACGATGAGGGAAATGTGACCTCAAATTAATTTATTTGAAACCCAAGTCAAGCTAAAACTATTTGAACCATAATAATTATTTTGGGATTTATATTGGATTTCGGTTAAACTAAAATAAAATTCGTAAACTATATTTATTATAATGGATTACAATTGACTTTAGTTTGGAACTTATTTAATAATAAACTTTAGTTAATATGTTGGAATTTCAGTTGACCTTGGGATTAACACACGACATTGAAGAGAGTTGAACCAACCTAAATAAATTATGAAATGTTTCATAATTCAAATTGAACTTAGTGAAAACAATTTGAATTATAAACTCAAGTCAATTTGAATTCAAATGAGATGAACCTTAATTCAATCCAAATTGAATTGGAAGCGAGACCATGTTATCATTTTCAAACCTTAGTGTATTCAAGCTCGTGAAAGGTTGACAAGTTTGAATTGTCACTCAAACTTGAACAAGAACTTGGCTATCCAAGATTCATAGACCCTCACTCTGTTGTTTAGAGTCTTTGATGAGATCTCACAATCACTACTTGACGTCACATACATCTTATGTGATGAAACTTTATTGAAACTTGCATGCAAACCCTTATGTCACAAGTATAACTATTAACAACCACTAAGTTGTTTTCCAAACTTTTGAATTGACCCCGACACATGATCTCACAACACAATAACACTCACACCATGCACAACACTTGTTGTGTGTTGATTGTATTGTATAGTTGTTCATGAATGCTCTTTACTTACGATAGATTGTTACGGGGAGCGAAGCGTGTTGATCAAGAATTGTTTTGTTGAATTGTTGTCAATACATGAAAGTGGAACCTTTCATCATAACCTATGTTTCATGTATTGTAGTTGATTTTCAACTAGGATAACCCTTATAGGATTTCCCTTTATGCTTGACACAACCCACTAGAATGATTTGGTCCATTTTACCCTAACCTTGTAACCCACGAGT
Organism: Hordeum vulgare subsp. vulgare; assembly: GCF_904849725.1. Lineage (NCBI taxonomy): Eukaryota > Viridiplantae > Streptophyta > Magnoliopsida > Poales > Poaceae > Hordeum > Hordeum vulgare. Next base: position 254,450,764 of record NC_058522.1, on the reverse strand, counting down.
AATTGCATAGCTGCAATAACGTGGATTAGGAAACACCAATTATTCCACCATACAACGGCATGGTTGACTACTTAACTATTCCTTAATTAATGAATTGATCTGGGTGGAGTGGCTTTGATTGGGTCATGAGAGTGTAGTCATCGATGGAGAATGACACCAGGGTATCAGATATTGTACGAGTTCTCCATGTGTGACCATGAGATAATATGGGTTCTGTCTTGGCCAAGTAGGTTGTGGTAACCCTCATGAAGTAGATCAACAAATGTAGATATTGCATTGTAGGTTGGAGTGGGTCTATCTATTTCGAGAGGGCGGCCACTCCCCAAAAGTGTTGTCTTGATCTACCTTGCTACTTCACAAGTGAAGCTTAGTAGCAGATGGGTGTGATTTGGAATCACGAGTAAAGTACACAAACCTCAATAGAGTGTATAAAACTAATCATGATTAGTCGTGCCCCTGGTTACAGACAACTTTGAGTAACTCATCCGAGAATTGTCAGCTTAATCTCATTCATGTGTTTAGTTAAAATTCATGGGTTGAACCAATGTGGAGTTATGGTGCCATCTCATAGAACTGGGGTGAAAGGATCGAGATGGATATAGAGGGGGGTGAATAGGTACATTTACAAGTTTTAATTTTTACTATTTAGAAATTTCAGGAAATATTGCGGAATATGAGAGCGAGCCTAACAATTGCAAATGAGATATCGGTGCGAAGCAGACGAACAAGTGCAACCAGTATTTAGATAGACAAGTACAATATAATGCAAGTAAATACAAAGAGACAAGTAACCACAAGTAGGGAGTTAGGGTTAGGGATAACTTCAATTCCGAGAGACGAGGATGTATGTCGATGTTCAATTCCTTGGAGGGAAGGTACGTCGTTGTATAGAGAAGTGGATGTTACCATGAAGGCACACCAACACCACGAAGGCTCGCCCTATTTTATCCTTGAGACAAAACTACGAAGGCGTTTCTCAACAACCAATGCTAGTCCATGGGGTGTTCTCCAAACCCTCACAAACTTTCCATAGGGTAGTCATAATGGTTTGATTCCTCACCGAAGAACTCCTACCACCTAAGAGTCTCCAACCTCCAAGAATAAATGGATTAAGGGAAATGCTCAAGACTTTCTAAAACCATAAATTCCTTTGATCACAAGGGGGGGAGAGGGATGCTCTATATTTTGATAGGATCAACACTCAAGAATCCTGACAAATGCACTCATGATCTACGTTTTAGTGTAAGAACAAGAGAGTGGGAGTACATGTGTTCTTGAGGATCTTTTCATTGTCTTGGACAACCCTCTACCGGGATAGAAGAGGGGTATATATAGTGGCAATGTAAAAATGGTCGTTGGAACCACATAACATGTGAAGTTGCGAGATGTCCGAACGACATCTGTTGAGCAAACCCAAAACATGGACCGTACGTCCGACCGAGCCGTCGGTAGTCCGGCCGTTGGAACACTTCTGCATGTAGTTCCATAGATAGGGTGATTTGTGAGGTAAATTATCAGACATTCAGAAAGTGTCGCTCATCCATTGCAATGATCGTATGAATAGGACCAAACATATGTCAAATATGTTATGTGTGGCTATCACCGGAGTTTCGGTTGAGAATGGACGTGTGACGACGGGTCATCTGGAGTAGAACGAAAAATCACTATTTTCTTTTTGTGATATTGAGACGGGATTTTCGAAGAGATCCAGACATATGATGAGGTGTGAGAGGTCGGATGTACGGTAACTACAGGTCGTCTGGTCAAATCAGAGGCATAACAACACATCCCAACGGAGAAACTTGTGCACAAAGTAGTGAACATGTGGAGATGAAATATAGATTAAATTGGGAGATTTTTGTTGGTTTTGAGCAAGCCTTTTATGAGAGCCAATGATCCCCTCTTATTAGTGCGGGATCCCCATACTCAAGAGCAAACCTAAAAGAACCTAAGCTATTTGTCTTGTTTCCCCGTACCTAGAATTTAGATCCATTAGTCATGATCCACAAAACAATCCTTGGGAACTAAACCCGAGACACACTTGATAGACATGAAGTTCCCTATAGGCATGTTGCCATCATCATCAAAATATGATTAAGGGCATGATTGCACTTTCAGTCTCCCCCCTTTTTTGTAGTTGGTGACAGCATACATATAGCTCTCAAATAGATATAAACTTATAGAGCTTAGGAGAGATTTGTTGAAGAGCTCCTCCTTATCAAGTGAATAAATAGGATAAGTATTAAGAGAGATCCCCCTAAATTGATACATAACCAAATACAAAGATCAATATGTCACCATAATGAGTGTAATAGAAATTTTCCATGTAATGGTTCATTACTCATAACATAGTGGTTCATCATTCATAATATAGTGGTTTAACATACTTAAATAACAAGATCATATCACACCACTCAACAAATCAAGACCTAAGATAAGATAAATGCTACTACTCCCCCTTGGCATCAAGTACCCAAAAGGGGCAAGAAAGAACAACCAAGAAGTCATAGAACATCATCATCGTCGTGAGTGCCATTACCGTGTGCCTCGTCTAAGAAGTAAGCCCATTCAGGGCCAGAGGGAAAACAATAATCAGAGGGAGGAGCATCAGGTAGATGCTCATCCTCACTCACATTGGTAGCTCCGGAGTCTCTCATACGATGCTTCAAAGCATTCTTTGAAGATATCATGTGATTGACTGCATCGTGGTTTTGTGTGATGTGAAAAGTAAAGTCCTTGATCATGGCATAATAGGCCTTCCTGAGAAAGCGGGCAAGGTTCCTAAATGGTGCAGAGTCGGAGGGAGCAGGGTGAGGCCCAACAACAGCCCGTCGAGCAGGAGCAGAAGTTGAAGAGGCCTTGGGATCCCAATCATCTGCCATGTGAGGAGGAATGACCCACTTCTCATGCACTTGAGTCCAAACAAGAGGAGATGGGGCCACACTCTTGATGAGAGTTTGAATAAAGGGAGCATGAGGAAAGGCTTGCTTGTACTAAAGGCTAGCGAGACGGGTCTCATGCCACACAAAGTGAGGATCGTTAATCTTCCCTCTGGTAGACTCATAGAGGTGAGACATGAGATCAATGCAATTATTGTTGTAGGACCCCTTGTCACCCATCTTTGGATAGATGGTGTGAATGGCACACTCGAGAATGATGTAGTAGGGTGAATGTCAAATGGAGACTTGGTTCACATCATTGGTCTTGTCCACATATGCAATATCATCTAAATCTTTTAGAAGATAGCCACATGCCTCAATGGATTTGGGCCTATTGCTGGGATCATCCTTATTGATCTTGAACCCAGTGTCAAGAGAACAAAGGGCGACAACAAACTGATATTTAGAAGAACTGAGCTCAGTGTCAAAGGTCATCCAGGTGACGGTCTTATTAGGTCCGAACAAACATGTGGCATAAAATTCATGGATGGCAGCATGGTTGATATCATGTTGAAAGGCAAATGGGGCAGCAAGGCCAGGCGACTTGATGAGATCAATATCACCTGAATATTTCATTGGATGAGCACGAATATGATGCAAGTTAATGTAGTGATGCATAGACAGACCCTTGGGAATGATAACACTGGTGAAAATGCTTGCTTGTACGTTAGTGCAAAATCGAGAATCCATGGGGTCATTCTCAACCAAAAACTGATCAGTGTCACGATGAAACCTCAGATAGGCCGGTTTGGCAACTTGGATGAAATTCTTGACCATGCGGCAAGAGGATGAGGAGCCTCAAGAGAGATGTGGTGATCATGCCTTGAGGCTGAATCGGATGAGGAAGAGGCATGTGCGTGGGCCTCCGAGTGTCAGGTTTTGGAATGTTTGAGCGAACGATGACATATTCTGTCCTTTCTTCATATTCCACTTATTCCTCGTAGTCGGATTCCTCCTAAGAAGAAGAGCCTTCATACATGGGACGCTTCGCACTGCGCTTCTCAAGACGAACTCGTTGTTGGAGTCATCGGAACCACCACGATGCGTCGACGAGCATCCAAAAAAGATAAGAATTTACCTCATATGAGACGAAAATGATAATGGGAAAATTAATGTGGCATCAACGAGATAGGGATGACAACCCTAGTGAGGACAACAATCAATTCAACTAAATCATAGGAACAGGTCACACAAATTTTAGACAACATAGGTAGCGAGTTGACGTTGCAAGGGTATACGAAGAGGAAAACGAGGGTATTGCCACGAGGTGACGAAGCCGTGACACCCTTGCGAGTGATGTGTTGGATTTTTGACATGCCGAGATCGCCGCCCACCCCGAAGAAACAACATAGGAGATAAGAGCCTCAATTTGTTAACCCACCATAGATCAAAGAAAATGATCGGATGAGGAGGAGAAGAGAAAGAGGATCTACCTTTGGAGTGAGAAGCGGAGAGGGACGACCGGAAGAACGATGGGGATGACTCCAGCGAAACGATGGCGAAAAGGGGACCGGCGAGGGCGGGGTTCAGTTGAGGGAAAATGTCGAGCCAAGCTGTCGGTGAAAAGATGAACACCTATGGGGGCCTTAATGGTCCCTTTTTTGCTAGTTTGGCGGGGAGAGGGGTCGCGGCAAGAGTAGAACGAACGGTCAGGGCCCGGCAAGATCTTTTCACGCAGGTTCGGGCTGCGTGGTGCATAAAACCCTACTCCTGCATGCGTTTAGTTATTCGTTTTTGGGTTACTATAGATGAGTCCCTCTTTACAGCCTTTAGATTAGTCAAAAATCCAAAAGTCCTTACTACTGAGCCTCGGGCCTCCTATTATAGGTGAAGGGGTCACCACAGTGGCTCACTGGGTGAACGGTGGGTTCATGAGTAGAACAGCGCCGACCGACAGTAACAGTGTTACTACGGTGCATTAAATGCTTCGACAGACTTCCTTGACCTCGTCAGTGGGGTTGGACACGTACCCACACGTGGCAACTTCGGGGTGTTGCGCTCGCGTGCGGGTGGACTCGTGGTCCATGCATCGGTGGTGGCGTGTTCATCGGTGGAGGCGTTCACAGGTCGCGAGGGCGCCCAGGGCCCGCGCCTCTCCTCGGGCCTTCTCTTCCTTCCCAGCAGGGTTACCTTGTCGGGGCTCTTCTTATTCCTCTCGGCAGGGAGGCGATGGCCTGCCGAGGCCTTGCCAATCTTCCCGGCAAGGATGGCTTGCCGGGGCTAAGTCCTTCTTCCTCGGTGGGAGGGTCTCGCCGTGGCATTGTCTATCTCCCCGATAGGGAGCTCCTGTCGGGGTCTCTTCTTCTTTCCCAGCAAGCGAGTGCTTGCCAGGGGCTTGCAATATGTACTTGGTGGCTTCTGAGTCTTGCTTCCGCCCTAAGCTCCAGCGATGTGCCTTGCTGCTGTGGAAGGGCTGCCGGTGTCCGCGCACTAGTACGGGGCACTGGAGACCCCAGTCTTTAGTGCACTGACGGGAGCCTCCGGTCCTGGGCCACACACGCATGCGAGGCGTTGCTGGGCCAGGCCCAAAGTGGTGCGCAGACTCACAGGCGCCGGGCTTATCGGAATCGAGCCGTTACAGGCTTTCTTTCCCCACGTCGCGCATTGAACACGCGAAGTGGGAGGGTGCGCGACGTGCGCATGATGGCCTCTTTATTCCCTGGAAATGCCTCGGGCACGTGTAGGACATGCGCAGCGGCGGTCCGGCAAGTGGCGATCGTGGCCTAAAAAGCCGCGTGCGTGGATGGACCCACCTCTGCATGCATTGGTGTATAAGGGCGGTTCCATGTTCCGCTCGTGACTTGAGGGCGATTGGGCGAGAGGGGCGGTGGCTTCTAGAGTGAGGAGGGTGGCCTCCGAGCTTTGCCCTATAAATTAGGGTGTTTACACGAAGGTTTTGCCCACCCATCTCACTCTCGAATCCTTCCGCGCCTATCGCCTTGTCTTCTCTTGTTTCTTTCAGCTTTGTCGGTGGCACCCACCCCTAACCATGGTTAGGGGATGGGCCCGGCCACCGTCGGCCGCCAGGGCGGCAAGGGTATCCCGCTCGGATCATGCCACAGCTTCAGGGGCCGCAACCAGCGGTAGCCCCATTGACCGTGATGGGAGAGGTTAGAGGGGCGAGGACGCCGGGGTCGTGGCCGAGGCAGGCGGAGCGCTACTCCAGCGTCTCTGCCTTCTCCTGGGCTTGGCGGGCACTCGCACGGGACGGCGCTGGAGTTCGTCGTGGAGCTGCACGGCATCCTGCGGGGCCACCTACATCTCCCTCACCCTTTCTCTAGGGCGATGGAGGCTGCTAGGCCCCCTGTCTTGTGGTGGCGGGCGCACGGCTGCTCCAATGGCACTATGCAGGCGCGCGTGGAGTACCCGAAGCACCACTCCATGTTTGTCGGGAGGGCTGGAAAGCCTTCGCTAGCGCCCACAGCCTCGAGGATAGGCATATCCTCCACTTTAAGTTAGCGGAGGAAAATATGCTATCCGTCAAGTTTTATGGGCGCACAGGTGTGCGTCTCAGCTGCTGAGAAGAGAGCTCAAGCGGCGCCAGTGTCCCTCCTCGAGCCATAGCAACGAGGGGGATAGCGGCGGTAGTGGCGCTCTTGGCAGGTCGGGATCCTGGGGGGTGAAGTCGGAGTACGATTCCTCGGGTTCCGACTGACCGCCGGCCATGCCGCCAAGGCCCGCTCATGCCTCTCCCCCGCCTGATGGGGGTATCTTCCCGGAGCTGGCGTTGGTGCCTCATGTTCGAGGAGGAGGCACCTCCGCAAGCTTTGACTTCTCCATGCCCTCTGCTTGGGCCACCTCACCGGAGCGGGTGTTGGCCCCCCAGCTCCAGGAGGAGGCACGCTCGCGGACTCCGGATCCTTCGCCCCTTCCTGTGCCCTGCCCCACCCCTCCCTAGTATCTAGCCACAGGGGGCAAGGTTGCGCTTGTCAGGGCTGGTCCCGTTCTCGTCGGCACAATGCTGGTCCTGGAGAGCCAGCCCTGGCCGCGTCGTGGGCTCCGCCTTTTTGTCTTCTTGAATTTCACTCCTCCGCATAGGTTGCTCCTCGTCAAAAGACAGAGTCTTTAGGTTAGGACAACAATGCTTTGTAAGTGGTATCAAATGTATCCAAACAATGAATGAATAGATGCATCCTTTATTCGACACTCATTGTGTATGATTATTCCTTTGCAATTTCCGGATGCTTGCCGGCTTGACTTATCCTGCTGCGAGTACATAGAGGAGCGGATCCTTAGAAAAATGAACAGAGGAGGTCGTCACCGGCAAGACTCCTTGCCGCACTCAGTGCAACCATGTAAATCGTCGAGCACGGCTCGAGGCGAAATAAGGTGCTACGTAGCCGTCCGAAACGTTGAATGAATTCGAAACGAGATTAGGGCGCTCTGTGGCCGCTCAAGTCGTTGAACAGGCTCGAAACAAAGTTGGAGTGCACTGATGCTAGCAAGGTCCATCTGTGCGCGGGATTCTCATACAAAAGTCGATGCTTCAAAAGGATACAACTAATCTACCAAGAGTCTGGCAAGAGGTTTGCCTCTGCACTTATCTCGCCGTCACGACAGTCCTAGCCACAACGTCTAAAGGTGCTGCCGGGGAGGGATATTCGTTCCCCCGCCAAGCTGCTGCTGCCTCCAGCGGCCTCCTTCCGACGATGTTTTCGTCGGTGGCCTTTGGCCACTCTGAAGGAAAGAGGCACGCTGGGGCGTATCACTTTCTCATCTCTTTTGCAAGAGATTTGCTGGCGGAGCCCCTGAGCGCATCTTCCGAGCGTCACAGCGCTATAAGGAAAATGCGAGCCGGAGGGCACGTAAAGGGGCGGTTCGGCACCTCGGACACGTCCTCGACGACCATGCAGCACTCCGGAGATGTGCGTCGGTCGGAGTAAGCGTCAGAGGCCTGGTCGAAGCCCCCTATCACGCCCTCGATAGCAGCGCAGGGTTCCAAGGTGTGTGTTGGCCGGGCGATGCGGAGCTCGGGGCTTCCGCTCCTTCGACCCGCGCTCGCATAGCACCTATGGAGGCGCTATGAGCTCTCACGCGGGCAGAGCAGCCACTGCCTCCTCCCACTCAGGGAAGATGCAGCAGCGAACTGAGATCCGTGGAGTCGACAAGCGGCTTGTTGGATCGGGGCGGTGCTGACGCCGGCCTGCTTTCGGCGATCCCCCTTCCTGGCGCGATAAAGATGTCGGTGAAAAGATCGACACCTATGGCGGCCTCAACGGTCCCCTTTTTGCTGGTTTGGCAGCGAGAGGGGTCGCGGCAAGAGAAGAACCAATGGTCAGGGGCCCGCAAGATCTTTTTACCCAGGTTTGGGTCGTGTGGTGCATAAAACCCTACTCTTGCATGCGTTTAGTTACTCGTTTTTGGGTTACTAAAGATTTGTCCCTCTTTACAGCCTTTCGATTGGTCAAAAACCCAAAAGTCCTTACTACTGAGCCTCGGGCCTTCTTTTATAGGCGAAGAGGTCACCACAGTGGCTCAGTGGGTGAACGTTGGATTCACGAGTAGAACAGTGTCGACCAACAGTAACAGTTTTACTGCACTGCATTAAATGCTTCAACAGACTTCCTTGACCTTGCTACGGCAACAAAAGTCCTTCCCCAGCAACGCCAGGAATTCTTCTTGCTACTTCTCTTGCTTGCATCGGTTTTCCCTTCAAGAGGAAAGGGTGATGCAGCACAGGAGCAGTAAGTAATTCCCTCAGTTTGAGAACCAAGGTATCAATCCAGTAGGAGAATCTCGTCAAGTCCAGAGTACCTACGCAAACACAAAAGAGCTTGCACACAACGCTATAAAGGGGTTGTCAATCCCTTCAATATTGTTTGAAAAGTGAGATCGGAAGGCGGAAAGTGCAACGAAGAAAAAGTATAAGGATGAAAATATGGTGTGTAGTAGACCCGGGGGCCATAGTGTTCACTAGAGGCTTCTCTCAAAATAGCAAATATCACGGTGGGTGAAAAAATTACTGTCGAGCATTTGATAGAAGCGCGCATAGTCATGACGATATCTAAGGCAATGATCATACATATAGGCATCATGTCCGAGACAAGTAGACCGATACTTTCTGCATCTACTACTATTACTCCACACATCGACCACTATCCAGCATGCATCTAGTGTATTGAGTTCATAATGAACAGAGTAACGCCATAAGCAAGATGACATGATGTAGAGGGATAAACTCAAACCGATGATGAAAACCCCATCTTTTTACCCTTGATGGCAACAACACGATGCGTGCCTCGCTACCCCTTCTGTCACTAGGGGAGGTCACCGCACTGTATAAACCCAAAACCAAGCACTTCTCCCATTGCAAGAATCATAGATCTAGTTGGCCAAACAAAACCCACAACTCGAAGACAATTACAAGGATATGAAATCATGCATAAGAGAGATCAGAAGAAACTCAAATAAGATTCAAAGATAATTTGATCATAAATCCACAATTCATCGGATCTCTACAAACACACCGCAAAAGAAGATTACATCGGATAGATCTCCATGAAGATCATGGAGAACTTTGTATTGAAGATCCAAGAGAGAGAAGAAGCCATCTAGCTACTAGCTATGGACTCGTAGGTCTATGGTGAACTACTCACGCATCATCTGAGAGGTCATGGTGTTGATGAAAATGCCCTCCGTATCCGATTTCCTCCTCCAGCGGGGCACCAGAACATGCCCAGATGGGATCTTGCGGACACAGAAGCTTGCGGCGGCGGAAAAGTACTTTCGATGATCTCCTGATTTTTTTTGGGATTTTAGGGAATTTATAGGCGAAAGTCCTAGGGCAAAGGAAGCTCAAGGATCCCACAAGCTAGGGGGCGTGCCCCCCATGGCCACACCATGAGGGCTTGTGGCGTCCCTGGTGGCCCCCTGCCCTGATTCTCCGGCTTCCCGATCTTTTTCTGTTCCGAAAAAAATCTTTTGGGCAGTTTCATTCCGTTTGGACTCCGTTCAAAATCCTCCTCTGAAAGGGGTCAAAAACATGGAAAAAACAGGAACTGGCACTTGGCATTGAGTTAATAAGTTATTCCCAAAAAATATATAAACGGCATGCAAAACATCCAAAGTTTGACAAGATAATAGCATGAAACCATCAAAAATTATAGATACGTTGGAGACGTATCAAGCATCCCCAAGCTTAACACCTGCTCGTCCTCGAGTAGGGAAGTGATAAAGACTGAATTTTTGATGTGGAAATGTACCTAGCATAGTTGTCCTTTGCAAGTTCTTTCACGTGACATGAATGTTCAGATCCGTAAGATTCGAAACAATAGTTTGCTATTGACATTAAAACAATAATACTTCAAGCAAACTAATGTCTGGCCAAGGAATCATGAACTTTCAAAATAACAAGGCCAAGGAAAGTTATCCCTACAAAATCATATAGTCTGGCTATGCTCCATCATCCTCACACAACTAATGTAAATCATGCACAACCCCGGTACTGGCCAAGTAATTGTTTTCACACTCTTACTTTCTCAAACCTTTTATAACTATCACGCAATACATGAGCGTGAGCCATGGATATAGCACTATAGGTGGAATAGTGTGTGGTGGTGGTTGTGAGGAAAAAAGGAGGAGATGGTCACATTGAATCGGCGTATCAAAGGGATATGGAGATGCCCATTAATGGATATCAATGTGAGTGAGTAGGGATTGTCATACAAGGGATGCACTAGAGCTATAAGTATGTGAAAGCTCAAAAGGAAAACTAGTGGGTGTGCATCCAACTTGCTTGCTCACGAAGATCTAGGGCATTTTTGAGGAAGCCCATCATTGGAATATACAAGGCAAGTTATATAATGAAGATTCCCACTAGCATAAGGTGGTGACAAAGCAAGAAGCTCTCAATCATGAAGAACATGGTGCTTTTATGAAGCACAAGTGTGGAAAAGATAGTAGCATTGTCCCTTCTCTCTTTTTCTCCCTTTTTTATTTTTATTTTTATTTGGGCTCTTGGGCCTCTCTTTTTTCTTTTCTCCATTTTTTTATTTTTGGGCTCTTTGGCCTCTTTTTTTATTTCCTCACATGGGACAATGCTCTAATAATGATGACCATCACACTTTTATATACTCACAGCTCAAAGCTCAAAATGATGATGACTCTATAGAAAATGCCTCCGGCAGTATACCGGGATGTGCAACGATCTAGGTTGGCGTATGACGTGGAAACATCTCGCTAGCTATCTTATGATCATGTAATAGCAATATGAGACTGACGGCACAAGTCATGAGACGGAACAGTGGGAGTTGCATGGCAATATATCTTGGAATGGCTATGAAAATGCCATAGTAGGTAGGTATGGTGGCTGTTTTGAGGGAGGCATATGGTGGGTTTGTGCACCGGCGAGAATTGCGCGGCACTAGAGAGGCTAGCAATGGTGAAAGGTGAAAGTGCATCTATACCATGGACTCACATTAGTCATGAAGAACTCACATACTTGTTGCGAAAGTTTTTATTAGTAATCGAAACAAAGTGCTAAACGCATACTCCTAGGGGAACGGTTGGTAGGTGTTAACCATCGCGCGATCCCGACCTCAACACAAAGGATGACAATCAATAGATCAATTATGCTCCGACTTCCTAACATAGTGGTTCACCATACGTGCATTCTGCGGGAATCACTAACTTCAACACAAGTATTTCTAGATTCACAACACCCTACTAACATAGCTCTTAATATTACCAAATCCACGTCTCAAAACTAATTGAGAGGAATCAAGACTTCTCTTTCTAATCAATGCACATGAAGATGGAGGTTTTGTATCCTCTTTGGGTACCTATCACCTTTGGGAATACTTTCAAAGCATAAGCCAACTACCAAGTCACGCATCGCCGTGCTCTAAAAGATATAAGTGAAGCACATAGAGCAAAATTATCTAGCTCAAAAGATATAAGTGAAGCACTATGAGCATTCTAGCAAAATCACGATGAGTGCACGTCTCTCTCTAAAGGTGTGCAGAAAGGATGATTGTGACACAACAAAAAGAAAAGACTCATACGATACAAGACGCTCCAAGCAAAACACATTTCATGTGGTGAATAAAAATATAGCTCCAAGTAATAGTACCGATGGATTGGAGACGAAAGAGGGGATGCCTTCCCGGGGCATCCCCAAGCTTAGGCTTTTTGGTGTACTTGAATCTGGCTTGGGATGCCTTGGGCATCCCCAAGCTTGAGCTCTTTCCACTCCTTATCTCTTTGTCCATGAGAACATCACCCAAAACTTGAAAACTTCACAACACAAAACTTAAACAAAAACTTGTGATAACATTAGCACAAGAAAACAAACTACCACTTCTTTTGGTACTATAGAAAACTTGAATTCTATCTATATTGGTGTTGGGATACTGTATTCTTACTTTTCCATGGCTAGTACCCAACGATACTAACCATAGTTTCATCAAAACAAGCAACCAACTCAACAAAAACAGAATCTGTCAAAAACAGACCAGTCTGTAGCAATTTGTATACTTCGTATACTTCTGGTACATCAAAAATTCTGAACAATTACGACTGCCTTGGAAAACGGCATATCAACCAGCAGCAAAAAGAATCAACTAAAAATCTCTCTCTGAATAAAAATTAAAAATCATCTCGTGAGCGAAAAGTTTCTGTCTTTTTCCAGCACGATCAAACAACCATCACCAAGACTAGTCATAAAGGTTTTGCCTGGCTCAAACACAAAAATAAACACAAAAAACACGATCACAACAGAATTATGATGGTGTGGACGCAAAAAAACATAAAGAAAAACATAAATTCATTGGGTTGCCTCCCAACAAGCGCTATTGTTTAACGCCCTTAGCTAGGCATAAAAGCGATAGAATCACGTATCGTCGTCTTTGGTGCTCAAACCATAAGTGGCCCTCATCATGGATTCATAAGGAAATTTTATTTTATTTCTAGGAAAGTGTTCCATTCCCTTCTTTAAAGGAAATTGAAATCTAATACTCCCTTCCTTCATATCGATGATAGCACCGATAGTCCTTAGGAAAGGTCTACCAAGAATAATAGGGCATGTAGGATTGCAATCAATGTCAAGCACAATGAAATCCATGGGTACATAGTTCCCATTTGCAATAATAAGAACATCATTGATCCTTCCCATGGGTTTCTTGACAGTAGAATCCGCAAGACGCAAATTAAGAGAACACTCTTCAATCTCACTAAAACCCAGAACATCACATAAAGACTTTGGAATCGCAGAAACACTAGCACCCAAATCACACAAAGCATTGCATTCATAGTTTATTATTTTGATTTTGATGGTAGGTTCCCACTCATCATGAAGCTTTCAGGGGATAGATACTTCCAATTCAAGTTTCTCTTCAAGAGATTTTATCATAGCTTCGACGATATGATCGGTAAAGGCCTTGTTTTGGCTATAAGCGTGTGGAGAGTTAACATGGATTGCATCAAGGAAATGCATTCAATCAAGGAGCAACTATCATAATTGAATTCCTTGAAATCCATGGTAGTAATTTCATTACTACTCAAAGTTTTAATATCTTCTACTCCACTTTCAATGCTTTTAGCATCAAGATAGATGGACTCCGAATCATTGGGGCACTTTTCAACCAAAGTGGATTCATATCCAGCCCCATAATCATTAGGTTTGTCACAAGAAAACAAAGATTCAATGGGAGTCACACCAAGCACTTTAAGATCTTCGTGATTCTTATCACAAGAACACACCTTTTTAAGCCATTCATGTCTAGCACGAATTTGGGCGGTTCTTTCTTTGCTCTCAATCATGGAAACACACATAGCTTTCAAAGTTTCATCCATATTGATCTTGGGAGGAGCACATCTAACTTTCAAAGCATCAACATCACGAGACATTCTATCAACGCTCTTAGCCAAATCGTCAATTTTGAGTAGCTTTTCCTCTATGGACGCATTGAAAATCTTTTGTGACTTGATGAACTCTTTGATATTACTCTCAAGATCAGAGGGTAATCTATTTTAATTTCCATGAGTATTGTTGTAGGAGTTGCCAAAGTTATTAGAGGAGTTACTAGGAAAAGGCCTAGGAACATAGTTTCCTCTAAAAGCATTGTTGTTGCCAAAATTATTCCTACCAACAAAATTAACGTCCAAGCTAGCGTTGCTACTCTCAATCAAGGAAGATAAGGGCATATCAATAGGATCTAAAGAGCACTTCTACTAGCAACCAAATTCATTAACTCATCCATCTTCGCACTCAACGAGTTAATTTCTTCTATAGCGTGTACCTTCTTACTAGTAGGTGACCTTTCAGTGTGCCACTGAGAGTAGTTCGTCATGATGTTGTCTATGATCTTTGTGGCTTCCCCTAACGTGATTTCCATGAACGTTCTACCTGAGGCGGAATCCAAGATATTTCTAGAAGTGAAATTCAAGCCAGCGTAGAAGATTTGTATAATCATCCAAAGACGCAAGCCATGAGCGGGACAATTTCTAATCATCAATTTCATTCTCTCCCAAGATTGTGCAACATGTTCATGATCAAGTTGCTTGAAATTCATGATATCATTACTGAGAGAGATGATCTTAACCGGCGGAAAATACTTGGATATATAAGCATCTTTGCACTTATCCCAAGAATCGATACTATTTTTGGGCAAGGAAGAAAACCAAGTTTTTGCACGATCTCGCAACGAGAAAGGAAAAGGCTTCAATTTAATCACATCATTATCCACATCTCTCTTCTTTTGCATATCGCAAAGCTCAATGAAGGTATCGAGATGGGATGCAGCATCTTCACTAGGAAGGCCGGAGAATTGCTCTTTCATAACAAGATTCACCAAAGCGGCATTGATTTCGTATGACTTCGCACTAGTTGCGGGAGCAATCGGAGTACTAATAAAATCATTATTATTAGTATTCGAGAAGTCACAAAGTTTGGTGTTTTCATTCATGGTGACTTCGGCAAGCACGGAAGCACACAAGCGAACAAAGACCAAGCGAGAAAAAGGGCAAATGAAAAGGCAAACGAAAAAGGCAAATTGTGAAGTGGGGGAGAGAAAAACGAGACGCAACTGGCAAACAAAGTAAATGCAAGAGATGAGTTTGCGAGACCTACTTGGATGAGTTCTTGACTTGATCCTCCCCGGCAACGGCGCCAGAAATTCTTCTGTTACGGAAACAAAAGTCCTTCCCCGGCAACGCCATGAATTCTTCTTGCTACTTCTCTTGCTTGCGTCGGTTTTTCCCTTGAAGATGAAAGGTTGATGCAGCACAACAGCAGTAAGTATTTCCCTCAAATTGAGAACCAAGGTATCAATCCAGTAGGAGAATCTCGTCAAGTCCAGAGTACCTGCGCAAACACAAAAGAGCTTGCACCCCACGCTATAAAGGGGTTGTCAATCCCTTCAAGATTGATTGCAAAGTGAGATCTGAAGGCGGAAAGTGCAACGAAGAAAAAGTGTAAGGCTGAAAATATGGTGTGGAGTAGACCCGGGGGCCATAGTGTTCACTAGAGGCTTCTCTCAAAATAGCAAATATCACGGTGCGTGAACAAATTACTGTCGAGCAATTGATAGAACCGCGCAAAGTCATGACGATATCTAAGGCAATGATCATACATATAGGCATCACGTCCGAGAAAAGTAGACCGATACTTTCTGCATCTACTACTATTACTCCACACATCGACCGCTATCCAGCATGCATCTAGTGTATTGAGTTCATGACGAACAGAGTAACGCGTTAAGCAAGATGATATGATGTAGAGGGATAAACTCAAACCAATGATGAAAACCCAATCTTTTTACCCTTGATGGCAACAACACGATGCGTGCCTCGCTACCCCTTCTGTCACTGGGTGAGGTCACCGCACGGTATGAACCCAAAACCAAGCACTTCTCCCATTGCAAGAATCATAGATCTAGTTGGCCAAACAAAACCCACAACTCGAAGACAATTACAAGGATATGAAATCATGCATAAGAGGGATCAGAAGAAAATCAAATAGGATTCAAAGATAATCTGATCATAAATCCACAATTCATCGGATCTCGACAAACACACCGCAAAAGAAGATTACATCGGATAGATCTCCATGAAGATCATAGAGAACTTTGTATTGAAGATCCAAAAGAGAGAAGAAGCCATCTAGCTACTAGCTATGGATCCGTAGGTCTATGGTGAACTACTCACGCATCATCGGAGAGGTCATGGTGTTGATGAAGAAGCCCTCCGTATCAGAATCCCCCTCCGGCAGGGCACCAGAACGTGCCCAGATGGGATCTTGCGGAGACAGAAGCTTGCGGCGGCGGAAAAGTACTTTCGATGATCTCGTGATTTTTTCTGGGATTTTAGGGAATTTATAGGCGAAAGTCCTAGGGAAAAGGAAGCTCAGGGAGCCCACAAGCAGGGGGCACGGCCACCCCCCCTGGCCGCACCATGAGGGCTTGTGGGGTCCCTGGTGGCCCCCTGCCCTGATTCTCCGGCTTCCCGATCTTTTCTGTTCCGGAAAAAATCTTTTTGGCAGTTTCATTCTGTTTGGACTCCGTTCAAAATCCTCCTCTGAAAGTGGTCAAAAACATGGAAAAAACAGGAACTGGAATTTGGCACTGAGTTAATAAGTTAGTCACAAAAAAATATAAAAGGCATGCAAAACATCCAAAGTTTGACAAGATAATAGCATGAAACCATCAAAAATTATAGATGCGTTGGAGACGTATCAGACCTCGTCAGGGGGGTTGGACATGTACCCACACATGGCAACTTAGGGGTGTTGCGCACTTGCGCTGGCATGCGGGCGGATGCGTGGTCCATGCATCAGCAATCGCGTGTTCGTCGGTGGAGGCGTTCACAGGTCGCGAGGGCGCCGTGGGCCCACGCCTCTCCTCGAGCCTTCTCTTCCTTCCCGCTAGTGTTACCTTGCCGGGGCTCTTCTTGTTCCTCTCGGCAGGGAGGCGATGGCTTGTCGAGGCCTTGCTAATCTTCCCAGCAAGGATGGCTTGCCGGGGCTCAGTCCTTCTTCCTCGGCGGGAGGGTCTCATCGTGGCATTGTCTATCTCCCCGACAGAGAGCTCCTATTGGGAGCTCCTGTTGGGGTCTCTTCTTTCCCAGCAAGAGAGTGCTTGTCGGGGGCTTGCGATCTGTACTTGGTGGCTTCTGAGTCTTGCTTCCGCCCTAAGCTCCAACGACGCGCCTTGCCGCTCCGGATGGGCTGCCGGTGTCCGCGCACTAGTCCGGGGCACTGGAGACCCCAGTCTTTAGTACACCGAGACAAGCCCTATCATACCTTACCACAAAACTAGTTTAGGCCTGCTAAGCTTTTAACATTTTAAAAGTTACCAAAAACATGAAATAAACAGTGAAGCATCACTATAACAAAGTAAGATGATCCAATGCATGGATTGTGAGAATAAGGGTTTATGTGTCCTCGGCAAAAAAACAAGCATTTTAGCTTGCGTGACATAAAATATATATTGTACTACTTTTTTTGTCGAGGACACATACAGACATATTTTTCCAATCCATTCCGTCAGATCATGTTCTACTATAGCTTGGGAACCTTTACACCGTCGAAAATCTTAACTACTTCAGAATTTTTCGACGACCATTTGGGGCACCTAGATGCCCGGGCTCCTTGCCTTCCAACCACTAGATTGCATTTAGATGTGTGCTGTCGTAACGGGTATGTTTGTTAACGGATTATTACATTAGAAACTGTAATTATAATAATTATGACATAATTACTGATTGAATGAAATAAATATGGCCCCACACACCATCCATGGCAACGTTCCATGTGAAGAGACATAATAGGAGGGAGAAATCATTAATTAATGCGTCATGATTAATTATCTCTTATTTCTTGTCATGTTCCATAGATGGCAATGAATGGATGGTGCGTGATACTCATTAGGAATATAGAAAAACATTTTGTGAACCTCCTAATCATGTGTTGAGATCAAGAGATTCCACTCCAACCATTTGAACCTTGATTTCTAGCCTCCCCAAGTTTCTTTCCACAAGATCAATATCTCCTACCCATGCCAAATCTGTGAGAGAGTGATTGAGTGTTGAGGAGGCTACCTTTTGAAGCACAAGAGCAAGGAGTTCATCTTTCTACCGCATATATTACCTTTACGAGGGTGGAGCCTCCTAGATTGGTTAGTTGTCGCTTGGGAGCCTCCTACTTCGTGTTGTGGAGTTGAACCAAGAAGTTTGTATGGGCAAGGAGATCGCCTACTTTGTGAATATCTACCGTGAGTGAGGCTAGTCCTGTGTGGACGGAAGACGTGGTGGAATAGACAAGGTCGCTTATTCATGGACCCCTTGTGGGTGGATCCCTCCGTGGACTCTCGCAACCATTACCCTCGTGGGGTTAAGTCTCCACTAACATGGACGTATGATAGCGCCACCTATCGGAACCATGCCAAAAATGGTTGTCTCAACTTCTTTGCGTTTGATCTACCTATACTCTACTCCTTACTACATGTGCAAATGCTTTACCTTCCGCTGCCATATTTGCTGACTAGCATGTGTATGGTGCACTAGACTTGTTAGAATGCTAAAATCTGCCAACCACTAAAATTGGGAAAAGGCTAGGATTTTAATTTATTTAAGTAGTCTATTCACCCCTCCTCTAGACACATCTTCTATCGATCCTACACAAGGAGAGGTGGAGGGCGGCCGGGTGGCGTATGTGGTTGGCGGGGCAGCTGTGTGGAGCTGGGGCCGTGGGGGAATAGGAAGGTGGGCACGAGGGAGGTCGTGGGATGGAGGTCATTGGAAGAAAGGGGAGTGGGGTGGGTGGCAGGATAAAGGTGCGGTGTTTTCTCCTTTTTCCGAGCAGTTCGGTCGATCACATTGAACGGTTAGTTTCTAGCTACATGTCGCTACGAGGTGGTGTTAGAATTAGGTCTTAAGGGGTGGTGTTAAAGCAGACCCACCCTATATATATACATACATACATACATATATATATATATATATATATATATATATATATCCTAATCACAGGATTAGAGTAATATTCCGATAACTAGTTAACATGTCGTAGTACTAGTAGTTGAACTACATCCGATGGCAGGTTGAACTTCCGCTAACATTGTCCAAATGGGGCTTGTGATATACCATTGGAAAGCTATGGACACAAGGTTCACAATCTAAATTGAATTTTTGGCAAAATCTACACGGATTAAGAGCGGTTTTGAAAACAATTTTTCTTCATAGAAAAAATGTGAATCGTATTTTCGAGGTTACTTCTAAATCATTTATCAAAATGAGGCAAATGATTTGGTGTTGGAAAGCTGTTGCAAATCCACTCATTTCACATATTGGAAGTTTTCCCAAAATCCCTACAGTAAAAGAGGAATTTAAAAATGGTGGAAATTCTGAAAACGAGCAGCCGAGTTCGTATTTTTGGGTTAATTTGAAAATGGCTAGTCCAACTCATACAAATGATATGGTGTTGGAAAGCTTATCAAAATGCGCTTCTTTTTATGTAGAAAGTGTGTTCCAACTTTGAACAGTTTAAAGGTAATTTAGAAAATGACAAAAGTTCCACCGAGTTCGTATTTTTGCGTTATTTTCTCCATGGTTTGTTGGAATCCAGCAAATGATATGCCGTTGGAAATCTTGAACAAATGCAAAACTTTAATATGTAAATTGTTTCTTCCAGTTATATACAATTCTAAGTCAATTTTGAAAATGGCAAAAAACAATTTTTCGCTGAATTTTAAAAACTTTACTAGAATGGGGAAAATAATAAATCGTTCAAAAGCTATGGAAAATGAGAAACTTTTTCATATATAAAGTTTTCTCTAATTCCAAACCGTTTACAAGTAATTTTGAAAACAATGAGATTATGTGGTGTACCTTTATTGCAAAACAGAGTCTTCGAAAATGCACCGCGTGAAGAACTTGAACTTCCTCGCATGTCTACTTGAATTTCACTCTATTTTTCACATGATTTTTTCTCTCATAACTCCTGGTCCACTTACCGGAATTGAGCAAATGATATACCGATGGAAAATGATGTAAACATGCAACTTTTCTGTGTTGATCTTTTATTCATCCTCGCGATGGTTTAAAAGATTTTCATGTGAAATGCATTCAGTGTTGTAGTTGAACTTCCCATTGTTTTCACTTTGAACTTCTTTCATATATTTTTATTTGTAATTTCTCACCGATTCGTCGTTATTACACAAATGATATACCTTTTGTACAAACCTCTCTCACAATAATTTTGTAACTTCCTCCTACCCAGGACATGAACTTATAGCAATAAAAAATTGGACCTTGCCTTTTTATTCATTTTTATAATATTAAACACACACCATGTAGTACTTGAACTTCTCGCTGTTATCACTCTAAACTAATCTCTGTTTTTTTGCCCTAACTCCTAAAGCACCCACTATAATTTGAGCATGTAAATCTTAGGTTTTCATAATCTCCGAACTTCTTTGCTTTTCTAATTTGAACTTCTTTGTTTTATTACTTGAAAAAAAAGTAAATATCGTACAACCTTTTAAAAAATTGAGTCATACGTTAATTTTGCATAGAAAAAAGAAGAATTTGAATTTTTTGTATACATTGAATTACACTTAATTTAAGGTTGGACATCATTCTTTGCCATTTTAAAACATGTAATTGAAGGTCGGATATCACGCAACATAAATTTTGAACCCTCCATGGAGAAGCACGTGAACTTCTTCTAACAAACTTTTCCAGAATTTTAGTTTTGTATTCTTTTATTCTCATGTGAAACGCATCTCGTGGTGTAGTTGAACTGCTCGCCGTTTTCACACTGAACTTCGGTCACATATTTTTATTGTAATTCCTCATCCATTACTCGGAGTTTCACAAATGATGTACCATTATAAACATGATGAAAATATGCAAGTTGTTCTAATATGGTTAAACTTTTCTTTTTGAACACGATGCATCAATTTGTTTTAATCATTTATTTTAGAATAGAGCTTTCAGAAAGCTATTTTAAAACAAAAAAACATATTTTTGTATGTTTTCAAACATGTAAATACGCGGTGAACCTCTCTCACAAGAATTTTTGAAGTTTCCCGAACCGAGCACTTGATCTTTTAGCAAACAATTTTTTGACTTTGTCGTATACTTTCTGGGATACGAAACACACATCATGTAGTACGTTAACTTCTAGCTGTTATCTCTCTAAACTGCTCTCTGTTTTCTTAGATAACAAACCTTTTATGATTATTGTTTTGTATTCTTTTATTTTCATCTCAAACAAATATCGTGTAGTTGTTCAACTGCTCGTTGTTTTCACTTTGAACTTTTGTCACATATTTTTGTTAGTAACACCCATTCAACCGGATTGCACAAATGATATAACTTTAGAAACCTATCGAAAATACTCAACTTTTTTCTAATACGGTTAAAATATTGTTTCAAACAACATACACCAATTGGTTTTAACCGTTTATTTTGGAATAGAGCATACTATATACCCTTTGGAAAGTTGTTGAATAGGAGGAGCTTTTTTATGTAGCGCATTTTTTGTTCTAAATTTGTAGTGGATTTGAGAGAATTATTCTAAAACACAAAATACAACTTCTTTTTTATGTTTTTGAACATGTAAATACAAGGTGAACCTCTCTCGCAATAATTTTTGAACTTCCTCGGGCAGAGCACTTGAACTTCTTGCAACAATTTTTTTTCATTTTATGAGTTATTTTTACAAATGCCAAAAATTGAGTTGTGTTTTTTGTTTGTTTTTAAACATGTAATTCCTAGGTTTTAATAAACTATGAACTTCCGTGTTATTTTAATTTGAACTTCGCATTTGTTTTATTTTCTATTAGTGGTTCGAATGCCACTTTTTAGTAAACATCGAATCGCTCCATTTTTTATTTTGAACTTCTAGGTTTGTCTTACAAACGAGGGCAATCCATTTTCAAATGAAACTTTTTTGAACTGTTTATTATTATTTTAATATGACCTTCTGTTGTGGGATATTTTGATAATGGGTTCCTCTTTTGTTCGAACTTGTTGCATTAAACATTTTTAAATTTCATTTTATTAGATTTCCTCATCTGAACTTGTGGTGTTTGCATAAACCAACACACAAAACACATTTTTGCATGTGAATTTTGCATACAAACATTTCTTCCATAAGATATTTTGAACTTCTGATTTTTGTATGTATGAACTTTTGATTTATTCCAAAAATAAAGAAAAGCATACCCATAGCACGAGCACATCAAACTCACACACACACGACCACGAGAATCATGCACACACGACTACTAGACGAACGCACAACACAAGAATCCATTAGATAATAACAAGGAGCTTTTCCACTACTCACCATGCATTGGAACATCCAAACTCCATTTGTTATGGAATCTATAATCATACACCTCGCTACATGAAGTTTGTTTGGCCATGTTGAACTAGATTAGAGAAACAATATATATCACACACCCTATTATGAACTCTGACCATCTTCCTCACGAACTGCAACAACTCTGTACCCGGTACCTCATGACCTTCTTCCCTATTGTATGGTGACTTTCTCCCTATGTTCATGGGCAGCGGACAGCACAGCGGCACATAGGATCCTCGAGACACAAACATTTGAGCATAATCAAGAGAAAAAACCAGACAACTTTACACCAGAAAATCAAACAAGATATATTATTTCCAAACCTTCTTATACTAACAATTAACAATGCGATAAGAAGTTGAACTAAATTTATTTGTCTGTGTGTACTTCTGCTAAGGGATCCAAAATAGAGGCTTCCCAAAATCGATGGTAGCTGATGTGTGTGGGCTGCAACAAGGAGGGTCGTCCACGGACGGGATGAATCGGCCATGACGGAGGCCTGCAAGGGAGTCCTTGTGGGGCAAGTTCATGAGGACCCGCGATTGATATGGTCGTGTAGCACGACTGCAATTGCTAGAGGGTTCACGGAGCGTCGAGAACGGCTCGAAGGTAGCCGCAACACCCGTGAGGTGGTGGGATGAGGCCGGCGCCTGCACACATAACATCCTCAGTGTTGCGATGGTGGGCCCCATAGGGAGGGGTAGGGGTGGCATCACGACGGAGGAGGTTGAAAGCACATATGCTCCCTTGGATGTTTTGATAATTCATGACAACACACATTGTCTCTTGGACTAATACTTTTACTTGGTTTATTTCACACATAGTCCAGAGAGAGGATTAGCTAAGGATTGTGAGGAGAAGCCCCAAGGAAAGAGAGGAACAGGATTGCCAAGCTTGAAGTTTCAAGACTCTACATTTTATATTTTTTGAATAATAACATTTGAGTCCATAGGAAAGCCAATACTATTAAAAGGGGATGATGTGACTATGATGATCTAGTTGCTCAAGTGCTTAGAGTTAGCCACCAAAAATACTCATGAAATTCTCCCTCAAATATTCTCTCCAAAATCCTAAATATCCAGAATTCGGTGCCACCAACAAGTTCCTTTCGGCCCTACCGAGTTTTACCTCAAATAGATCCTATGCCAAACCCTAGCCTCTGAGTGACACCAAGTTTGCTTCCTCTTTGATCGAGAATCAGTGACCAACTCTTTGTCTACCTGTTTCTAAGAATCAGAATTTCTAAGTTTTAGGAATCGACGCCATCGAGTGTGTAACTGCCTAGACCAGCCAAAATAGGACCCAGCTAGATTCATATATCGGTCCCACCGAAACGCTTAAAGTTGCCACATTTTGCACTAGTCGGTGCAACCGAGTTTTACTTTGGTTTCACCGAGATGGACAATAATGTTATAACGGCTGAATTTTTGTAGATGCCTATATATACCCCTCCACTCCCCTCTCATTCCTAGAGGAAGCACTCAGAATGAACCCACACTTGCCTCGTTCATTTTTCTGAGAGAAATCCATCTAGTCATGGGTTGTGATCATGATATTCAAATCCTACCATATGAATCTTGATTTCTAGGCTCCTCAAGTTGCTTTGTACCTAATCAATGTCTTCTACCCAAGCCAAATCTGTGAGAGGGTGATTGAGTGTTGAGGATACTATCTTTTGAAGCACAACGGCAAGGATTTCATCATAATACCACATCCATTACCTTTTGGAGAGTGTTGTCTCCTAGATTGGTTAGTTGTCACTTGGGATCCTCCTACTTCGTGTTGTGGAGTTGAACCAAAAAGTTTGTAAGGGCAAGGAGATCGCCTACTTCATGAATATCTACCCGAGTGAGGGTAGTCCATTGTGGATGTAAGCCATGATGGAATAGACAAGGTTGCTTCTTCGTGGACCCCTTGTGGGTGGAGCCCTCCGTGGACTCGCGCAGTCGTTACCCTTTGTGGGTCGAAGTCTCCATTAACATGGACATACGATAGTACCAGCTATCGGAACCACGCCAAAAATCATCGTGTTAATCTTTGTGCTTGATCTTCTTAACTCTACTCCTTTATTTACATGTGCATGTATTTACTTTGCGTTGTTATACTCGTAGACTTACATGTGTAGGGTGTGTTTGACTTGCTATAGCTGCTAAAATATGCCAACAATCAAAATTGGGAATAGGCTAGGTTTTAATTTGTCAAGTAGTCTATTCACCCCCCCCCCCCTCTAGACATCACTTCTAGGGATCACATAATTGGTATCAGATTTTTTGTCTCCATATCCTTGAATTAATCACCATTGGAGTAAGACGGATGTGTCTAGTTTAGGGAATCTTAGTTGTAGAGTGCCTATTCTAAGTGGGGAGTACTATAGTCCACGGAAAGGTGAAATGCTTGATATCCTTGATAAATTCCATTTGAGCAATTATGTTGAAAACCCCTGTGTGCCTCCCATTAATCCCTTACTTCCTTCTGAGGACGAAGAACTTCATATGATTTGCAATCTAAGAAGTGTTAATCTTATCATTAGAGGATTGCCAAGAATTGTGCTTAATAAAATGATGAACTTTCAGTGAGCTAATACTTTGTGGAAAGATTTGGAGAAAACATACCCCAACTATTCCTTGAAAAATCTTAATTTCATTTTCCAAAAGACTATTGTTTTTCACAAAAGAAGCCCAATGATCCAAACTTTGAAAATTACCTATTTTAGCTTCATGACCTCATGCGTGCTAAAGGAGATGTCATTACCATTACTAACATCATTGTTGAATCCATTCACATTCATAAACATGAACATTTTTATGGTCAAATTCTAATGAAACTCTTGATTCTTGTGACGAGGATACTCCATTTGACGATGACAATGTGGAGCATGGCTATTATGATGAAGGGGAGAGGTTTGACATCGAATATGAGAAGATCATGAGGAGCCTAAGTCTTATGCCAAACCTTAGAGACTACATGGCCGAAGGAAAGGAGTGGATTGTCGATAGTGGATGGACCGATCACATGACCCGGGGATAGAGACATGTTTCAAGAGACCACACCAAACCATGGACATAAAGGTATGTGACTTTTGGAGACAACTCTAAGGGTAAGGTACTAGGCCTTGGTAAGGTATCCATATATCATGGGAGTTCCATTCAAAATGTCATGCATGTTGAATCCCTTGACTACAATCTTCTTTCCGTCTCTAGACTAGCGGACTTTGGTTTCAATGTGCTATTTACGAAAGTTGATTGCCAAGTGTTTCGTCAAAATAATCATAACATGGTCTTCGCCGGTTTTCGTAGAGGTGATCTATACATTATCGATTTTAATAAAAAAACTAAACCTCGTACATGTCTTCTTGCAAAATCTTATAAATGTTGGTTATGGCATAGAAGGCATAATCTGGACAAGCTTATCAAAGGTGAACATATTGTTGGTGATCTAGACAAGCTTACCAAAGGTGATTATATTCTTGGTGTTAAAGATGTTATCTTTAACAAAGAAAGACTTCGTAGTGCTTGTCAAGCAAGGAAACAAGTTGGTGGAAGTCATCCTGTGAAGAACATCATGACCACTCGAAGGCCACTCAAGCTGCTTCACATGGATCTTTTTGGTCCCAATGCTTACAACAACCTCGGCGGAAATTTTTGTTCTACTTATAGTCGATGAATTTTCCAGATTTACGTGGGTATTGTTTCTTGATGACAAGTCGCGGGTATAAAAGATCTTCAAGAACTTCGCTCGGAAAGCCCAAAATCAGTTTGAAGTGAAGATCAAGAAAGTTCAGAGTGATAATCGATTGGAGTTAAAGAACACTAATGAGGATACTTTTCTTGACGAAGAGGGTATATCACATGAGTTCTAGGCGACGAACACACCTCCACAAAATGGAGTTGTTGAGAGGAAGAACCAGAGTCTCATAGAGATGGCTAGAACGATGCTCGACGAATACAAGATGCCAAGACACTTTTGGGGAAAAGCCGTGGAAACTACTTGTCATGCCACAAAGTGACTCTACCTACACAAGCTTCTCGGTAAGACGACATATGAGCTACTCACCGGTAACAAACCCTAAGTGGGATACTTACGGGTATTCGGCTCGAAGTGCTACATTCTTCATAAGCATCATTATTCTAAATTTCCTCCTAAATCTCATGAAGGTTTCCTACTCGGTTACGGATCAAACTCTCACACTTACCGTGTCTACAACAACTTCACTCGAAAAATTAAAGAGATAATAGATGTGAAGTTGGTTGAATCTAATGGTTCGCAACTCGAGCAATTGGCAAATGATGTAGGAGATAAGGAATCTTTAGAAGCCATTCAAGACATGTCCATCAACAAGATTCATCCAAGGAGGTGAACGGAAGCAATTCATCAGCACTAGAGCAATCTCCTACTTCACGTCAACTGGAACCACAAAACGACATGGAGGCATCTACAAGCGGTAAACGATAAGATGAAGAGGAAAAACAAGTACATCGTGATGATCTACCTCAACCTACTTCACCACCACCTCAAGGAGATGAAACCTTCATCAACAATGAAGAAAATATTATGAGGAGGAATCTCCACCATCCAACAAGCAAAAGTTATCACAAGTTCGAGTAACAGTGAAAAAGAATCATCACGTCGAACAAATTTCGACGACATACAAACAGGGAGAATCACTCATCCTAAAACTTGTTTAGCTAACTTCCGTGAGCATTACACATTTATCTCTGGCATTGACCTATGAAGGTATAAGAAACACTTCAAGCCCCGGATTGGGTAAATGACATGCACAAAGAGCTACACAACTTCGAAAGGAATGAAGTGTGGACACTAGTGGAGAAGCCTAAGGACAAGCGCCACATCATTGGTACAAAATGGGTGTTTCAGAACAAACAAGATGAAGATGGCCATGTGGTATGCAACAAGGCACATGTCATAGCTCATGGTTACACGCAAGTCGAAGGTATGGACTACGATGAGACTTATGCCCCCGTTGCTATACTTGAAGCAATTCACATTCTTGTTGCTTATGCAAATCACCATGATATTACCCTTTACCAAATGGATATCAAAAATGCTTTTCTAAATGGTAAAATGTCAAACAACCTCCCATTTCTATGAACCCTAAAAAACCTAATCATGTTTATAAACTTTGTAAAGCTCTATATGGTCTTAAACAAGTCCCTCGAGCTTGGTACAAATGCCTAACGAAGTTCCTTATTGAAAAGGGTTTTGAGGTTGGTAAAATTGACGCAACCTTATTCACTGAAAGAGTTAATGGTGAATTATTCGTGTGCCAAATTTATGTGGATGATATTATCTTTGGATCTACTAACCCACATTTTAGTGATAAGTTTGGAAGGTTGATGTCTGAGAAATATGAGATGTCCATGATGTGTGAACTGAATTTCTTTCTTGGTTTGCAAATCAAACAAACAAGAGAAGGTACGTTTATCTCTCAAACCACATATACCAAGGACTTGATCAAGAAGTTCAACATGCAAGAGCGCAAAGGTGTGAAAACTTACATGTTGACCTCACCAAGGAGGACAAACTGGTTTATCAAAAGGTTTATCGATAATTGATTGGTTCATGGCTATATCTATGTGCCTCCCGTCTCGATATCATGCTAAGTGTGTGCATGTGTGTCCGGTATCAAGCGGCACCAAAGGAGTGTCATCTAAAGGTCGTGGAAAGAATTGTGAGATACCTCATACATACACCAAATTTTGGCATTTTGTATCCCAAGGGATATTCTTTTAATCTTGTTGACTATTTTGACTTATATTATGCCAGGGACAAGGTTGACAGAAAATCCACCTCGGGTATGTGTCAATTTCTTGGGAGATCTCTTGTGTCCTGGTCATCCAAGAAGCAAAACTCGGTATCTCTATCTACTGTCAAAGCATAGTACATTGAAGTGAGATCATGTTGAGCGCAATTGCTATGGACGACACAAATTCTTAAGGATTATGGCATACAAATGAAACATATTCCATTGTTTGCGTGACAATGAAAGTGCTATTAAGATTTCTCATAACCACACGCAACATTCTTGAACTAAACATATTCAAGTTCAACATCATTTCATTCGTGATCATGTTGGAAATGGAGATATTAATCTCAAGCATGTTCATATCGAAAAACAATTGGTCGATATCTTTACCAAGCCACTTGATGAGAAAGTGTTTTGTCACTTGAGGAGTGAGTTGAACATCATTGATGCTTCAAACTTGATCTAGACTCACTCGGATCTATGCAAGGGCTTCTTGATTATTCCATGATGCTATTTATATGTCACTATCTCATATCTTGGAAAACTATACTCACTTGTATTGCATCTAACCTTTTGTAGGTACTTGGAAGAACTACACCCCACAATATTGCCATCAACTCACATCAAAAGCAACCTTGTCATGTCCAAGTATCAACAATCCTTTCTTTGAAGAGGAAGGCACAAGACAACAATATCATATCCTTGACAATTATGTGTTGAATAAATTCACTCTTATCACTTGGATATATTATGTTCTTCCTTGCATGAGTAACCTATGTAGGTTAAAAGAGGACCAAAACAACAAGGAATGCTCCCAATTCAAGATGAACTTCATCAACATTGAGCATCCACAGCAGGTTCACCTACATGCCATGTCATCAACATCTTTCAAAAGTATGTACTCATATCCTTGATAAAGCTTTACACCAAGTCATGAGGTAAAGAAACTCAAGTGATATGAAGACATTAAAATGCTTAACGAAAATTGGTAACCCTATTTTGAGCTTAACATTGAGTATGACTGAAAGTGTGTTATATTTACTAGAGGGGGGTGAATAGGAGGTTTTTAGAATTTCATCACTGAGGAAATTTCTGGTGAGGAAAGTCCTCAATCATGAACTCAGTGCAGCGGAAATAGTACAGGATCAAGAGTGAAAAAACGACTACAACAAAGTACTCAATGAGATTTCTGAGATTCGGTTTGCACAGTTCGCAAGTACAGAGTAAGCACGTGAAGATTAACTCAAGTGAAGAATTTGAGGTTGAGTAAATTCAGAGAAAGTCTTCAGGAAAATTCTTCAAACAGCACAGACGAAAGTCTTCAACATACAATTGAGGAAATGAAAGAGTTGAAGAAATAGAACTCGTAGCTCGATGAAGACAGTTGTTGATGACCCAGTTCCAACTGCTGTGACAGTTGTACATCTCGTTCGGATCAGCTTGGTATTGAAACCAAAAGGACACACAGTCCCGGGACAAGCAGTCTCGGGACACATAGTCCCTATCGTATTCTCCTTGAGCTAAGGACACATAGTCCTCGCCCAACACTCGTGGTAAGTCTTCAGGGAAAACTTCCAAACCCTCACAAACTCAGTCACTCGGTGATCCACAATTGACTGATGGATGCTCTAGACCATGAACCTAACCGTCTGGAGGATGCACAGTCCTCAAAGGTAAAAAGTGTCAGTTCCACACAAGGACAACTTATTCAATGATGCTCAATCACTTAGGTTTTTGGTTTGGTTTTGGTGTTTGGGGTATTTCCTCACTTGATGATTTTCTCTAGAAGACTCTGAGGAATTTGGGTTGCTCTAAATGACAAGTGTCAGTTTCTCTCGGAGCAGCCGACCATCTAGTGGTTGTGGGGCGGCTATTTGTAGCATGTGAGCATCCCGACATGATTTGACATAAATGCCCTTAAATAATAAGACCGTTGGGTGGATAAGATCAGTGAGGTGATGCGTGGCGCGGCAACGGTCGGAACTTTCAACTGTGAAAGTCCTCATGTCTATCATATTCCTCACTTAGAGGCTTTTATAGATTTAGGCTTGGGTTGAGCATCATGAGGAAAATCATTCCGTAGTTTTACCTCGACCCCCTTTAACAGTACGGTGTTCCTACGACTCAAGTATTAAGAAAATGAAACAGAAAGAGTAAATCCTCATGGTTCAAAGTCTTCAGAGTGTTTTCTTCAGGACACACCGAATTCCTCATCTTCAATATCTTCATGAGGAATATCAATTTCATCGCAATTTATTCGCGATCAAAGTCTTCAAGGAAGGACCAAAGTCTTCACTTGAAGACATACATTTTTAGCGGTCGATATTCATCGGATAACTCAAACTCCTCAGAGACTTATAGAGCATGTATACACTCATAAACATACCACTCTCTTAACCTATAAGTCTTCAAACCACCAAAATCACTAAGGGGCACTAAATGCAGTTACAATCTCCCCCTTTTTGGTGGTTGATGACAATTAGGTTAAGTTTTCAACGAGATAATAATATGTAGCGTAAGTACACAGTTTGAGGAATTTGAAATCAAGATACAAAGAAACTCCCCCTGAAGATGTGCATATTTTGAGGAATTTGCTTTGAACAACAGATGCACATTGATGATTTATCTCATGGAAATCTCCCCCTGTTTCTTGCAATTGACGCATGCATTTGACATATAGTATGAGGAATTAGAAATGCATGATGAAAAATGGTGTCTGACGAATTTCAGCATGCCTACATTAATAAACTTTGAGGAATAGGCATGCGAGGAAAAACGTTCAAAAGAGTCAGAACACCATCGGGCTTAAGTTACAACTCATTACATCAAAAACTTCAGAAGAACCAAGAGTTTGTAACTCAATAAAGTTTATACGCCCATAATGAATCCTCCTTGAAGACTAACTCTCAGATTTCTCCCCTTTTGTCATCAAGTGACGAAAAGGGACAAAACTGAAGACTAATGGGCGTGAAAAAATTCACTTCTTTGTTCATGTAGAGGAGTGAGCATCCTTGGCGACAGACTTCTTCTGTGGACCAGTTGCAGTGTCCTATCGTTCTTCATCTGATTCTGCAGTGCGAAATGAAGAAAATGAACTGTCCTCCAAGTCAGGAACTGGGATAGGCTTGAATTTCTTCTTTGGAGGCCACGACCAGTAAAAGTCTTGAGTAAGTTCCATTTATTCAAGTTCCTCGGGAGTATTCAGGTGACCAAGGTGGCTCAAGTGCGATCAAATACCTCATGAAGATAATAGTGATTTTTTCTTCACTACATTTTGAGTCTCATTGAGGGTTTTCACAATGGCACCAAACTGGCATTTCACCCACTTGTGATTGCGATCGACTTTCTGGTGAAGACTTTGGAGAAGCTCTCTTTTAGTCATCACCCGAGGTGCAGTTGGGCTTGAAGGGTCTTGAGTAGCACTGCCATCATATGAGGAATATGAGTGAGCCTTGTGAAATTGGCCATCTAGGGGCCGATTTCCTTAATCAATCATGGGCTTGCCTTTGCGTTCAACAGGTTCAAAAGATTGCTTGATGACTTTGATAGGCGGCAGATATCGGAGGTGATTCTGAAAGTCAGCTTGATAGTTGATGCCAGATCTGTTCCTCATGAACCTCATAATCCAAGGTGCATAAATCTTCAACTCATATGGTGTCAAAGTGTTGTCAGCCAAACTCCTCAAGAAGAAATCATGAAGATTCATAGGAATACCATGAATGACGTTTAATAGGATATTCTTCATGATGCCTACAACGTCTTCTTCATTGTCATGCCCTTTGATTGGAGCGAAGGAATATGACAAGATTCGATAGACAGTTTTGGGCTCATACTCTAGATCCTTCACGAGGAATCTAGTCCTTGGAGGTTGGCCTTGAGCCAAAGGCTTCATGAGGACTTCCATGAGCTTGTTTGGCAGTTCTCTTTCATCATAGATCCTGACTGCATCCTCTAAAGGAATTGATATTGGAAGAGCTCGTAGCAATTTTGTGCCTAGTGCTTTGTAATGTGTATGCTGAGTCATTAAGTCCAAGATCCATGTGTTGATGTCTTTGGGGTCGCCTGAGATATGTAGTGTGGCATAGAATTGAAGAATTATGTATGTATTCCAATCACTGATATCTATACAGAATGGCAGTAGCCCTGCTTCGTGAAGAACATTGAGGACTAGGGTGAAGCAAGGTATTTCCTCCATGTCACAATGAGGAATGTGGGTGTGAAGAAGTATCTTCTTTCTTCCACAGAGCACAGAGGCATAGTAGTTGAGTTTATTTATGGTCCGGAATTTTCTATGCCTGATGCGAAACCTATCATAGGGATTTGCACCTGTGAAGTAATGGCATTCATCAAAGAATGCTTCCTTTTGAAACCTCAACCTCTTGGAGAAAGGTTGATGAGGTTTTGGTTGAAGATTATGTTGTTGTTCATCTTGAGGAGTTGTGGCCACCACAATGGTAGTTTCACGATTCACCACAACAATTGCAGTTTCAGCATTTGGAGCAGGAGCATTTTCTTCAGCTTGAGAAATTTGCTGATATGAGGAAGTAGTTGTAGTTTTTGATGCTGCATTTTCTTCAGCTGATGTAGCTAACTCTCGGTCTTGTGTTGATTCCTCATGTATGCTATTTTCATCAGAGCCAGTCAGAATTTCAATGTCAGCTGGAGTTTGAGGAATTTGGGACGTTCTTGGTGAGTTAGGCTGATCTTGTTCCCAGAACTCATCATGGATCACAGGTGTGCTGCATCCAATTTCTTCATCACCCTCCTTTTCTTCAGTAGTCATTGGAGGTGTTGTGATTTGAGGAATATCATCAATTTGAATTTCCTCATCCATCGGTGTGGATGCACCAGAGCTATTGTCTTCCATTTCTTCATCCTCTTCTGGAATGATGTATTCCTCACCGAATGGAACCATCATATACGATGGTGCTACATTTAGAGGAGTGGCATCCACCGGGGCTGATGAAGATTATGAAGGCATAGTCTTCAGACGTTTTGCTTCTGAGGATTCTGAAGCCATTGAAGCTTTTCTCTTTTTAGCTTATTTTTCAGTCGCTTTGGTTTTCTTCATACAGACGGAGTCACTTTCTTCACCTTTGAGGATTTAGAATAAGGAGCAATTTCATGAGGCGTTGTTTCATCAGAGTCGGGCCTGGCAGATTCTTCAGCTTGAATATTCTAAGGAATTGCTTCAGCTGCTAGTTCTTCATTTTCATCACCCTCATCCGTTCGCACAGTATGGCTTGGCTGAGGCTTTGTTGGCTGCTTGGGAGCGGCAATTCTACCATTGTATTCATCAGCTTCTGCAATTGCACCTTTGATGAATTGTACTTTGGCACCCTTTTGATCAGCATGAAGACTTGTATATCTGTTTGTGAGAGTCTTCAGCTCCACCTGAGTAGAAACAAGTTTCTCAGGGGATAAGGTGAGGAGGTTCTGCTTCAAGAATTTCTCCTTTTATATCTTGGCAAGCCTACCTTGTTTGGCTTCCTGATTCTTCCATTTAGCTTTGTTGATGAAAGTGGCAACCATGTGGCTGACTCCAGGAGGAAGCTTCAAATCATCAATTGGAGTGTTTGGATCCTCATGCCAAACATCAAAGAAGTTTAGAAATTCCTTCGGATCCAGCGCGAGAGGAATGGTGCTTCCAGTGGCTTGTGCAACTCTTTCCTGCTTGTTTCTGATGATGGCTTGAAGAATTCATCATCATATTATTCACTTACTTCTGATGCAGAAGGAATGTTGACGACTTTGCCACGGCTTGGCCTGGTACCTCTACCAGCAGTCTTCTTAGTCTTCAATAGACTTGGTGAAGATTTTGACGCACAACAAGTGGCAGATGGCACAGAGGAACTAGGGTTTTCAGGTTGAATCTTACTGAGCTGCTTTTGCTGAGGTGGTGAAGACTTGGCTGCATTTAAGGATTTTGCAGTCGCTGCAACTTTCTGAGGAAAATGCTCTTTTGTTGCAGTTGTTGAGGCTTTTGGCTTGAGACTTGGTTTCTTCAGTAGACCCCTCTTGTGAGGAATTTCAGTAGAAGAGGCCTTAGCAACTGAAGAAGTGGCAGCAGTAGCTGCAGCAGCAGAGTCCTCATTGAATTTCATCACATCAGTTTTAGCCTTTTTCTGCAGCTTAGACAGATATTTGTCTCTTTCATCACGGTAATCCTCAATAGTAGCTACGCTTGAGGGATGAGCTGCTTGTTGATCTCCCTGTGGCAACCTTTTGCAAGGAGGCTTGTGGGCAAACTTCTTGGCATATTTTGGAGTCACATATCTGTATTCTTTCCACTCTTTTGCCCATCGGTGCGCTATCCTCTGAAGTCTTATCTTGTGCTTCGCCATGGTCTCTTTACCCTGAATTTCCTCATCAAGTGTACAATAATCAGCATAGATCTCCTCAGGGATCTCAAAGGCAGTGTTTTGTTCCAGCTTCTTGCCACCTTTCTATTTCCTGTCTTCCTCCATTTTCTTCAGCTGAGGCTTTTGCTGGGGAATTTGTATTCTTGATGATTCTAAGGACACACGTAATGTTTCTTCTAGAAATGATGCAAATGAGTGAAGTTGATAAGAACCTAGTGATTCATCAGCTGACATTTTGTACATGTGAACAGAGTATAGGTGCGAAAAAATTGGAGAGGTCATATGCATTCTTAGATTTGAGGAAATTGAAGTATTACTTATGTTGAGGAATTTCACCAGTGAGTTGAGGAATTTGACTAAGCATTCTGATCTTGGGTTCGAGAGTTGTGCAGATTAAAAAATTTACACAATTGAGGAATCTCATGAAGAATTTTAGTGACTTAGTGAAATTCATCAAGTGTTCTAGACATGAGTGTGCACAGCTAAGTGAATTTCTGAGGAAAAACTGATTTCGCGAATCTAAAGAGAATTAAGAGATCAACAAGGGCAGTAAAATAGGATTTTATTTACCCTGTGTGAAGAATAAGATGAACTGAAGCAGTAAAAAGAGGAAGTTCTTCGTTCCAGATCTTCAGTGCCCTAACTTGGCGACTGAAGACAGCTACGGCAGTGGCGGAGGAAGATATTTCACAGTCGGTGTGAGTCCGGTGATAGTGAGGGCGAGGCAGTGAAGCTTTTCCTCACCAGCGACGAAGATGCTAGTGGCGGCGCTAGGGTTTGAGTTCGAGCGGAGAAGACGAGAGGAAGAGAAGAGTTTTGACTGAGGAGGTAAGGGGGTATTTATAGCTCACGTGAAAAACAGTCCAGGCCGAAACTTTAGGACCAACCTGCCCTTTCCCCTTCGTCTTCGCGTGACATGTGGTACCAACGATCGAAGCGGTGGAGATCGTGGTTATCCGAACGTGAGTAGTTGGTGTGATTACTATTGTAACGAAAAACAAATCGAATTTTGAGGATTTTTTTGCAAAGTCCTCAGCTGACAAGGACTCAGTGAGGATTTTGAACAAGTGTCAAATAGAACGCATATGAAGAATTTAGAATAGACTCGGTTGAGCTTAGCATAGAGGGGAGTCACGTCAGATCACATTCACTTAGAGGAAATATCAAATTGAAGACTAAGCGATAACTGAATGTTGTTGAGGACATTGAAAGCTCATTATATATATATATATATATATATATATATTCAAATGAAGATCATCAAAAAGTTTTGAAGAATTTGAAGATTTTGAAAATTTTGAAAATTTTGAGGATTTTGTGACAAAGTCTTAGATTCAAGAATTTCAACTTTGAAGAATTCCCAACATGAAGAATTTTAGAGTTAGGTGGTGGCGTGACCCACCGTATAAGAATGATGATTTCAGGCGCCGCGTACAATTGTCATAGGGCCGTGAGAACCAAATTCTTCATTGATCTCTTCACACTTAGAGTGATATTCTTCATTGTTTGAAGAAAAATCGTTACTTTGTGTGTAGCACATCTAAGTCATCAATTTTGCGTAAGTGTTAGGATGTGTGCATGTTTATAAGACATTTGAAGATTCTAGGATATTTAGCTCAAACCGCAACTTGCAAAACCTTATCTCATCCAAGGGCTTCGTGACGATATCTGCTAGTTGATCATCAGTCTTCACATGATCGATGATGATATTTCCCTTGAGGACATGGTCATGAAGAAAATGATGACGAATTTTTATGTGCTTGGTCTTCGAGTGTTGTACTGGGTTGTAGGCGATCTTGATTGCACTCTCATTGTCGCAGTAGAGGGGCACATTCTTCATGTTGATGTCGTAGTCTCTGAGGGTTTGCTTCATCCATAGCAGTTGAGCACAGCAAGATCCAGCAGCAATGTATTTAGCTTTGGCAATGGAGAGAGATACACAGTTCTGCTTCTTTGAGGACCAGCGGACTGATAAACCACAAGTGTAGGGGATCGCAATAGTTTTCGAGGGTAGATATTCAACCCAAATTTATTGATTCGACTCAAGGGGAAGCGAAATAATATTCTCAAGTATTAGCAGCTGAGTTGTCAATTCAACCACACCTGAAAGATTAGTGTCTGCAAGCAAAGTATCAGTAGCAAAGTGGTATGATAACAACGGTGCCACAAAAAGGACTGTTGACGGTAGACTGTTCCTGAGTTGTTGTATCAATGGCGCCAGAAAAGTCTTGCAGTAGGTAAAAACAAAGTAGCAAGTAACAGCAGTAGCAAGTAACAGCAGTAGCAAGTAACAGCAGTAGTGACAGCAGTAGCAGCAAAGTAACATAGCAAGGACCGGTAGTAAAAGACTTGTAGGCATTGGCTCGGTGATGGATGATTATGTCGGATGTGATTCATCATGTAACAGCTATAACACGGAGAGATAAGTAACTAGCTCCCGTTCGTCAATCTAATGTAGGCATGTATTCCGTATGTAGTCATACGTGCTTAGGGAAAAGAACTTGCATGACATCTATTGTCCATCCCTCCCGTGGCAGCGGGGTCCTAGTGGAAACTACGGGATACTAAGGTTCTCCTTTTAATAAAGAACCGGACCAACGCATTAACACTTGGTGAATACATGAACTCCTCATACTATGGTCATCTCTGGGAGTGGTTCCGGCTATTGTCACTCCGGGGTTGCCGGGTCATAACACATAGTAGGTGACTACAACTTGCAAGATAGGATCTAAAACACACATATATTGGCGACAACATAATAGGCTCAGATCTGAAATCATGGCACTCGGGCCCAAGTGACAAGCATTAAGCATGGCAAAGTAGTAGCAACATCAATCTCAGAACATAGTGGATACTAGGGATCAATGCCCGTCAAAACTAACTCGATTACATGATAGATCTCATCCAACTCATCACCGTCCAGGAA
The DNA here is from genome assembly GCF_904849725.1 of Hordeum vulgare subsp. vulgare. Taxonomy (NCBI): domain Eukaryota; kingdom Viridiplantae; phylum Streptophyta; class Magnoliopsida; order Poales; family Poaceae; genus Hordeum; species Hordeum vulgare. Next base: position 254,413,467 of record NC_058522.1, on the reverse strand, counting down.
GCCTACGATGAGATTACTCACGAACGGTGAAGAGCATCATGGAATTGGCGATGGAGGAAGGTTGATGATGACGATGGCGACGATTTCCCCTCTCCGGAGCCCAGAACGGACTCCACATCTGCCCTCCAGATGAAGAACAGGAGGTGGCGGCGCCTCCTGATGACCCACAAGTATAGGGGATCAATCGTAGTCCTTTCGATAAGTAAGAGAGTCGAACCCAACGAGGAGCAGAAGGCTCTCATAAACGGACTTCAGCAAGGTAATAACTGCAAGCACTAAAAGTAGCGGTAACAAGTGATTGTGTAACGAGGTGAAACGTAGTGAGCAAAAAGTAACAAGTAACAAGTAGTAGCAACGGTGCAGCAAGTGCCCAGTCCCTTTTGTAGCAAGGGACAAGCCTGAACAAAGTCTTATAGGAGGAAAAACGCTCCTGAGGACACACGGGAATTTCTGTCATGCTAGTTTCATCATGTTCATATGATTCGCGTTCGTTATTTTGATAGTTTGATATGTGGGTGGACCGGCGCTTGGGTACTGCCCTTAATTGGACAAGCATCCCACTTATGATTAACCTCTCTCGCAAGCATCCGCAACTACAAAAGAAGAATTAAGACATAGTCTAACCATAGCATTGAACTAGTGGATCCAAATCAGCCCCTCACGAAGCAACGCATAGACTGGGATTTAAGCTTCTGTCACTCTAGCAACCCATCATCTACTTACTACTTCCCAATGCCTTCCTCTAGGCCCAAATATGGTGAAGTGTTATGTAGTCGACGTTCACATAACACCACTAGAGGAAAAACAACATACATCATATCAAAATACCGAACGAATATCAAATTCACATGACTATTATTAACATGACTTATCCCATGTCCTCAGGAACAAAAGTAACTACTCGCAAGACATAATCATAATCATGACCAGAGGTGTAATGAATAGCATCAAGGATCTGAGCATAAACTCTTCCACCAAGTAATCCAACTAGCATCAACTACAAAGAGTAATCAACACTACTAGCAACCTTACAAGTACCAATCGGAGTTGCGAGACGAAGATTGGTTACAAGAGATGAACTAGGGATTGGAGAGGAGATGGTGTTGATGAAGATCTTGATGAAGATGCCTCCCCTTCGACGAGAGGAGTGTTGGTGATGACGATGGCGATGATTTCCCCCTCCGGGCGGGAAATTTCCCCAACATGATCGTCCTGCCGGAGCTCTAGATTGGATCTGCTCAAGTTCCACCTCGTGGCGGCAGAGAAACCATGAAAAAGCTCCCTCCTGATTTTTTACAGACCAGGATGCTTCATATAGCAAAAGAGGGGGGCTAGTGGGCCTTCAGGCAGCCCACAAGCTTGCCATGTGCCACTAGGGGGTGGTGGCGGTGGGCAAGCTTGTGGGGCCCTGGTGGCCCCCCTCCGGTAGTTCTTTCGCCCAGTATTTTTAATATATTCCAGAAAAAATCCACGTAAATTTTCAGGGCATTTGGAGATGTGCAGAATAGTGGACTATGATTTGCTCCTTTTCTAGTCCAGAATTCCAGCTGCCCGAATTCTCCCTCTTCAAATAATCCTTGCAAAATAAGAGAGAAAAGGCATAAATATGGTACCACAAGTAATATAACATCCCAAAAAGCAATAAATATCAACATGAAAGCATGATGCAAAATGGACGTATCACCTCCGTATCGTAAAACGCGATGAATCCTTCTCCCTGATTTTTTTTCCCGGGCGAAACGGAATATATAGAGCTGAGTTTGGAGGCGGTGGAGCTCGTGGGCCTCACAAGCCTGGTTGGTGCGACCTGGCGGGTGGTCGCGCCCCGTGGTCTTGTGGCCCACTGGCTCACCTCCTCCGGTGGATCTTTGCGCAGGTATTTTTCATTAATTCCAGAAAAATTCTCCGTAAATTTTCAACTCATTCCGAGAACTTTTATTTCTACAAAAAATAACACCAGGGCAATTCTGCTGAAAACAGTGTTAGTCCGGGTTAGTTCATTCAAATCATGCAAATTAGAGTCCAAAACAAGGGCAAAAGAGTTCGGAAAAGTAGATACGACGGAGACGTATCAACTCCCCCAAGCTTAAAGCCTTGCTTGTCCTCAAGCAATTTAGTTGACAAACTGAAAGACACAAAAGAAAAACTTTGATGAACTCTGTTTGATCTTGTTGTTGCAACTATGTCTAACTCGTAACCAGAATTTCAGCAAGATCACAAGCAAACCACATAAGCAAATGACATCTAGGTCTCACGGTAAACTCATATCAATGGCATAATCAGCTAGCGAGCAAATAATAATAAGCCTCAAATGTCAACACTTCAATCAAAACAACATGAAGCAGTACAAACAGATGGTATCTCGCTAGCTCTTTCTGAGACCGCAAAACATAAATGTAGAGCACCTTCAAAGACCAAGGGCTGACTAAACATTGTAATTCATGGCAAAGAAGATCCAGTCGCACTCATACTCAACACAATTAAAAGCAAAGCATAAAAATGACAGAGGTGCTCTCTAATTAGTGCTTTTATAAAAGGAGGATGACTCGACGGGAACATAAATAGATAGGCCCTTCACAGAGGGAAGCATTGATTTGCACAGGTGCGAGAGCTCAAGCTTTGAAAACAGAGATAATAATTTTGGGTGGCATGCTTTATTGTCAACGCAATGACTAAGAGTTCTCAACATCTTCCACGCTACACTTTCTATAGGCGGTTCCCAAACAGAAAAGTAAAGTTTTGACTCCCCCACCACCAATCAATCACTGGGGGAGTTCTGTTTGTAATTATCTTTTCAATTTGAGCATGGAACTGGGAATTCCAATTAATGGCCCCTTTCACGTGCATGATAGTGAATAAACACATATTGAGGATAACACGCCTAGCATGGAAGATACCAATAGCCCCGTGTCACCACATGAGTGGTTCGGGCATGCAAAACAGATTATTTCTTGAAGATTTAGAGAGTGGCACATGCAAATTTACTTGGAACGGCAGGTAGATACCGCACATAGGTAGGTATGGTGGACTCATATGGAACAACTTTGGGTTTATGGAGGTGGATGCACAAGCAGTATTCCCGCTTAGTACAAGTGAAGGCTAGCAAAAGACTAGGAAGCGACCAACTAGAGAGCAACAACAGTCATCAAAATGCATTGAGATTAACTAACATTGAATGCAAGCATAAGTAGGACATAAATCAGCATGAACATGAACATCATAGAGGCTATGTTGATTTTGTTTCAACTACATGCGTGAACATGTGCCAAGTCAAGCCACTTGAATCATTCAAAGGAGGATACCATCTTATCATACTACAACACAGTCATCTCAAATCATGTGGGCATCCAAGACAAACCATTATAAGCTCCTATCTAAGTAAGCATGGCATAATCAACTATGATCTCTAATTGTCATTGCAAACATGTTTCTCTCACAAGAAAGCTGAATCAGGCATGATGAGCTAGTCATATTTACAAAAACAAAATAGATCGAGTTCATACCAGCTTTTCCAGGCTCGGTCACTTCATCATATATCGTCATTATTGCCTTTCACTTGCACGACCGAATGATGTGAACAATAATAAGAGTGCTCGTGCATTGGACTACGCTGGAATCTGCATGCAAACACAAAGGAGAAGACAAAGTAATATGGCCCTTTGACAGCTAAACAGGTATGCATGCGAGAGGCACTAAACATTGTAACCATTATCTTCTACCTTGACCCAAAGAAAAATAAACTATTTACACGGGAAAGCTCCCAACAAGCAAAAGAAGAACAAGAAAATCTTTTTGGGTTTTCTCAAACTAGACAGACACACGAAAAGAAAACGAGAAAAAGAAAATAAACTAGCATGGATGATACAGTGACAAAGTGTGAACACCGGCTAACAAAGTGAAAGCATAAGCAAGAATGTAAAGTCGGTGAGAACACGTACTCCCCCAAGCTTAGGATTTTGGCCTAAGTTGGTCTACTCCCAAGGATGGTCCTGGCGAAACCCAAAATCATAATGGGGGTTATACAGGAGCGTTGCAGGCACTGCCTGAATAGCTGCCTCACGGAGACGAGCAGCCTTTGCCTCCCTCTCATACTCCTCTGCCTCTCCTCTGGTTATGTAATATCTCCGTTTTACCTGAAAGTCAAAGAAGGCAGGAGCAGGAAGGGTAATATGGAAAACATGCTACCGGTTAAATATCAAACAGTATAGGAGGGATTCGTCATCCCTCTCAAGGAACTGGTAGCGTGTCAAAGCGACGCGGTCAAGGAAAGCTGTATGGAGCAGGGGATCTCCTTCGCGGATGGGTACTCCAAGAAAATTTGCTATGCGAGTGGCATAGATCCCACCAAAGAAATCCCCTTCATTAGCATTCTTATTCAGCCTCCTTGCTATTATAGCTCCCATGTTGAAACTTTTATCACCCGTTACTGCGCTCTTAAGGATACTAAGGTCAGATGCGCAGAGGTGACAATGCTCAATCTTGCCATTAATGCATCTGCCTATGAAGAGGGCAAAGTAATGCAAGGCGGGAAAATGAATACTCCCCATGGTAGCTTGCATAATGTCTCTAGTTTCTCCAACAGTAATACCAGAGCAAAAATCTCTAACCGAAGATTTAGGAGGATCATTGAGGCTACCCCAAATAGGTATTTTGCAAATTCTATTGAAATCCTCTAAATCCATGGTATATGATTTGTCATAGAGATCAAACAGTACCGATGTGTCACAGCCAACTGAAAATTTGAATCTACGAACAAAAGAGGCAGTGAGAGCAACATACGGTTCAAATTTATCGGATATGAATTCCTTGAGTCCGACGTTGCGAACAAGTGCATCAAACGCATCTTTGAAACCTGCCTCAATCATAAATTCATCAGAAGGGCATTCACATGGTTGTACCTGCGCATCCCTTGGTTGGTAAGGATCAGGCTCCCGAATCGCAAGACGGGGCCCTCTCTTGCTTGACGAACCACCATGAAAGTTTCTCCTGAACATATTCCTGTTCTGAAATTTTCAGTGACCCAAAGGAAAAGTGAACAAGGCTCAACTAAACAAGTAGCAACTACCCCCACAAGTTCCTAGAGGCCATATTACGCATCAAAACTACTTGGGACCAGCTAAAATCAGCATGCAAAGCTCAAGAACATGGTCACCAAGGCAGCAAAAATATGCGGTGTATTAGGCACTAGAGCAAAAACTAACTGGACCAATGGAGGAGTCACTTACCAAGGAGTAATTTCCCCCAAAACAGTTCGGAGAATGGTGATTTGAGCAAAGAGATCGAAAATCCCAGCAAGAGGAGCAAGAACACGGGTTTGAGCTACGAAAAGATTTTTGGAGGTAGGAGAACCAGATGAGAGAAAGAATGAGTGGAGGGGGTGCCTGTAGGCCCCACAAGCCTGGGTGGCGCGGCCAGGGGGTGCCCGCGCCCCAAGGGCTTGTGGCCCACTGGTGCAGCCCCCAGACAAGCTCTTTGTCTCAGAATTTTTCAAAAATTCCAGAAAAAACCATACTTGATTTTCAGGACGTTCGGAGAACTTTTATTTTCAGGGTACTTTTCTACCGGACGCTAAAACAGAAAACAGGGAAAACTAAACTAAATCTATCATTTTTCTTCTAAGCAGCCTAAAGTGAAAGCTTGGAACAGAGGTTTGTGACTCCTCGATTCATCCATCTCATGGTCATCGAAAGAAATCCGTCAGTGAGGTTGATCAAGCCTCTTTGACAAACCTTTTCGAATCGCAAAAGAGAACGGCGAATTTTCAAGTAGTCACTAGGTCACCTCAATGGGGATGTGTATCTCCCCAACAAGCAAATTATACTTCATCTTGACACGAGGTATAGGGCATTCAAAGCTCCCAATAAGAATCGATGAAATTTTTTGATAGCATTGATGCAATGTGCTCGATATTGTTTCTTCGGAAAGTGCACCGTATGCTCATTACCATTGACATGGAAAGTGACATTGCCTTTGTTGCAATCTATAACAGCCCCTGTAGTGTTTAAAAAGGTTCTTCCGAGGATGACTGCCATGGCATCGTCCTCGGGAATATCCAGAATAACAAAGTCTGTTAAGATAGTGACTTTAGCAACCACAACAGGCACATCCTCGCAAATGCCGATAGGGAAAGCAGTTGATTCATCGGCCATTTGCAGAGAGATTTCAGTGGGTGTCAACTTATCCAGTTCAAGTCTACGATAAAGAGAGAGAGGCATAACACTAACACCGGCTCCAAGGTCGCATAACGCAGTTCTAACGTAGTTGCCTTTAATGGAGCAAGGTATAGTGGGCACACCGGGATCACCTAGTTTCTTAGGAGTTCCACCCTTGAAGGTATAATTAGCAAGCATGGTGGAAATCTCGACCTCAGGTATCCTCCTCTTATTAGTCACAATATCCTTCATGTACTTAGCATACGAAGACATTTTGAGCATCTCTGTCAAACGCATTTGCAGAAAGACGGGTCTGATCATTTCAACAAATCGCTCAAAATCCTCATCATCCTTTTTCTTGGATGGTTTGGGAGGAAAGGGCATGGGTTTCTGAACCCATGGTTCCCTTTCTTTACCATGTTTCCTAGCAGCGAAGTCATTCTTATCGTATCTCTTATTCTTAGGTTGTGGGTTATCAAGATCAATAGGTTCAATCTCCACATCCTTATCATTGCTAGGTTGAGCATCTTCATGAACATCACTATTGATATTATCATTAGGCTCATGTTCATCACCAGTTTGTGTTTCAGCATCAGAGACAGAGGCATTGTTTGGACTCTCAGGTGTAGCAGCAATAGGGTTGCTAGCATGCAGGTTCCTATCATCTTTCTTCTTCTTTCTAGGATGACTAGGTGCATCAGTGCTAACTCCTTGAGAATCTTGTTCAATCCTCTTCGGATGACCCTCAGGATACAGAGGTTCATGGGTCATTCTACCGTCTCTAGTGACGACTCTAACGGAATTATCATTCAACTCATTGAGCAAGTCATTTTGAGCGTTAAGTACTTATTCTACCTGAGTAGTAACCATAGAGGCATGTTTACTTAGAAGCTTTAGATCATTGACATTTTTGTCCACACAAGCACTTAAATAACTAAGCATACGAGTATTCTGTTCCAATTGTCTGCTAACATAATTTTTGAAACTCTGTTGTTTGGCAACAAAGTTATCAAATCCATCCAGGCATAAGCTAGCAGGTTTATCAAAAGGAATATCACTCTCATCAAACCTGAGCAGAGAATTTACTTCTACTACCTGTATCGGGTTATTGAGACCATGGATCTCTTCGATAGGTGGTAGATTTTTTACATCTTCAGATTTAATGCCTTTCTCTCGCATAGATTTCTTGGCTTCTTGCATATATTTAGGATTGAGGAATAGAATACCTCTTTTCTTCAGAGTTGGCTTAGGAGGTGGTTCGGGACTAGTCCAAGCATTCTCATTCCACAAGCTATTATTCAGTAGAATCTCAGCTTGTAATACAGTTTGTTCCCTAAAAACACAACCAGCACAATGATACGTCCATTTTGCATCATGCTTTCATGTTGATATTTATTTCTTTTTGGGCTGTTATATTACTTGTGGTACCATATTTATGCCTTTTCTCTCTTATTTTGCAAGGATTATTCGAAGAGGGAGAATTCAGGCAGCTGGAATTCTCGACTAGAAAAGGAGAAAATCCTAGTCCACTATTCTGCACATCTCCAAATGCCCTGAAAATTTACGTGGATTTTTTCTGGAATATATTAAAAATACTGGGCGAAAGAACTACCGGAGGGGAGCCACCAGGGCCCCACAAGCTTGCCCATCGCCACCACCACCCCTGGTGGCGCAAGGCAGGCTTGTGGGCTGCCTGAAGGCCCACTAGCCCCCCTCTTTTGCTATATGAACCATCCTGGTCTGGAAAAAATCAGGAGGGAGCTTTTTCATGGTTTCGCCGCCGCCACGAGGTGGAATTTGAGCAGATCCAATCTAGAGCTCCGGCAGGACGATCCTGCCGGGGAAACTTCCCTCCCGGAGGGGGAAATCGTCGCCATCGTCATCACCAACACTCCTCTCGTGGGAGGGGAGGCATCTTCATCAACATGTTCATCAGCACCATCTCCTCTCCAATCCCTAGTTCATCTCTTGTAACCAATCTTCGTCTCGCAACTCCGATTGGTACTTGTAAGGTTGCTAGTAGTGTTGATTACTCTTTATAGTTGATGCTAGTTGGATTACTTGGTGGAAGAGTTTATGTTCAGATCCTTGATTCTATTCATTACAACTCTGATCATGATTATGATTATGTTTTGTGAGTAGTTACTTTTGTTCCTGAGGACATGGGATAAGTCATGTTAATAATAGTCATGTGAATTTGATATTCGTTCGGTATTTTGATATGTTGTATGTTGTTTTTCCTCTAGTGGTGTTATGTGAACGTCGACTACATAACACTTCACCATATTTGGGCCTAGAGGAAGGCATTGGGAAGTAGTAAGTAGATGATGGGTTGCTGGAGTGACAGAAGCTTAAACCCAGTCGATTGTTGCTTCATGAGGGGCTTATTTGGATCCACTAGTTTAATGCTATGGTTAGACTTTGTCTTAATTCTTCTTTTGTAGTTGCGGATGCTTGTCAGGGAGGTTAATAATAAGTGGGATGCTTGTCCAAATAAGGGCAGTACCCAAGCGCCGGTCCACCCACATATCAAACTATCAAAGTAACGAACGCGAATCATATGAACATGATGAAACTACCATGACAGAAATTCCCGTGTGTCCTCGGGAGCGTTTTTCCTCCTATAAGACTTTGTTCAGGCTTGTCCCTTGCCACAAAAGGGATTGCTCCACTTTCTGCACCGCTGTTATTACTTGTTACTTATTACTTTTTGCTCGCTACATTTCACCTCGCTACACAATCACTTGTTACCGCTACTTTCAGTGCTTGCAGTTATTACCTTGCTGAAATCCGTTTATGACAGCCTTTTGCTCCTCGTTGGGTTCGACACTCTTACTTATCAAAAGGACTACTTGACGATGCACTATGGGCTTATAGGACTGCTTATAAGAATCCCATGGGCATGTCACCGTATAAAATGGTTTACAGTAAGGCCTGTCATTTACCTCTTGAGCTGGAATACAAAGCTTATTGGGCAATCAAAGAGCTCAACTTTCATTTCAAACTTGCCAGTGAGAAGCGGTTGTTTGATATCAGCTCGTTAGGTGAATGGAGAGCCCAGGCATATGAGAATGCCAGGTTGTTCAATGAAAAGGTTAAGAGATGGCACGACAAATGAATACAGAAACGAGAGTTCAATGTAGGTGATTATGTCTTGCTATACAATTCTCGTTTGAGATTCTTTGCAAGCAAGCTTCTCTCTAAATGGGAAGGTCCCTATGTTGTCGACAAACGAATACATTCTGTTTCGGTGCCATCAAAATCAATAACACGGAAGGAAAATTTCATAGAGTGGTTAATGGGCAAAGAATCAAGCATTACATCTCTAGTACTCCCATAAATGTTGAGACCAATATCATCAATGTTATAACTCCAGAGGAGTACATAAGGGATGTTTATCAGCTTGTTTCATACCTTGAAAACGAAGATGTATCTGTTTCGGCAAGAAATTCGACTCCGATACTTTTCCAATAGGAAATTTCCTCGGTTTTGGAATTTTTGGAAAATTAGAAAAATAAAAAGCGGTCCGGAGAGCGAACGAGGCAGCCACAAGGGCCCACTCCGCCACCACCACCCTGGTGGCGGTGGGCAAGCTTGTGGGCACCTCGTGTGCCTCCCGGACTCCGTTTTCTTGCGGAGGACTCCTTCTGGCCCAGAAAAAATCAATATATAGTTGCCTGAAGGTTTTGATCTCAATATCGCGCAGTTTTCCCCTGTTTTCGTTTCGAGCTTGTTGTCTGCCACAGATTTAGGTCAAGATGTCTTCTCAAGATTCAGAAGAAGAGATCTATGTGGCCGATGATCGTGCTAACTCTAGGATTAAGGGGGACGTGGAACCATATGGCTGGACCACTGATGAGGAAGAGGACTATGAGCCCAAGGGGAAGGAGCAAACGAGTTCCGATGAAGAGGAGGCTCCTCTACCTCAACCTGCAAACACCCATGTGGAGTTCAAGAAGTCAAGCCTCCCTGACCATAGGAAGAAGCCTAAGACCTTGTTTATCCCTTCTCCTTTCTTGCAGGAGAGTAAGCAGGAGCTTTGCCATAGAGTTTTGAAACTTGAGGAGGAAAATGACGATCTAAGGGAGCAAAACTTTTTGCTCAAGTGGAAATTAGACAAGCTCAAGACTGCTCCAACAACACCACCATCACCACCAAAGGAAGACAACTAAGCATCGGTATGGGCAATCCCCTTGGCTTCTACCAAGCTTGGGGGAGTTGCCCTGGTATCGTATCACCTTTATATCTTTTGCTTTCACCTTTGTTTTAGTTCTTTCCTTTTCAGTTTTTATTTATGGTTTTAGAGGAATAAGTCTTTAGTTTTTAGTTTGAGTCTTTTGCTTTTGTCTCTCCCCCGTTGTATTCGAGCTAACGAGCTATATAATAAAGAGTTTCTTAGTCAAAGGCTTTGCTTTGTGCCATGATCAAAAGTATGAAAAGAACGATAGCATGAAAGATCATGAGACGATCTTATGGAAAGTGATAACTTCACATATGACACGTATGATGATTGAAACTTGTTGAGAATAAATCAACATAGACCTCAGTCATTGTTGCAATTAATAAGAAGTAATAAGGAAAGATAGGTTCACATATAAATATATCACCTTAGACACTTTTTACAATTGTGAGCACTCACCAAACTATTACATGCCTAGGAGTAGATGTTGGACAAGGAAGACAACATAATGAATTGTGTTTGCTTGGTTCCAAACAATGTTATATGATTAGAGATCCCTTAGCATGTGACGATTTCTTCCACCTCATATTAGCCAAAACTCCCACACCAAGTAGAGATACTACTTATGCATCCATAAACCTCCAACCCAGTTTTGCCATGAGAGTCCACCATACCTACCTATGGATTGAATAAGATCCTTCAAGTAAGTTGTCATCGGTGCAAGCAATAAAAATTGCTCTCTAATATGTATGATCTATTAGTGTGTGGAAAATAAGCTTTGTACGAACCTGTGATGAGGAAGACATAAAAGCGATAGACTGCATAATAAAGTTCTTTGTCACAGGAGGCAATATAAAGTGACGTTCCTCCGCACTAAGAGGACACGCATTCAAACCTCAAAAGCGCATGACAACCTCTGCTTCCCTGTGCAAAGGGCCTATCTTGTACCTTTACTTTTTACCCTTGTAAGAGTCATGGTGATCATCACCAATTCCCTTTTTGCCTTTGTCTTGGCTACCGTCACATGCTTGGGAAAGATCTATATTCATATATCAACTTGGAATTGAGTACTCATGCTTTATTGTTGTTGACTTTACCCTTGAGGTAAACCGTTGGGAGGCAAAACTATAAGCCCCTATCTTCCTCTGTGTCCAGCTGAAACTTTGACACCATGAATACCACGTGAGTTGTAACAATTGTGGAAAACAAAAGAGATGATTGAGTATGTGGGTTTGCCTTACAAGCTCTTATTTAACTCTTTCTGATGTTGTGATAAATTGCAATTTCTTCAATGACTATGGACTATTGTTGGTTACTTCTCGATAAGGTTTTTGCTTCATGCTTTGCTTTGTGAAGGAATTGTTACTTTCCCACAAGAATCTTCATGATGTATTGTTGTTCTATGTGTGATCATGATGCTCTCATGTCTGTACTATGTTTTATCGATACCTTCGTCCCATAACATGTGGGCATGTTTATGGAACTTGGTTTTCGCTTGAGGACAAGCGAGGTCTAAGCTTCGGGGAGTTGATACGTCCATTTTGGATCATGCTTTCATGTTGATATTTATTTCTTTTTGGGTAGTTATATTACTTGTGGTGCCATATTTATGCCTTTTCTCTCTTATTTTGCAAGGATTATTTGAAGATGGAGAATTCAGGCAGCTGAAATTCTGGACTGGAAAAGGAGCAAATCCTAGTCCACTATTCTGCACATCTCCAAATTCCCTGAAAATTTACGTGGATTTTTTCTGGAATATATTAAAAATACTGGGCGAAAGAACTACCGGAGGGGGGCCACCAGGGCCCCACAAGCTTGCCCACCGCCACCACCCCCCTAGTGGCGCAGGGCAGGCTTGTGGGCTTCCTGAAGGCCCACTAGCCCCCCTCTTTTGCTATATGAAGCGTCCTGGTCTGGAAAATATAAGGAGGGAGCTTTTTTGTGGTTTCGCCGCCGCCACGAGGCGGAACTTGAGCAGATCCAATCTAGAGCTCCGGCAGGACGATCCTGCCGGGGAAACTTCCCTCCCGGAGGGGGAAATCATCGCCATCGTCATCACCAACACTCCTCTCGCCGGAGGGGAGGCATATTCATCAACATATTCATCAGCACCATCTCCTCTTCAATCCCTAGTTCATCTCTTGTAACCAATCTTCGTCTCGCAACTCCGATTGGTACTTGTAAGGTGTCTAGTAGTGTTGATACTCTTTGTAGTTGATGCTAGTTGGATTACTTGGTGGAAGAGTTTACGTTCAGATCCTTGATGCTATTCATTACACCTCTGATCATGATTATGATTATGTTTTGTGAGTAGTTACTTTTGTTCCTGAGGACATGGGATAAGTCATGTTAATAATGGTCATGTGAATTTGATATTCGTTCAGTATTTTGATATGTTGTATGTTGTTTTTCCTCTAGTGGTGTTATCTGAACGTAGACTACATAACACTTCACCATATTTGGGCCCAGAGGAAGGCATTGGGAAGTAGTAAGTAGATGATGGGTTGCTGGAGTGACAGAAGCTTAAACCCCAGTCTATGTGTTGCTTCGTGAGGGGCTGATTTGGATCCACTAGTTTAATGATATGGTTAGAGTTTGTCTTAATTCTTCTTTTGTAGTTGCGGATGCTTGCGAGGGAGGTTAATCATAAGTGGGATGCTTGTCCAAGTAAGGGCAGTACCCAAGCGCCGGTCCACCCACATATCAAACTATCAAAGTAACGAACGTGAATCATATGAACATGATGAAACTAGCATGGCAGAAATTCCCACGTGTCCTCGGGAGCGTTTTTCCTCCTATAAGACTTTGTTCAGGCTTGTCCCTTGCTACAAAAGGGATTGGGCCACTTTCTGCACCATTGCTATTACTTGTTACTTGTTACTTTTTGCTCGCTACGTTTCACCTCGCTACACAATCACTTGTTACCGCTACTTTCACTGCTTGCAGTTATTACCTTGCTGAAATCCGTTTATCAGAGCCTTCTGCTCCTTGTTGGGTTCGACACTCTTACTTATCGAAAGGACTACGATTGATCCCCTATACTTGTGGGTCATCACACAACTATCTAGGTGGTCTTTGGAAGCAACGGTAAGTCCATTATAGAAGATATCAAGTATTTCATTCTTCTCAAGAGGGTGATCAGGCAAAGCATTCAGTAGCTGGATGAGCCTCCCCCAAGCTTGTGGGAGACTCTCTTCTTCAGCTTAAGCAAAGTTGTGTATTTCCTGCAAGGCAGCTTGCTTCTTATGGGCATGGAAATATTTTTCAGAGAAGTAGTAGACCATATCCTAGGGGCTACGCACACAACCAGGAGCAAGAGAAGTGAACCAAGTCTTAGCATCATCCTTTAGCGAGAAAGGAAACAGCTTGAGGATATAGTACTGGCGGATCTTTTCCTCACTAGTGAATAGGGTGGCTATATCGTGCAGTTTGGTAAGATGGGCTACAACCATTTCGGACTCATAACCGTGAAAAGGACCAGATTCGATCAAAGTGATTAACTCAGGGTCGACAGAGAATTCATAATCCTTATTGGTCACAAAGATAGGCGAAGTAGCAAACTTCGAGTCGTATTTCATCCTAGCGTTCAGAGGTTTTTCTTTCCACTTGAGCAGTAGTCTCTCAACATCATAGCTATCCTTACACGCAAGAAAGTCCTCGGCTATCTCTCCTTCCATAACATAATGTTCAAGCATAACAGGCAATTCAGGCATAGTAGCAGGTTCTACTTCAATAGCATCAGCAGTTTCACAAGTGTCATCACGTCTAGCAGCAACTCTAGCAATTTGTGCATCAAGGAATGCACCTAGTGGCAAAGCAGTATCAGGCATAGCATCATCAGGCAAAGTAGTATCAAGCATAGCATCATCGTAAGCATCATGGGCAGCAGAAGTAGCATCATCAAGCACAGGCGACATATCAAGATTTCTAGCAGGAGGCGATTTGGCAAACTTACTCATAACTGAAGGTGAATCAAGTGCAGAGCTAGATGGCAGTTCCTTACCTATCCTCTTAGTTGAGGGCAAGACTTCAGTTCTTGGATCTTTCGGATTTCTCATAGTGACCAGCAGGCGTAAATCCCAAGTGACTCAGAGAATATAGTTGTGCTTCCCCGGCAATGGCGCCAGAAAATAGTCTTGATAACCCAGAAGTGTAGGGGATCGCAACAGTTTTCGAGGGTAGAGTATTCAACCCAAATTTATTGATTCGACTCAAGGGGAAGCGAAAGAATATTCTCAAGTATTAGCAGCTGAGTTGTCAATTCAACCACACCTGAAAGATTAGTGTCTGCAAGCAAAGTATCAGTAGAAAAGTGGTATGATAACAACGGTGCGAGAAAAAGTTCTGTTGACGGCAGACTATTCCTGACTTGTTGTATCAATGGCGCCAGAAAAGTCTTGTAGCAGGTAACAGCAAAGTAGCAAGTAACAGCAGTAGTGACAGCAGTAGCAAGTAACATCAGTAGTGACAGCAGTAGCAAGTAACAACAGTAGTGACAGCAGTAGCAGCAAAGTAACGTCGCAAGGACCAGTAGTAAAAGACTCGTAGGCATTGGATCGGTGATGGATGATTATGCCGGATGTGATTCATCATGTAACAACTATAACACAGAGAGATAAGTAACTAGCTCCCGTTCGTCAATCTAATGTAGGCATGTATTCCGTATGTAGTCATACGTGCTTAGGGAGAAGAACTTTCATGACATCTATTTTCCATCCCTCCCGTGGCAGCGGGGTCCTAATGGAAATTACGGGATATTAAGGTTCTCCTTTTAATACGAAACCGGACCAACGCATTAACACTTGGTGAATACATGAACTCCTCATATTATGGTCAACTCCGGGAGTGGTTCCGGCTATTGTCACTCCGGGGTTGCCGGGTCATAACACATAGTAGGTGACTACAACTTGCAAGATAGGATCTAAAACACACATATATTGGTGACAACATAATAGGTTCAGATCTGAAATCATGGCACTCGGGCCCTATTGACAAGCACTAAGCATGGCAAAGTAGTAGCAACATCAATCTCAGAACATAGTGGATACTAGAGATCAATCCCCGTCAAAACTAACTCGATTACATGATAGATCTCATCCAACTCATCACCGTCGAGAAAGCCTACGATAAGATTACTCACGAACGGTGAAGAGCATCATGGAATTGGCGATGGAGGAAGGTTGATGATGACGATGGCGACGATTTCCCCTCTCCGGAGCCCAAAACAGACTCCAGATCTACCCTCCAGATGAAGAACAGGAGGTGGCGGCGCCTCCGTATCGTAAAACGCGATGAATCCTTCTCCCTGATTTTTTGGGCGAAACGGAATATAGAGCTGAGTTTGGAGGCGGTGGAGCCTCGTGGGCCCTACAAGCCTGGTTGGTGCAGCCTGGGGGGTGGCCGCGCCCCCTGGGCTTGTGGCCCACTGGCTCACCTCCTCCGGTGGATCTTTGTGCAGGTGTTTTTCATTAATTCCAGAAAAATTCTCCATAAATTTTCAGGTCATTCCGAGAACTTTTATTTCTGCACAAAAACAACACCATGGCAATTCTGCTGAAAACAGCGTTAGTCGGGGTTAGTTCCATTCAAATCATGCAAATTAGAGTCCAAAACAAGGGCAAAAGAGTTCGGAAAAGTAGATAGGACGGAGACGTATCACGGACTAATGATCTTCCGAGGAAATGGCATGTGCCGGATGTTGACTTGTGATCCACACGGTCACCAGCATAATCAAAATCAGAGTATCCAACGAGCTAAAGATTTGAGCCCTTGGGGTACCATAATCCTAGTGTTGGTGTGTGAGCTAGATACCGAAGAATATGTTTCACAACCTTATGGTGTGATTCCTTCAGTTTTGCTTGAAAACGAGCACACATGCAAACACTAAGCATAATATCTGGCCTAGATGCACATAGGTACAATAAAGGGCCAATCATAAAACGATATACCTATTGATCGAAATCTTTACCAATTTTTGTCAGTGCAGAGGTAGCCGTTGGTAGGCATAGGAATCTTGACGCCTTTGCATTCATGCATGTCGAATTTCCTCAGAATGTCCTTGAGGTATTTCTCCTGAGATATGAAGATGTCATTGCGTTGTTGACGAATTTGCAAGCCTGAGAAGAATTTCAGCTCCCCCATCATGGACATTTGATATTCTTCACCCGTCATGTAGGCAAATTCATCATTGTAACGTTTGTCAGTACAACCAAATATAATGTCGTCGACATATATTTGGCACACAAATAGTTCATTGTCATAGGATTTTGTGAAAATAGTAGGATCAAGTGAATCGGGTTTGAAGCCTTTCTTCATGAGGAATTCCTTCAATGTATCATACCATGCCCGAGGGGCTTACTTGAGGCCATAGAAAGCCTTTTTGAGTCTGAAGACTTTGTCAGGATACTTCGGGTCTTCAAAACCTGGGTGCTGAGCAACATATACTTCTTCCTCAAGCTTACCATTGAGGAATGCACTTTTCACATCCATTTGATATACAGTAATATTGTGATTGTTAGCATAAGCAAGTAATATTCGAATAGCTTCAACTCTAGCAACACGTGCAACATTTTCATCAAAGTCAATTCCTTCAACCTGTGTGTAGCCTTGGGCTACAAGCCGTGCCTTATTCCTCACTACCTGGCCATCCTCATCTTGCTTGTTTCGTAGATCCACTTGGTGTTGATGATATTGTGCTTGCGAGGATATGGTATTTTGACAAGTTCCCACACGTAATTTAGCTTAAACTGAAGAAGTTCATCTTGCATGGCTTGAATCCATCAGGTTCTATGAAGGCTTCAACAACTTTTGAGGGTTCTGTGATAGACACAAAAGAGGAATGCCCACAAAAGTTAACTAAATGTGAAGCCTTTGAGCGAGTGAGAGGACCTGGCGCATTGATGTCATCGAGGATTTTCTCAAGTTCTACTTCATTTGCAATCCTTGGATGAGCTGGTTGAAGACTTTGGTTGGGCTGAGGAATTTGATTTGTAGCATTTTCCTCAGGTGCACCTGCTTGAATTTCCTTACTGTTGGGGACGACTTCTTCAACAAGGGGTTGTTCCTCAGTAGGAATGATATCTTCAGTTGCCTTGAGCTCGATAGATTCCTCCGGAGGTGATTTATCTGACACAGGAGGTAGTTGCTCTCTTTGTGAGCCATTAGTTTCATCGAACCGCGCATCTACAGTTTCAACAACCTTGTTGTGATAGATGTTGAAGACTTTGTAGGTGTGCGAGTCCTTTCCGTAACCAAGCATAAAACCCTCATGTGCTTTAGGTGCAAACTTTGAGCTATGGTGAGGATCTCTAATCCAGCATCTTTCACCGGCGATGTTGAAATAACTTACAATGGGTTTCTTATCACTGAGGAGTTCATATGAGGTTTGCTTGAGGAATCTGTGAAGATATACCTAGTTGATGATGTGGCAAGCAGTGTTGATTGCTTCCAGCCAGAAGCGGCGAGGAGTCTGATATTCTTCAAGCATAGTCCATGCCATTTCAACCAGAGTCATGTTCTTGCGATCAACGACACCATTCTGTTGAGGGGTATAAGGAGTAGACAATTTGTGAGTAATACCAAGTTCATCAAGATAATCATCAAGACCAGTATTTTTGAATTATGTCCCATTATCACTCCTGATGTGTTTGATGTTGACGTCGAAGTTCTTCGAGGCCCTTGAGGAAAATCGTTTGAAGACTTCCTGCACTTCTGTTTTATACAGAATGATATGTACCCAGGTATAGCGAGAATAGTCATCAATGATGACAAAGCCATATAAACATGCTGCATTGGTTAGAGTAAAATAATGAGTAGGTCCAAACAAATCCATGTGAAGCACTTCAAACGGACAAGTAGTGGTCATGATAGTCTTCGAGGGGTGCTTGGATCTGGTTATTTTTTCAGACTCACAAGCACTGTAGAGATGGTCCTTGAGGACTTTGACGGATTTGATGCCAATGACATGCTTCTTCTTCGCGAGTGTGTGCGAATTCCTCATGCCTGCATGACCAAGTCATTGATGCCATAGCCAGCCTTTTGAGGTTTTTGCTAGTAAGCATGTGGCTGGTTGAGGACCTATGGAAAAAATCAACAATGTACAAATCTCTTCTCCTAAAGCCTGCGAAGGCTTTGGATTTGTCAGATTCCACGATGACTACGCATCTGTATTTTCCAAAGATAACAATCATATCAAGATCACAAAGCATGAAGACTGACATGAGGTTAAACCAAAGGGATTCGACAAGCATGACTTTGTCCATGTGCGTGTCCTTGGAGATAGCCACTTTGCCAAGTCCTAATACCTTGCTTTTACCTTTATGAGCATAAGTGATTTGCTTCAGTGGTGATGGAGTCAGAGGCATATTCATCAACAAGCTTTTATCACGAGTCATGTGATTTGTGCAACCACTGTCAAGAACCCACTTTGTGTTCTTGGGTTTGTTATCCTACAGATGAATTAGTACAACTTACCATCTCATATGCTTCAGATTTGAAGAATATGGTATCAATTTCATCAGATAAGAATTTCAGCATAAACAGTAAATTTGAGGACGTGTGAAATGTTATCATTTCATTAATTTTAGCTTGTGTCCAATCAAGCAATTTCCTCAGGTCTCCGGCAAATTCTTCAGATGATGACTTTCATCTCGAGACCTGACCTGCAGAAGAGATTAGTTCAATTTCTTCACCACCCACATCTGAAGGGGTGGCAAAGAGTTTATCATCCTGCGAGCACCATATGAGAATGGAGGCATTGAATCTAATGCACTTCTTTTCACAGCAGGGGGTTAGAGTACTCAAATGAATAGGCAGAGAAATTCTTTGAGGACTTATGAACATAATGATTTGAGGAATAACGCTCATATTCATGTCCCTTGTAATTTCCCTACATATTAGAAGCATTAGCGAGAGTACGAGCATAATATTGACCATTTGAGGAATTTTATCCTCGTGAAGACTTTGGTCCACATGAGGAATTTGATCTGGGGTTCTGGTTCTTCACTAGTGGTGTCATGAGGACATTCACCTGAAGATTTTCCATGCAACTTTTGGCGAACCAGATTTTCCTCAGGGGTGGTCCATTCTTGCAGTTAGTTCCAACATATCTAGCAAATAGTTCACCAGATTGATTTTTAATCAGTTTATAGTTGGATTCAAATGACTCATGAGAGGAATAGGATATTTCACATGCAAAGCTTGTTAGAGTGGATGGATCGACGGGAGGGCCTTTAGCAGCAACCCATGAGGTTTTCGGGTACTGCTCAGGTTTCCAGTATGATCCATCGGCATTTTATTTCCTCTCAAAGGCAATGCCTTCTTTCCTCGGGTTCCTGCTCAGAATCTGCTTTTTGAGCACATCGCAAAGGGTTTGATGCCCTTTGAGACTTTTGTATATGCCTGTTACATACAATTCCTTCAACCCTGCATTTTCCTTACTAGCATTTGTGGTTTCCTCAAGTGAAGAATTTGATACCACAGGAACAGTTGAAGAATTTGTAGCAATAGAAGCATTTGATGATTCTGGTGAAGAATTAGCAGTTTCACGCTCGATACATTCCAAACATGGTGGAACGAATTCAACCTGAGCGGTAATGATCTGTTAAGCCAGTAATGAATCATTTTCTATTCGAAGATCATCATGAGACATTCTCAACTTCTCAAGATCAAGCTTCCTCTGAAGAAATTCATAGGAAAGTTTCTCATGATCAGCCAAGAGTGTGCCATAACGATCTTGAAGACTATCAAATCTAGACTGAAGACTTTTCACATCTTCAGTGAGGACTTGAGTACGATTCATTTCATTGTTCAACAGATCATCGCTTATGTCTAGCAGTTTCTGAAGCTTTTCAATGGCCCTTTCTTGCTTAGTGGCAATGTTGGCAAGTTTATAGTAACTGGGTTTTTGATAATCATCAGTTTCATAGTCACTAGAATCAGAGGAGGAACTATGGTTTGGTACCTTTGAACCTTTTGCCATGAAGCAATAGGTTTGAGCGAAGTCATGAGCTTATTCATGGGTGTAGATAGTGTTGTCATTTTCTTCAAGGTTGAAGATTGAGTTGTTGACGAATGTGGTAGCCAGTGCAAGACTTGCCACACCAGACTCTGACTCCTCTTCAGAACCTTCCTCTTCATCACATTCCTCAGATTCTTCTTCAGAGTCCATTTCCTTGCCAATGAGTGCCCGAGCCTTTCTGAAACTGGTCTTGTTGTGTGATGAGGACTTTGAAGATGAGGATTTTGAAAATTTCTTCTTTTTCTTCGAGTCATCAGAACTTTCATCCTTGTATTTCTTCTTCCATGATTCTTTCACCCAGCAAGGACAATCAGCAATGTAGTGACCTGATTTCTTGCATTTGTGGCAGGTTCTTTTCTTCTAGTCCTCAGATGAAAATTCTGATCTCCTCATATCTCTTCTTGAAGATTTACCAAACTGGCCACGCTTAGTGGACTTCTAGAATTTCCTCACGAGCATAGCAAGTTCCTGTCCAAGTTCTTTAGGGTTACCGATGCTGCAATCCGAGTCTTTTTCTTCAGATGAGGAAATAGCCTTAGCCTTCAGTGCACGAGGTCTTGAGTAGCTTGGTCCATACAAATCTCTCTTTTCTTCTTGTTGGAATTCATGAGTATTGAATCTCTCAAGTATATCAGCAGGATCAAGCATCTTATAGTCTCTTCATTCTTGAATCATCAGAACTAGTGTGTCAAATGATGGATCAAGTGATCTTAGCGGTTTCTTCACAACTTCATGGTCAGTGATGTCTCTAGATCCCAGTGCCTGCAGTTCATTTGAGATGTCAGTGAGGCGATCAAAAGTATATTGGCAGCTTTCATTGTCAAGCCTCTTGAAGCGATTGAAGAGATTGCAAAGAACATCGACACGACAGTCATGCTGTGTTGAGACTCCCTCATTGACTTTGGACAGCCTATCCTAGATAAGCTTAGGTGTGCCCAAAGCACTCACTCTGCCATACTGACCTTTGCTCAGATGGCCACATATGATATTCTTCGCTTGCGAGTCAAATTATTTGAACTTCTTCACATCAGCGACAGAGATAGTAGCAGTGATGGAGGGAATGCCATTTTCCATAATATACCAGAGATCATTGTCAATAGCTTGAAGATGCATCTGCATCTTGGTATTCCAGTAGGGGAAGTCCTTTCCTTCGAAGTTAGGACATCCTGCAGTAACCTTGATCATACCAGCGGTCGACATAACTAAAACTCCACGTGGTTAAACCAAAATCACACAACACAAGGGAGTACCTTGCTCTGATACCAATTGAAAGTGCGTTATATCGACTAGTGGGGGTGAATAGGAGATTTTAATAATTTCATCATTGAGGAAATTCCTGATGAGGAAAGTCATCAAACATGAACTCAGTGCAGCGGATATAGTACAGTATGAGGAGTGCAAAAATGACTACAGCAAAGTACTCAATGAGATTTCTGAGTTTAGGTTTGCACAGTTCGCAAGTACACAGTAAGCAGGTGAAGATTAACTCGAGTGAAGAATTTGAGGTTGAGGAAATTCAGAGAAAGTCTTGAGACAAATTCTTCAAACTGCACACACGAAAGTCTTCAACATACAATTGTGGAAACGAAAGAATTGAAGAAATAGAACCTGTAGCTCGACGAAGACAGTTGTTGATGACCCAATTCCAATTGCGATGATAGTTGTACGTCTAGTTCGGAGCGGCTTGGTATTGAAACCAAAAGGACACACAGTCCCGGGACACACAGTCCCTACCGTATTCTCCTTGAGCTAAGGACACACAGTCCTCGCCCAACACTCGTGGTAAGTCTTCAGGGCAGACTTCCAAACCCTCACAAACTCGGTCAACCGTCCATCCACAATTGACTGCTGGATGCTCTAGACCTTGACGTCTAACCGTTTGGAGGATGCACAATCCTCAAAGGTAAAAACCATCGGTTCCACACAGGAACAACTTCTCCAGTGATGCTTAATCACTTAGGATTTTGGTTTGGTTTTGGTGTTTGGGGTATTTCCTCACTTGATGATTTTCTCTCGAAGACTCTCAGGAATATGGGTTGCTCTAAATGACAAGTGTCAGTTTCTCTTGGAGCAGCCAACCATCTAGTGGTTGTGGGGGCGGCTATTTATATCCTGGGAGCATCCCGACATGATTTGACATAAATGCCCTTAGATAATAAGACCGTTGGGTGGATAAGATCAGTGAGGTGACGCGTGGTGCGGCAATGGTCGGAACTTTCAACTGTGAAAGTCCTCATGTCTCTCATATTCCTCACTTTGAGGCTTTTATAGATTTAGGCTTGGGTTGAGCATCATGAGGAAAATCATTCCGTAGTTTTACCTTGACCCCCTTTAACAGTACGGTGTTCCTATGACTCAAGTGTAAAGAAAATGAAACAAAAAGAATAAATCCTCACGCTTCAAAGTCTTCAGAGTGTTTTCTTGAGGACACACTGAATTCCTCATCTTCAATATCTTCATGAGGAATATCAATTTCATCGCTATTTCTTCGCGATCAAAGTCTTCAAGGAAGGACCAAAGTTTTCACCCGAAGTCATACATTTTTAGGGGTCGATATTCATCGGATAACTCAAACTCTTCAGCGACTTATAGAGTTTTTATACACTCACAAACATATCAGTCTCTTAACCTATAAGTCTTCAAACCACCAAAATCACTAAGGGGCAATAGATGCACTTACAATAACCTATGATCAAGCAAGCTTTCTTGGCTCCTTAAGTCAATATACTCTAATATAGGTGACCTAGTCACCGACCAACATCTAGATGTCTTGTATGGTTCATATTATTGTTGCATACTTTCTTGGAACCATTCAATTCTCATCTAGTTGTGAGAATTCATTGCAAATCTTTTGGAAATTCCTTGAAAATCTTTTGAATATTTTTGAGAGCTTTGGCCAAAATGTCATATATACTTCACATTCAAAACGGCCAAGATGGATTTTCGTGTGATGAAGGACGCCCCATATTTTCAAGTAGTTAAGATTTCTATTTGCAACTCGATCCCTCCGAACTGGGAAAATCGGCCATGCCGATTTCTCCAAGAGGCCTAAGATCATTTTCGTTTCTACCGAATTGTTTTTTGAGAGACTCCGAATTTTGACACTACTTGATTTCTTTGCTTTTATCTCAACTAATTTCTTGATGTAGCAATAATTATCAAAAGGGGGAGAAACATCAAGGATCCCTACTCAAGGGGGGATATCAAGGAACCCTTATCTATATCAAAGGAAGAAAAATCCAGGATCCCTTACTCTCAAGGAACCCTTACCCTGTGACCTTTTTGGAAATTAATGCCGAAGGGAGAGAAATATCAAAGCTTATGCTTCAACGGAGAGAAATCTTTAAGGAGGAGAGAAAGTTTTATTTAAGTTTCAGTAGTAGAATGCCCGTGCGTTGCCACGGGCTCTTGAAATATTTTTTACGGGTTATACAATTATAATGCATGTGAATTTTCACACATAGAAAAAGTTATAATATGGGCACACTTGCTTAATAATTGAAGTCCACTTCACTTGCAATGTAAATCCATAAAAAACAAATTAACGACGTGTTTGTGTAAGAAACTGCGCGATGATACAAGTAAATCCATTACAAATTACTAAGATCTACTTGATGCGCTTAAGAAATTCTCGCAAAATATTAGGAGAGTTGTCTTTAGCTTCATTCCCACGATGTTTTAGCAAGTATAATAAGAATTGCTTCCTCAACTCATACCCATCCTACACAAGCACTACATGTAGTTAGCGCAAATATTTCACGTCTAATGTCTTAAAACGTGTAAAGGACAATACTCACCGTGCAAACCGGCTTCACCAGTTCTTTATCGTTCCACTAGAGCATAAAGTGAAAAATAAAAAAGCCAGACACATCCCTGCAAATTCCTAAATTTATATTATATACAATATAGTGATGAAAAATAAATATTTGTATTATGAATTTATTACCCGTCCATGCTCGTTGGAATATTAGAGGGAAATAAATGTTGCCATTTAGATATATTGGAATTCCAGCCGTGTTGCTTTATTTCGAGTGCTTCTTTGAATTCGCTCATAAAACCTTTTAACTTCACTACATGCCTTAAAAAATTCTCTAACGTTTGTGATGTATGAATAGGGTCCATAATGCATACACTATGTGCCTCTTTGTCGATGATGTACATGACGTATCGGCCTACGGATGCATAGGGAATATAAATCTACAAGTGGTGACAATTAACAACAACAATAAACCATGACAACAATAGCCAAAATATCTTACTTACCATGTTGCACAATGAAATGTTGTTGTCTATCCTAGGCCAGCTATCAAACAATGTTGCCAACGTCTAAATTGTTTCCTTCCCGTAATTTTTTTGATCTCGTGTTGACTCTAGCATCATGGACCGGGTAAAAAATAATTGTTGTTTCAACATGTTGACACTAATGACACTGAATGAAGAATTATGATAACTTACACACAAATGCAAATCCATGTAGTGTATAGGAGGGTTTGTGAACAACACTCCCTCGTCACATGCTAGTATACGCACGGCAATGTTAAAACAATCATTGTCCATACCTTGCTCAATGTTAAGTATGCCCCGAAGTTTTTTTAGACTTAAACACATTGGATGTGGTGTCGAGATTCAGACCCATTCATTCCTGAAAAATGGATGGTACAAATAGAAATAGTAATAATGTATAATTGTATATTACATAATTATAAATGTAAATGATGTTTATTCCAGATACATAGTGTCATCGATCGACATGATGTAGTTGCATAGGCCGACAAGTAAATCACCTTGATCAGTGGGCCTGATGCCAATTTGGGTAGGACGTTTGTCTTTGCATCCATCAGGTGGATTATCCAGGATCTCAAGATCAGAATTAGGTAAGACTGCTTCATTGTCATTGGCAATATAACGTGCATCCTTTTAGCTTATTAAGTTCTGAATCAATCAAAATGACAGTTAATTTTGGTCGAAAGTGTTTCATGTCCTCCTCAAAAATATTTAAAAACAATTTTGATATAATATTTTGAGATTAAATAATAATATAATTTATGAAAATAAAATACCTAGGTGAACTCATCAGATAGTGCATCTGCTGTTCAATATTCCATATAATTTAGCATAAAAACTCCACACGACGCGCTATAATATTATAAAAATAATGCTTTAGAATATCAGCAAGACGAACGAAATAAGCATGTATCAACTAATATATAGGATACACTATTTTATTATCAACATTTTTTATTACATGATATCTTTGTGTTCATGAGTACCAAACATAATAATTTTTAGTCTCTGACAAGTGCTTACCCATCCGTTTGTATTGCATTCTTGAACTGTTCCACAACCTTCCATTTTGTAACATTGAGATCGGTCCACTTATGATCTTTGTTAAACTCCGGACTCTGTTCTCCAAGTTTCAGACGCTTCTCAAGTCCTAGGAACTATTTTATATGTGAAAAGACATTAAGGATTAAGCCAAACAAAACATATGTCAAGAGGACCAAAAACAATAGATAGTTACCGTAGTGGCAAGTTCACTCTGTTTTTCTAAGCACCAAGTGAGTCCAACACGTGAATCTCATTTTTTTTGGCATTGACGACTGCTAGATACCAATGGTACCTTGAAATGTTAATTCCTACCTCTTGAGCTTGCGTTGCTTTTTCCCTTGAAGAGGAAAGGGTGATGCAGCACAGTAGCAGTAAGTATTTCCCTCACTTTGAGAACCAAGGTATCAAACCATTAGGAGTATCAAGACAAGTCACCAATGTACCTGCGCAAAAACAAACAAACTTGCACCCAACGCTATAAAGGGGTTGTCAATCCCTTCACGGTTAATTGCAAGGTGAGATCTGAAGGTGGAAAGTGCAACAAAGTAAAAGTGTAGAGCAGAAAATATGATGTGAAGTAGACCCGGAGGCCATAGTGTTCACTAGAGGCTTCTCTCATGATAGCAAGTATTACTGTGGGTGGACGAATTACTGTCGAGCAATTGATAGAATCACGCAAAGTCATGATGATATCTAAGGCAATGATCATACATATAGGCATCACGTCCTAGACAAGTAGACCGATACTTTCTGCATCTACTACTATTACTCCACACATCGACTGCTATCCAGCATGCATCTAGTGTATTGAGTTCATAACAAACAGAGTAACGCCTTAAGCAAGATGACATGATGTAGAGGGATAGATTCATGCAATAGATATAAACCCCATCTTTTTACCCTTGATGGCAACAACACGATGCGTGCCTCGCTACCCCTTCTGTCACTGGGTGAGGACACCGCACGGTATGAACCCAAAACCAAGCACTTCTCCCATTGCAAGAATTATAGATCAAGTTGGCCAAACGAAACCCACAACGAAGAGAATTACAAGGATACGAAATCATGCATATAAGAGATCAGAGGAGACTCAAATAATATTCATAGATAATATGATCATAAATCCACAATTCATCGGATCTCGACAAACACACCACAAAAGAAGATTACATCAGATAGATCTCCATGAAGATCATGGAGAACTTTGTATTGAAGATCCAAGAGAGAGAAGAAGCCATCTAGCTACTAGCTATGGACCCGAAGGTCTGTGGTGAACTACTCACGCATCATCGGAGAGGCAATGGTGTTGATGAAGAAGCCCTCCGTATCCGAATCCCCCCTCCGGCAGGGCACCAGAACGGTCCCCAGATGGTATCTTGCGGCGGCGAAAAAGTATTTCCGTGGCTCTCTCTCGTGGTTTCAGATTTTTGGAGAATTTATAGGCAGAAGAAGTAGGGCAAAGGAGCCACAGGGGGGCCACAAGCCTGGTAGGCGCCCCCCCCAGGCCGCGGCTAGGGGGCTTGCGGCCTCCCCCGGGGTCCTTTGCCTTGGTTCTCAAGTTCCCTGCGTATCTTCTGTTACGGAAAAAATCATTCCGCAGGTTTTATTCCGTTTGGACTCCGTTTAATATTCCCCTCTGAAAAAGGTCAAAAACACGGAAAAAACGGGAACTGGCACTTGGCACTGAGTTAATAGGTTAGTCCCAAAAAAGATATAAAATAGCATATTCATGCATACAAAGCAACCAAAGTTGACAAGATAATAGCATGGAACCAAAAAAAATTATAGATACGTTGGAGACGTATCAAACATCCCCAAGCTTAACTCCTCCTCGTCCTCGGGTAGGGAAGTGATAAAAACTGAATTTTTGATGTGGAATGCTACCTAACATATTTGTCCTTTGTAACTTCTTTCTTGTGACATGAATGTTCACTTCCGTAAGATTCAAAACAATAGTTTACTATTGACATGAAAACAATAATACTTCAAGTATACTAGCAAAGTGATCATGAAATTTTGAAATAACAAGGCCAAGGGAAGTTATCCCTACAAAATCATATAGTCTAGCTATGCTCCATCATCCCCACACAACGAATTTAAATCATGCACAACCCCGGTATTGGACAAGTAATTGTTTTCGCACTCTTACTTTCTCAAACTTTTTCAACTCTCATGCAATACATGAGCGTGAGCCATGGATATAGCACTATAGGTGGAATAGAGTGTGGTGGAGGTTGTGAGGCAAAAAGGACGAGATGGTCACATCGACTCGGCGTATCAACGGGCTATGGAGATGCCCATCAATAGATATCAATGTGAATGAGTAGGGATTACCATGCAACAGATGCACTTAGAGCTATAAGTGTGTGAAAGCTCAAAAGGAGAACTAGTGGGTGTGCACCCAACTTGCTTGCTCACGAAGACCTAGGGAAATTTTGAGGAAGCCCGTCATTGGAATATACAAGCCAAGTTAGATAACAAAAATTCCCACTAGTATAAGGAGGTGTCAAAACAAGAGACTCTCTATCATGAAGAACATGGTGCTATTGTGAAGCACAAGTGTGGAAAAAGATAGTAGCACTGTCCCTTTTCTCTTTTTCTCTCATTTTTTGGGCTCTTTGGCCTCTTTTTTTCATTTTTTTGGAGGGCATATTTGGCCTATTTTCAAAAAAAAAATCCTCACATGGGACAATGCTCTAATAATGATGATCATCACACTTTTATTTACTCACAACTCAATACTTAGGGCAATGATGATTCTATAGGAAATGCCTCCGGCAGTGTACTGGGATGTGCAACGATCTAGCTTAGCGTATGACGTTGAAACATCTCGCTAGCTATCTTACGATCATGCAATGGCAATATGAAAGTGATGGCACAAGTCATGAGATGGAACGGTGGGAGTTGCATGGCAATATATCTCAGAATGGCTATGAAAATGCCATAATAGGTAGGTATGGTGGCAGTTTTGAGGAAGGTATATGGTGGGTTTGTGCACCGGATAAAGTTGTGCGGCACTAGAGAGGCTAGCAATGGTGGAAGGTGAAAGTGCATATATACCATGGACTCGCATTAGTCATGAAGAACTCATATACTTATTGCGAAAGTTTTATTAGTAATCGAAACAAAGTGCTAACCGCATACTCCTAGGGGAAGGGTTGGTAGGTGTTAACCATCGCGCGGTCCCGACCGCCACACAAAGGATGACAATCAATAAATCAGTTATGCTCCGACTTCCTAACATAGCGGTTCGTCATACGTGCATGCTACGGGAATCACTAACTTCAACACAAGTATTTCTAGATTCACAACACCCTACTAACATAACTCTAATATCACCAAATCCATATCTCAAACTTAATTGTTAGGAATCAAACTTCTCTTACTAATCAATGCACTTGAATATGTAAGTTTTTATTATATCCTCTTTGGATGCCTATCATCTTCAGGACTACTTTCATAGCACAAGCCAATTACCGAGTTACTTAGAGAGAGCACTCTCAAAAAGATATAAGTGAAGACCGAGAGTTTTTATTTCCACAAAATATGACACCGCGATGCTCTAAAAAGATCTAAGTGAAGCACTAGAGAAAAGTTATCTAGCTCAAAAGATATAAGTGACGCACATGCGAGCTAAATTTCCTAACTCAAAAGATATAAGTGAAGCTCAATGAGTATTCTAGCAAATTCACGATGAGTGCATGTATCTCTCAAAACGGTGTGCAGCAAGGATGATTGTGACACAACAAAAAGAAAAGACTCCTATAATACATGACGCTCCAAGCAAAACACATATCATGTGGTGAATAAAAATATAGCTCCAAGTAACGTTATCGATGGATTGAAGACGAAAGAGGGGATGCCTTCCTGAGGCATCCCCAAGCTTAGGCTTTTTGGTGTCCTTGAATTTGGATTGGGATGCCTTGGGCATCCCCAAGCTTGAGCCCTTTCCACTCTTTATCCCATTGTCCATGAGAACATCACCCAAAACTTGAAAACATCACAACACAAAACATAAACAGAAACTTGTGATATCATTAGCATAAGAAAACAAACTACCAACTCTTTAGGTACTGAAGTAAACTTGATTTCTATTTATATTTATGTTAGATTAATGTATTCTCACTTTTCCATGGCAAGTACCCCCCGATACTATCCATAGTTTCATCAAAATAAGCAATCAACACAACAAAAACAGAATCTGTCAAAAACAGGCCAGTCTGTAGCAATCTGTATACTTCGTATACTTTTGTTATCCCAAAACTTCTGAAAAATTATGAAAATTAGGGCACTTCACATATCAACCAGCAGCAAAAAGAATCCACTCAAAAGCTCTTTCTGGATAGGAATTAAAAATAATTTCGTGAGCGCAAAGTTTCTGTCTTTTTCAGCAAACAACTATCGCCAAAACTAGTCATAAAGGTTCTACTTGGCACAAAAACAAAAAGAAACATAAAAACACAATCATAACAGGATTATGATGGTGTGGACACAACAAAAAAGAAATCAAAAATAAAAAATAAATTTATTCATTGGGTTGCCTCCCAACAAGCGCTTTTCTTTAAAGCCTTTTAGCCAGGCATTGATAATCAATGATGCTCACACAAAAGACAAGAATTGAAGCACAACGAGAGCATCATAAAGCATGTGAAAATCACATCTAAGTCTAACATATTTCCTATGCATAGGCAATTTATAGGAAAACAAATTATCAAGACAAGCAATAACTACCATACGCAAGGAAGAAGAAAGAGACAATATCAATCTCAACATAATGAGAGGTGATTTATTAACATGAAAGTTTCTACCACAATATTTTCGTCCCTCATAACAATTACATGTGGGATCATATTCAAATTCAGCAATATAGCTATCACATAGGATATTCTTTTCATGATCCACATGCATGCAAACTTGACGCTCTTCAAAAATAGTGGGATTATCATCAAGTAAAGTCGTGACTTCTCCAAACTAACTTTCAATATTATTGCCAATATCATATTCATCATGAGGCTTAAACAAATTTTCAAGATCATAAGAAAAATCATCACCCCAATCATGATCATTGCAACAAGTAGCAAAACTAGCATCCCCAAGCTTAGGGTTTTGCATATTTTTAGCATGATTGACATTAATAGAATTCATAGTGAATCCATTGCAATCATGCTTTTCATTCAAGGAGCCCTCGTGAATCACTTCATAAATTTCTTCATCCCAATTTTCAGATTCACGCATCTCAAGCAAAACTTCATAAAGATAGTCAAGTGCACTCAACTCACTAGCAATTGGTTCAACACAATTGGATCTCTAAAGAGATTAGCAAGTGGATGAGGATCCATATCAATAGATTTTTAGCAAGCGAAGATGCAAGCATATTGAAGGCACATAGCACACAAGCAAACAGAAAGCAAGCAAAAGAAAGGGCGAATGAAAAAGGCAAATATTTTTGTAAATTTTGTTTTCTAGAAGTGGGGGAGAGGAAAACGAGAGGCAAAGGGCAAAAAAAGTAAATGCAATAGATGAGTTTGCGATAGTTACTTGGATAAGCTTCACTTAGAATAGTCCCTGGTGCCAGAAATTGACACGTTGTAGGAAGACTATTCTTGACTTGATACTCCCCGGCAACAGCGCCAGAAATTCTTCTTGCTACCTCTTGAGCTTGCGTTGGTTTTTCCCTTGAAGTGGAAAGGGTGATGCAGCACAGTAGCAGTAAGTATTTCCCTCAGATTGAGAACCAAGGTATCAATCCAGTAGGAGTATCAAGACAAGTCACCAATGTACCTGCGCAAAAACAAACAAACTTGCACCCAACGCTATAAAGGGGTTGTCAATCCCTTCACGATTAATTGCAAGGTGAGATCTGAAGGTGCAAAGTGCAACAAAGTGAAAGTGTAGAGCTGAAAATATGATGTGAAGTAGACCCGGGGGCCATAGTGTTCACTAGAGGCTTCTCTCATGATAGAAAGTATTACTGTGGGTGAACGAATTACTGTCGAGCAATTGATAGAATCGCGCAAAGTCATGATGATATCTAAGGCAATGATCATACATATAGGCATCACGTCCGAGACAAGTAGACCGATACTTTCTGCATCTACTACTATTACTCCACACATCGACCGCTATCCAGCATGCATCTAGTGTATTGAGTTCATAACAAACAGAGTAACGCCTTAAGCAAGATGACATGATGTAGAGAGATAGATTCATGCAATAGATATAAACCCCATCTTTTTACCCTTGATGGAAACAACACGATGCATGCCTTGCTACCCCTTCTGTCTCTGGGTGAGGACACCGCACGGTATGAACCCAAAACCAAGCACTTCTCCCATTGCAAGAATTATAGATCAAGTTGGCCAATTGAAACCCACAACTCGAAGAGAATTACAAGGATACGAAATCATGCATATAAGAGATCAGAGGAGACTCAAATAATATTCATAGATAATCTGATCATAAATCCACAATTCATCGGATCTCGACAAACACACCGCAAAAGAAGATTACATCGGATAGATCTCCATGAAGATCATGATATGCACTAAAAGTGTTAAAAGTGATGAAGACAGCTATATGCTATTGTTTTATTAAGAAAAATTTGCACACATATTAATGATAGCTAAAGAGACCACAATATTTAAGAGTGTGTTTGGTTGATCTCCTCGTCATTGATGTGCGTGGAACCTGTCTGGTCATTGTTTGGTTGGCTCTGTGAGAAAAAATAATTGCGTGGCCTAGCCTTCCTTGTACTGTGATTAGCGTGGCCTTCCTTGTACTGTGATTAGCCTGGCCAGTGAAATAAAAAAATAAAAGCAGAAAGTACTTAGAGCAACTCTAGCAGACCCCGCATCCGCCCCCGACCCGCAAAATAACCGCCAAAATGCGGGTCGGGGCGGAAAAGCCTGCCCGATCAGACCCCGCATCCCGTCCCGGCCCGCAAAAAAGTTTAGGGGGGGCGGCAAATTCCTGACCCCAACCTAGGAAAACGCGGGTTTCCCCCTCGTGACTGCGGTGCCCTGCATCACACGGAAGCTGTTGGCGGGAAGGGCATTTCAACCCGCGCTATTTTTCCCTTCCTTCCGTCATCATCCCGCCCTTGGTTCCGCCCGCCGCCGGTGATTCCGGCCTTATCTGTAGGCGAGCCGCTACACGGCCCCTCCGGATCCGGCGAGAAGATAATAGCCGCCCCCCGCCGCCGCCGTCGGGGATCGACCACCGCCTCGTAGCCGCCCGGGATCACCCGCCGCCAGTTAGTACCTTTTGTGGTTTTTGCGAGCTGTGCGAGAAGATGGAGTTGGCCCCGTGTGAGAAGTTCCTACTATCTGATTCGTCCGATTCGGACGGCTCGTATGTTGATACCATGCTTGCGACCTTTCGTCAGCAAACATTAGTCATGGCGCTTGCCGTGAAGGCGCATGAAGACTAGAACCGAAAGAGGAGGCGAGGATAGACCGTCAGGCATTTGTGCATTCCTCGGAATCGCCATCTTGGGAACGAGATGTTGATGCAAGACTATTTTGTGGAGAATCCTACATATCCTCTGCACCTCTTCCGGAGAAGGTACCGAATGCGCCGATCCCTCTTTGTGAAAATTGTTCAAGCTTGCGAGGATAATTGCCGGTATTTTACTCAAAGAAGGAATGTCGCGGGCTTAAAGGGATTTAGTGCATATCAAAAAATCTCCGCAGCTATGCGGGTGATTGCATATGGCGTTACAGCTGACTATGCCGATGAGTATCTTCGCATTGGTGAAGATACCACAATTGAGTCTGTGCGTAGATTTGTTAAAGTGATCATCCGTGTCTTTGGTCCTGAGTATCTTCGGGCACCCAATGAAGATGACACAAAGAAATTGATGGCATCTAATGAGAGGAGAGGTTGGCTTGGCATGCTAGGTAGCATTGATTGTATGCATTGGAATTGGAAAAATTGCCCCAAGGCTTGGCAAGGAATGTATTGTGGCAAGTCTCGTGATGCAACAATTGTGCTAGAGGTCGTAGCATCCGAGGATTTATGGTTTGGCATTGCTTTTTTGGTATGCCAGGCACTCTCAATGATATCAATGTGTTGCAACGGTCTCATTTGTTTGCTAGGCTTGCTAGTGTTGATGCTCCTACTTGCAACTACACTATCAATGGGTATGAATACACAAAGGGGTACTATCTTGCAGATGGTATATACCCTCCTTGGTGCACATTTGGCAAGAGAATCAAAGAACCCAAAACAAAAAAACAATGTGAATTTGCAAAGGTGCAAGAGGTAGCACGCAAAGATATTGAAAGAGCATTCGATGTTTTGCAATCTAGGTTTGCCATTGTCCGTGGTCCTGCTCGTTTTTGGGATAAGAAAACCTTGAAGAACATCATGACATGTTGTGTTATCCTGCACAATATGATTCTTGAAGATGAGAAAGGATTGAACTTAGAATTCTTTTATGACAACGTGGGTAGCCGTGTCAAACCAGCTAGAGCCCAAACCGCATTAGAGCTTTTCTTCAAACATACAAGGAGATTGAAAATGCAGACACCCACTTTCAACTTCAGAAAGATCTCATTGAACATCACTCGCAAAGGGTTGGACAGTGTATTATTTTTGTATTCATTTGTATTTGTATTCATGACAAGTTTTGAATAATTATTTGTAATGCGGATGATTATTGTATTATGTTTGATTCGAATAATTCCGTTTGTTTTCGACTGTTGAATTATGTTGTATTTAATATTTGCGGGTTGATGATATGCGGGAAGCAGCGGCGCAAAGAGGACACCCGCAAAGCCGACCCGTAAAAAAGTATATTCCGTGAATATACTTTTTTACGGATCCGTTTGGGGGTCTGCATCTGTGCCAACCCGGGCCAGCCTGCAAAAATTGTTTTACGCGAACTGCAAACGCGTTTTGCGGGCCGGCGGGATGCGGGGTCTGCTAGAGTTGCTCTTAGCCCAGGCAGCGTGACTTGCGTGGCCGAGGCGTCCCATCCCATATGCCTGGACATACTTTTGCATGAGCCTGGAACTAATTGGAGCCACTAACTGCAAAGACCCACTATTTAAAAAATCTATCTATACCTAATAATAAAGCGGCTATTGCTTCCGTCGGAAAACCCACCGCGGCATTTTTATAAAAAAGCCCCTGTAATTTTTGTTATTCAACCCGCGCTCCATCATTTATCAGCAATGCAAAAGGAAAAAACGATTCGCTGCAAA